>NC_142131.1:80639642-81255714 GCF_024610735.1 Ursus americanus | reverse complement strand
TATCTGTAACTTTGAGGTAAATACCCGGTAGTACAATTATTGGGTTGTAGGGTAGCTCTATCTTTAACTTCTTGAGGAAACTCCATACTGTTTTTCAGAGTGGCTGTACCAGCTTGCATTCCCACCAATACTGGAAGATGGTTCCCCTTTCTCCACATCCTCTCCAACATTTGCTGTTTCCTGTCTTGTTAATTTTTTTAAATTAATTCTTACTGGTATGAGGTGGTATCCCATTATGGTTTTGATTTATATTTCCCTGATGCCAAGTGATGTTGAGCATTTTTTCAGTGTGTCTGTTGGTCATTTGTATGTCTTCTTTGGAGAAGTGTCTGTTCATGTTTTCTGCCCATTTCTTGAGTGGATTCTTTGGTTTTTGTGTGTTGAGTTTGAGAGATTCTTTGTAGAACTGGGATACTAAGCCTTTACCTGTTATGTCATTTGCAAATATCTTCTCTTTGTCAAAGATTAGTTGGAGTTGAGGGTCCATTTCTGGATGCTTTATTCTGTTCCATTGATCTATGTGTCTGTTTTTGTGACAATACCATGTCGTCTTGATCACAGAAATCACAGAGGGAGACAAACCATGAGAGACTCTGGACTCCAGGAAACAAACTGAGGGTTGCAGAAGGGAGGGGTGGGGGGATGGGGTAGACAAGTGATGGATATTGAGGAGGACATGTTACATAAATTTGAACATAATGTCATGCTATCAACTACTAGAGATTCTAACACTTTTTTGATAAGACTTTAAGTGTTGGATTTTTATACTATTTTATTTGTTAGCTTTATGAGGAACTACATTGTTTTAGATAGCAAGTGATCTAAAGTAAATGTCAGTTGTAGTTCTGAATGTAGTATGGAAGAAAAGCAGTCATATAAAATTTGATATATGCTATAGTAAATGTTTCCATATGGGCTATACAGATACATAGAAACAATGCTCAATACAGCCTTGCTTATCAGGACAGGTTCCTGCAGAAGGGGTCTTAAAGGACAATAATAAATTATGCAACTTGATTGTACATGGAACAAAGCAGATACTTAAGGAGATAAACTTGGAAAGGTCATGGAGATGTGAAGAAATAAGTTGTTTCACAGAGAAACTTGAATAACAGAGAGTTGAAAAGTGAAACCAGAAAGATAAAAGCAAAATCATAAATTCCCTGCATTGAAGTATAATTTTTATCTTGAAATTTACAAAGGGTCACAAGGTAATTTTAAGTAAGGAGAAGGTGCTAATCTTTGCATTTTAGAAATGTGATTGCTTTAGGCAAATGGCAGATTTTTGAGTGGAGAGAAGCATGGCATGAAGATAGAACCATTATAAAGTTAGTATAGTGAATAAAGGACAATTAGTACAATGCAAAGAGAATATAGTGTAAGTGCCTGTCAAAGTTTTGATTGTGAAGGCATCCATATCAAAAGACATCCATCTAAAATAAACATGCTGTCAGCTGTATGACACATTTACTAGCAAAACAGCTGGATAATGAACTAGCCCCCTTTTCTCCCCTCCCAACATCCATGAAGTTCTCTTTTCAGAAAACCCTGGGCAACCTGGATAACTGACCACTTCGTTGACCATGCCCTAATTTCCTGAGCCCTAATTCCCACTCTTGTGCTTCAAAGTAGCCAAAATTAAGTGACCCATTGAAACCCCAGACACACTATCCATGAGCCCTAATAAAGGCAGACCCCAAATCCTCTCGTCCTCTCCCTCCACAATTTCATTCTGTGGCATGGAGTGTACCCTCAGGAATTGTTAAGTGTCTTCCTCCTCAAATTTCCCTGATGATTTTTGCTGAAGTACATCCAATGATCATAACAAGAACCACAAGGGCCAGTCCAGCCACAGCATTGGCCCTAATGGAGGAAAAGTGTGTGGAGTCTCATTATGACTAATAGGGACTTAAGCAAGTGCCTCAGACCTTCCTAGGCATTAGCATCACTATTCACAGGCTGGGACCAACACAACAGATATATCCTAGGAAGGTGATATCCATAAAATCTTTGGATCCATATGAATTGTTAATCACATTTCCACATAGATTTAAGCTTCTATGAGTTTACTTACATTTTATTTTACTTTGCAATACATAATTCCTGTTTTAATTCTAACTTTATTTTTTAAATTTATAAATATTAAGCTTCATCACTATTAGCACTATTTGCTTCCTAAAGAAAAATAGGAAGCCATAATTTAAGACTTTACAAGTTAAAAAATGGCATATATTAATAAATTTAACTCAAATCTAGGGGTCCATATGGATTTTGTTTCTGAGGAGAGTTTATGAAGAGGGCAAGCCCTTCTACAATTAAACTCAAAGGACTCAATATTCTGTGGAGGTAAAGGATTTACAGTCCAAGGTACCATGAGATGGCTCATTTTCTGGAAATGTGGGTCCTTTTGGACCATCTGAGTAATTGTTGTTGACTATTTTCAATAAGACGCAGAAGAAAAGGTTATCATTTTCAAGAAGTCCTAGAATTTATTTGGTGAAGATATATCCTGATCACCAACTGTAAGTTTAACAAGTAAGACAAACTCTTCTTTTTTTGAGAATCCGTTACCTTCTTTATTGAGCTCGAATAGCTTTTGGTGTTTTAAAAAAAATGAGATAATGTATATAACAGTTTTTTATAACATTATAAAAGATTACACAAGTATAAATATTCATCACTCTGTGTATTAAAATTATCATGCATACTTTTTATAAATTCCCCATATTGTTGGCAGATATTCACAACACCCTGAGAATGCCATAATTCCTTCACACTTCTGGGCTCTTTTTCTCCTTTATGCAAAAATAAGGGAGAAGAGAAAGAAGAGACTCATTCTCCTTAATAATTACATTATGTTGAAATTATTAAAAGAATAATTATTTAAGCCTTTATGATGAACATAAGTATCTTCCAGTTAGTAGATATAAACGTTAATGTCTTCACAGAAATAGTTACATATGATGGCCTATATATATTGCTTTAAAAGAGACTTAATGAAAATTCAGACTTGAAACATTCCTTAGAAACCACCTAGTGCAAATTTTTAGTTTATAAATTACAGAGGGAAGTGATTTGGCTCAAAACAGAACCCAGTTTCCTTACTTATGTTCTGTATACTTTATAAAATATACCAATCAATGAAATTTTCCAATGCAATACAATAAAGGTGAAAAAATAATTCAGTGATATTTAATTTAGCTAAATTGTACAGTATGTGAAACTTTTCTAAAATCTGGAACTATGGAATATGCTGGGATATGTAGAGGGAATCTTCAGGTCAGTCTATATCACAAGGTGAAAAGCTAGACCCAGTGTAGTTGGGCATTCTCCCAAATATCTGTGCTCACCTAAATCCCTCCACTAGGTCTGTGATTTATGTTGTCTCTCCTTCTTCTATTTCCATCAATATTTCAAAGTCTCTAATTATCACAGTCCATTTCTCCTTAATGTTTTTTTCTCTTTCTATTTTTAGCTCTATTTTATCATTCACTTTCCTCATATATCTTTACTTCTCTTCCACATACTCAACTTCTTTCTCATTAAGTAACTTCTTCAGAATATCCTTTTTTAAATTTTTCATCTCCTTTGGTCTTCTTCATTTTCCATTAATAGTTGGCATGAAAGAATGGAAAAGCACCAAGTTGCTCTAGCTAGGATGTGAGAATTTTTGAAATTTCATATAAAATGGTGGCACTTATGAAACTGTAAATCTCATTTTTGCATTAAAAGAACAAGGAAAGAAGCTAGCAATTCTTTATGTTGACTACCTTGGGAACAAGACTGTATTTATTATACATTTAAGTAGTTATCAATATATTGATATATTTTTATTGCAGGAAATTTAGATTTTCTCAGTACATATTTATCATGAAAACAGGTGAAATTGTCAAGTACATATTATTTATGCAAATAAATAAATATGAGATATAAAAGGAGTTATTCTCTGGTTTCAATATTTGGCATATATCATTCTTTAAGGCGCTTTGCTATACACAAATGTTAGAACTGACTGGGAATGAAACTGTTCTCCTGGAATACTGGTCTAACATTTTAATTCTATGAAAGTAAATAAAGTCATGCCATTTCTGTGTGTCATTAAAATAATCCAAAAGTTCTTTATCAATTAGTTTACCTACTTTTAGAAGATTAGCTATAAATAACAGAAGTTCATTTGAAATATCAGTATATAAACAGCATATTTCCTAGGGAAAATTAAACAACAAACAGATTTCAAACTAATTTACCCATCATAAGTAGAATATTGTGATAGTCACAGGCCATATACCACTAAAATCTAACCTACAGAATAGTTCTTAGGTACCTTCTCTGTCCTTAGAAATATACATTACTTAATTTGATGTACATAGTAATACATCTAAGTTGTGATACTAAATAGAAAAAAAATCCTTGATAATCACTTAATTTTAAAAAATTGAATTATGCTATTCTGGCTCTGTGATCTGATTCCTACACATATCCTGGCTCGTTTTTGCAGTGCAGTCTGTACCACATTCTAGTACATCCCTGATTCTGCCCATCTTGAACTGCAATAGGTTGGTTATTTCTCAGATTGATGCCTTCACTTACTGTTGTGGAACTCATACTCCTTCACTCTCCAAAATAGCACATTGCAGTGAAGTTTTTAAAGAATACAGAGGGGTTCTCTTTTGTTCCCTAGAGTTGATGCCATTCAACTTACTTAATTGCAACAAGTTGAAATCAATTTCTCAAAAACAACCAAACAAACAAAAAGGAAAACAAAAAACAATAGAACAAAGGCTCCTCTACCCATACCAGTTGGGAGAAACAAACTTATTTTCAAAAGAGAAATGAATATACTTTTATTTCTTAGGAAAATAGTTTAATGGATGTTTATATTAAGACAGGACTCCAAGGCTTTGTCTGAGATGAAAAAGTTAAAGTGTACAGTATTAAATCCTTCTTCTAATTAAGATATACAGGTCCCCTTATGGAGATAATGATATTGGTCCCATACAGTCTTTCACTGGGCTGGTGTGACACAATGAGAAGCAGATGGGATTATATGGGGAATCAAGGGAACAGGAATTCTACAGTTATTGAGAACACAAGGTAGAGACATGAGAGGACAAAACTATATAATGGTGAGAAGGGAATTTTCTGTGATCAGGTGCACTCATAAAATCACCAAAAGATACATGATACCTCTTTTTCTACTAGGTTCTCTATTGACCTGCAACTGTGGGTAAGTCAGAAACTTTTATAGACTTCAGTTTTCTTTCAGTAAAATAAATAAAAGTTTTTCTTTGTAGAGTTTAAACGAGGAAACATCTAGAAAGCACTGGATCGAGTCACATAATTTTTTGTAACTAAAAGGGAATTAACTGAAGTTTGGTGACAAGGTTGTACTTATGTGTCTAGTACACCACACACTTGAAGGCGTTGCCACAGTATTCATTTGAAAATCAAGCTAATAAATAAGCTTGGGTCTTCTCTGGAAATTCCAGATAAGGCAAATTATCTAGAATGATGTGGAGAAACCAGACATTCAGCTCTGACTTCATCCTGCTAGGAATCTTCAATTACAGCCCCACCCACATCTTCCTCTTCTCCCTGGTCATGGGCATCTTTTCAGTGGCATTCTTGGGAAACACTGCTATGGTTCTCCTCATCCACCTGGACACCCATCTCCACATCTCTATGTACTTCCTCCTCAGCCAACTCTCCCTCATGGACCTCATGCTCATCTGTACTACTGTACCCAAGATGGCCTTCAACTACTTCTCTGGCAGCAAGTCAATATCGCTGGCAGGTTGTGGAGCCCAGATATTCTTCTGTGTGTCCCTGCTTGGAGCTGAATGTTTCCTGTTGGCTGTCATGGCCTATGACCGTTATGTGGCTATATGCCACCCACTTCGATACACCATCCTCATGAATCAGAAACTCTGTGCCCTCATGACTGTTGCTTCCTGGATCTTGGGATTTCTTGATGGCATTATTGTACTTGTAGCAGCCCTGTCACTCTCTTATTGCAGCTCTCTGGAAATTCATCACTTTTTCTGTGATGTTGCTGCCCTTTTCCCTCTATCTTGCACAGACACCTCTGCTTTTGAGAGACTGCTCTTCATCTGCTGTGTGGTGATGCTAATATTACCAGTCTCCGTGATCATTATTTCCTATTCATATGTCCTTCAAGCTGTTATCTGCATGAGCTCTACAGAAAGTCGCCGCAAAGCCTTCACCACCTGCTCCTCCCACCTGTCTGTGGTCGGACTCTACTATGGTGCAGCCATGTTCATGTACATGAGACCAGCTTCTAACCATACACCAGACCAGGACAAGATAGTATCTGTCTTCTACACCATCCTCACCCCCATGCTGAACCCTCTCATCTACAGTCTCCGCAACAAAGAGGTATCCAGGGGACTTCGGAAACTATTGAGGAAAGGAAAGTTAGTGTAACTTCATTAAATATATTTGAATGTTGACTCTATTCAACATCCATTTCCTTCTAATTGGAATTCTTTTCCATTTTTGTTCAATTTTAACATAGCTTAATTTGGTATAATATCATGCAAAATTATAGGTAAAGTAGATTGGGTTTGGAGATAATCATAGATTACCATTTTATCCCCAGTGAATTTCAGTTATATCACTGGTCGTTAAGTATGAGTACTTAACTTTAGAATACCTGACTTTGAATGTGGTATAATTATGATGATCTTAGCTTTATCTAAGAAAAAAACTTGAGTCCATCCACTGATTTTTGCTGTGCTTTCCTCATTGTTTAAGGATTATTTAACCACATTCACTTGTTTTCAGGTATACTTTTCCTCACACTTGTGTATTGACTGTTTGTTCCTGACTCTGCTCCACTTAATTCCCAAGCATTTAGAAGGGGGGAGTTACAGTGTTATCAGCTCCTTCATTCAAGCTTTAAGGCCATGTAAAATAGTTCTTAGAAATACCTGTTTTTTAACCTTTAAATTAAAAGTGGCTATTATAAGGAATTTATGTAAAATGTCTATTCAGTTAGACAATACAACCTTCTTCTTTATTATGATTGATTCTATTTATCACTTATCCTTATAGTAATAACTAGAATACATTTGAAGATTTTAGACAATTATCATTATCTGGATTTGCCAATAATGATTTTTATATAGCTTTGAAAATATAACAGCCTGAAAAAAAAAAGAAAATATAACAACTTGTACATTATCCTACAAAACTGAAATCAAAAGTCTCTCTAAGAGAATTTATATGGTCTTTAAATGTCCACAACGTTTTTAACATTCCATAGAGTTCCCACAGTTTGATATAACCAAATTCTTACTAATTTATTGCAATTCGCATATCTGAATTTTCCACATTCTGAAAATTGAAAACATTTCCCTGTTTCACATGGATTACCTTAATTTCTCTATACTTATTAATAATCAAATCTTCATTGTGCAATATATTATTGTTCTTTGTAGATCTTGGATACCAGTCTTTTGTCTGTAGCATCATTTGCAAATATATTCTCCCATTCCGTGGGCTGCCTCTTAGTTGTTTTGACTGTTTTCTTGGCTGTGCAGAAGCTTTTTATCTTGATGAAGTTCCACAAGTTCATTTTATCTTTTGTTTCTCTTGCCTTTGGAGATGTATCATGAAAAAGGTTGCTTTGGCCAATGTCGTAGAGGTTGCTGCCTATGTTCTCCTCTAGGATTTTGATGGATTTCTGTCTCACATTGAGGTCTTTCATCCATTTGGAGTTTATCTTTGTGTATGGTGTGAGAGAGTGGTCAAGTTTCATTCTCTTGCGTGCAGCTGTCCAATTTTCCCAGCACCATTTATTGAAGAGACTGTCTTTTTTCCATTGTATATCTCTTCCTGCTTTGACAAAAATTAGTTGCCCAAAGAGCCGAGGGTCCATATCTGGGTTTTCTATCCTGTTCCATTGGCCTATATGTCTGTTTTTGTGCCAGTACCATGCTGTCACTTTTCCAATGAAGACACACAAATGGCTAACGGACATGAAAAAATGTTTAAAATCATTAGCCATCAGGGAAATTCAAATCAAAACCACACTAAGATACCACCTTATACCAGTTAGAATGGCAAAAATTCACAAGGCAAGAAACAACAATTCTTGGAAAGGATGTGGAGAAAGGTGATCCCTCCTACACTGTTGGTGGGAATGCAAGTTGGTACAGCCACTCTGGAAAACAGTGTGGAGGTCCCATAAAAAAGTTAAAAATTGAGCTACTCTATGATCCAGTCATTGCACTATTGGGTATCTACCCCAAAATTACAGACGTAGTGAAGAGAAGGGCCATATGCACCCCAATGTTCATAGCAGCTTTGTCCACAATAGCTAAATCGTGGAAGGAGCCGAGATGCCCTTCAACAGATGACTGGATTAAGAAGTTGTAGTCCATATATACAATGGAATATTACTCAGCTATCAGAGAGACCGATGCATTTGCTGCAACATGGATGGCATTGGAGGAGATAATGCTAAGTGAAATAAGTCAATCAGAGAAAGACAATTATCATATGATTTCTCAACATTTGCTGCAACATGGATGGCATTGGAGGAGATAATGCTAAGTGAAATAAGTCAATCAGAGAAAGACAATTACATATGATTTCTCTCATCTATGGAACATAAGAACTAGGAAGATTGGTAGGGGAATAAAGGGATAAAGAAAAGGGGGTAATCAGAAGGGGGAATGAAGCATGTGAGACTATGGACTCTGAGAAACAAGCTGAGGGCTTCAGAGGTGAGGGGGGTTGGGGGAATGGGATAGACTGGTGATGGTTAGTAAAGAGGGCACGTATTGCATGGTGCACTGGGTGTTATATGCAACTAATGAATCATCGAACTTTACATCAGAAACAAGGGATGTACTGTATGGTGACTAACATAATATAATAAAAAATAACTTTAAAAAATGCTTTTATCTGTCCAAAAAGAACATCCATACCCATTAACATTAATTCTCTTTCTGTCCTCCCCTAACATACAATCACTATTTTTATTTTGTTTCTCTATGGTTTTGCTTATTTAGGACTTTACATATAATTGGAGTCACTCAGTATGTGGTCTTTTGTGACTGGCTTCGTTCCCTTAGCACAATGATTTTACAGTTAATATTCAAGCATGTATCAGTATTTCATTCTTTTATAAGAATGAATAATATTCCACTGTAAAGGTAGACCACATTATGTCTATCAACTCAACAGCTGATAGACATTTGAAATATTTCCACTACTTGGCTACTATGAATAATACCACTACAAGCATTCACATGCATATTTTTGTATAGACATGTTTTCCAATCTCCTGGGTATACATCTAGCAGTAGAATTACTCAGTCATATGATAACTTCAACTTTTTGCAATACTGCCAAACTTTTCAAAATTGGCTACAAAATTTTATATTTCAACCATCAACATAGGAGGGTTCCAATTTTCCACATTCTCATCATTGTTGTTATTTTCCATTTCTTAACATTATAGCCATTCTAGTGGATGTGAAGTGGTATTACATTGTCATTTCAATTTTCTTTTTTTAAATGACTAATGATGTTGAACATCCTTTCATGTGCTTGTCACTTTAATCTCCTACTTGAAGAAATGGCTACTCTAGAACAGGAAACTTTAGGAACTTGGGAATATGGCAAAATAGGAAGATCTTGAGCTCACCCCATCCCATGTTTACATCTAGATATCATACACATCTAAGTCTGTAAACCAGACAGCAATCCAAAGGCTGACAGAATAAAATCCACAGCTAAATATAGAGAAGAAACTGCATCTGATAGGTTAGGAAGGCCAGAAAGGTGAAGGGAGACTGCCCCCAGGAAGAAGAGAGGTGCACACATAGAGAGGGTAAAGAAATGGGCCCTCACAACAGGGAGCTCACACAGGGAAGACTATTCCATAATAGGGCCTGAATTCTGTGAGTTTGTAAAACCAGTGGGACTTGGGTCCTGCAGCTTTAAAAATAAGCTGACTCAGCACTGGGCAAGCCATGAGAGTAAGTGATAGCTGCATCACCACACATAAAGACAACAGCCTGCATAGAGAGGCAACATAAAAATGTCAGTTTACACATATGCCAGAGACAAAGGGGAGATGGATCTCTTCATACTGATTTCAGAGCTTGTTGGGGGACTTCTCCAAAAATGAGGGAGGTGTCAGGTGACATTTTCCTCCCCCACTTCCCAGCAGGACCATCTGCCAGAGGTGGGTCTCCACAAGACAATACTACCTAACCAGTTAGCATTTCACCCTACTCATAGATTGTCTTGAGAACTTGCCCACTCCAAGCCTGCTAGTCTCAGCAATGGGCTCAAAGCAAATTTTGTTAAAGCCACACACATGCCCTAACAACCACCAGGCACAGAGCTACTGCCTCACCAAGTCCCCATCTGCCACACTATAACCAATGATTCACCCCTAGCCACAATTATGCACCATGCTTAGCCTCATGCCCCAAGCAGCCCCTGCATGCAGCCCCCAGGTGCTACAGCACCTTGGGGGGGATCCACATAGGACTAGTGGCTCAGCACAAATTTTGCTAACACCACTGCCCACTTCCCAAGTTCCCCATTGGTCATGCCCTCTCACAGCTGGCCTTTCTGGGTCCCTCTAACACCACAAAGTGTAAACACAAACAGCCCACAACAGGCAGATAGTGCAGAAGACACTACTGAAAGGAAAAGTGACTCACACAAAACAGCAGGGCATAAAAAAAAACATAGGTACTTTCCTGAAGTGCCAGGTTCTAGTGAACAGGAGACACTGCACTGCAAGGAACTTCAGGACCTCTTCTTCGTAAAGTCACTACTTTCAAAAGCAGATGGCATTCATGGCTTTCTTGACACAGAAACAGACACAGAGTGGCAGATAAAATGAGGGGATAGAGAAATGTATCCCAAATGAAAGAACAGGACAAGACCACAGTCAGAGATCTAAGTGAAACAGATACAGGTAACATGTCTGATAGAGAATTTAAAGCATTGATACTCACTGGACATGAAAAAAGAGGGAAAGACAAGAATTAGACACTTAACACAGAGATAAGGAATAACATAACAGAGATACAGGGCTCAATAAAAGGAATGAAAAACATGTTTGATGGAATGAACAGTAGGATGGAAGAAGCAGAAGAACAAGTTAGTGACCTAGAAGACAGAGTAATGGAAAGTAATCAAGCTGAACAAGATAGAGAAAAGAATTATGCAAAATAAGAATTGACTCTAGTAAGTCAGTGACTTCATCAAGTGTAATAACATTCATATTATAAGAATCCCAGAAGAATAGAGAGAAAAGGGGGTAGAAAATTTCATTTGAGGAAATAATAGTTGAAATCTTCAATGGTCTGGGGAAGGAAACAGACATCCATATCAAAGAGGAACCAAGAGCTTTCATCAAAATCTACAAAAGAAGACACACATTAAAACATACAAGTTAGATTTGCAAAATATAGCACAAAGAAAAGAACTTAAAAGCAGCAAGACAAAAGAACTCCCTAACTTAGCAGGAAATACCTATAAGTGTAGCAGGAGATTTTTCAACAGAAACTGCAGGGCGGAAGAAAATTCCACGATATATTCAAAGGGATGAATGGAAAAATATGCAGCCAAGAATACTCTATCCAGGGATGCCTGGGTGGCTCAGTCATTAAATGTCTGCCTTCGGCTCAGGGCGTGATCCCGGTGTTGTGGGGTCGAGCCCCACATCAGACTCCTCTGCTATGAGTCTGCTTCTTCCTCTCCCACTCCCCCTGCTTGTGTTCCCTCTCTCACTGGCTGTCTCTCTCTCTGTCAAATAAATAAATAAAATCTAAAAAAAAAAAAAAAAAAAAAGAATACTCTATCCAGCAAGGATAGCATTCAGAATAGGAGAGATAAGGAGTTTCCCAAACAAAAACTAAAGGAACTTCTGACCAGTAAACTAGCCCTAGAAGAATTATTAAAAGGGACACTTTGATTGTAAAAGAGAGAACAAAGGTGACACTATAGTTACAGAAAACACAAAAACAGTAAAAATGAATATTTCTGTAAAAAAAAATCGGTCTAAGAACTTAAAAAAAAAAAAGAAAGATATAAAGCATAGCAACATATACTTAAAATGTAGGGAGTAGAGGAGAAAAGAATGGGTTCAAAATTAAATGATTGTCAACTTAATATGGACCCTAAATGTAGAGAAGTTATATATAAAACTACTGGTATTCATATATTGAAAACCAATAAAAATATGCAAGGAATAAAGAGAATCAAATCCAAATACACCATTGAAGAAAGTCAGCAAAATATGAGAAAAAAAATAAGAAAGGAGCAGAGAAAGTGTTCAGAAGCAACCACAAAACAAGTAATAAAATGACAACAAATACAAATCTATCAATAATTACTTTGAATGTACATGGATTAAATACTCTAATCAAAAGATACAGGGTATCAGGGGCACCTGGGTGGCTCAGTCAGTTAAGAACGTGACTCTTGTTTTGGCTCAGGTCATGATCTCTGAGCTGTGAGATCAAGCCCTGCCCTGAGTTCCATATGGGGCTTGGAGCCTGCTTAAGATTCTTTCTCTCACTCTCTCTGAATCTCCCCCTCTCTTTCTTAAAAAGAAAAAGACACAGGGTGTCAGAATGGACAATAAATAAATAATAAATAAATAAATAAATAAATAAATAAATAAATAAATAATAAATAAATAAATAAATAAATAAAAAGAGCTACCTATATGCTGCCTACAAGAGACTCATTTTAGACCAAAAGACACATGCAGATTGAAAGTGAGGGGATAGAGAAACATCTATCATGCTAATGGATGTCAAAAGAAACCCTGAGTAGCAATACTTATATGTGACAAAATAGACTTGAAAACAAAGACAGTAAGAAGAGACAAAGGACAATATATAATAATATAGGAGATAATCCACCAAAAAATAATGAAAATATTTATGCACCCAACATAAAAGCACCCAAATACATAAAACAGTTAATAATAAATATAAAGGAACTAATCAATGAAAATACAACAGTAGTAGGGGACTTTAACACCACCAAATCAATATACAGATGATCCAAACAGAAATTCAACTAGGAAAAATTGCTTTGAATGAGACACTGTAAAACATGGATTTGTTGTTGTTGTTGTTGTTGTTGTTGTTGTTGTTATGTTCAGTTAGCCAGCATATAGTACAACATAAGTTTTTGTTGTAGTGTTCAATGATTCATTAGTTGCATATAAAACCCAGTGCTCATCCCAACACACCCAATTACCCCATCCCTCCGTACCTCTCCTTTCTGCAACCCTCAGTTTCCCAGTGTCCAGAGTCTCTCATGGTTTGTCTCCCTCCCTGACTTCTTCCCATTCAGTTTTCCCTTCCTTCCCCTGCAGTCTTCCATGCTATTCCTTATGTTCCACATATGAGTGAAAGCATATGATAATTGTCTTTCTCTGCTTGACTTATTGCACTTAGCATAATCCCCTCCAGTTTCATCCATGTCAGTGTAAATGGTGGGTATTCATCCCTTCTGATGGCTGAGTAATATCCCATTGTATATATGTACCACATCTTCTTTATCTATTTGTCTGTTGAAGGGCATCTCAGTTCCTTCCACCGTTTGGCTATTGTGGACATTGCTGCTATGAACATTGGGGTGCATGTGTGCACCTTCTTTTTTCTATAAAGATAAACTCAAAATGGATGAGACGTCACTGTGAAACAGGAATCCAACAAAATCCTAGAGGAGAACATAGGCAGTAACCTCTTTGACATTGGCCACAGCAACTTTTTTGACACACCTTTAAAGGCAAGGGAAACAAGCAAAAATGATCTTTTGGGACTTCATCAAGATAAAAACTTTTGCACAGCAAAGGAAACATGAACAAAACTAAGAGGCAATCCATGGAATAGGAAAAGATATTTATTTGTAAGTGACATTTCAGATAAAAGGGTGATATCCAAGATCTGTAAAGAATGTCTCAAACTCAACACCCAAAAAACAAATAATCCAATTGAGAAATGGGCAGAAGACATGAACAGAAGACATACAAATGGCTAACAGACACATGAAAAATGTTCAACATCACTTGCCATCAGGGAAATACAAATCAAAACGACAATGAGATACCACCTTACAACAGTTAAAATGGATTTTTAAAAATTAAAGATTATACTTATTTATTGGAGAGAGAAAGAGAGCTCAGAGCAAGAGAGAGAGCATGAGCAGGGGTGAGGGACAGAGGGAGAGGGAGAGGCAGACTCCCTGCTGAGCAGGGAGTCTGATGTGGGGCTCAATCCCAGGACCCCAAGATCATGACCTGAGCTGAGGCAGACTCTTAACTAACAGAGCCAACCAGGCGCCCTGGAACAGATGGATTTAACAGACATATACAGAACATTCCATCCAGAAACAGCAAAATACACATTATTTTCAAGTGCACATAGAACATTTCACAGAAGAGATACCATAGTAGCCCACAGAACAAACCCCAACAAAGTCAAGAAGATTAATAACACACCATATATATTTTCTGACCACAACACAATAAAGCTAGAAGTCAACCAAACAAAAACCAAAACAAACAAACACAAAAAAGCACAAACAACAACAACAAACAACAAAAAAGCAGGAAAACACACAAATATATGCAGGTCAAAAAACATGCTATTAAACAATGAATAGAGAAATAAAAGAAGAAATAAAGAAGTATATGGAAACCAGTGAAAATGAAAACTAGGCAGGCCTAAATGTTTTGATGCAACAAAAGTGGTCATATGAAGGACATATGTAGAAATAAAAGGTAGAAAAAGAACAACAAACATAACCTAAAACAAGCAGAAGAAAGAAAATAGTAAAGATAGAGCAAGGTAGATGATATAAAATCTAAAAAAAAAATACAAAAAAACCCACAAAACACAATAGAACAATGAAACCAGGAGTTGTTTTGTTGTTGTTTTTATTTTTTTTATTTTTTAAGGTTTACAGATATGAGAATAGTTTTATTTTTTATAATAATATTTTTTATTATATTATGTTAGTCACCATACAGTACATCCCTGGTTTTCGATGTAAAGTTCCATGATTCATTAGTTGTATATAACTCCCAGTGCACCATACAATACATGCCCTCCTTACTACCCATCACCAGCCTATCCCATTCCCCCACCCCCTCCCCTCTGAAGCCCTAAGTTTGTTTCTCAGAGTCCATAGTCTCTCATGCTTAAATCAATAAAACTGACAAACTTCTAGCCAGACTTATCAAGAAAAAACAATAAAGTACTCAAAATCACAGATAAGAGAGGAGAAATAACAACCAACACCACAGAAATATAAACAATTGTAAGACAATAATATGAAAAACTATATGCCAACAAATTGGTCAATGAAGAAGAAATGGGTGAATTCCTATTATCATATAAATGACCAAAACTAAAACAGGAAGATACATAAATTGAACAGACAAATAACCAGCAGGTACAGAATCAGTAATCAAAAGACTCCCAACAAACAAGAGACGAAGACCAGAAGGCATCACAGGTGAATTCATCCAAACATTTAAAGAAGAGTTAATATCTTTTCTTCTCAAATTATACAAAAAAAAAAAAAAAAGAAAGGGGGGGGGAAACTTCCAAATACATTCTGTGAGACCAGAATTACGCCTATCCCAAAATCAGACAGACACTACTAAAAAAGAGAACTACAAGGCGCTGTCCCTGATGAACATAGATGCAAAAAATATGAATAAAATATTGGCAACTAGGGGTGACTGTGTGGCTCAGTCAGTTAAGTATCTGCCTTTGGCTTGGGTTGTAATCCCAGGGTTCTGGGATCAAGCCCCACATCACACTCTCTGCTTAGGTTTTTGATTTTGTTTTGTTTTTATGTTTTTTTTTAAACTCTGCTGTTTCTAGAGCCTGCTTAGCCCTCTCCCTCTGCCAGCTGCTCTCCTTGCTTGTGCTCTCTCTGTCAAATGAATAAATAGAATCTTTAAAAATATATGGGCAACTATATTCAACAATACATTTAAAAAATCATTCATCTTGACCAAGTTGGATTTGTTCCTGGTCAGCAAGAGTGGTTCAATATTTGTAAATCAATCAATATGATAGATCACATCACTAAGAGAAAGTGTAAGAACCAAATTAGCATTTCAATAGATGCAGAAACAGCATTTGATAAAGCACAACAACCATTCCTGACAAAGCCAACAAAGTAGGTTTAGGGGAGGGGGGTGGGGGAATGGGATAGGATGGTGATGGGTATTAAGGAGGGCACATATTGCATGGTGCACTGGGTGTTATACGCAACTAATGAATCATGGAACTTTACATCAAAAACTAGGGTTGTACTGTATGGTGACTAACATAATATAATAAAAAATATTATTACAATAAAAAATAAATAAATAAATAAATAAATGAATAAATAAATAAATAAATGGAGTATACCTAAACATGATAAAGGCCTTATATGAAAGATTCACACAGAACATCATCCTTAGTGGAGGAAAACTGACATCTTTTCCCCTAGGTCAGTAAGAATACTAGGATGTCCACTCTTTTTTTTTTTTTAATGATTTTTTATTATATTATGTTAGTCACCATACAGTACATCCCTTGTTTCTGATGTAAAGTTCGATGATTCATTAGTTGCGTATAACACCCAGTGCACCATGCAATACGTGCCCTCCTTACTACCCATCACCAGTCTATCCCATTCCCCCACCCCCTCCCCTCTGAGGCCCTCAGTTTGTTTCTCATAGTCCATAGTCTCTCATGTTTCATTCCACCTTCTGATTACCCCCCCCTTTCTTTATCCCTTTCTTCCCCTAACGATCATCCTAGTTCTTATGTTCCATAGATGAGAGAAATCATATGATATTTGTCTTTCTCTTCTTGACTTATTTCACTTAGCATTATCTCCTCCAGTGCTGTCCATGTTGCAGCAAATGTTGAGAATTCGTTCTTTCTGAGAGCTGAGTAATATTCCATTGTATATATGGACCACAATTTCTTAATCCAGTCATCTGTTCAAGGGCATCTTGGCTCCTTCCACGATTTAGCTATTGTGGACAAAGCTGCTATGAACATTGGGGTGCATATGGCCCTTCTCTTCACTACGTCTGTACCTTTGGGGTAAACACCCAGTAGTGCAATGGCTGGGTCATACGGTAGCTCAATTTTTATCTTTTTAAGGGACCTCCCACACAAAGTGGCTGTACCAACTTGCATTCCCACCAACAATGTAGGAGGGATCCCCTTTCTCCACATCCTTTCTAGCAACTGTTGTTTCTTGCCTTGTCAATTTTTGCCATTCTATCTGGTATAAGGTGGTATCTTCATGTCGTTTTGATTTGAATTTCCCTGATGGCTAATGATTTTGAACATTTTTTCATGTGTCTGTTAGCCATTTGTATGTCATCATTGGAAAAGTGTCTGTTCATATCTTCTGCCCAAACCACTGTTTAATCCCAGCACACAAAGATAAATACTTTCAATTTAAAATTTTTAAGTTTTAGCTTTTATATTTATATTATTGATCTATTTGATGTAATGTTTTATGATGTGTATTATACGGGTCCAACTCCATTCTGTGCCTGTGGACCTCCCGTTGTCACAGTACCATTTGTTGCAGAGGCTATGCTTCCTCTATAGAATTGTTTGGTGTCCTCATTGAAAATTAGTTGTCCATGGGTGTATATACTTTCTTTTGGTCTCTTAGTTCTATTTCATGGATCTATATATGTATCCTTATGTTAGTACTGCATTAAAAGCTTTATCTTTCTCTTTGCATGTTACATTGTAAGGTAGTTAGGGGTCTGTGTTCATACTCAGTTTCTCACACAATATGTAAAAAGCAACAAATTGGTTATACCCTCTATGCTTAATTCCTCTCTCTTTCCAATGCGACAAAATGATAATAATGGACTAAGAATTGAATGATGTTATGTATATGCAACATTTAAAAGACTTTTTTGCACATAAGAGAGAGTTTGCAAAAATGAGGTTATTTATGATTGTGGGACCTAAAATGTCTGGAGGTACATATTTTGTATATGTGTTCA
Source organism: Ursus americanus (assembly GCF_024610735.1). NCBI lineage: Eukaryota > Metazoa > Chordata > Mammalia > Carnivora > Ursidae > Ursus > Ursus americanus. Next base: position 81,237,656 of record NC_142131.1, on the reverse strand, counting down.
TACAAACACAAATAGATACTTAACCCACATACATAAACCAAAGAAAATAATACAATTTCATTTTCAGTCTTATTTATTTATTTATTTATTTATTTATTTATTTATTTATTTATTTATTTTGATGTTAAGTTCCATGATTCATTAGTTGCGTATAACACCCAGTGCACCATGCAATACGTGACCTCCTTACTACCCATCACCAGCCTATCCCATTCCCCCACCCTCCTCCCCTCTGAAGTCCTCAGTTTGTTTCTCAGGGTCCATAGTCTCTCATGCTTCAGTCGTTTTTTTATTAATAATTTTGTATTATATTATTTTAGTCACCATACAATACAACCTTAGTTTTTTAAGTAAAGTTCTAGGATTCATTATTTACGAATAACGCCCAGTGCAACATGCAATATGTGCCCCCTTAATACCCATCACTGGACTATCCTATTCCCCTAACCCGCTCCCCTCTGAAGCCTGCAGTTTGTTTCCCAGAGTCCATAGTCTCTCATGGTTCATTCCCCCTTCTGTTTATCCCCCCTTCAATCTCTTCTTCCTTCTCCTAGCAATCCCCTGCCATTTCTTATGTTCCATAAAGGAGTAAAACCATATGATAATTGTGTTTCTCTGATTGAGATATTGTTCCATAATGATTTATTTCATTTAGCATAATCTCCTCCAGTCCTGTCCATGTTGCTGCTAATATTGGGTAATCATTCTTTCTGATGACTGAGTAACATTCCATTGTATATATGGACCACATCATCTTAATCCAGTCATCTGTTGAAGAGAATCTCAGCTCCTCCAACAATTTAGCTATTGTGGACAATGCTGCTATGAACATTGGGGTGCATATGTCTCTTCTCTTCACTACATCTGTATCTTTGGGGTAAATACCCAGTAGTTCAATTGCTACATCATAGGGTAGCTCTATTTTTAACTTTTTTCAAGACCTCTACACTGTTTTCCAAAGTGGCTGAACCAACTTGCATTCCCACCAACAGTGTAAAAGGATTCCCCTTTCTACACATACTCTCCGACATTTGTTCTTTCCTGCCTTGTCCATTTTTGCCATTCTAACTGGCGTAAGGTGGTATCTCAATGTGGTTTTGATTTGAATTTCCCTGATGGCTAATGATGTTGAACACTTTTTCATGTGTCTGTTAGCCATTTGTATGTCTTCATTGGAAAGTGTCTGTTCATATTTTCTGCCCATTTTTATTTGATTGTTTGTTTCCTGTGTATTGAGTTTGAGAGGTTCTTTGTAGATCTTGGATGCTAATCTTTTATCTGTAGTGTCATTTCCAAATACCTACTCCTATTCCGTGGGCTGCCTCTTAGTTTTTTTTACTGTTTCCTTGGCTGTGCAGAAGCTTTTTATCTTGATGAAGTCCCACAAGTTTATTTTTTCTCTTGTTTCTCTTGCCTTTGGAGATGTGTCATGAAAAATGTGGCTGTGGCCAATGTGAAAGAAGTTGCAGCCTTTGTTCTCATCTAGGATTTTGATGGATTCCTGTCCCACATTGAGGTCTTTCATCCATTTGGACTTTATCTTTGTGTATGGTGTGAGAGAGTGGTCAAGTTTCATTCTTTTGCATGTAGCTGTCCAATTTTCCCAGCACCATTTATTGAAGAGACTGTCTTTTTTTCCACTGGATGTTTTTTTCCTGCTTTGTGAAAGATTAGTTGCCCAAAGAGCCGAGGGCCCATTTTTGGGTTCTCTATTCTGTTCCTTTGGTCTATGTGTCTGTTTTTGTGCCAGTACCATGCTGTCTTTGTGTTCACAGCTTTGTAGTGTAGCTTTAAATAAGCCAACATGATGCTGTCAGTTTTATTATTCCTTTTCAACAATTCCTTGGTGATTTGGGGCCTTTTCTGGTTCCACACAAATTCCAGTTATTTGAAAAATGTAATTGGTATTTTGATCGGAATGGCATTGAAAGTGTAGATTGTTCCGGGTATAATAGACATTTTAACTATGTTTATTCTTCCAATCCATGAACATGGAATACTTTGCCATCTTTTCATGTCTTCTTCAATGTCTTTCAAGGGTTATATGTAGTTTCAAGGATATAAATCCTTTATGTCTCTGGTGAAGTTAATTCCAAGATAATGCATGATTTTTGGTGTTATTGTAATTGGGATGGATTCCCTAATTTCTCTCTCTTCAGTCTCATTGTTTGTGTATAGAAATGGACATCAGGGCTCTTTTCTCAGCAACAGACAGATAACCTAAGCAGAAAATCAACAGAGAAACAAGAGCTTTGAATGACACACTGGACCGGATGGACCTCATAGATATATACAGAACACTACACCCCAGAACAACAGAATACTTTCTTTTCATTTGCAGATGGCACTTTCTCCATGTCACAATACAGGTCTCAACAAATACCAAAACCCTGAGATTATTCCCAGCATATTCTCAGACCACAATGCTTTGAAACTGGAACTCAATCACAAGGAACAATTTTTAAGAAACTCAAACACTTGGAAACTTAGAACCATACTGCTCCCGAATGATTGGGTAAACCAGGCAACTAAGAAGGAGATTAAGCAATTTTTGGAGACCAATGAAAATGAGAACACATTGGTCCAAAACCTATGGGACACTGCAAAGTCAGTCCTAAGCGGAAAATACATAGCCATCCAAACCTCACTCAAAAGAATAGAAAAATCTAAAATGCAGTTTTTTATATTCTCACCTCAAGAAGCTGGAGCGGGAACAGAAGAGCAGGCCTAAGCCACGCACAAGAAGGCAGGTGATCAAGATTAGAGATCAATGAATTAGAAACCAGGAGCACAGTAGAGCAGATCAACAAAACTAGAAGCTGGTTCTTTGAAAGAATAAAGAAGTTCACTAAGCCACTGGTCAGACTTATTCAAAAGAATCAAGAAAAGACCCAAATTAATACAAGTATGAATGAAAGGGGAGAGGTAATGATCAACACCAAGGAAATAGAAAGGATCATTAGAAATTTTTATCAACAACTTTATGCCAATAAATTAAACAACCTGGAAGAAATGGATGCCTTTCTGGAAACATATAAACTATCAAGACTAAAACAGGAAGAAATTGATTATTTAAACAGACTGATTAATGATGAAGAGATTGAAGCAGTGATCAAAACCTCCCCAAAAACAAGAGTCCAGGGCCTCATGGATTCCCTGGGGAATTCTACCAAGCATTCAAAGAGGAATACTACCTAGTCTCCTGAAACTATTTCAAAAAATAGAAACATAAGGAAAACTAACAAACTCATCCTATGAGGACAGTATTATATTGATCCACAAACCAGCAAAAGACACCATCAAAAAGGAAAATTACAGACTGATATCCCTGATGAATATGGACGCCAAAATTCTCAACAAAATCCTAGCTAATAGGATCCAACAGTACATTAAAAGGGTTATCCATCATGACCAAGTGGGATTCATCCCTGGGATGCAAGTGTGGTTCAACATTCACTAATCGATCAGTGTAATAGATCATATCAACAAGAAAAGAGTCAAGAACAATATGATCCTCACAATTAATGCAGAAAAAACATTTGACAAAATACAGCATCCTTTCCTGATTAAAACACTTCAAAGTGTAGGGATAGAAGGTACATTCCTCAATTTCATAAAAACCATCTATGAAAAGCCTACAGCGAATTTCATTCTCAATGGGGAAAAGCTGAAAGACTTTCCCTCTAAGATCAGGAACAGGACAAGGATGCCCACTCTTGCCATTATTATTCAACATAGTACTAGAAGTCCTTGCAACAGCAATCGGACAACAAAAAGGGATAAAAGGTATCCAAATCGGCAAAGAAGAATTCAAACTGTCTCTCTTCGCAGATGACATGATACTCTATATGGAAAACCCAAAGGACTCCACCCCCAAATTACTAGAACTTATAGAGTAATTCAGTAGTGTGACGGGATACAAAATCAATGCTCCGAAATCATTTTTTAGTCCTTTTATATACACAGGTTAAATAGATCATTACAATTTTAGTTTCTTAGCCCACTATTTTCTAAATGATACATTCCTTTTCCTTACATAGGTGAAATGCACTCATATCTCATATATCAACATTATTTACATATTACCTAAATGGAAAACAACCTGTGTAAAATGCACTACATTTTTAGTTGTTGCTTGATTGCTTTTCCTTAGTTTTAATTTAAATTGAATTAGCCAACATATAGTACATCATTAGTTTCAGATGTAGTGTTCAATAATTCATCAGTTGAGTATAACACCTAGTGCTAATCACATCCCGTGCTCCCCTTAATGCCCATCACCCAGTTACCACATCCCCTTAACCTCCTGCCCATAAGCAACCCTCAGATTGTTTCCCAGAGCTGATAGTCTCTCATGGTTTGTCTCCCTCTCTGATTTCTTCCCATTCAGCTTTCCCTCCAATCCTCATGTGGTCCTCCACACTATTCCTTATGTTCCACATATGAGTGAAACCATATGATGATTCTCTTTCTCTGCTTGACTTATTTCACATAGCACAATCCCTTCCAGTTAAATCCATGTCAATGTTAGTGCTAAGTATCCATCCTTTATGATGGTTGAGTAATATTCCATTGTATATATGAACCACATCTTTTTAATCCATTCATCTGTTTAAGGACAATTTGACTCTTCCCAAAGTTTGGCTATTATGGACCTTGCTGTTATGAACATTGGGGTGCATGTGCCCCTTCTTTTCACTACATCTGTGTCTTTGGGGGAAATGCTCAGTAGTGCAATTTCTGGGTCATAGGGTAGCTCTATTTTTAACTTCTTGGGGAACCTCCATGCTCTTTTCCAGAGTGGCTGTACCAACTTACATTCTCACCAGCAGTTTATGAGAGTTCCCCTTTCTCCACATCCTTGCCAACATTTATTGTTTCCTGTCTTCTTAACTTTAGCCATTCTGACCAGTGTAAAGTGATATCCCATTGTGGTTTTAATTAGTATTTCCCTGATGACAAGTGATATTGAACATTGTCTGAGCATTGAGCAAATGTCTGTGGCCATTTGTATGTCTTCCTTAGAGAAGTATCTGTACACGTCTTCTGCTCATTTCTTGACTGGATTATTAGTTTTTTGGGTGTTGAGTTTGAGAGGTTCTTTAACTGGTAAGTCACTTGCAGATATCTTCTCTCATTTTGTCGGGTGTCTCTTTGTTTTGTTGACTGTTACCTTTGATGTGCAAAAGCTTTTTATCTTGATGAAGTCCCAAAAGTTCTTTTTTTATAAATATTCCTTTTTTTAATGATTTTTTATTATATTACATTAGTCACCATATAGTACATCCCCGGTTTCTGATATAAAGTTCATTTTTGCTTGTTTCCCTTGACTTTAGAGATGTATCTTGCAAGAAGTTGCTGTGGTCTTTTGAAGAAGGGGCTGATAGTTGTGTTCTCTAGGATTTTGATGGATTCCTGTCTCACATTGAGGTTTTCATCCATTTTGAGTTTATCTTTTTGTAGGATATAAGAGAATGGTCCAGTTTCATTCTTCTGGATGTGGCTGTCCAATTTTCCCAGCACCATTTATTGAAGAGACTGTCTTTTTTCCAGTCGATGTTCTTTCCTGCTTTGTCAAAGGTTGACCTGCTTTGTCAAAGGTTGACCAAAAAGTTGACCATAGATGAGCATCCATTTCTGGGGTCTCTGTTCTGTTCCACTGATCTCTGTGTCTGTTTTTGTGCCAATATATGCTGTCTTGATCATCACAGCTTTGTATTATAGCTTGAAGTTAGGCATTGTGATGGCCCAGCTTTGGTTTTCTTTTTCAACATTCCCTTGGTGATTTGGCTTCTTTTCTGGTTCCATACAAATTTTAAGATGATTAATCCCGGCTCTGTGGAAAATGTCAAATGTATTTTGATAGGGATTGCATTGAATGTGTAGATTTCTCTGGGTGGTCTTGACATTTTAACAATGTTTACTCTTCCAAATTTTGAGCATGGATTTTTTTTCCATTTCTTTGTGTCTTCTTTAATTTCTTTCATATGTGTTCAGTAGTTTCTAGAGTACAGATCATTTAATTCTTTTGTTAGGTTTATTCATAGGTATCTTATGGCATTTGGTGCAATTGTAAATGGGATCAATTCCTTAATTTCATTTTTTCAGTCGCATTGCTAATGTATAGAAAAGCAACTGATCTCTGTGCATTGATTTGGTATCCTGCCACGTTGCTGAATTGCTGTATGAGTTCTACCAATTTGGAGTGGGGTCTTGGGTTTTGCACAAAAAGTGTCACACCATCTGAGAAGAGAAAGAGTTTAACTTCTTTTTTGCCAATTCAAATGTCTTTTATTTCTTTTTGTTGTCTGCTGAGGCTAGGACTTCTAGTACTATTTTGAACAATAATGGTAAGAGCGGGCATCCCTATCAAGTTCCTGATCTTGAATGTTATTGATTGTGTGTTTTTGTTCATGGCTTTTATGATATTGAGGTAATTACCCTCTACCCCTACCTTTTGGAGAGTTTTAAACAAGAAAGGATGCTGTATTTCACCAAATGCTTTTTATGCATCAATTGAGAGGATCATGTGGTTCTTGTCTTTTCTTTTATTAATGTGCTCTATCACACTGATTGATTTGTGAATGTTGAACCACCCTTGCATCCTAGGAATAAATCCCACTTGGCTGTGGTGAATCATCATTTTAATGTACCATTGGATCCTATTGGGTACTATCTTGGTGAATATTTTGACATCCATGTTCATCAACGATATTGGTCTGTACTTCTCTTTTTGGATGGGGTCTTTGCCTGGTTTGGGATGAAGGCAATATGGGCCACATAGAATGGATGTTTTCCTTCTGTCTTTATTTTTTGAAACAGCTTCAGTATTACAGGTATAATTTCTTCTTTAAATGTTTGGTAGAATTCACCTTGTAAGCCATCTGGCCCTAGACACTTTTGTTTTTGGAGGTTTGTGATTACTGTGTCAATTTCCTTGCTGGTTATGGGTCTCTTCAGATTTTCTTTTTCTTCCTGTTTCAGTTATGTTAGTTTATAAGTTTCCATGAATGCATCCATTTCTTCCAGATTTCCTAATTTGTTGGCATATAGTTTCTCATAATACGTTCTTAAAATTGTTTGTATTTCTTTGGTGTTAGTCGTGAACTCTCCTCTTTCAATCATGATTTTAACCACGTGTGTCCTTTCTCTTTTCTTTTTATAAGTCTGGCTGGAGGTTTATCAATCTTATTAATTCTTTCAGTGAAGCAGATTCTAGTTTTGTTGATCTGTTCTATTGTTCTTCTGGTTTCTATTTCATTGATTTCTGCTCTAATCTTTATTATTTCTCTTCTCTTGCTGGGTGTAGGCTTTATTTTGTGTTCTTTCCACTGGTACTTTAGGTGTAAGGGTAGTCTGTGTACTTGAATATTTTCTAATTTTTTTGAAAGCCTTGTATTGTTATATACTTCCTTCTTAGGACCACCTTTGCTGTATCCCAATGGTTTTGGACACTTGTGTTTTCATTTTCATTAGTTTCCATGAATTTTTCTAACTCCTCTTTAATTTTCTGGTCAACACATTCATTCTTTGGGAGGATGCTCTTTAACCTCCAAGTGTTTGAGTTCCTTCCAAATTTGCTCTTGTGATTGAGTTCACATTTCAAAGCATTGTGATCTGAAAATATGCAAGGAATAATGCCAATCTTTTGGTACCAGTTAAGACCTGATTTGTGACCCACTATGTGATCTATTCTGCAGAATGTTCCATGTACACTCCAAAGGAATGTGTATTCTGTTACTTTAGAACGGAATGATCTGTGTATATCTGTGAAGTCATCTGGTCCTGTGTGTCATTCAAAGCTCTTCTTTGTTAATCTTGTATAGATGAACTGTCCATTGCTGTGAGTGGGGGTTCAATTCCCCTAGTATTATTGTATTATTATCAATGTATTTCTTTAATTTGGTTATGAATTGGTTGATATATGGACTGATCCCAAATTAGGAACATAAATATTTATAACTGTTACATCTTCTTGTTGGATAGAACCTTTAAGTATGACATAGTGTCCCTCTACATCTCTTACTACAGGCTTTGATTTAAAATCAAATTTGTATGATACGTGGATTGCTACCCCAGCTTTCTTTTGAGGTCCATTAGCATGGTAAATTTTTCTCCACCCACTCACCTTCAGTGTGGAGGTGTCTTTAGGTCTAAAATGAGTCTCTTGTATACAGCATATGGATTGTCTTGCTTTTTTATCCAATCTGATACTCTGAGCCTTCATTGGTATAGTTCGCCCATTTACATTCAGAATAACTATTGAAAGCTATGAATTTAGTGGTATTATATTACCTATAAATCCCTGTTTCTGTAGATTGTCTCTGTTTCTTTCTGGTCTATGTTACTCTTGGGGTCTCTCTTCGCTTACAGAATCCTTCTTAATATTTCCTGCAGGCCTGACTTGATGGTCACATATTATTTCAGTGTCTGCCTGTCCTGGAAGCTCTTTATCTCTGCATGAATTCTGAATGACCACCTTGTTAGATAAAGTATTTTTGGCTGCATGTTCTTCTCTTTTAGTACACTTAATATATCATGCCAGCCCTTTCTGGTCTGCCAGGTCTCTGTGGATAGGTCTTATGTCAGTCTAATTTTCCTACTTCTATAGATTAGGAATCTCTTGTCTTGATCTGCTTTCATGAGTTTCTCTTTATCTCTGAGATTTGGAAGCTTTACTATTATATATTGGGTTGTTGATTTATTTTTATTGATTGTTGGAGGTGTCCTCTCTGCCTCTTGGATGTGAATGTTTGTCTCTTTCCCCAGATTAGGGAAGTTCTGAGCCATGATTTGCTTAACAATATCTTCTGGCCCTCTCCCTCTCTCTTCATCCTCAGGCACCCCAATAATTCTGATGTTGGTTTGTTTTATGGCATCACTGATTTTTCTAAGCCTTTCCTCATAGTTTATTAGTTATTCTGTCTTTCCCTCAGCTTCCTTCCTTTCCATCAACTTGTCTTCTATATCACTTACTCTCTCTTCTGCCTCATTGACCCTAGCTGTTAGAGCATCCAATTTAGACTGCATTTCAGTTAGAACATTGTTAATTTCAGCCGATTAGATCTCATTTCTGCACTAAGATATTCTCCAGTGTCTTTTATGTTTTTTTTTTTCAATTCCAGCTAGTAACTTTATAATTGTTATCCTGAATTCCATCCCTGGCATTTTACTTATATCCATATTGATTAGATCTGTGGTTGAGAGTATTACCTCTGGTTCTTTCTTTTGTTGTGAGTTCCTCCTTCTAGTCCTTTTGCCCAGAGAAGAGTTTATGAATGAGTGAACAGAATAAAAAATATCAACCATGACCCAAACAAAATTCACACTAGAGAAATCTGAAAATGTCAGAAACCAAAGAAGAAGTGAAAAAGAAAAAGTGAAAGGAAAAATAAAGCAGGGTGGTGAGAGAGAATATAATGTCACAGGGTAGAAAAAACAGGGTGATCCACTTGTTTCTGAGTGTATTTTGTTCTGTGTGTTAGAAGACACTAAATCCCAAAGTTGTAAAGAAAGCAAAACTATATATATAATCTATCTATATCTATATCTCTATATAAATTGAATAGAGTGAAAGGAGGCCAAAATAAAGAATATATCTATAAAATGTAAACATAACAATGAAAGTTAAAAAAAGACTTAAAAATAGAGTTGATAAAATAAGAAACTATTTGAAAAGGAAAAAAAAGAAATGGCAAATTTAAAACTGAAAGATAAACAAATCATGAGAATAAAACCTCAAATTCTATATACTTTTTTTTCCCCTGGCACTGAAGTTTTACAGTCTTGTAGATTCTGTCAACTTGCTGTGAACCTATTCTTCCAGTTGGTTTTCTAAGGGAGGGACCTGCTGGGATGCTTCTCAGGTGTCTTGGCTTGGGTGGAGTTATACTGCCCCTTGCCAGGGGCTGGGCTTAATGTAAGCTGGTCGTCTGTGTGGCTTTTGCTCCTTGAAGGTTTTCCATGCCTCTTTAGAGGATCAAAATAAAAATGGCTACACCCCATTCTCCAGCCCCAGAGCTGAAAACTTTCAGCCCCCTCTCTTCAGTAAACCGTAAGAGATAAGCAGTCTTCACTTTTGTGTGTACCAAACTCCTCAGACTCTTGTTGTGCATGCCCACATGGATCCTCCCAGGGAAAGGAAAAGGTCCTGTGGTACTGCACTCTGTAGGACCCTGGCATGGAGAGTGGTCTCTGGATCATGCAAACATCCACTTCACCCCTCCTGGGGGAAGATAGAGGGTCTCCCTGTCCTTTACAAGGCCCCCACCCTGAGAGCTGTTGCCTGGTGGTAGAGGCACCCCCCCCGCCACCTCCTGTGGGGTGGAAGAAGGTCCTCAAATTCCAGTCCCCTGCAGGGTCCCCAGGCAGAGAGCAGTAATCTGATACAGCCTGGGCTCTCAGTTTATGGTGAACTGATATGAGAGCCCCCTCCTGAGCTTGCTGACTATAACTATATTCCCCACTCCAATGCTTGGGAACTCTACCAGCTTGAGTACCCTCATTATTTCTGTGACTCTGGGGATCCTGGGACCATACTGTCTCACCTAGAATTCAGCCCATTTTACCACCTGAGCACCTTTCATTCAGGGATGTCTCTCTCTGGGGCAGATTTCTAAGGGTTCCAATTTTGCCCTCTGGGGTTATATCACTTACTGGTAATGGAGTTAACGGAGGCTCCCTACCCCTACCATTTATCTTCTGATATCTCCCCTCAGATTAACTTCTCCACACCTCCTACCTTGCAAAAAATGGTTGCTTTTCCACTTGTAGAGTTCCAGATATACTTTTCTTACATCTCAGGTTGAATTCATGGGTGTTCAGAAGGGTTTGATAGTTATCTAACTAAATGAAGAGTCCAGGTAAAATGATGGTCCCTAGTCTTCTGCCATCTTGCCTCCTCTGACTGATCAGTTTTCAATTAAGATCATTAGTAATGACTTTGAGAGGTCTTCATCATTTTGAGTCCCTTCCTTTTCTATTAATTATTCATTAATTCAATTAATATTTATTGAATTCAAGCTCTATGAAAAACAATGTGCTATTATAATAGTGTTAAAATATGAGCACCATATTATTTCTGAGTTCAAGAAGTTTGTTATTAAGGAAGAAAATGAACAGAGATGGAGATAAATTATAGAGCATTCTTAAATGTTGTGATCAGCATAAATCTACGATGACCAACCAAGATTTCTTATCCAAATTTCAAGGATATTATGGATGTTACTAAATGTAGTTAAGGTTAAAATCAGCCAACCTTAATATTGGAATATTACATGTTTGTGCCTAACCTAATCACATGGTGTCTTGGGTGGTAAAGAGTTCTCTGGGTGGTAATAAAAGTGGAAAAATGACAGATTCGACTCTTGAGAAGAATTTGGTATGCCATTGATGATATCAAACATAAAGGGGGCCATGTGTAAGGAACAGGTTCTGGGAGTGGAGATCAACCTCTGGCTGACAGTTTAAAAAATAGTGACTCTAGTTTTATAGCCATGAGGAACAAATGGTTGCAAACAATCTGAGTTAGCTTAGGCACAGATTCCTCCTTCTCATCATCAAATAAGAAGCAGTCTGCCTGATTCCTTGACTTGGGCCTGTAAGAACATAATGGGAGAACTCAACTAGCTCCCTGGTCTTCTGAACTACATGACTGTGAGATTAAAAGTGTATGTTGATTTAAGTTACCATGTTTGTGGTAATTTGTCACAAAGGAATAGAAATACATGTAGATCATTTGAGTAGTTAACTTAAAAATATTGTAGTGGGTAGTTATTAGTGCAATTAAGAACACTTTAAGTCCTTGTGATGGCTTCCATACAGAGTTGGCAATTGTGATACTCCATTTCTACAAATAGGAATATTCCTACAAAGAATGGTTGTAAAGTAATTCTGGAAGAATGAAGTGTATTCAATGAGCTGGGTAATAGTAGACATAGATACTGAAGAGTATATGTGACCGCTTTTTGAAGGCATGATGAATTATTGTAGAAATAGAAATAAAATCAGTAGACACTTAATTGTAAGGATCTCACTTCAAAATGAGAAGTCTAACTTAAATCCTTCAGGTAACAATAAAATATATCATTAAATATGCATTGATATAATCTATTTTAATAAAATATTAATTGTAACTAAATCTGTATTTGGATTTTCTATAATACTAAAAGATGTTGAAACTAGATATAGTTACTTCCACTATTGCTTCTGGAATTATTTGATGAGAGCATTCTAAAAATAAGTACAAGACATATTGTTTTTATTAATGCAAATTTCTTTTTTTTTAAAGATTTTATTTATTTATTCAACAGAGATAGAGACAGCCAGCGAGAGAGGGCAGGGGGAGTCGGAGAGGAAGAAGCAGGCTCATAGTGGAGGAGCCTGATGTGGGGCTCAATCCCAGAATGCCGGGATCACGCCCTGAGCCAAAGGCAGACGCTTAACGACTGCGCCACCCAGGCGCCCCTATTAATGCAAATTTCTTATCTCTTATTTTAAATGGGTAAATTAATATGGGCAATGCAAAATTTTTACAGTCGCTTTCTTTGCTAAATCAGGTACTGAGTTTACTAAATTTATTTGCTCCATGCTTATTCATTTGACCTAAATCTAAGCTCTCCTTGCCTGTTCTAGGAAATGACCCAATGAACTGAAGATTTTGTCATTCAACCCTCTTCCCAAAACCTAAGCATATGTAAAAGAAAATAAATCATCAGAAAAAAAGTAATACCATTTGATTTACTTATCACAACCAACACAGCTACTTTTCTAAAATGACAATCTTAAGCATTCATTCACCAAGTATCTTTGTGTTATACTTTTATTTAATTTCATAAGGACTTCTCATTTTTAACCTACCTTCAACAACCCTTTGTGACTTAACTCTTTTTTATTATCAGATTAGTACTCATGATACCATGTTCAATAAATTTCACTTCTAATATCATCAATTCCATTGTCCTGCTGATGAATGACCTAAACAAATTCAATTCATTTCTATATTCTGAGGGCTTTTATGTTTGTGTAATTACGAGAACAATTTTTGTTTTGTGTGTCCTCAAAACCATCCATTCTTTCAGAGATTCTCAAGAATGACTCACAGGTTTCATCGTATAGCTATGCTCACAGGAAGGATTTGTTAGTGTAAAAGGATACCCAACAGGATAATGAGGAAACAAGACAGAGTCTAGATGAATCCATATGCAGTTTTCCTCATGGGTGCTCTGTCCATGAGGTGTCACATGGAGTGTACTTTTCTCCCAGTAATGAAAATGCAACACCATGTGTGCTGCTTTTGACCCAAGGAAGCATATTAGAGACTCAGTGTCTAAGGTTTTTATTGGGACTGGTCATTTAGGCATGCTTTGCCAAGTACATCCCCAAATTTCAGATTTTCAGAAAAAGAGAATGTGTTCAATATAATCTATAATGATTGCACAAATGCTTGAAGCACAGTGAAGTGCCATGATTAGTTAACTGTTCACAGGGAAACACAGAGAACCAAATTCATAGATGCCAGCCTAGGGCTAGCAAGACAGGGAAGCCTTTCTACAGAGAGCTATCTCAGATCTATTATTTTAGGTCATCCTTACACAGTTTCCAAGTCGGTTTTATGTTATTTAAAACTCCAGAATATGGTTGCTAAAGTCATAACTATCCTCAGGACACTGACCAGTTGAATCTGCCAAGCTTCCTGTTTCCTGAATGATTAATTGACCAGCCGTTAGGAGTGCTGCTGGTAGGCAGCTTTCAGCTATCCACCCCTTAAGGGATTGCTTCACCTGCAGATAACTGATTTGCCCAAGGAAGCCCAAAAATTTATGATCAGTGTGGGAATGTAAAGATCCATCCATGTCTCCCAACTCAGGACAATTCTAAAGGGCTATTCCAGCTCCAGACTTCCCTACTGGGTAAACCAGAGCCATTTTGGGAAATTTGTAGTTGGGTCACTTGCCACCCAGAAGTCCATGTGGCCCTGATGTACCTAGAACACAGAGTCCTTGATACAAGGTAGATGTCCAACTTTTAAAAGAGTAAGAGTGGATAATTGAGATAATACTTAGAAGGAAATACATTAACTTGGGGCACCGTGTCAGGCTTTTGAGAACTATGGGGAAAATAGTACTGAAACTGAATAGGATGTCTATCACTAAGTCAACCAATGCTCTGGAAGAACAACCAAAAGATGGAAGTAATTAATTATTATTTGAAAGCAACATGTGAAAGCCAGAGGGGCTCCTTGGGAAGAGCTCATCTTCTGCAGTGTGTGGCCAGAGAAAACTGAAGTCAAGGCCATGGACCTAATAGAGGAAGCAGTGGAGCTCCAAAGAAGTTATGTTACCAATCAAGTAAGGTCTGCTATGCCAAGGCCATGGCTGGGAAAAAGTAGGGCTTGGAAACCTGGGAAAGGGACAACTGGATGAATGCTGCTGAATTTATCACATTCCCGTATTTCTTTAAACCCTTTTAAAGGTACTGAAGTGGTCCAACCTTCTTCAATACCTATCAACCCCCCCTCAATCAGAGGCTGTGCATACACTTCTTTTTTTTTTTTTTAAGATTTTATTTATTTGACAGAGATAGAGACAGCCAGCGAGAGAGGGAACACAAGCAGGGGGAGTGGGAGAGGAAGAAGCAGGCTCATAGTGGAGAAGCCTGATGTGGGGCTCGATCCCAGAACGCCGGGATCACGCCCTGGGCCAAAGGCAGACGCTTAATGACTGTGCCACCCAGGCGCCCCTGTGCATACACTTCTAATGCACAAAATGGCATGTGTTTCTTCATGATATAGCTCCATTTCCCCTCTTGGAAATTAGGTCAGCCAATGGGCTTAAGTTACAAAATATCTTGAGGTGTGGGATGATGAATTTGATAAAAAGGAAAAATACCCCATAGAATTGCAGTATCTGATCTGTGTTTACCAGTAGAAGCTGGTAGAATACAAGTGAATTTGGATTCTCAGAGTGCTTGATCAAGTAAGACAAAACATAGGTCAATAAGGTCTAACAACTTGGAACGTTCTCCCAGGACACAGAATTTAACACCCTAGCAATCATCCAGGAACTGGCCCAAACTTGTTACTTGGATGGCTCCTAGAAGTATGGGAATTTGAGTCCATATAAAACAAATCTCCTAAAATGGACAAAAATACATATAAATATATTATAACAAAGTTTTCTAATTTTTTAATCACACTAATATATACTTGATTCCCTAGAGCAAAAATAATAACATATTACAAAGTTAATAATGTAAATCAGGGTTCTAGAGAAAAACAGATGCAATAGAAGATAGATATAGATTAGATATAGATGATATAGATATATAGAAATAAATTTATTATATAGGATTGTTTCATGTGTTTATGGTAGTACCAGGATCTGTTATCTGCAAGCTGGAGGCCCAGGAAATCAGGTGTTGTATTTCCAGTTCAAACTTGAAGACTTGAGAGTCAGGGGAGACAATGGTGTAATCACTTATGGAAACACCCACAAAGACACTCTGAGAAATGTTTTAACAGCTATCCTGGGCATCTCTAGCTCCATGAAGTTTACACATAAAATTAACGATCACAGTTAATAAAAATAAGTGCATAAAAATAATGATATTTCTATAAAGTTCTTAAACTACATTCAAGGTTATATAATACTAATCAAAGTGATGAACTGAATATTTTTTAATGCAAATTATACGGCAATGACAAAAAATAGAAAGAGATAAGGGCACCTGGGTGTCTCAGTAAGTTAAACATCAGCCTTTGGCTCAGGACATGATCTTGGGGGCCTGGGATTAAGCCCTGCATCAGGCTTTCTCCTCAGTAGGAAGTCTTTCTACCTCTTCCTCTTCCTCAGTGCTCCCTATCCCCCTCTTTCAAATAAAAAAAGTTTGTAGGTTTCTAGGAAGAGATTCAATTCTTCCAGGTTGTTTAATTTATTGGCATATAGTTGTTGATAATAGTTTCTAATGATTGTTTCTATTTCTATGGTGTTGGTGTCATCTCTCCCCTTTCATTCATAATGCTATTAATTAGGGTCCTTTCTCTATTCTTTTGAATAAGACTGGCCACTGGCTTATCGATCTTATTAATTCCTTCAAAGAATCAGCTTCTAGTTCTGTTGATCTGCTCTACTGTGCTCCTGATTTCTAATTCATTGATCTCTGCTCTAATCTTAATCAATTGTCTTTTCATGCATGGGTTAGGCCTATTCTACTGTTCCATCACCAGCTTCTTAAGGTGAGAATATAAGGACTGAATTTTAAATTTTTCTATTCTTTTGAGTGAGACTTGGATGGCTATGTATGTTCCCCTTAGGACTGCCTTTGCAGTGTCCCATAGGTTTTGGACCAATGTGTTTTGGTCTCATTGGTTTCCATAAAATGCTTAAGTTCATCTTAAATTCTTGCTTACCCAACCATCCTTAAGCAGAATGGTTCTTAGTTTCCAAGGGTTTGAGTTTCTTGCAAATTTTTCCTTGTGATTGAGTTCCAGTTTCAAAGCATTGTGGTCTGAGAATATGCAAGGAATAATCTCAGCCTTTTGGTATCTATCGAGACCTGTTTTGTGACCCAGTATATGGTCAATTTTGGTAAAAGTTCCATGTGAACTTGAAAGGAATGAGTATTCTGTTGTTCTAGGGTATAGTGTTCTGTATATATCTATGAGGTCCATCTGGTCCAGTATATCATTCAAAGCTCTTGTTTCTTTGTTGATTTTCTGCTTAGGTGATCTGTCTACTGCTGAGAGTGTAGTGTTGAGGTCCCCTACTATTAACATATTATTATCTATATGTCTCCTTACTCTGATTAAGAGTTGGCTAATGCATCTGTCTGCTCCCCTGTTGGGGACATAGATATTTATAATGTTAGATCCTCTTGTTGGATACACCCTTTAAGAATAATATAGGGTCATATGGTTTCTCTCATCTATGGAACATAAGAACTAGGATGATTGGCAGTAGAAGAAAGGGATAAAGGGGGGTAATCAGAAGGGGGAATGAAGCATGAGAGACTCTGGACTCTTAGAAACAAACTGAGGGCTTCAGAGGGGAGGGGGATGGGAGAATGGGATAGGCTGGTGATGGGTAGTAAGGAGGGCATGTATTGCATGGTGCACTGGGTGTTATACGCAACTAATGAACCATCAAATGTTACGTTAAAAACCAGGGATGTACTGTATGGTGACTAACATAATATAATGAAAAATATTATTATAAAAAATAAAAAATAAAATAAAATTCACAGAGGGGAAAATTGTGTGCCAGTTGGGGAATAGACCCAAGCAAGGTGCACTTGTTTTAAAGGGTCCTTAAGGATGTGGGCTTCTTGATTTTTCAGACTGCCTTCTGGCAGAGGGGCATGCAGCGCTAAAGCAGGGGCATCATGTTGTCGGATTTCAAGCTATAGTGCAGAGCTGTGATCACCAAGACAGCATGACACTGGCACAAAAACAGACACATAGACCAATGGAACAGAATACAGACCCATGAAATGGACCCTTAACTAATCTTTTACAAAGCAATAAAAAAACATCCAGTGGAAAAAAAGATAGTCTCTTCAATAAATGGTGCTGGAAAAATTGGACAGCTATATGCAGAGGAATGAAACTTGACCACGCCCTCACACCATACACAAAGATAAACTCCACATGGTTGAAAGATTTCAATGTGAGATAGGAATCCATAAAAATCATAGAGAAGAATATAGGCTGTAACCTCTTTGACATTGGCCACAGCAACTTCTTTAATGGGATGCCTCCAAAGGCAAGGGAAACAAAAGCAAACATGAACTTTTTGGACTTCATCAAGATAAAACCTTCTGCACAGCAAACGAAACAGTCAACAAAACAATAAGGCAGCCCACAGAATAGGAGAAGATCTTTGCAAATGACACTACAGATAAAACACTGGTATTCAAGATCTACAATGAACCTCTCAAAGTCAATAAATGAGAAACAGGTAATCAAATCAAAAAATGGGCAGAAGACATGAACAGACACTTTTCCAATGAAGAAATACAAATGGCTAACAGACACATGAAAAACAAATTCAGCATCATTAGCCATCAGGAAATTTCAAATAAAAACCACACTGAGATACCACCTTACACCAGTTAGAATGACAAAAATGGACAAGGCAAGAAACAACAAATGTTGGAGAGGATGTGGAGAAAGGGAACCCTCTTGCACTATTGATGGGAAAGCAATTTGGTACAGCCACTTTGGAAAACAGTGTGGAGGTTCCTCAAAAAGTTAAAAGTAGAGCTGCCCTATGTCCCAGCAATTTCACTACTGGGTATTTACTGCAAAGATACAGATGTAGTAAAAGTAATGGGCATGTGCACCCCAATGTTCATAGTGGCAATGTCCACAGTAGCCAAACTGTGGAAGGAGCCAAGATGCCCTTCAACAGATGACTAGATTAAGAAGATGTGTTCCATATATACAATGGAAAATTGCTCAGCCATCAGAAAGAATGATTACCCAACATTTGCAGCAACATGGAAGGGACTGGAGCAAATTATGCAAAGTGAAATAAGTCAAGCAGAAAAAGACAGTTATCATATGGTTTCACTCATTTATGGAACATAAGAAAGAGCAGGACGATCAGTAAGAGAAGAAAGGGAAGAATGAAATGAGGGTAAAGAGAAAGAGAAATGAACTTTGAGAGACTATGAACTCTGGGAAACAAACTGAGGGCTTCAGAGGGGAGGGGGTGGGGATTGGGATAGGCTGGTGCTGGGTATTAAGGAGGGCATGTATGGCATGGTGCACTGGGTGTTATATGCAAGTAATGAATAATGGAACGTTACATCAATAACTAAGGATATACTGTATGATGACTAACATAACATAATAAAAAATTATTATTATAAAAAGTTAAAAATAGAGCTACCTTATGATCCAACAATTGCAATACTGTGTATTTACCCAAAAGACACAGACATAGTGAAGAAAAGGGCCATATGCACCCCAATGTTCATAGCAGCATTGTCCACAATAGCTAAATTGTGGAAGGAGCTGAGATGCCCTTCAACAGATGAATGGATAAAGAAGATGTTGTTCATATATACAATGGAATATTACTCAGCCATCAGAAAGAATGATTACGCAACATTTACAGCAACATGGAAGGCATTGGAGGAGATCATGCTAAGTAAAATAAGTGAAGCAGAGAAAGATAATTATCATAAGGTTTTATTCATTTATGGAAATTAAGAAATAGGAAGATTGGTAGGAGAAGGAAGGGATGAATGAAGGGTGGGGGGTAAACAGAAGGGGGAATGAACTGCAAGAGACTATGGACTCTAGGAAACAAACTGAGGGCTTCAGAGGAGAGGGGATGGGGGATGGGGATAGGCCATTGATGGGTATTCAGGAAGACACATATTGCATGGAGCACTGGGTGTTATATGCAAATAATAAATCATGGAACACTCCATCAAAAACTAAGGATGTACTGTATGGTGACTAACATAACATAATAAAAAATTATTATTAAAAATCATTTAAAAATAAAAATAAATAAATAAAAATACAGAAATCTTGCAATTTTTTATGGTCATTCCAGTCATTACTAGATATTAGGTTCTATTTCCCCAAAACCCTTATCGATAAATGGGCTAATCTACCCACTCTTTTCACTTACAGATATTTGGAGAATAAAGAGTATAGTTGGAGCACACCATATTCTTTCCAATGATTTCCATGCTTTGGTTTTGTTGGAAAATCACTTTTGTATACGGGTTAAATATATTTTTTCATCATTAAACATATGCAATAACTAGATTAGTTAAAGTTCAATGACTTCCTTTAGCTCTATATCAGCTGAGATGATTTGTTATAGAGTGTTTGGTGTTCTTGCCTTATTTGCTCCCTTTTTCCTTCCCTCACCCTTTTTTATATTAATTCCATTTTCTTTTTCTTGTTCTAAGTCCCAACTTTTCCTTTTTTCTTCCCACTCACACATTGTCTTTTAGCTGAGTACTCCACATTCACAATATACTGGTTCTATATCTGTGTTTATATCTTTGCTCATGCTGCCAAAGGGATTCTCATGAGCAAACATACACAGACGTTTACAATGTTTACTTGTGAATAATTGGTAAAACACCCTGAAATCAATCCAATAGGTAATTTATAAGTGCATATTGGAGGCTTTCAGTCAGGCAATGATGCATGGAGGTAAGTGATACGTGAAGAGTTTACTGGTGGTTTTTAGAAATACATTGTCTAGAACTAGCACATATTCTGGTTGTAAAAGGCAGCTATATTTAGTTGGTGGGGGGAAATAAAAATAAAAGACAGCATATGAACATCATAGTAAATGTAGGCAACCTATGGGATAGGAACAGATATTTGCAAACGTCTTATCAGATAAAAGGCTAGTATCTAAAATCTATGAAGAACTTATCAACTCAACACTCAAAAAACAACAAAAAATCCAGTTAAGAGCAGAAGATGTGAACAGACATTTCTTCAAAGAAGACATACAAATGGCCAACAGACACATGAAAAAAATGCTCAACATCACTTGGCATCAGAGAAATAAAAATCAAAACAACAATGAGATACCCCCTCACACCAGTCAGAATTGCTAAAATGAACAACTTATGAAACAGAGGTTGGCAAGGATGTGGAGAAAGGGGAACCCTCCTACATTGTTGGTGGGAATGCAAACTGGTGCAGCCCCTCTGGAAAACAATATGGAAGTTCCTCAAAAAGTTAAAAATAGGACTACCCTACAACCCAGTAACTGCACTACTAGGTACTTATCCAAAGGATACAAACATACTGATTTGAAGGGGCAACTGCATCCCAATGTTTATAGCAGCAATGTCTGTAATAGGCAAAATTTGGAAAGAACCCAGATGTCCATTGAGAGATGAATGGGTAAAGGAGAAGTGGTATACATATACAGTGGAATATTACTCAGCCATCAAAAAGAATGAAATCTTGCCATTTGAGATGAGGTGGACAGAACTAGAGGGTATTATACTAAACAAAATAAGTCAGTCAGAGAAAGACAAAAACCATATTTCATTCATTCATATGTGGAATTTATGAAACAAAGCAGAAGAACATAAGGGAAGGGAAAGAAAAATAAAATAAGTTAAAAATTGAAAGGGACTCTAAGAAACAAACAGGGTTGCTGGAGGGTAGTTGTGTCGGGGGAAGGGATAATTGGGTGATGGGCATTAAGTAGGGCACTTGATGTAATGAACCCTAGGTGTTATGTGCGACTGATGAATCACTAAATTTGACTTCTGAAACCAATTTTTAAAAAGGAGAAAGGAAGAATTAGGAGGAGGAAGGCGAGAGAGGAGGAAACAGTGGAGGAAGTGTTAGAGGCTAATCCTGGAGCTCCATATATAGACAAAGTGAAGAAGGTAATGAGTTTATTTTCAGACCAATCATGTTTGAATTTTGGTAGCACAAAAGAAAAAGGTGCTTAAAATATGTAACTGAAAATACAATAAGCTTCAGGTTTTAATCTAAGATCAGTTGTTTAAATTTAGAAAACTGTGAAAAATAATGGGAACATTAAAAAGGGTCACAAATTAAGGGAAATGTTTATTGTGCTGTTGAAGATCAACATTACATGGAAGAACACTGGTTAAAAGCTATACATGTATGTATATGCTCATTATATATAATATATTTATGTATATATTTTACATATAATTGCCTCAGATGTATACAGACTTTGAGAGTATATACAAAAAACAGAAATATATAAGATGTTGGTATAGGATTAAAAATTTTGACTTTAGAATGCAAGTGCATTCTTCTGTGTTATGCAACTAATAGAGGAAAGATCTGTATGAACACTCGACCTTGCATACGCCATTAAACTATTTACCTCTTATTATGTCAACTATATAATTGCAATAATGAAATAATAATAACAATCCTCTTATCTGCTTTACAGGTCTATCATGAAAAAAAATATGTAGCACTTTCCTCATAATATATTTTCATATTTTATTTTCACAATTAAAAAAAAAAAACTGGGGCGCCTGGGTGGCTTAGTCATTAAGTGACTGCCTTCGGCTCAGGGTGTGATCCGGCGTTCTGGGATCGAGCCCCACATGAGGCTCCTCTGATGGGAGCCTGCTTCTTCCTCTCCCACTCCCCCTGCTTGTGTTCCCTCTCTCGCTGGCTGTCTCTCTCTGTGTCAAATAAATAAATAAAATATTTTTAAAAAATAAATAAAAATAAAAAATAAAAAAAACTGACATAATTATGGTATGCTTACTTACTTACTCCTATTCTTATTCATTGAATATGTGTTTTAAACTTATTAAAATTGTTAGTCATTCAAAATCAATGACTGTGAGCTTATCTTTATATCTTGGCCAGAAAAGAAGCTCTAAAATGTTTTTTGAATATTTCATGTTTGAAAAATAATAGTGGCTTAAAACACTCATTTCATATATGAGATAAATGTAAAGTGTTCAATGAAGCAACCCTCACACTTTACTTTTTTATTATTATTATGTTCAGTTAGCCACTGTATAGTGCATCATTAGTTTTGATGTAGTGTTCAATGATTTATTAGTTATGCATAACACCCAGTGTACATCACCATCAGACTTTAAAATACAATTTTAAAAATTGTTTTCTGCTCAATTCTACATACGTCCAACCTAGTTATAACTTTACTCATGAATTGCCTCTACTCAAATAATATGTAAGGTATTAAGACCCTAATCTTGCATTAAAGGATTGAAATGTAGATTGTGTGGAAAATGGAAGAAAGTTCTGTTTTGATGTTCCTCTTTCCCATATGGTTGATAAAGTCTCAGAAGTAGTTGATGGTGGTGCAGCTCTTAACTAAGTAGAGATCCTAAGGGAGACACATGAATACAGTAAAATAAACATACAGTAAAATAAAAACATAAAAACACAGAATATAAACCTTATTAGAAAGAAATACAATGGGAGCACCTGGGTGACTCAGTCAGTTAAGCGTCTGACTCTTCATTTTAGCTCAGGTCATATATTAGGGTTGTGAGATCTAGCCCAGCATTGGGCTCAACACTCACTAAGGAGTCTGCTTGAGAGTCTCTCTCTCTCTCTCTCTCTATACCCTCAGCCCCTACTCCATGCACACTCTGTCTCTAAAATAAATAAAATACATCAATAATAACATAAATAAAATATGAGTAAATAAAAAATAAATGTTAAAGAAAGAAGGAAATGCAGTGGACGAGGGAAAGCAGAATTTGCTGTTCTAAAGAACTGACGGTGGAAATAATAACCACAAGTAAACACTTATGTATATTTATATTTATACTTTATAGGGTAACTAAACATGGTACAAAAACTATCATTCTTAACAAATATATCCCTAATTCATTCTATCAATTTATTCTTCCCAACCATGACAAACTCTGGTCAAGCCCCACCCTCAAGGTAAAGGCTTCCTCCACGTAACAATTTCAGATCTAGTATCTGAGATTCACAGAGCTTTATTTGATCTCTAAGGCAAGGTCAAGGCACTTCTGTCAAATTCTTACAACTATCTATAGTTACCCTATAAAACCTAAGGACCAAATCACTTATAGCTTAATTCAATTTATTAAATTAGTATATATTTTAATTGTCCATAGTGTTTACTTAAGTATGAATTAAGGAGTAATTGTGTATATTTATTTGATTTATAACCTTGGCACAACACTCATTAAATGTATGTTGTGTTAACAATGCAAAATTATTAATTATGGCTAATAGTGATGATTTAAAATCACCAAGAGTCTCAAACTACGGGAATTTTTTTTTTTACAGATGTTATTTGTTAAAGATTTTATTTGAGAGAGAAGGAGAACACAAAGGGAGAGGGACAGGGAAAAGCATACTCCCCAGTGAGCAGGGAGCCTGATGGGGGACTCAATCCCAGGACCCTGGGATCATGACCTGAGCCAAAGGCAGATGCTAACCAATTGATTCACCCAGTCACCCATCAAACTACAGGAAATTTTAAATGAGACCGTGTAAATAAAAGGATTTTTGTGAACAGACCTAAAGAGCACAGAATGACAAACGTAAAATATTAAAATTTACTCAGTTGCCTTTATTTTAAACCAGATTATTAAATAATAGTTTTTAATGAAAAAAGATAGAAGATATTTACAACACACTTAAAACAAACTTAAAGAGAATGTGTTAAATGCAATATTTCCATGGAGCAAATGACAGAAGATATCTATCTATATCGATATAGATATAGATATAGATACAGATATACACATACACACACACACACACACACACACACACACACACACATGCAAGGGCAAAGGGGATTTTTTTTTGTCTTCTTCTATGTGTTAGACAATTCCAGCATATTTTCTGCTCCTGAGTGTAATCACTTTATAAGAAGAGGTCATATAATGTCCAGGGCCTCGAACTTCAGGAAGCATCCCTGGTGTGTGTTGCGTGCACTTTGCTGCTGTGTTTGGTTGTTCACTTCAATTGTCTCTTTGCCTTCAGTGGACAATGTTTGGACCTTGTCTAGAGTAGGGCAAGTTTAACTAGGTGTGCTCTGATCTGCTTGTTAAATAAGACCTGATACTATTTCCACAAGAACTGAAGTTTGCAGAATTCTATGGTTAGTAGAGGTGATACATACAGGGTTTTGTGTTGGTCTTCTGGGGAAGGGGCCCACTGCACTAATCCTTAGGCACAGTTGCTGGAAAAAAGCAGTAACAGCAGAGCACAGGTGGCGGGACTTGGTGTAAGCAGGTTAGGCAGCCAGTTTTGGCATTGTGCTATTTACTGGAGTTAGTTTATGATGAGGGGTGGGAAGGACATGGCTCCTGCTAGCTCCATTGTCCCTGGAGAGGGGAGTCCATGCTTGCTGCTGTCAGGGAAGCCCTCCCAGAAAAACATATTACTTCCCCTCCTGCATCCCAGGCATTTTTCAAACTGATGTTTTCACACGGTCTGTCTCCATGTTGTTTGCCTGCCTGGAGCAGTGCAGCATACTTTGGGCTCTATCCCAACCAAGCCTGCTGACTTTTAAAACTCCAACCTTTTGGGACCTGGTATGGCAGGGACCTGCACTGATCTTCTGGGGAAGGTTTCACTGGTTTGGGATTGATGCAGGTTTGACACAGAAAGGCAGTTATGCCAGAATACAGGGACACGGGGTATGGAGAAAAGCAGGCTAAATACCCAGTGTCCAGGTTAACAGCCCTTAGCATCTGTCTGTGTGCCTATGCTGAGGGGCAGGGGAGGGAAATGGCACCCATCCAGTTCTATCGTCCTTGTAGGGGCAATGCCATCTCTCACAGATACTCCAAGAAGAGGGAACAGTCTCTCCCTGTGTGCCTTTAGCAATCCACACATCATGCAGTCAGCCCCAGTATTGCTTGTCTGGCTTCTCTCCAGGAGTAGGGCAGCACCTCCAGGGCTCTATCCCAGCCAAGTCAAAGACCTCTAAAACAAGTCTTTGAGCTCTGTTGGTTGCAAAAACTGGAAAATATCAGCCCATCTTGTTTTCCCAGCCAATAACTTTGGGAAAGTGTTTTCCTTGTGCAATCCCCTGCAAGTTCCTCTCTCTCTTGTCTTTCCCTAGGACCAAGGTTCTCTCTCCTCTGCAGCACCCACAATCCATTTATCCCCCAAACCACATCTTCCCACTTCCTACCTTCCTCAAAGTGGACTCTTTTCTCCCTCTACTTGTGCAGTTTGTTCTGTCAGTCTGCAGGTCAATTTCTTTGGTATTCAGAATGATTTAATAGTTATGTAGCTGTGCTCAAGGGACAAAGAAGCTAGTGTCCTTCTACTGTACCACCATCTCACCAAATTCCCTGGAACAGTTTTAAATTTTAGGAGGAAAAATAAGAAGTTAGGAAAGAGAAGACAGAAAAGTGGACAAAATAACAAGACACAGGAATTCAACCCTCCAAAATTAAAAAAAAAGAAAGAAAAAATATCACAGGCAGAGATCTAAGCAAAACAGATAAAAGTAATATCTCTGATGGAGAATTTAAAGAGCAAAACATAAGGAAATTCACTGTGTTTGAGAAAAGCATTGAAAACATCAGGGAGACCCCTACTGCAGAGATAAAAAGAGTCAAAGAAGGAGAGAAAAGGCAAAAACAAAAAGCTAGAAAGGACCAGATACATCTCCAGAAATAATAACAAAACAAGTAGTAAAATAGTACTAGAAAAATATTGATCAATAATTACTCTGAACATAAATGGACTAAATGCTCCAATTGAAACACATAGGATGTCAGAATGGATTAAAAAAATCTATGTGCTGCCTGCAAGAGAATCATTTTAGACCTAAAGACACCAGCACATTGTAAATGAGGGTTTGGAGAAATATTTTAATGCACATAGACATCAAAAGAAGGCTGGGTTTGAATACTTATATCAGACAAACTAGATTTCAAATCAAAGACTCTAATGAGATGCAGAAGTGCATTATGTCATAATAAGATGTCTATCCATCAAAAAGATCTAACAATTATAAATTGTTCATAAATTTTTCATAATATTCTCTTATAATTGTTTTTATTTCCGTGGCATTGGTTGTTATTTCTCCTCTCATTTGTGATTTTATTTATTTGTTTCCTTTCTCTTTCCTTTTTGATAAGTCTGTCTAAGGGTTTATCAATTTTATTCTTTTTTGGAAGTACCACCTCCTGGTTTCATTGATCTGTTCTACTGGTTTTTTGTTTGTTTGTTTGTTTGTTTGTTTGTTTTGTTTTGTTTTTCAGTTTCTATATCATTTATTTCTGCTCGAATCTTTATTATTTCCCTTCTGCTCACTTTAGGCTTGTTAACTCTTATTTTTCTAGCTCCTGTGGGTGTAAGTTTAGGTTGTTTACTTGATACATTTTTGTTTGTTGAGATAGGCCTATGTTGCTGTATTCTTCCTCTTATGATCTCTTTTGCTGTATCCTAAGGTTTTTGGACCATTGTATTTTCATTTTTATTTATTTTAATATATTTTTTGGTTCTTTAATTTCCTGACTGACGTATTCATTCTTTATTAGGATTTTTTTTAACCTCCATATATTTGTGGTGTTTCCCAATTTTTCTTTTCTTTTGGTGGACTTCCAGTTTCATGACATTGTGGCAGGATGTATATATACATTCATTCTTGTTGTACTTGTTGAGGCCTGATATGTGATGTAGTATGTGATGTATTCTGGAGAATGTTCCATGTACACTTGAAAATAATGTGCAGTCTGCTGCTTTGGCATGAAATGTTCTGAATATATCTCTTTAGTCCATCTGGTCCAGTGTTTCATTCAAAGCTATTGTTTCCTTGATGATTTTCTGCTTATATGATTTTTCCATTGATGTAAGAGGGGTGTGAAAGTCCCCTAATGTTATTTTGTTATTACCAATGAGTTCTTTTATTTTTGCTATTAATTGATTTATATATTTGAGCACTCCCAAATTGGGGGTGAATTATACGTCACCAAATCAGACAAACTGGATGAAATGGATAAATTCCCAGAAACATATACACTACTGAAATTGAAACCAGAAAAAATGGGAAAAGTTGAACAGACCAATAACCTGCAAAGAAAGTGAATCTTAGGGTTTGTTCTGCCCAAAAAGGAAAAAATCAACAAACCTAAAGGGCAACTTATGGATTGGGAAAAGATATTTGCAAATGACATACCTCATAAAGTGTTATCAAAAATCTACAAGAATTTATAAAATTCAACACCCAGAAAGCAAACAATCCAGTTAAAAACTGGGCTGAAGCCATGAATAGACAATTTTCCAAACAAGACATCTGAATAGCTAACAAGCACATGAGAAAATGCTCAACATCACTCATCGTCAGGGAAATATAAATCAAAACTACAATGAGATATCACCTCACAACAGTCAAAAAGGCTAAAATCAACAATGCAGAAAAGAACAGGTGTTGGAAAGGATACAAAAAAAGGGGAACCCTCTTACACTGTTGGTGGGAATGCAAACTGGTGTAGCCACACTGTAAAACAGCATAGAAGTTCATCAAAAAGTTAAAAACTGAACTACCCTATGATCCAGCAATAGCACTACTACATATGTACCCAAAAAATAGAAAATACTGATTTGAAGGGATATATGCACACTGATGTTTATAGCAACATTATCAACAGTAGCCAAATTCCAGAAAGAGTCCAAATGTCCAATGACTGATGAATGGATAAAGAAGGGATATATATATATATATATATATATATATATATATATATATATATATATCTTTATCATCTGTATCTATATTTATATGGATATAAAAGAAAGGAGAATATATATATATATATATATATATATATATATATATATATATAATGGAATATTACTCAACTGTTAAAATTGATGAATCTTCCATTTGCAACTGTGTAGATGGAGTAGAGAGTATTACGCTAAGTGAAATAAGTCAGCCAGAGAAAGACAAATATCATATGATTTCACTCATATGTGGAGTTTAAAAAATAAAACAAACGAACATGGGAGGGAAAAAGAGGAAAACTCAGAAACACACTCCTAACTATAAAGAACAAACGGAATGTTACCAGAGGGGAGATAAGTGGGAGTATGGGTTACACGGTGATGGGTATTAAAGAAGGCACTTGTGATGTGCACTGGGTGTTGTATATAAGTGACAAATCACTAAATTCTACACCTGATCCTTAAAAAGAAAGAAAAGAGAAAGAAGAAAGAAAGAAAGAAAGAAAGAAAGAAAGAAAGAAAGAAAGAAAAGTAGATCAATTAGCAAATTATATAAGCAAATCTTTGAGTCCAGTGGAAAGAATTTTTACACAGTCCTTTAGGTTATGCTATGTACTGTACGCTCCACACCTCCTCGAGTTCTTCACAGTAAACCAAAAATAAAAGCTTATTGTCTTATCATTAACACAAAAAAACAAAATTTCAAATTATGTATTACCAATATATACTTCAGCATGTATCTCTAAGAAAGAAAACTGTTTAACAAATATAACTATGTTATTATGTGCCTTAAAAATCTTAAAGATAAATTACTCACATTTTTCCAGTTGTCTCAGAACTCTTATTTTTTTTAAAGATTTTATTTATTTATGTGACAGAGAGACAGCCAGCGAGAGAGGGAACACAGCAGGAGAGTGGGAGAGGAAGAAGCAGGCTCCCAGCGGAGGAGCCTGATGTGGGACTCGATCCCGTAATGCCAGGATCATGCCCTGAGCTGAAGGCAGACGCTCAATGACTGCGCTACCCAGGAGCCCTGTCTCAGAACTTTTAATACAAAATACTTTTTTTTTTCCAAATCAAGACTCAAATAATATGTGGGTTCCTGGTTCAGTATGTAAGGAGCTTCGATGTTGTCACTCCATCCTAACAATAAGCAAAATGATGAACAAACAAATGTCAATAACCCTTTAAGGTTTCTTGTACAATTCAGGTCACTAGGCAAATTAGTGTGCCAAAAATTAAAAAGTAAAATAAGTGGATAAAGAAAATTACAAGTTACCTGAGCAGAAAACTCTATGGGAACGAGGATAGAAAGCTCTGAGGAAAAGAGTACTGAATTCCTTTTATCCAGTATTATGTTTGGCTTTCAAGAAAAATTTCCAAGGCATACATAGAGTCACAAAATTTAGTCTGAAGAGACAAAACAAGCCTTAATATCAGATTCAGATATAACAACGATGTTTCATTCTCAGACTAGGAATTTATAATAGCTATGATTAATATGCTCGAAGCAATTATGGAAAAAAATCTTGAATGCACATGGAATTTTCTCCAGAATAGATCACATACTGGATCACCAATCAGGTCTCAACCAATACCAAAAGATTAAGATTATTCCCTGTGTAATTTCAGACCACAATGCTTTGAAACTGGAATTCAAACACAAGAGGAAATTTGGAAGGAACTCAAATATTAGAGATTAAAGAGTACCCTGCTAAAGAATTAATGGGTCCACCAGGAAATTAAAGAACTTAAACAATTCACTGAAACAATGAGAATGAAAGCACATCTGTTCAAAAAACTCTGGGATACAGCAAAGGTCATCCTAAAATGGAAGTACATACCAATACAAGCCTCTCTCAAAAAATTAGAAAAATCCCAAACACACAAGTTAACCTTACACCTAAAAGACCTGGAGAAAGAAAAGCAAATAAAGCCTAAATCAAGAAGGAGAAGAGAAATAATAAAGATTAGAGCAGAAATCAATGAAATAGAAACCAGAAGAACAGTAGAACAGATCAACGAAACTAAAAGTTGGTTCTTTGAAAGAATTAATATGATTGAATCCTCTCACCAGATTTATCCAAAAGAAGTGAGAAAGGACCCAAATTAATAAAATCATGAAAGAAAGGGGGGAGATCATGACCAACACCAAGGAAATAGAGAGAATTTTAAGAACATATTATGAGCAACTATATGCCAACAAAGTAGGCAATCTGGAGGAAATGAATACATTCCTGGAAATTTATAAACGAACATAACTGAAACAGGAAGAAATAGAAAATCTGAACAGACCCATAACCAGCAAGAAAATTGAAGAAGTAATCAAAAACCTCCCAAAACACAAGAGTCCAGGGCCAGATGGCTTTCCAGGGGAATTCTATCAAACATTTAAGAATGAAATAATACTTATTCTACTGAAGCTGTTTCAAAACATAGAAACGTAAGGAAAACTTCCAAACTCGTTCTATGAGGCCAGCATTACCTTGATCCCAAACCAGACAAAGACCCTATCAAAAAGGAGAATTACAGACCAATATCCCTGATGAACATGGATGTCAAAATACTCACCAAGATACTAGCCAATAGGATCCAACATGACATTAAAAAGATTATTCACCATGACCAGGTGTGATTTATTCCTGGGATGCAAGCGTGGTTCAACATTTGCAAATCAAATAATGTGATAGAGTACATAAATAAAAGAAAAGACAAGAACCATGTTGATCCTCTCAATTGATGTAGACAAAGCATTCAACAAAATACAACATTAAAACTCCTGAGTATAGGGATAGTGGGAACATACCTCAATATCATTAGGCTATGAATGAAAAGCCCTCAGTGAATATCATTCTCAGTGGGGAAAAACTGAGAGCTTTTCCCTTAAGGTTAGGAACATGACAAGGATGCCCACTCTCACCACTCTTGTTGAGCATAGTAGTAGAAGTCTTAGCATCAGCAATCAGACAACAAAAAGAAATAAAAGGCATTCAAACTGGCAAAGAAGAAGTCAAACTCTGTCTTCTCAGATAACATGACATTTTATGTGGAAAACCCAAAAGACTCCACCCCCAAATTACTAGAACTCACAGAAATTCAGCAATGTGGCAGGATACAAAATCAATGCACAGAAATCAGTTGCTTTTCTATACACTAACAAAGTGACTGAAGAGAGAGAAATTAAGGAATAAATCCTATTTACAAAAGCACTGAAAACCATAAGATTAATAGGAGGAACCATAGCCAAAGTGCTTGTAAAGGATCTAAACTCTAGAAACTACAGAACACTTATGAAAAAAATTTCATACAGAATACACAAAAAGATGGAAAAGCATTCCATGCTCATGGATTGAAAGAATAAACATTGGTAAAATGTCTATGCCACCCAGAGCAATCTACATATTCAATGATATCCTTATCAAGATACCTTTGACATTTTTTACACACCTAGAACAAACAATCCTAAAATGTGTATGGAACAAGAAAAGACCCTGAATCTCCAGGGTAATGCTGGAAATGATCACCAAAGCTGGTACATCACAATGACTGATTTCAAACTATATTGCAAAACTGTGATCATCAAGATAACATGGTACTGGCACAAATGCAGACACATAGATCAATGAAACAGAATAGGGTGCCCAGAAATGGACCCTCAACTCTATGGTCAATGAATCTTTGACAAGGCAGGAAAGAACATCCAATGGAAAAAAAATACAGTCCCTTCAATAAATGGTAGGAAAATTGGACCGCCACATGCAAAAGAATGAAACAGGACCATTCTCTTATACCATACCAAATCATAAACTCAAAATGGATGAAAGACCTCAATGTGAGACAGGAATCCATCAAAATCCTAGAGAAGAATACAGCCAGTAACCTCTTCGACCTCGGCCACAGCAACTTCTTGTAAGACACATAGCTAAAAGCAAGGGAAACAAAAACAAAAATGAACTTTTGGGACTTCATCAAGATAAAAAGCTTCTGTATGGCAAAGGAAACAGTCAACAAAACTAAAAGTCACCCCACGGAATGGGAGAAGATATTTGCAAATGACATAATAGATAAAGGGCTGGTATCCAAGATGTATAAAGAAGTCCTGAATCTCAACACTCAATAAGCAAATAACCCATTCAAGAAATGGGCAAGGGTGCCTGGGTGGCTCAGTTGGTTGAGTGTCTGCCTTTGGCTCAAGTCTTATCCCAGGGTCTTGGGATTGAGCCCCACTTTGGACTCCCTGCTTGTAAGGATTCTGCTTCTCCCCCTGCCCTATACACCACTCGTGCTCTCTCTCGCTCTCTCTCTAATAAATGAATAACATATTAAAAAAATAAATGCACTAAAGATATGAACAGACATTGCTCCAAAGAAGACATACAAATGGCCACAGACACATGAAAAAATGCTCCACATCACTTGTCATCAGCAAAATACAAATCAAAACCACAAAGACATATCACTTTACACCAGTTAGAATGGCTAAAATTAACAAGATAGGGGACAACAAATGTTGGTGAGCATGTGGAGAATGGGGAACACTCTTACACTTTTGGTTGGAATGCAAGCTGGCACAGCCACTCTGAAAAACAGTATGGAATTTCCTCAAAACATTAAAAATAGAGCTACCCTGCAACCCAGCAATTGCACTACTGGGTATTTACTCCAAAATACAGATGTAGTGAAAAAGGGGCACATGCACCCTAATGTACATGGTAGCAATGTCCACAATAGCCAAACTTTATAAAGAGCAAAAATGTCCTTCAACGGATGAATGGATAAAGAAGAGTGGTATATATTACAGTGAAATATTACTCTGCCATCAGAAAGTATGAATACCCACCATTTACATCGACATGGATGGAACTGGAGGGCATTATGTTAATTGAAATAAGTAAATCAGAGAAAGACAATCATCATATAGGTTCACTCATATGTAGAATATAATAAATAGTAGAGAGGATGATAGGGGAAAGGAGGGAAAATGGAATAGGAAGATACCAGAAAGGGAGACACCATGAGATAGTCTTGACTCCAGGAAACAAACTGACTTTTGTGGAAAGGGAGGTGGGTGGGGGATGGGGTAACTGGGTGATAGGCATTAAGAAAGGCACATGATGTGATAATCACTGAGTGTTATACGCAACTAATGAATCATTCAAAATACATCAAAACTAATGATGTAATATGTTGGCTAATTGAATTTAAATTAAAAAATAATAAAAAGGATTTAAAGAAAAAGAAGAAAAACATATATGAAATGCAAGAATAGGGGCGCCTGGGTGGCGCAGTCATTAAGCATCTGCCTTTGGCTCAGGGCATGATCCCAGTGTTCTGGGATCGAGCCCCACATCAGGCTTCTCTGCTAGGAAGCTGCTTCTTCCTCTCCCACTCCCCCTGCTTGTGTTCCCTCTCTCACTGGCTGTCTCTATCAAATAAATAAATAAAGTCTTAAAAAGAAAAAAAAAGAAATGCAAGAATAGATAATGTAAGCAGTAGATGAAAATTCTAATAAAAATTAAAGATTAATTCTACAGATGAAAAACACTGTAATATTACAAATACCTTTGATGGGCTCATTATTATACTGGACATGGCCTTAGAATCTCTCAACTTGAGGGTATGTCAATTTAAAGTACTGAAAAGTAAAGAAATAAGAGACTAATTTTTTTTAAAAGAAGAAACTGGGAAATTTAAAATGTGTAATGTGAATATAAAGATAATATCAGAACAGGAAGAAAGAGATAAAGGAACGAAAGAAATATCCAAAATAATAATGAGTAAGAATTACCTTCAAATTAATGGCAGACACCAAATCACTGATTCAGAAAGTTCAGGAAATACCACCAAACCAAGCAGGATAAATGTAAAAAACAAAAGATAAAGCAAACAAATGAACAAAGAGAAAACCTTGCCATTTGCAAAGATGTTGATGGAACTAGAGATTATTATAAGCAAAATGAGTCAGAGAAAGAAATGCCATAGGACTTCACACACATGTGGAATTCAAGAAATGAAACCAAAAAAAATGAAAATAGTGGGGAAAAGAAAGGCAAACCAAAACCAGACTTTTTTTTTTCAAAACCAGACTTTTAACTGTAGAGAACAAACAGAGTTGATGGAGGGAGTTGGGGAGGGGACTGGTTGAATAGGTGATCAGTATTAAGGAGGGCACTTGTGATGAGCACTGGGTGTTGTACGGAAGTGATGAATCACTAAATTCTACACCTGAAACTAATATTACAATTACTAATATTACAATATTCCAGTATATTAACTAACTGGAATTTCAATTAAAAAATGGAGAAAAATTTAAAAAACTACACCTAGATTTATAACGTTCAAATTCCATAAATCAAAGATAAGGAATAAATTTTAAAGAAGCTAAGGTATGTGGGAAATACGGATTTACTCTAAAGGAGTAAAATATAAGAATTACATTTGACTTCTCAGATGTAATGCAAGGGAAAAAAGAATGGAATGAAATGTTTAAAGTGTTGACAGAAAAGAAAAATTCAGAATTATGAAACCTTTAAAATTATCTTTCAAAAGTGAAGAAAAATAAATACTTTCTCAGACAAAAATTGTGGGAATTTATTGCTAGTACCTGCCTTTCTAGAAATATTAAAAAGTGTTCTTCAGAGAGAAGAAAAATTACACAATTCAGAAATTTTATCTACATAAAGAAAAGAAGAGCATAAGAGAAGGTGTAAATTAAGGTAAAAGATTTGTATTCGATCTCACATAAGTTTGTTTGAAATATTAACAAATATGGTTTTGATAAATATAAATCATGCATATGTGAAATGCATGGTAACAGTGAGGCAAGGATGGGAAGGAAGAAGAAAGAATACTTGGCTACTATAAGGTATGTGACGTATTGGTGAAGAGATATAGTGTAATCTTAAAGTGGACTTAAGAGTAGTCATAATTGCATATTGCAAACTCTAGGGAAATAACTAACAAAGTAAAAAAGAAAAGAAAACAAGATATAATTTGCTTGAAAGGAGAGAAAATGAAATCATATATAAGGCTCAATTGCAATGTGATGAGCACTGGGTGTTTTACTGAACTGATGAATCATCAAAAACCAATGATGTATTACACCTTGGCTAATTGAATTAAATATAAAAATATAAAATAAAATTAAAAAATAAATAAAATAAAACAAAAAAGAAAAATTGTGCAAGACAAAAATGAGGAAAAAAGCAAGGAAA
The DNA here is from genome assembly GCF_024610735.1 of Ursus americanus. Lineage (NCBI taxonomy): Eukaryota > Metazoa > Chordata > Mammalia > Carnivora > Ursidae > Ursus > Ursus americanus. The sequence continues at coordinate 81,202,247 of NC_142131.1, read as the reverse complement.
ACAAATTGAAAAAGAGTAACATAAGTGGATATTAATCCAAATATATCAATAATTAATTTAAATGTCAATGATCTAAATGTACCAACTAAAAGACAGTGATTTTCAGAGTGGATCAAAAGACACACTCTATATGTGGTCTACAAGAAACCCACTTTAAATATAAAGATACATATAAATTAAAATTAAATGGCATGGAGAAAGATATACCATGCTAATAATAATCAAACAAATGCTGGAGTATTTGTATCAATATCAGGCAAAGCAAACTTTAGAGCAAGGAGAGTTATCAGAGATAAAGAGTTGCATTACATATGACAAAGCAGTCAATTCTATAAGAAGACATAACAACCCTTAATGTGTATGCACCTCACAGATTATCATTATATGTGAAGCCAAAACTGACATATTTGCAAGGAGAAATAAATGAATATGCTATTATAGTTGGAAACCTCAAAATCTTATATCAGAAATGGACAGATGTAGAAGGCAGAACAATTAGTAAGGGCATAGTTGAACTTAAAAGTACTGCCAATCAACTTCATGTAATTGACATCTACGAAATTCTTGATCCAAAAAGAGCAGAACATGCAGTCTTTTCAAGCTCACATGGAACATTCACCAAGATAGAACACATTCTAAGCCATTCAGCCATTTAGACAAACACAACTTATACAATTTCTGCTTTCAGACCACAATGAAATTAAATTAGAAATCAATAAAAGAAAGGTGAAAAATCCTCAATGTGTGAAGATTAAACAACACATTTCTAAATAATACATATGTCAAAGAAAATCTCTCAAGATAAATTAAAAGTAGTTTAGGGTGCCTGGGTGGCTCAGTCATTATGTGTCTGCCTTCAGCTCAGGTCATGATCCCATGGCCCTGGGATCGAGCCCTGCATTGGGGTCCCTGCTCAGTGGGAAGCCTGCTTCTCCCTCTCCCACTCCCCATGCTGGTGTTCCCTCTCTCACTGTCTCTCTCTCTGTCCAATAAATAAATAAAATATTTTAAAAATTTCTTTTAAAAAAAGAGAAATTAAAAATAGTTTGAAACAAATGAAAATGAAAACAATTTATCAAAATTTGTGGGATGTGGTGAAAGCCAATCTTAAAGGAAAACATTTCACCTTCAACAAAAAAGGAAGAAAATTCTAGTTATATAAACTTCCATTTTAGTAAACTAAGAAAAGTAGGGCAAAGCAGAACTAAAGTAATCAGAATTAAAAAAATAAAATAAAATCAGAGCAAAAATTAATGAAAATTAACATGGGAAGTAAGTGAAGAAAATCAACCAAAGCAGGAACTGATTATTTGAAAAAAATCAGTAAAATCAATAAGCCTCTAATCGGGTTAAGGGGAAAAAATTAGAAAACCCAAATTACTAATTTCAGAAATGGACGAAGTAATATTACTATATATTCAATGCAAATTTTAGAGAGATAATATAAGAATACTATTAACAATTCTATGACAAGAGATTTGATAACCTACGTGAAATGAACACATTGCTTTAATACACATTATGCCAGAACTCACCCAAGAATGAATAGACAATCTTAATTGGTCTATACTTATTAAAGAAATTTGAATCAATAATTAACAACTTTCCAAAGTAGAAATCAATAAGCCTAGAAATGGTTCAATGGTACATTCTATTAAACAATTAAGAAAGAAATCATGCTAATTCTCTTCAGTTATCTCCAGTCCATGGAAGCAGAGGGAATACTTTAAAAGTCATTCTATGAGGTCAGCATTACTCTCATGCTAAAACCAGACAAAGAAAAGGAAACTATAGACCAATATCTCTCATGAATGTCTTTCTCAAAAATACTATTAAATGCAATTCAATGGTATATAAATTCAATTATACATCCTGACATAGTGGGATTTATTTTAGACATGTAAGTCTGGTTCAACATTCAAAAATAAATTAATGTCATTCATCACATTGACAAACTAAAGAACAATAACATGATCATATAAATATATGCAGATTTTTTTTGGTAAAATCAAGCTCCTGATTTTACATGATAAAAACTCTCAGCTAAACAGGGATACAAGAGAATTCTCTCAACTTGATAAAGAATATCTACAAACACCTAAACTAACATCATACTTAGTGGTGAAAAATTAGTGTCATTTCCATTAGGATCAGGATGAAGGATGTCACATCTCACTACTCTCACTCAACACTGTATTGGTAGTCCTAGCTAATGGAATAAGACAAGAAAGGGAAATAAAGAGAATAAAGATTGGGAAAAAGAAAATAAAACAGCATCTGTTCATGAGGATATTATGTCTGTGGAAAATAGCTAAGAATCAACCAAATAAAAAATAAAACCTCCTGGAACTAATAAGTGATTGTAACAAAGTCACATGATTGAAGACTAATATACAAAATGCGTTGTTTTCTTATATACTACCATTGAACAACTATAACTTAAAATTAAAAACACATTCCCCTTTGCATCAGCACCACCGAAAATAAAATAGACATTAATCTAGCAAAAGTCTATTATGAAGAAAGTAGAAAATTCTGATGAAAGTTACAAAAGGAAAAAAAAAAACTAAAAAAAAAAAAAAAGGAGGGATAATCCATGTTCATGAACAGGAAGATTTAAATTTGTCAAGATGCTAGTTTTTGTTTGTCTGTTTGTACAAGTTGAACAGATTTGATGAAGTTTCATTCAAAATCCCTGGAGTTATTTTGTGTATATTAACAAAATTTTGCTAAAGTTTATATGGAAGGCAAAGAACTTGGAAAAGCCAAAAGTGTTGAATGAGAAAAAGAAAGTTGAAAGGCTGACATTACCCAACATCAAGATGTATTATAAAATGAAAGTAATCAAACCAGTGTTGTATTGACAAAATAGACAGGTAGCTCAATGGTGCATAATAGTCCAGGAATAGACCCTCACAAATATAAGCAACTGATTTTTGGTAAAGGGGAAAAGGCAAAACAATGAAACAAATATAATCTTCTTAACAGTTATGCAACAAATGAACATTCACATGATGCAAAATGTATCTAGATACAGACCAATATTCTTCACAAAAAATACCACAGAATGGATCAGAGCTATAAATGCAAAACAAAAATCCATAATACTCTAAGGAGAAAAACAAATTTTGATTTTTACTTAATTGTATATAGAAGATGGACTCAAGATTGGTTAAAGATTTAAATATGTTATGTAATGCCACAGAATTATTTGAACATAGCATATAAAATGATATATTTCATATAGAGAAATAAAAAATCTATTTAACAACAAAAGATTAATATAGTGTTATTTAATTACTTGAAGATTAAGAATATTCATCTAGAAAAGGAGATCATGGCCAAAGCTAACACACTAAGACAGACTGGAAGATGATATTTTCCAAGTCTAAAATGTACAACCAGGTTCGCCAGGGTGGCTCAGTCTGTTAAGTGTCCAACTCTTGATCTCAGCTCAGGTCTTGATCTAAGGGTTGTGAGTTCAGGCCCCGCACTGGGCTCCACACTGGACATGGAACCTACTTAAAAACAAACAAACTAACTAAAATATTCAAGAGATCATTACATATTAAAAATTTCTGAAACAAAACAAAAAACATTTATCTGGAAAGATGCATAATTTCATTAATATTCAGATAAATGGCAATTTAACAATGATTATTTCTTTTTATTCAATAGATTAGGAAAATTTCTAAAGATGGATATTACTAATTAATAGTAAGCATGTGGACAGATAAAAATTCTCAGAACTGCATTTGCAAGCATTTTCTGATATTGGCAATGTGGAGATCAATCTGTTGATAACCTACCTTATATTTTCACGTAAAGTAGAAGTCAGCAATTTTGTTCATAGCTATTAATACTCAGCAAATTCTACTTATGATCCAGAATTAGGAAATCATTCAAGTAGTTTAGAAATTGTTTGATTATGAATAACTCTTTCTTCCTTTTTTCCCTAATTATTTATTTATTATGTTTTGTTAGTCACCATACAGAACTTCATTAGTTTTTGATGTAGTGTTCTATGATTCATTTTTTGCATATAACACCCAGTGCTCATTGCAATACATGCCATTTTTAATACCCATCACCAGGCTAAGCCATCCCCCCCCACTCCTCTCCCCTCTGAAACTATTGGTTTGTTTCCTGGAGTCCATAGTCTCCTAATGGCCTCCATGCTATTCCTTATGTTCCAAATATAAGTGAAATCATATGAAAATTGTCTTTCTCTGCTTGACTTATTTCACTTAGCATAATCCCCTCCAGTTCTAAACATGCTGACACAAATGGTAGGTATTCATCCTTTCTGATGGCTGAGTAATATTACATTGTATATATGGACAACAACTTCTTTATCCATTCGTCTGTTCAAGGGCATCTTGGCATTATGGACATTGCTGCTATCGACATTGGGGTTCATGTGCCCCTTCTTTTCACTACATCTGTATCTTGTGTAACTTCATATGTGACTGAAATACAAAATTATTAGGTTTATTATGTTAAATCTGGATTTAAGCAATTTGGGTATTTTTAAGATTTTATTTATTTATTTGAGAGAGAGAGAGCACAAGCAAGGGGAGGGGCAGAGGAAGACGGAGAAGCAGACTCCCCTCCTGAGTAGGGAGCCTTCTGTAGGGCTTGATCCCAGGACCCTGGGCTCATTAGCTGAGCTGAAGGCAGAGGCTTAACCAACTGAGCCACCCAGGCACTCCTACGTTTAAGCAGTTTGAAGATAATGTGGTATTGTTCAATGTCTTCAGGAACCCACATATGCTGCAATTGCAACATAAACCACGCAGTTTTGAGGGGAAAAATAACTAATTCTAAGATTAATATGGAAAATAATGTAAAATCACACTTAATAAAACTTTAAAAATAATAACGGCAAAAGATGAAATCATCAGTGACATAAATGTTTTCAGCTATAGGAATAAAAACCAACACTTCAATTTAAAAAAAAATTAAAAGGGGCACCTGGGTGTCTCAGTCAATTAAGCATCTGTTTTTGGCTAAGGTCATGATCCCAGTGTCCTGGGATCAAGTCCCACATTGGGCTCCCTGCCTAAGGGTGAGTCTGCTTCTCCCTCTACCCTTCCCCTCTGCTTGTGATATCTTTCTCACACACAGTCTCTCTCACTATCTCTCTTTACCTCAAATAAATAAATACATAAATACATAAATAATCTTAAATAACTAGTTTTAAAATTATTTTTTATATTTTATTATTTTTATAATAATAATAATAAAAATTAGAAATTAAAAAAAAGAATCCATGTAAGAGGTTCAGAATCAGAATATATAATATGGAAATGTAGTAAATGGCATTATCAATCAGTGTAGAAAGAGGATCCAATCCAAGATATGATTCTATAAAAATTGGTCAAACAATGAAGCATGGAATGCTACATCAAAAACTAATGAAGTAGTGTATGGTAACTAACATAACATAAAAGAGAAAAAAAAAGATGGATGAAAGTTTAAAAAAATGGTCATATGTTTAAAAATGTGAAATTATATTTCCATTTTCTTTCTAAATTATTCTTAAATGAAATTCTTTGAAATACAAAATGATTTTGAGAACATGATGAAATAAATTGCTCTTTCTGTTTACATAGCTACTGAGTACATAAAATGGTCCGTTAATTCTTTCACACAATCAGGAAGTATCATGAAAACACAGACATTTCCCTTCTAAAATATTGTTCTTACATAACACTTAAAAAAGAATGCCATTAAAGTGATGGAGATGACTTACAAGCTCAAATAGATTTTTAGAAAGCAGTAGATTCATTGGAAGATAAAAGTTCAGAATATAGTATAGTGAGCATGAGGCAAGAAAGTAATATCAAAGTAAATATACATTGTTGGCTTTTACTAGCATCTGTAATTCAGAAAAGGAAATATATTGGTTGAAAATAGACAGATAGTGTCTTCATAGGTGTGAATACATGAGAAAGAGAAAGACATGTCCAAAAGTCTTAGGAAATCTTGTTCTATCCACATAGTTGCAAATGGCAAGATTTCATCTTTTTTGTATTATACTAAGGGAAGAATTTCAGTCAGAGAAAGATAAATACCATATGATTTCACTTATATGTGGAATTTCAGAAACAAAACTGATGAATATGGCAGGGGGAGGCAAACCATAAAACAGACTCTTAACTCTAGAGAACAAACTGAGGGTTAACGGAGGGAGATGGGCCGGGGGTACTCTGAATGTGTGATCCTATTAGGGAGTGCACTTGTGATGGCACAGTGTGATGGATGTAAGTGATGAATTACTAAATTCTACTGAAACTAATATTACACTATATGTTAACTAACTGGAATTTAATTAAGAACTTGAAACAAGCAGGGGTGCCTGGGTGGCACAGCAGTTAAGCGTCTGCCTTTGGCTCAGGGTGTGATCCCCGCGTTATGGGATCGAGCCCCACATCAGGCTCCTCCGCTATAAGCCTGCTTCTTCCTCTCCCACTCCCCCTGCTTGTGTTCCCTCTCTAGCTGGCTGTCTCTATCTCTGTCAAATAAATAAATAAATAAAATCATAAAAAAAAGAACTTGAAACAAGCAAACAAAGTCTTAGGAAATCAAAATATTTTATGAAGAGAAAATGAACTTAGTGTATTTGAGGATGGTGGTAAGACAATTAGTAGTAGAATCAGAAAAGAGTAATCACCAATAGCAGCTTTCAAACAAAGAATCATTTGAAACAGTGATAAAATGTCAAGTATAGGAATCATAAGTTGAATGATGAGAATAAGATTACTTCATTTATCAGTTTGAAAATATTGGTGAACTTTAACAGAACACTATTTAGAGGTAACTAAGTCAAACCACAATGAGCCATTTATTTATTTTATTTAATAATAGAAATTCAACTGCCTGTTTTTCCCCTTAATCTTATAGAGTTGATTAAGAGTTTAAAGATATGAGAGATTGGGGTGCCTGGCTTGTTCAGTCAGTGGAGCATGTGAACCTTGATCTTCAGGTTGTGAGTCCAAACCCCATGTTGGGTGTAGAAATAATAAATAAATAAATAAATAAATAAATAAATAAATAAATAAATAATAAATATTTTTAAAAAGAGTGAAAACGTCATAATTAATATAAGAAGGAATCAGGAAACAGAAGAGAACCAAATTATCAATCAAGGTGACAGGACTTTGGATTTGATCTTAAATATCAATGAAACTCATATTTCCAAGTTGAAAACTAATTGTTTGAGGCCCGCAGAGAAAAAGTTGATGCTAACATAAAGTACTATAATTGAAGATCAGGGACTGAATTCTCTGGAGGAACTGTAAAATTAAATCACTGATGACTTAGTAAAATAGCTTTCATAGTTTTTCTCTGGAAATTTAAAGGTTTTCAGTTACTCTGCAAGTAGTATCTTCTTGAAAACACCTGGAAGGTAAGACTGAGGGAGACCGTATATAGCAAAATATCTATGACATTCTGGAATTCAACCAAATGGAATAAAATTTATTTAAAATCCATATCATTAGAAATTTTGATATTCTCAAATAATTTGTATAGGGAGGCACTATTTCATGTCGATCTGCAACTTTCCCATTTATATTCTCTGTAAAATTAATGTGTTTCTTATATTTGTCAGAAGTCCTTTTGAAGATTAAATTAAATAATACTTGTGAAGATGCTAAATAATGTAAGGCATTATTTAGAAAAGTATTATAAATGCTAAGTTGAAAATCATGGCAAAACTCTCCAGTGCAAGCAGTCTATTTTTTCTTGCTTCCAATCACTTGTGACGATCTTATGGCCTTCATCTTTCTGCAAACCATTTTAGTTGGATTAGACACATATAAAATAAGCATATAGCTTACCAGTCAGGAACAAACAATCTAGTAAGAAAAATATAATATTTTTAAATAATAAAGTGGAATAGCACTGGAGATTATTGCAAGATGGGGGTGTGTGTGACAAGGATGTGAATAATGATGGTAATGTTCATATGATTAATTCAAGGTATGATACACATATTTTGATGAAGACCTTTAAAGAATTAACTCATTCTACTTTATAACAACATTGTGAATGATAGAGGGGCTTAAAAATATAATCTCAGATATCAGTTAACCTACCTGTTGACATACAAGTTGGTGATAGAGCAGGATTGTAAGCTCAGGCTTCTCTGACCTGAAGGTCTGTAATATTTTCCTTTCATATAGAATAGAGGAAGAGGTCATACATCTCCTGTATGTTTAGTATGTGTAGAGCTTGCTAGCTATAGACTGAAGAAAGAGGCATGGAGAAATATACTGCTGTGTTGGAATTTGAAGGGAGATGTGATTTATAAAGGTGAAGGATTGTAGAAGAGTAGACATTCCTAAAAAGAGACTTAAGCTCAGATTTATTTCTTGTATCTTTGGGAAATGTAAATAGTAATGCATAAAGTTCATATTGGGAAATGGAGAACAGATATCTTGGAGATATCTGTTTGAATATTAGAGTCTTAAATGACTTTCTACAATATCTCAAAAGAAGACCAGAAAGGAGATGAAAATCTGCTCTACAGACAATTTGAGACTTTTGAGAATTAAGGTTTTAAGAGGAGCGACACAATACAATTATTCTTTGGGAAAACCTAAAAGTAGTGTTGGGTGAAGGAAAGAATAGAAAGTTAATTTTGTTTGTAATATTGAGGTATGATGCAAATAAGGTGGGCTTTTTAAATTTAAATTCAATTGGCCAAGGTATTGTACTTCATTAGTTTTTATATAATGTTCAGTGATTTGTTAGCTGAGTAAATCACCCAGGGCCCATCATATCACATGCCCTCTTTAATGTAAGATGGGCTTTTTAGAAATACTGATGAGCCTTTCCCAAAGGCATCACCACTTATTTTTGTTATACTCATCAGCTTCAAGAACTGCATACTGGGGAAAGGGGATTTAAAAAATTGGGATAGGAAGAGCACAGCAAAGGAGCAATATTCACTAAATAAAGACAGTGGATATCAGCTGAACATGGGAAGACAGTATGCATATTAAAGAAAAAGAATGAGTTAGAGAGAAATTTGAGAGGGATAGTGAGTAAGGGAGAGAAAAGTGAGACAGGAGAGTTTAGTTGAATGCATATTAGGATAACTGAACCTATATGGCTGTTCTAGATAGACTACATAATGTTAATGGGGAAGTCATTCTCCTCTTAGTAAAGACACAAAAACTTAACAGTGAAATAGAAATGACGTACTGCTTTTTAGAAGAACTGAAATTCTACTGAGTAAAATGATGTGATAATTTTCTGTTGGGCAATATATTTTAAAAGGAAGCTTGAAAACTCATGTGCATTTTTCAGTAAGAATGTTTGAAGGTTTTTCTATAATATGCATAAAGGCACGTTTGAATAAATTTAAAAGATTGTGTCAGAAGCATTTAATTAGCAATTATATGTATGAAGAGTAGAAAATAATACCTGAAAAATTAAGCTATACTTATTTACACTGTGTGGGTTTAGCTTCTTCATAAGCATTATAAATGTAAGGAATATATCTAAGAGAATTTATAATGGATTAAGAATGTAGGCTTTATTGAATACCTGAATTATAACTGAAATATTACATACACAGAATTGATGAGTACTGCAGAAGTAAAGAGCTTAGGAGGACACAAAGTTGGTAGAGATGGCATGTATTTTCTTTTTTTTAATAATAATATTTTTTATTATATTATGTTAGTCACCATACAGTACATCCCTAGTTTTTGATGTAAAGTTCCATGAGTCATTACTTGTGTAAAACACCCAGTACATGTATTTTCAAATCGGTCAGGGACCGTTAGGAAAGAAAGTAAAATAATGTTTTGTCTCTTGACAGGTGAGGTAAAAAAAGGAAAAGAATATCTATATTCTGTGAAAATACAGAATATAGATATAAAGATTTTATTTATTATTTATTTATTTACTTATTTATTTGACAAAGAGGGTGAGTCCATGAGCAGAGGAAAGGGGCAGAGGGAGAGGAAGAAAACTCCCCACTGAGCAGGGAGACTATCATGGAGCTTGATCTCAGGACCCTGAGATCATGACCTGAGCCAAAGGCAGTTGCTTAACCAACTGAGCCACCACAGTGATCCATACACACATAGTTTTTAGAGATGAATGAGGAAAGAGTACATTTATGAGGAGCTATTTACACTCAATCCACCTTTATTAGAATAAATATTACTTAATGGACATCTGATTGTTGATTTCTCAATGTCTTCTATTTATCTGACATTTGATTAACCTTGTCTCATTTCCATCAATACATGATTCTCTCTACTCTTCAGCAGAATTGTTATGCTCAGTTTAATGGGAAATATAAAGAAAGAAAACCTCATCAACTTCTCAGAAATGTATGCCTTTCATGATCATAATGGGTTTTTTATGGATGGATAATCTACACTACACATAGGGGTTGATTAGTTACTCTAACCTGATTATATGACTTGAGAAAACTCTCATATTTTTACCATGTAACTTACTCTGTGTGTCAACAATGCATGTTGTGTTAAAAATCATATGAAGCTAAAAGTATGCTTTAATATATGTAGTCTAAAAATGAAAACAAAATATGACCAGAGAAACAATTTTCTCTTACTTAGGCAATTTGGTAGAAAGGGTGACTTAGGAGGGAAGTGCTTAATATTTCTATAACACAATCCGAGCCATGTGTCACTTCTTGTATTCCATGCAGGCAACATATTTATCATGGCATGGGAGAATCAGACCTTCAACTCAGACTTCATTCTGCTGGGAATCTTCAATTACAGCCCCACCCACATCTTCCTCTTCTCTCTGGTCTTGGGCATCTTCACAGTGGCCTTCATTGGAAACATTGCTATGGTTCTCCTCATCTATCTGGACACCCAGCTTCACACACCCATGTACTTCCTCCTCAGCCAACTATCCCTCATGGACCTCATGCTTATCTGCACCACTGTACCCAAGATGGCCTTCAACTACTTGTCTGGCAGGATGTCCATCTCTCTGGCTGGTTGTGGAGTCCAGATATTCTTATATTTGTCCCTGCTTGGAGCAGAATGTTTCCTGTTGGCTACAATGGCCTATGACCGTTATATTGCCATTTGTCACCCATTACGATATTCAGTTCTCATGAACCAGAAAATCTGTGGTCTCATGGCAGCTTCTTCATGGATTCTTGGCTCCCTTGATGGTATAATTGTAGTTACAGTTGCATTATCATTCTCATATTGTGGAGCCCGGGAAATACCTCACTTTTTCTGTGATGTCCCTGCCCTTCTCACTCTCTCATGCACCAACACACTGTTATTTGAAAGGATGATATTTATCTGTTGTATTATTATGCTTCTTTGCCCTGTAGCAGTAGTCCTTGTTTCCTATGCTCGTGTTATCATGGCTGTTATTCACATGGGGTCTGGGGAGGGTCGCCGAAAAGCTTTTGCCACCTGCTCCTCTCACCTCACTGTAGTGGGAATGTACTATGGAGCAGCCATGTTCATATACATGCGGCCCACTTCAGATCGTTCCCCCACCCAGGACAAAATGGTCTCTGTCTTCTATACCATCCTTACTCCCATGCTGAATCCCCTTATCTACAGCCTCCACAACAAGGAAGTGGCCAGAGCATTCAAGAAGGTGCTGGGGAAGGGTAAGTCTGCAGAGGAAATTGCCTGATAATTTTTATGCTTTGTTTTTTTCTACTATATTCTTTGATTTATGCTCTAATTTATGTATTCAATCAATATAAATAAGTAACTAATATTTACTCATCTTTGTAGAACTATAAACAACATAATATTTAGAAATCAAAACACTTTGCATTTTTTCTTCAAATATTTTACATTTGTATGGTAAGTTCAAGCAATTGCTATAATGAAATATTTGTTGCAAGACAAGACCCACAATTTATTCATTTTTTATATTATCAGTTAACAAAGAGAGGTTAATGCCCATGATAACATCCAATTGTTTCATTGCATTGATTAAACTTATTGTGTTTTTTAACATGTCATAAACTTAACCTTAGCAAAAAAAAAAAAAAGGAAAAAAAAAAGAATTCTGAATAATCCAATGTCTTCATTTGAGTGATCCTTAAAAAAAAAATGAATGACCAATCTCTGTACATACTAAGTTATGGGAATGAATGCAGGGTCATTATGAAAATGAATTTATCATAACTGGTTGGAGAAAAGAGAGGTATTGTATTGAGATATAGGCTTATTGATCCTTAATTTTTCTGAACATTGTCCTTCTTCAGGATGATGGATGACTGGGGTGTTCTTATTTATTTTCCTTTTCTATGAATATCAGTCTTATACATGGGAAACTAAAATATGAATATGAATCCTAAAATCTGGAGTTCTTTTCCTTGGGTATCTTGATCTTTGTATGGATTGTGTACTGTAATTGTATGAAAACATAATATATTTTGTTCAATGAGGAAGTCTTGGTTTACTGTATGCTGCATATTCTCAAATCTCATGTAGGAAACTCCAAATTTATTTTTATAATGATATTCATATATGACTAACTCTATATAAATATCAATATAGATATAGATATAGATGATACAGATATATAATGCTGAAGACTATTGTGGCTAAAGAGGAAAAACCTTTATACCCTAAAATAAATATGAACTGTTCTGTTAAAAGTGGGTTACAACATCCCCACTGTATATCATATTAACACCAATTTAGCAGCTATACATAGCAAACATTTATTATGTCACAGTTTATATAGGCCAGGGTTTCTTATCACAAAGTAGAAATCGAGGTGTTGGCTGGGGTTGCAGTTTTATCTGAAGCTTAAGGTCACATTCTAAGATTATGTGGTTGTTGAAATGAATCATTTCTATGAAGCTGAATAACATATGTCTGCTTATTTTTCAAAGCCAGCATGAGAATTTCTGTGATTTCAGGGAAAGCCTAAGTCCTCCTATGAAACGTGTCAACTGGTTAAGAAATGCCAATCAAAGATAATCTATCTTTGAATTCTTAAAATCTACTGATTTGAGATCTTAATTATGGTTGCGCAATAAATTTACTCTTATTTTACAGTATAACATACTCATGAGAATAACACCAGGGAATGGAGACATGGAGTCTGTTTAGGATTTTTCAGCTAGACCCAACCAAGTTATTTATAGAGAAGAGTGGATAAAAGATATAAAAATAAAATTTCAGTTATTGATTCTATCAGTAATGTGAGAAAAACTTGGTAATGCCTAAACGTTTAACTGGATTAAGTTATTTTTTTAGAAATTATTTAATTTTTAAAAGATTTCTGCTTAACAGACTGACAGATAATTTAGAGAATTGTGTTATAGTCTTATAATTTGCCCAAAGCACATATAATGGGTCTTCTATTTACTATAAATGTAACATTTAACACAATGAATAGGAAAGACATAACACTGTCAATCTCATAAGCAATTATGGATGCTGTATTCCATATCTTTTCAATTTTCAGTTACAAAAGACTATTAAAGAAATACTGCACCTCCAGGATTCCCTTCCAAGCATTTAGATATGAAAGAAATTGGTGAAATCGATAAAATAATATCCATAATACATTTTTTTTATTTAAATAAAAGAAAGCCAGTGCACTTGGGTGCCTCGGTCAGTTGAGCATCCAACTGTTGATTTCAGCTCAGGTCATGATCTCAGGGTCCTGGGATCCAACTGCACATGGGTCTCTGCACTCAACAGGGAGTCTGCTCCAGGAGTCTGCTAAAGGATTCTCTCTCTCTCTCTCTGCACCCCTCCCCATACTCTCGTGCTCTTTCTTTCTCTCAAAAATAAATACATATTCAATAAATAAATAAATGCCTACACTTTAACTGAAATGTCTTACAATATTGTTTGACATTTTTACTGAAGATCAACTCAGACATTGGTTAAACAAGTTGTTTTACATTTTGAGTGAAATATATATATATATATATATATATTCATTCAAATATAAATATACATATATATATATTCATTCAAATATAAATATACATATATATATATATATATATATATATATATATATATATATATATAAAACCTTAAATCATATTACCTTATGTATTACCAGTAAGCAGTAGAGGAAATTTTGCAACATGTCTTTGGCTAAAAAATAAATAAATAATAATAAAAATAATAATAAATTCAATATTAGTAATATGATAATTTTTATATAAAGAAATAAATAAAACATTGATAACCTAAGCCCTTGATATGGTGCTTCAAGAGTAAAACTATTGCAAAACTAAAGGTCATTCATAGATGATTTGGGGTAAAAACTGTATTTTTTTTAAGATGTATTTATTTATTTATTCGGCAGAGATAGAGACAGCCAGTGAGAGAGGGAACGCAGGCAGGGTGAGTGGGAGAGGAAGAAGCAGGCTCATAGCGGAGGAGCCTGATGTGCGGCTCGATCCCAGAACACCGGGATCATGCCCTGAGCCGAAGGCAGATGCTTAACCGCTGTGCCACCCAGGCGCCCCTAAAAAATGTATTTAATCATTACATAAAGAAGGCCTAAACCTTCAATGATCTTTAAATAAACAGCAATGAAAATAATATTATGGCTATAAATTTGTCTCATAGATATCTATTTGAATATATAATATAAAACAGGGGATTTGAAGCGAGATGACTAAACAGATTCCAGCTCTCATAAATTTATAGGTATAATAATTTTCACCACTATCCATAAACAGTGATGCCTTTGAGGGAACACAGGAGCCCAGAAGAAAAATTCCAGGACACTGATCAAGCAAATAATCCAAGAATAGACACGTGGAAGACGGTAAGAAGAATAGTTGCACTTTACTTATGACATTTTCCCCTAAGGGCATATCACTTAGAATGAAGAGACACACTTGCAAACTATCCCATGGGAGAAAACAAGAGCAGAGTGAGGACCTGGATTCTCCCGCCTCACAGAATATTGCCCAAGAGGCTCATATATGTCTTGTCTTACCAGATTTCTGAGATGATAGGCATAGATGAATAGTCTGGAGGGGCTAAGAGTAGAGGAAAGGTGTTGGGGGGGCTCACAGCAACCACCACATAGACCTCAAAAACCAGTTGCACATTCTGCTAACTGGCTTGGGGACTCTGTCCATGAATTTTGAGGGGTGACTCATTTGCAGCCCTTCCAATGGGATGATACATGCTTCAAAACTGTAGAAAAACCTCCATGATGATACGTGTTAACTTCCACATAAGGTGCATATGAACTTCAACAGATGGCATGCAAACCAGCTCAGATAGCACAAGTTTATCAGTGGCCAGCTTGACTCTCTGCAGTTGAGAGAAGGTGTGCAATCTTGAACTCTATAGGCCCCTGCCCTGGGAAAAATAAATGAAAATATTCCAGCACCCAGTTTGATATGTGAGATTGAACGAAGGCACGCAATCCCTGACTTTCTCCCAATTAATAAAGAAGGGGGAAAAAACAGAGTGAGATGGGTGCATCTGTAGAAAATGACTGAGAGACGTTTTCTCTAACAGGGCTGACTGGTAAATATCTTTCTATTCTCAAGCCACTCATCAAGGACAGGAGAAGGAAAACAAAAACTCTTTCAATGTTAAATAGCAATTCAAGACTTTAAGGACCATGAAATATCATGAAAACATAAGCCCATAAAAGGAACAAAATAATACTTCAGTGGCTGTCCTCAAGAAAATAAAGATTAATGAATTGCCTGACACATAATTCAAAATAACTATCTTAAAAGAACACAGACAACTAAACATAATCAGGGAAAAAATGCATGACCAAAATTTAAAGTTCAATAAAATATTGAAACCATTAAACATAAAAAAAAAACAAATTTTGGAGTGAACCAAATACTAAGTAGAGAAGTTTTGCAACTGATATAATCAAACAGAAGAAATAATAACTTAAAATCTTAAAATTATCTAGTCAGAGAAATAAACAAACAGAAAGACTCATGTGAATTGAGTATCAGTGAATGAAATAGTATAAGTATAATGGAAGTCCTAGAAGGAGCAAATTTTCCAACCAAGAATACTTTACCTGACAGTGTGTATATCAGAAATAAATAAAAGATACATTATCAGACAAACAAAAACCACTAGGTCTACCCTACAGGAAGTGCTAAATGGAGTTCTTCAAGTTGGAACAAAAGTATGCTAAATAGAAGCATGAAAACATATGTGGGGTACTGGGTGGCTCAGATGGTTAAGTGTCTGTCTTCGGCTCAAGCCATGATCTCCCTCTGCCTTCAGCTCAGGTCATGATTCTCCCTCTCCTTCTACTGCTCCCTCTGCTTATGCTCTTTCACTCTCTCTGTCAAATAAATAAATAAAATCTTTTTTTTTTTTTTTTTTAAAGATTTTGTTTATTTATTCGACAGAGATAGAGACAGCCAGCGAGAGAGGAAACACAAGCAGGGGGAGTGGGAGAGGAAGAAGCAGGCTCATAGCAGAAGAGCCTGATGTGGGGCTCCATCCCAGATCGCCGGGATCACGCCCTGAGCCGAAGGCAGACGCTTAACCGCTGTGCCACCCAGGTGCCCCTAAATAAATAAATAAAATCTTAAAAACAAAAAAGAAAATATGTGAAAGTATGCAGTATAGCTGTAAAAAGTGTATACATTAGGGGCGCCTGGGTGGCAAAGCGTTTAAGCGTCTGCCTTTGGCTCAGGGCGTGATCCTGGCATTGTGGAATCAAGCCCCACATCAGGCTCCTCTGCTATGAGCCTGCTTCTTCCTCTCCCACTCCACCTGCTTGTGTTCCCTCTCTCGCTGGCGGTCTCTATCTCTGTCAAATAAATAAATAAAATCTTTAAAAAAAGTGTATACATTAAAATTCAGAATACTCTGGAGCTATAATGTTTATGCACAAATCACTTTTAACATGAGTGCAAAAGTTAAAACACAAAAGTATTAAGAGAACTTAGCTATAATATTCATTGATGCTTAAACGTTATAAAAAGTCATAAGTAGTGACATTAATAACACAGAATATAAATAAATAAAATGTAAAATATATTTTTCCATGAAATTAAGTTGTTACCAGATAAAAATAGACTGATTATATACATATATATATATATATATATATATATATATATATATATATATATATAATATATATATAATAGTGATTGATAAGAAAATACCTATTTAGGTACACAAAAGATTAGGATAAACTAACCAAAGTTTTCACATACACACACATACACACACACACACACTCAAAAGACAGCAGGAGAAACAAAGAGGCAAAGAATCTCCAACACAGGGGAAGAAAATAACAATGACATTGGAAAGCATTTACCTTTCAATAATTACTTTATATATAAATGGATTAAATTGTCTAATATATAGACATAACTGGCTAAAAAATTAAAAATATCCAACTATATTTTACCTATAAAGGGCTTATTTTGCTTTAAGAGTATACATAAGTTAAAATGGAAAGGATGAAAAAGAAATGTCATACAAATGGTAAGCAAAATAGAAAAAAAATACTTATTTCACACAAAATAGACTTTAAATCAAGAACTCTTGAAAGAGACAAAGAAAGTAATTAAATAATGGTCAAGGGGCCAATTTACCAAGTTGATAGAAGAATTGTAAATATATATATGCACCACACATCAGAATATTATAATATATAAAGCAAATATAAAAATACCTGAAGAAAAAAATAGACACCAATTCAATAATAGGAAGCAATACCCCACTTTGAATGTAGAATAGGTCATCAAGACAGAAAATCAATAAACAGATGACATTTTACTCAGGTAAATACCCAGCATTAGAATTACTGGATTATATGATATTTCTATTTTTAATTTTATGAGGAACCTTCACACTGTTTTTCAAAGTGGCTTCACCAATTTACATTCCCTTCAAAAGGGCTTGAAGTTTCCCTTTTCTACTCATCCTCATCCACACATGTTATTACTTGTCTTTTTGATATTAGTTATTCTGAATTTTTGAGATAATATCTCTATTGAATTCAGAAAGATAGATGTACTCCATGTTTGTGGCAGCATTATTAATGATAGCCAATATATGGAAGCAATGTAAGTGTTCAACGATAGGTGCAGAGATACATATGATATAAAATCTTGTCACTCATGACAATGTGAATGGACCTAGAGAGGATCATGCTAAGTGAAATAAGACAGAGAAAGTCAAATACCAAATGATCTCATTTATATGTGAAATAGAGACAGAGAGAGAGAGAATTGAACAAATAAAAAAAGAAATAGATTCATAGACGCAGAGAACAAATTGATGGTTGTAGAGAAAAGGTGGTGCAGGGGTCAGCAAAATAGCTGAATGGGGGTTAAAACGCATAAATTTCCATTTATAAAATAACTAGGTTACAAGTATGAACACTACAACATAGAGAATAATTTTGCAATAACTTTGTATGGTGGCAAATGGTAACTATGGTCACATGATCAACTTTGTGTAATATATAGAATTGTCAAATTGTGTTGTACATCAGTAACTAATATAACATTGTATCTCAACTATAAAAAGATGAAAACAAAGGAACAGACCTGAACAAAACTATAAACTTCAGGGATCTAACAGACATATATGGAACAATCCATCCATCAGCAGCAGAATATATTTTCTTCTCAAGTGCACATGGACTATTCTCCACAGGATAGATCATATGCCAGTTCATGAAATAAGTCTAAAGAAATTTAAGACCATTGAAATAATACAATATTTCTTTTCCAACCACAATGATATGAAACTAGAAAATATTAATAGGAGAAAATGAGACAAATTTACAAATATATGTAATTTTAACTTACACTCCTGAACAACCAATGAGTCAAACAAGAAATTAAAAAGGAAAATAAATTTTTGAGAAAAATAAAAATCAAAACACAACATATAAAAATATATGATATGTAACAAAAATAATTCTAAAACAGTTTATACTGATGTGACCTGATTTAAAAATATCTTTAAAAAACTACATGATTCAATGTGAGACAGGAATCCATCAAAATCCTAGAGGAGAGCATAGGCAGCACCCTCTATGACATCAGCCACAGCAAAATTTTCAAGACACATCTCCAAAGGCAAGAGAAATAAAAGATAAAATGAATTTGTGGGGCTTCATCAAGGTGAAAAGCTTCTGCACAGCCAAGAAAACAGTCAAAAAAACTAAGAGACAACCCATGGAATGGGAGAATATATTTGCAAATGACACTACAGATAAAGGACTGGTATCCAAGATCTACAAAGAACTTCTCAAACTCAATACACAAGAAATAAATGAACAAATCATAAAAAAGGCAGAAGATATGAACAGACACTTTTCCAATGAAGATGTACAAATGGATAACAGACACATAAAAAACTGTTCAAAATCATTAGCCATCAGGGAAATTCAAATCAAAACCACACTAAGGTGGTATACCTTACGCCAGTTAGAATGGCAAAAATTGACAAGGCAGGAAACAACAATTGTTGGAGAGGATGTGGAGAAAGGGGTCCCTCCTACATTTTGTTGGTGGGAATGCAAGTTGGTACAGCCACTCTGGAAAGCAGTGTGGAGGTCCCTCAAAAAGTTAAAAATTGAGCTACCCTATGACCCAGCCATTGCACTACTGGGTATTTACCCCCAAAGATACAGATGTAGTGAAGAGAAGGGCCATATGCACCTCAATGTTCATAGCAGCTTTGTCCACAATAGCTAAAACGTGGAAGGAACTGAGATGCCCTTCAACAGATGACTGGATTAAGAAGTTGTGGTCCATATATACAATGGAATATTACTCAGCTATCAGAAAGAACGAGTTCTCAACATTTGCTGTAACATGGACGGCACTCGAGGAGATAATGCTAAGTGAAATAAGTCAAGCCGAGAAAGCCTATTATCATATGGTTTCTCTCATCTATGGAACATAAGAACTAGGAAGATCAGTAGGAGTCGAAAGAGATAAAGAAAGGGGGGGATATCAGAAGGCGGAATGAAGCATGAGAGACTATGGACTCTGAGAAAAAAACTGTGGGCTTCAGAGGGGAGGGGGTGGGGGAATGCGATAGGCTGGTGATGGGTAGTAAGGAGGGCACGTATTGCATGGTGCACTGGGTGTTATACGCAACTAATGAATCATGGAACTTTACATCAAAAACTAGGGATGTTCTGTATGGTGACTAACATAATATAATAAAAAATATTTTA
This sequence comes from Ursus americanus, assembly GCF_024610735.1. Lineage (NCBI taxonomy): Eukaryota > Metazoa > Chordata > Mammalia > Carnivora > Ursidae > Ursus > Ursus americanus. Next base: position 81,182,075 of record NC_142131.1, on the reverse strand, counting down.
AAAAAAGAACGTGATAATGTGAATAGCTGATTTGCAATTAGCACCAGAATAAATCAGATACTCAAGGAAAAAACAAAAAACAAAAAAACAAACAAAAAAAGAAACAAAAACCTACATGATTCAAGGGACTGGAATAACAAGAATTAATAAAGCCCAAATTTAGTAGAAATAAGCATTACAGTAGATAGAAATGGAATAGAGACTACAAAAACAAAATAAATAACCAACATAATAAAGAATTGTTTTTTGAAAAGATAAACAGAATTGGCAAATCTTTAGCTAGACTAAGAAAAAGAGAAGGGACTAAAATTCATGAAATTATCAATGAAAGAGATACTGTAACTGATTCAACAGAATGATAATCATAAGAATCATCTATGAACATGAATAATTGTATGCCTAGAAATTGGCTATCCTAGAAGAAAGAGATAAGTTTCTGTAATATACAATCTACCAAGACTGAATTATGAAGAAATGGAAAATCTAAGTAGACCATTAACAAGTAAGGGATTGTATCAGTAACCAAAACTTCACAACACAGAAATTTCAGGAGCAGATGGCATCACTAGTGAATTTTACCAAAAATTTAAGGGAAAAGCTAAGTATCCTTCTCAAACTCTAAAAAAATGAAGAGCAAGGAATGCTTCCAAACTTATGAGAAAAATGTTGATGTGATACCAAAGCCAGAGGATTTTAAAAGAAAATTAAAATCACAGGCCTACATTCTTGAGGACCACAAATTTTAAATTCCTCTAAAATTATTAGCATGCTGAATTCCACAGCACATTACACACTGACAAAATTTCACAACATGAAAGAAATATTATGAACATTATACATATATAGTCTTTACCAGTGACTTATTTTTTAAATTATTTACTGTAGTATCAAGCTCTGCTCAATCCTTCAAGTATATTTTGAGGTGAGGTAGTCCTGTACACACTATTCAAGCATGAGTTCCTAAATTTAATAGTTTTTTTTTTTTGCTTTTGTCAGTAACATTTTGTGTTTCTGTTTTGAAGTCTGTTGAATCCGTGGGTGACTGAAGTTTATTGTTAATATGAAAGTAGTTTAATTTTTATATAATTTAGTAATTGTTGTCTAAGGAGAGGAACACTGAAAAATGACACGTTTCAGGGGAGGGGAGTGGTGACTGGCCAGCTCAGTTAGTGGACTTTGTGGTCCTTTTCTTGGGCTCATGGGTTTGAGCCTCATATTAACTACACAGGCTACTTAAAAAAAAATAAAATCTTTTAAAAAATTTAAAAATAAAAAGGAATTATGACATGTACTCAGCATAAATTAGAAATTAAAGTGATATAAGGACTGCATCAAAATAATGTAAAAATTTAGAGAAGATAAAATTCATAATGATTTACTTAAGAATACCACTAATAAACCTGACATAAACATGTTTAGGATTAAAATAGAAGAGTGAAAAGAGAACAAATATAGTATTTAAAAGATTAAATGGCAATGTATATGCTGGGATTTAACAACTGAAGTATATACAATAAGAAAATAAGGATGTGAAACATTGGAATACTATAAGTAAGCAATTGCATACTGACTATTTTTAAGAATTAGAAATGATGAATACATGAGTTTAGAGGGCATTAAAAAAACAGTGATCATAAGAAGTTATTAGATGAACAAATACATTTTCACAGAAAAATATCACACATGGCACTGTCAACTATAGATAAGAGCATAAAGGATAAAGGCTAACTATCCTTAGCCTCTTGTTTTCTTACCAGAGCAGAGGGAATTAGACCATCGAATAAGTATGTAATAAACAATTTGAGCTAGAATGAGATCTCTTCCTTATGTTTTGGATTCATTCTTTTGTGTGAAAGATTTATTGAGATAGAGTTCATATATCATAAAATTCACCAAGTAATAGTGCACAGTGTGTATAGCTCAATAGGTAGTAGAGTCTCAGGGAAGTGTGATGATCAACACAGACAATTTTAGAACCCCAAAAAGGATTGCTGTTTTTGTAGGTTTCATCCTGTACCTCACACTGCCAATCTTACACAAACACTAATCTACATATTGTCTCCATTGATTTTAATATTCAAAATATTTCCTATGGAATCAAGTATCATTTAGTCTTATGTAACTGGTTTCATTCACATAGCATGTTTTCAAGGTCCATCAATTTTGTTGCAAGTATCAGCACTTCATACGTTATATTCTCATGTGATACTGTAGTTTATGAATATAACTTATTTTTTAATATATCAGTTGATAGATACATGCATTGGTTCCACTTTTTAATTTACTATGAATAATGCCACTATGAATATTAGTTTACATGATTTTGTTTAGAAATATGTTTCCATTTATCTTGGTATATACCCAAGAATGAAATTTCTGAGTCCAATGGTACCTGAATGTCTTAGCATTTAAGGAAATGACACTCCATTGTTCAAAGTAACTACCTTAAAAATTATTACTTTACATTCCAGCTACCTGTGTTCTGGGGTTCAAATTTCTCTACATTCTTAAAAACATCTGTTGGTATCTGTGTGTGTGTGTGTGTGTGTGTGTGTGTGTGTTAATAAAACCATCCAAAGAGGTGGCAAGATGGCAGAGGAGTAGGGGACCCCATTTCAACTGGTCTACTGAATTTAGCAGGTTATATATCAAACCACTTGGAATACCCACTGAATCACCCTGAGATGTAAGAATATATATTTGGATCTCCGCTAGCGGAAAAGCAACTGCTTTTTGTGGGGTAGGACATGCAGAGTCATGAATCTGCTGGGAGATATTGGATGATAAACAGAAGGGGGAGGGAATCTCCATAAACTGGCTCCTAGAAAGTGATATAACACCAGAATGCAAAATCAGAACCCTTAGAAATCTGCTCTAGTGAAAGACATCCCTCTCTGAAAGGGGCTCTGGAAATGAAAAGGCAGAATTCTAGTAGGGCATTGTGTTCTTGGGATACAAGGAGTAGAACAAAGGGGGTCCTGAATGGCTAGAGTGGCTGAGGAATGGAGCTAGGAAGCAGGTTACGGTCAGCAAACCCAGGAAAGGACTCTCAGTTTAGATCACCATAAACAATGAGCCAGGCCAGTTGATAACTGTTTTTTTCCTGAGCAATCTGAAAAAATCAGGAACCTGTGCCCAACTGGGCAAAAACTCACAGGATGGGAGCGGCCTGGAAAGGGCAGTAGGGTGACACCCAGACAGGATCCAGGAGCTTCAGGAATTGCATGAGCCCACAGCCACTCACTGTTTTAGAATCACAAAGGGCAGTGGCACTCCTGGGCCTCTGGGACTACCTCTGGGAGAGCTGCCATGGGTGCACACCATGGGAGGCTGGTTTTTGGAAGTGCATACAGAACTGGAAACTGTCCTGCAGGCTTTATTAAAGAAGGCAGACAGTGCTATTTCTCCTCTGGGCCAGAGGTTTGGGTGTGGCCAGTTTTGTTCTGATCCTCTGAGGAGGCTTGGAAACCCTCCAGTGAACAAAAGCCACATAAAGGACCAGTTTCCACTGAACCAATCCCCCTGACAAGGGGTGGGACAACTCCACAAGGGCAGAGTTACCTAACAAACAGCTTGGCAGGCCCCTCCCCCAGAAGACAATCTGGAAGAACAGTTGGATGACAACCATATGGATCCTTTAAAACGGTAAAATTCCAATGCCAGGAGGAAATAGTGTATTGAGCTCCAGGAGTTGCCTCAAAACTTCTTTACTTTACTCCTTTTCTTTTTTTTTTCTTTTTCTTTTGCTTTTTCCCTTTTGTTTCTTTTTTGCCTTTTTTCTCATTTTAACTAGATGTTTCTTATATAGCTTATATTTAACAGTCCCTTTTTAACTTGTATTTTTTCACACCTGTATTTTTACAGATATATGCTTCATTTTAGTCCTTTTTTCACTCTATTCAATTATATATATATATATATATATATATATATATATATATATATATATATATATATATATAAATTTTACATTTCTTGCAATTTTGGGAAGTAGTATCTTCTAACACAGAGACCAGAATTCACCCAGCTACAAGTTGAACACCCTACTTTGTCCACACTGAGAGGTTATAGTCCCTCTTCCCTTCTTCACTTTTTTTATTTTTATTTTATTTTTAAAAATTTTATTCTTCTATTTCAGTTTGGCTTTGTTTATTTTTGGTGGTTTCCAACCACTGTGGATTTCACTAGGGTGCATCTTGCTAGTGTCATGGTTAATATTTTGGACTCTGTTCATTAGCTCTAACTTCCCTCAACAGAATGACTAGGAAGAAGAACTTTCAAAAAGAAAAGAACCAGAGACAATGTCCTCTGTCACAGAACTAATAGATATGGATATAGCTAGATGTCCGAGATAGAATTAAGGATAGCTATCATAAAGTTTATAGGTAGGCTTGAAAAAAAATTAGTGACATTATAGAATCTCTAAGGGCAGAAATGAGATCAGATCAGGTGGAGCTTGGCCCTTGTAATCTGTATCTTCTCTGTAATCTAAATAAATATTGCTCCTTTGGGGGGAAAATGCTATGAATGAGAGGTAGTTTAAACTGGATACTGTAACAGCCAGGGTAAATGAGGCAGAAGAGAGAATTAGTGATCTAGAAGATAAGCTGATGGAAAGGTAGTAAGTTGAGGAAAACAGAGATAGTCAGATAGAAGTCCATTAAGAAAGGCTTGGAGAGATAAATGATGCCATGAAATTTTACAATGTCAGAATTATTGGGAATCCGGGAGGTGGTGGTGGAGAGAGAGGGCTAGAAGGTGTATTTGAGCAAATAATAGCTGAGAAGTCCCGTAACCTGGGGAAGGAAACAAGCATTTGTCTCCAAGAGACAGAAAGGACCCCTCCCAAAATCAATAAAAACAGATCAACACCCCAACATATAATAGTGAAGCTTTCAAATTTTACCACCAAAGAAACTATCCTGAGAGTAGCTAGGGAGAGGAGGTTCCTTACATATGGAGGTAGGAACATCAGAATAACATCAGACCTATCCACAGAAATCTGTCAAGCCAGAAAGGGCTGGGAAGACAAAATCAGGGGGCTAAATGAGGAGAACATGCAGCCAAAAATACTTTATCCCTCAAGGCTGTCATTCAAAATGGATAGAGAGATAAAGAGCTTCCAGCACAGGCAGAAACTGAAAGAATATGTGACCACTAAGACAGCCCTGAAAGATAGATTAAGGGGAATACAGTAAGCAAAGAGAGACCCCAAGAGTAACATAGACCAGGGAGTAACAGAGACAATCCACAGAAACAGAGACTCTACAGACAATAAAATGGCACTAAATTCATATCTTTCAATACTACTCTGAATGTAAATGGGCTGAATGCTCCCATCAAAATACACAGGTTTTCAGATTGGATAAAAGAGTAGGACTCATCCATATGTTGTCTACAAGAGACTCATTTTGAATCTAATGTCACACCCAGACTGAAATTGAGGGGACGGAGAAGAATTTACCATGTCAAAGGATCTCAAAAGAAAGCTGGGGTAGCAAACCTCACATCAGACAAATTAGATTTTAAACCAAAGACTGTAGAAAGAGATATAGAGGGACATGATAGCATACTTAAAAGGTCTGTCCAACAAGAAGATCGGACAGTTCTTATGGAAATACAGGTAATTTAGAATCAACAAAATGATGCCAAAAAAGAATGAGTTGGAGGATTACAACTCTGAATTTCAAAGCCTACTACAGAAATATAATTAGTGGGGACAGAGGAGGTTAGGAGGACTGCAGAATAGGAGGATCTTTTTTTTTTCATTTTTATTATGTTAGTCACCATACAATACCTCATTAGTTTTTGATGCAGTATTCCATTTTTCATTATTTGTGAATAACAGCCAGTATTCCATGCAATATGTGCCCTCCTTAATACCCATTACTAGGCTAGCCCATCCCCCCAGCTCCCTCTCCTCTGAAACCCTCAGCTTGTTTCACAGAGTCCATAGACTCTCATGGTTCATTCCCAGTTCTGTTTACCCCCCTTCATTATTCCCTGCCTTCTCCTAACAACCTCTCTTCTACTCCTTATGTTCCAAAAATGAGTGAAACCATATGATAATTGTCTTTCTCTCCTTGACTTATTTCACTTAGCATAATCTCCTCCAGTTCCATCCATGTTGCTGTAAATGTTGTGTAATCGTTCTTTCTGATGGCTGAGTAATATTCCATTGTATATATGGACAACATCTTCTTTATCTATTCGTCTGTTGAAGGGCATCTTGGCACCTTCCACAATTTAGCTATTGTGGACAATGCTGCTATGAGCACTGGGGTGCATATGGCCCTTCTCTTCACTATGTCTGTATCTTTGGGGTAAATACCCAGTAGTGCAATGGCTGGGTCATAGGGTAGGTCTATTTTTATCTTTTTGAGGGACCTCCACACTATTTTCCAAAATGTCTGTACCAACTTGTATTCCCACCAACAGTGTAAGAGGGATCCCCTTTTTCCACATCCACTCCAACATTTGTTGTTTCTTGCCTTGTGCATTTTCGCCATTCTAACTTGCACAAGGTGGTATCTCAATGTGGTTTTGATTTGAATTTCCCTGATGGCTAATGATGTTGAATATGTTTTCATGTGTTTGTTAGCCATTTCTATGTCTTTATTGGGAAAGTGTCATAACTATCCTCAGGACATTGACCACTTGAATCTGCCAGGCTTCCTGTTTCCTGACTGATTAATTGCCTGGCCATTAGGAGTGCTGCTGGCAGGCAACTTTCAGCTACCCACACATTAGGGGATTGTTTCACCTGTAGAAAACTGCTTTGCCCAAGGCAGCCCAATAATACATGATCGGTGTGGGAATGTAAAGAGGGGGGTAAACAGAAGGGGGCATGAACCATGAGAGACTGTGTACTCTGGGAACCAAACTGAGGGCTTCATAGGAGAGGGGGGATTGGGATAGGCTGGTGATGGGTATTAAGGAGGGCACATATTGCATGGTGCACTGGGTGTTATACACAAGTAATGAATCATGAAACTTTACATCAAGAACTAGGGATGTACTGTATGGTGACTAACATAATATAATAAAAAATATTATTTAAAAAAAGACTGCATTTGATTCATAGCATTCTTAATTTCCACCAGATTCGTTCTCATTTCAGCTCTTATAGATTCTATATTTTCTTTAATATTTTCTTCAAGCCTACACATCATCTTGACAACTGTTACTCTGAAATCCATTTCTGACAATTTGGTTATATCCATATCCATTAATTTTGTGGCAGAGGTCACAGTCTCTGCGTCTTTCATTTGTTGGGGGTTCCTGCTCCTTGTCATTCTGATTAGGTGTGGTTGCAGGGATATACAGGGCCAAATTATTGAAATGGACCCAAGCAAGGTGCAATTGATTTATAGGGACCTTAGAGATGTGGACTTCTTGTTTTTTCAGCCTGCCTTCTTGGGAGGGGCCTGCTGTGCTAAAGCTGGGGGCATCACGTTGCCAGATTTCAAGCTATACTACAGAGCTGTGATCACCAAGACAGCATGGTACTGGCACAAAAACAGACACATAGACTAATGGAACAGAATACAGACTCTGCAAGTGGATCAACTCCATAGTCAACTAAGTTTGACAAAGCAGGAAAAAACACCCAATGGAAGAAAGACAGTCTCTTCAATAAATAGTGCTGGGAAAATTGGACAACTATATATAGAAGAATGAAACTTGACCACGCTCTCACACCATACATAGAGATAAACTCCATATGGATGAAAGACCTCAATATGAGACAAGAATCTGTCAAAATCATAGAGGAGAACATAGGCAGTAACCTTTTGACATAGGCCACAGCAACTTCTTTCATGCCACATCTCCAAAGGCAAGGGAAACAAAAGCAAAATTGAACTTGTGGGACTTCATCAAGATAAAAAGCTTCTGCACAGCGAAGGAAACAGTCAAAACAATGAAGAGGCAGCCCAAGGAATGGGAGAATATATTTGCAAATGACACTACAGATAAAAGACTAGTATCCAAGATCTACAAAGAACTTCTCAAACTCAATAAACAAGAAACAAATAATCAAATCAAAAAATGGGCAGATGTACGAACAGACACTTTTCCAATGATGTCATACAAATGGCTAACAGACACATGAAAAAATGTTCAACATCATTAGCCATCAGGGAAATTCAAATCCAAACCACATTGAGATACCACCTTATGCCAGTTAGAGTGGGAAAAATTGACAAGACAAGAATCAACAAATGTTGGAGAGGCTGTGGAGAAAGGGGAACCCTCCTACACTGTTAGTGGAATGCAAGTTGGTACAGACTCTTTGGAAAATAGAGTGGAGGTCCCTCAAAATATTAAAAATAGAGCTACCCTATGACCCAGCAATTGAACTACTAGGTATTTACCCCAAAGATACAGATACAGTGAACAGAAGGGCCATATGCACCCCAATGTTCATAGCCACATTGTCCACAATAGCTAAACTCTGGAAAGAGCCGAGGTGCTCTTCAACAGAAGAATGGATAAAGATGTGGCCCCTTTATACAAAGGAATAATACTCAGCCATCAGAAAGATGATTACCCAACATTTGCAGCAACATGGATGGGACTGGAGGAGATTATGCTAAGTGAAATAAGTCAAGCAGAGAAAGACAATTATCATATGGTTTCACTCGCTTATAGAACATAAGAAATAGCAGGGAAATTGGTAGGAGACGGAAGGGAAGAATGAGGGGGGGTAAGCAGAGGGAGGAATGAACCATGAGAGACTATGGACTGTGGGAAACTAAATTAGTGTTTCAGAGGGGAGAGGGGTGGGGGGATGGGCTACCCTGGTATGGGTATTAAGGAGGGCACGTATTCCATGGACTACTGGGTGTTATGTACAAACAATGAGTCATGGAACACTACATCAAGAACTAATGATGTACTGTATGGTGACTAACATAACATAATAACAAATTTTAAAGGCATATAAAATAAAAATATAAAGTAAATAAGTATGTAAGTAAATACATAAATAAATCTTTTAAAAAATGATGTTGCATGTCTTTAAGGCTCATGCATTGTCCATCATTGGACGTTATGGGAATACAAATTAATGCCACAGATTACCAATAAGGTAAGTTGCTCCACATTTTAGTCATTGGAGAAATGAAAATTGAACTCCAAATTAGATAGCCCTAGTTATTCTCTATAACTAATAAACATTTTAAAAAGAACCGACAGCGCTGAATGAATGTATTTGGCATCACCTATTGAATTTGAACACAAAAACCTTGTGATCCTGTATGTGTCTCAAGAGACATAGATATGAATGTGACAGCTCCACTTTTAACAGTCTCAGATCCAAAGGAACCTAAATGTATATCAGTAATCGAATATATAATCTCATGTTACCATCACCACATTCCAAGTAATAAAAATATTCTTTCTCTCTCTCTCTCTCTCTCTCTCTCTCTCTCTCTCTATATATATATATATATATATATATATATATATATACTCACTAGAATTTATACATTATTATGTGAAGTTTATTGTATATTTGTTATAGCTCTATGTACCTGGAAAAATAGCCAAATATATATGTATATATAAATTGAAATATGTTTGAGCAATGGGCACTTATCACTTACAATGCATAATACTGCATACCAGCTGCATGAAACTCTTGAGCACTTGAAATAATCAGAATTGAGGTGCACTGTAAGTGTAAAATGCACAGTATATTTTAAACTTTATATGTAAAAATAACAAAATATTTCAGTATTTTTTGTAATGATTACATATTGAAATATTTTAGATATATGAGAATAAATAAAATATATTATTAAAATTTTGTTATTCTTTACTTATTTAATATGTTTAAAATTATCTGTGCTTCCACTGGAGAAGATGGGTATTTATTGGTTTTAAGATGACATGCATACTACACTGCTGATGATGTACTACTCATTAAGCATAAACGGGTTTGCCTTTTTTTTTTTTCATTTTTTAAAAATTGTTGTTTAAATTCTGGGTAGTTTGCATATAGTGTAATTTTGGTTTCAGAAATAGAATTTAGTGATCCATCACTTACATATAATTCCCAGTGCTTATCACAACTGCCCTCTTTAAAACCCATCACTCCTTTAACCAATTCCCCACCCCCATCAAACCTCAGTTTGTTTCCTATAGTTAAAAGAGTCTTTTATGGTTTGTTTACCTCTCTTTTTTTCCCGCTTTCCCTATTTTCATCTGTTTTGCTTCTTAAATGTCACATGTGAGTGAAATCATGTGGCATTTGTATTTCTTTCTCTGACTTATTTCACTTAGCACAATACACTCTAGCTCCATCCATGTCACTGCAAATGGAAAGTGTTTAGTCTTTTTGATGACTGAGTAATATTCCACTATATATGTATACATATATGCATATGTGTGTACATATGTGTATACATACACACACAAATATGCACATGTATATATACACCTATACATATATACATATATATACACTTCTTTATCCATTCATCAGTTGATGGATGATGGACATTTTGGCTCTTTCCATAACTGGGCTATTGTCAATAATGCTGCTATAAAAATTGGGGTGCATGGGCCACTTCGAATCAATGTTTGTGTAAAATTTGGGTAAATACCTAGCATTGCAATTGCTGGGTCATACGGTAGTTCTCTTTTTAACTTTTTGAGGAACCTCCATATTATATTCCAGAGTGGACGCACTACTTTGTATTCCCACCAAGAGTGTAAGAGGGTTCCCCTTTCTCCACATCCTTGCCAACATCTGCTGTTTCCCGTGTTCTTAATTTTAGCCATTCTGAATGGTGTAAGATGGTACTTCATTGTGGTTTTCATTTGTATTTCCCTGATGATGAATGATGTTGAACAACTTTTCATGTGTCTATTGGCCACATGGATGTCTTCTTTGGAAAAATGTCTGTTCAGGCCTTTCCCCATTTCATAACTGGATTGTTTGTTTTTTTGGGGGTGTTGAGTTTGGTAAGTTCTTTGTAGATTTTGGATACTAACCCTTATCAGATACGTTATTTGCAAATATCTTCTCCTATTCCATAGGCTCCCTTTTTAGTTTTATTGATTGTTTGTTTCACTGTGCAGAATTTTCTTATTTTTTTTATCTTGATGAAGTCCCAATAGTTCATTTTTGCTTTTGTTTCCCTTGTCTATGGAGATGCATCTGGCAAGATGTTGCTGTGGCTGAGGTAAAAATGGTTGCTGCCTGTTGTCTTCTCTAAGATTTTGATGGTTTCATGTCTCACATTTAGTTCTTTAATCCATTTTGAATTTATTTCTGTGTATGTTGTAAGAAAGTCATCCATTTTCACTCTTCTGCATGCTGCTGCCCATTTTTCCAAACAACTGCTGAAGAGGATGTCTTTTTTCAATTGTTATTCTTTCCTGCTTTGTCAAAGATTAGTTGATCAGGTAGTTGTGTGTTAACTCATTTTTTAAAAATATTTTCCTCTATCTGTTATTGTCAGGTACTCTCTTGTGAGCAAAATAGACAGTCTTTATCACTCCAGTTATAATGCTGGCAGAAGACTGCAGGAAGAACTGAAACCAGGTGAATCTGGTGTCCAAGATACCAGCTAAGAAGCTGTTGCATTTATCCAGTTTAATATAATGGGATCATAGATATAGTTTGTGAAAGTCATGAAAATGCAATGGTTCAGCAAAGGGTGGTTCCTGGTAATGTAAAGGCCATTTTGTCCTGTATTGAGTTTGAGGTGCTCAGAAGACATCAGAGTGTATTTATCAACAGGTCATATTGGAGGAGGGCATTCTGCTTAAAAGGTGAAATTAAAAAGAGAGAGACAGACAGACAGAATGTGACTACCGGTTAACGCATGAGGTGGACCCTGGGTTTGCTTGATGAAAAATTTTTATTGAAATATCATTTTCTTGTGTAAAGTATACTTCAATACAAAATCTTATTTTTGTTTTTAAAGATGTATCTATTGAGAGAAACTAAGAGAGCATCCACACAAGTGGAGGAAGGGCAGAAGATGGAGAGGGAAAGAAGCAGACTCCCCACTGAGCATGGAGCATGCTCACAAGAGGCTAGCTTCCAGGACCCTGAGATCATGTTCTGAGCCTAAATCAAGATCCAGCTGCTTAACCGACTGAGTCACCCAGGCACCCTAGATTATAAGACATTCCATCGAATGAAGTGTCTCTAGGAAATAAATAGCATTACTGAAAAGTGGGAGGGTCAATTTTTTCTTAGTTGGTTTTCCACAGAAGTCGATCTTAAGATGGAGATTTGGTGTAAGTTGTTTAACTGACACTAAGGGCATAAGTAATTGATTTGCAGAAGCTAAGGAAGCTAAAGAGGGTATTTTATTCAGTAATCTACCAGTAAGCAACTTAATCCAATGGCTCATTTCTGGGAAGGTGTGTAAACCACACACTCCTCAGAGTCAACTTTGGCAGTGAGAGAGGACATAGATCTTGACACTCACCAATGATTAGGTCAGGACTTCTTTAATGGGTGTGCTCATCCCTCTGCCCTTACAGTCTGTGTATATACACATGGATAGAGTGGCCTTTCATAGAAGTTTAAAAGATGTGATTGGGGCTGAGTGTGCTACTGGAAATTCTTATAAGAAAAAAAACACAAAACACTCACTTGGCATGACAAGTCAATGCAGTATGTGGATATTTTTGTTTCCTTATCCAAATAAGGCAGTTGACATTGCCAAAGAGATATAAGATTATTAATGTAATCAAGAAATCTGAATATAGATGTGATATTAGATTACACTATGAAAATTCTGTTAATTTTTTAAGCATAATAGGTATCATAGTAATCAAAAAAGGGTGAAATTTTCAATTACAGATATATAATGTTAAAAAAATGTGGGGAGGCAAGATGATAGCAAAGTAGGGGACCTCATTTTATCTGACCCCTCAAATTTAGCTGGATATCTATGAAACTATTCTGAACACACTTGAATTCAGCCTGAGATATAGGAAAATATATCTGGATCTCTACAAGCAGTAAAATGACTGTTTTTTGCAAGGTAAACGGTGCTGAATCATGACTCTTTGGGGAAATATTGGAAGATAAATGGAGGTGGGAGGGAGCCTCCATAAGCTGGCTAGGGGAAAGTGATATAACATCAGAGTGCAAAACTGGTACCCTCAGAAATCTGCTCCAGTGAGAAATATCCCTTTTAGAAAGAGGAAAAGGGGTGACTAGAGCAGAATTCTAGGTGGATCATGGTGGTCTCAGGATCCCAGGGAACATAGAAAGAATGAGTGTGTCTGATTCAACAGAAGGCCCAAGGAGTGGAGTAAATAAACTGGTTAGGGTCAAGAGCCCAGAAGGGACTCTCAGCTCCTGTCACCATAGACCACAAGCTGGGCCAGAATGAAGACCACTCTTTGCTTGAGCACTCTGAAGAGGACTGGAACCTGTGGGCCATTTAACAACCCCTGGGAGAGACAAAACGGCTGTGCCCAAGACTGGGCAACAGCTTTCAGGTTGGTAGTAGCCCTGGAAAGGACAGTGGGATCCACCCAGGTGTGATTTTGGAGGGGGGAGCAGAGTGGGCACACCAGCCCATAACCACTTGCAGTCACAAAGACACAAAGCTCATTGATTTTTGTGGGCCCCTGGGACTCTCCCTGGGAGAACTGCAGTGAGGGTGAACTGTGGGAGTCTATGGGTTTGGTGCACACAGAAATGGAGATGGTTTGACCTGGGGGGTCTTATTAAAGAAGGGAGACTGCAATTTTGCAGCTCTGGGCCGGAGATTCTGGCATAGCCATTTTTGCTCTGACTCTCTGAAGAGGCTCTGAAAACCAGTAAGGAACAAAAGCAACACAGAGAACCAGACAAGAGGTGGTGGAACTCAACCCAGGCAAAGGAACCTGAGAATCAACACAGCAGGCTCCTTCCCCTGAAGACAGACTGGAAGAACAGGTGAATAACAAGCTTTTAGATTCCGTAGGACTGTAAAATTCCCGCAACAGGGGAAAATAACATATTGAGCTCTAGGTATTTCCTCACTATGCACTTCTCCCTCAGTCTAAAATTTTAATTTTTTAACCTTTTTTCTCATTCAAAATAGATATTATTTTACCAATTTGTTTTAAAGTCACTTTTAATGAATATTGGGGTGCATATGACCCTTCTCTTCACTACGGCTGTGTCTTTGGTGTAAATAGCAATTCAGTTGCATTACTGGGACATAAGGTAAATCTATTTTTAATTTTTAAAGGAACCTCCACACTGTTTTCCAAAGTGGCTGTACCAAATTTCATTCCCACCAACAGTGTAAGAGGGATCCCCTTTCTCCACATCCTCTCCAATATTTGTTGTTTCCTGCCTTGTGTGTTATACACAAACAATGAATCATGGTATACTACATCAAAAATGATGTACTGTATGGTGACTAACATATCATAATTAAAAAAAAGAAATCACTTTTAACCTTTTTTTTCACATCTATATTTTATATATTTATACCTCATTCTAGCCCTTTTTTACTCTACTCAGTTTTATTTTTTAGACATACATGAACTTTGTTTACTTTGCATTTTTGGGATGTGTGTCTTCCAACACACATACCTAAATTCAGTCAGGAACAAGTACATCACTGCTTTGTACACATTGTGAGATTACACTCTCTCTTCCCCAATACTTTTTATTTTTTTAATATTTTATTTATTTATTTGATAGAGAGAGTACAAGGAGGGGGAACAGCAGGAAGAAGGAGACGCAGGCTCCTGTTGAGCAGAGAGCCTGATGTAGGGCTCAATCCCAGGACCCTGGGATCATGAAAAACCAAAGGCAGCTGCTTAACCAACTGAGCCACCCAGGTACCAGTCATCCACTCTTTTAGTCATTTTATTCATGTTGTCGTTGTAAGCTCTTCTGTAGTGGCTGCAGTTCACTTCAGATTTTTTCTAGGGTGCATTTTGCTTGGGTCGTGGTTGATATTTTGGACTCTGTTCATTTGCTCACCCATCCTTCCTGGAGCAGAATGACTAGAAGAAGGAACTCACAACAAAGTAAGGAAGCAGAGGCAATGTTCTCTACCACAGAGCTAATAGATATAGATATAAGCAAGATGTCAGAGCTAGAATTCAGGATAGCAATTATAAACCAGGCTTGAAAAAAGCATACATGACAACAAAGAATCTCTAAGGGCAGAAATGAGAACTAATCATGCAGAAATTAAAAATACTATGAATGAGATGCAGTCTATACTATATACTCTGACAACTATGTTCAATGAGGCAGAAGAGAGAAAAAGGGATCTAGAGGACAGGCTGATGGAAAGGAAGAAAGTTGAGGCAAAAAGAGAAGAACAACACACAGCCCAAAAAGAAAGGCTTAAAAAATTTAATGATGTTTTGAAAAGAACCAATGTCAGAGTCATTGGGATACAAGAAGGTGTAGAAAGAGAGAGAGGGCCAGAAGGTATATTTGAGCAAATCACAGCTGAGAACTTCCCTAATATGGGGAAGGAAACAAGCACTCACATCCAAGTGGCAGAGAGGACCCCTCCCCAAATCAATAAACACAGATCAACAACCCAACGTATAATAGTGAAGCTTGCCAATCTTAGAGCCAAAGAAACTATCCTGAGAGCAGCTGGGAGAGGAAATTCCTTGGATACAGAGGTATCAGAATAACATCAGACCTATCCACAGAAACATGGCAGGCCAAAAGGGTTGGCAAGATATACTCAGGGTGGTAAATGAAAAGAACCTGCAGCCAAGATTATTTTATCCAGCAAGGCTGTCATTCAGAATGCAAGGAGAGGTAAAGAGTTTCTAGGACAGACAGAAACCAAAAGAATGCATGACCACCAAGACAGCGCTGAAAGAAATATTAAGGGGGATACTGTAAGCAAAGAGCGACCCCAAGAGTAACATAGACAAGAAAATAACAGACACAGTCTACAGAAACAGGGATTTTATAGGCAGTACAATGACACTAAATTTGTATCTTTCAATAGACACTCTGAATGTAAATGGACTGAATATTCCAATCAAAGATACAGGGTATCAAATTGGATAAAAACAAAGGACCCATCCATATGTATCTACAACAAACTCATTTTGAACATAAAGAAAACTCCAGACTAAAAGTGACAGGATGGAGATTCATTTACCATGCTAATGGACCTCAGAAGAAAGTGGGTGGAGCAATCCTCATATCAGATAAACTAGATTTTAAACCAAAGACTGTAGTAAGAGATGTGAAGGGACACTATATCATACTTAAAGGGCTTATCCAATGAGAAGATCTAACAATTGTAAATATCTATGCCCCCAACATCGAAGCAGCCAATTATATAAACCAATTAATAACCAAAGTAAAGTAACATACTGATAATAATCCATGAATACTAGGAGACTACAACACTCCACTCACAGCAATGGACAGATCAGCCAATCAGAACATCAACATAAAACAAGGGTATTGAATGACACTCTAGACAAGATAGACTTCACAGATATATATAAAATATTCCATCCTAGGAAAAGTGTCTGTTCATATCTTCCTCCCATTTTTTATTAGATTATCTGTTTTTGGGGTGTTGTGTTTGAGAAATTCTTTATAGATCTTGGATACCAGCCCTTTATCTGTAGAGTCATTTGAAAATATTGTCTCCCATTCCGTGCATTGACTCTTTACTTTGTTGACTGTTTTCTTTGCTGTGCAGAAACTTTTTGCCTTGATGAAGTCCCAAAGGTTCATTTTTGCTTTTGTTTCCCTTGCCTTTGGAGACATGTCATGAAAGAAATTCTTGTGGCCAATGTCGAAGAGATTACTATATATGTTCTCCTCTAGGATTTTGATGGATTCCTGCCTCACATTGAGGCATACGAATGGCTAACAGACACAAAATGTTGAAAAAAATGTTCTACGTCATTAGCTATCAAGGAAACTCAAATCAAAACCACATTGAGATACCACCTTACACAAGTTAGAATGGCAAAAATTGGCAATGTAAGAGACAACAAATGTTGAAGAGGATGTGGAGAAAGGGGAACCCTCTTACACTGTTGGTGGGAATGGAAGTTGGTACAGCCACTTTGGAAAACAGTGTGGAGGTTCTGCAAAAAGTTAAAAATAGAGCTACCCTATGACCCACCAATTGCACTACTGGGTATTTACCCAAAAGATACAGAGGTAGTGAAGTGAAGGGCAATATGCACCCCAATGTTCATAGCTAAACTGTGGAAGGAGTCAAGATGTCCTTCAACAAATGAATGAATAAAGATGTGGTCCATATATACAATAGAATATTAGCCATCAGGAAAAATGATTACCCAACATCTGCATCAACATGGATGGAACTGGGGGAGATTTTGCTAAGTGAAATAAGTGAAGCAGGGAAAGACAATTATATGGTTTCACTTATTTGTGACATAAGGAATAGCAGGGAGAACATTAGGAGAAGGAAGGGAAAAATGAAGTGGGGGACTCAGGGGGGAGACAAACCATGAGAGACTATGGACTCTGAGGAACAAACTGATGGTTTTAGAAGACAGAGGTGTGAGGGAATGGGCTAACCTGGTAATGGGTATTAGAGAGGGCACATATTGCATGGATCACTGGTTGTTATGCACAAAGAAGGAATCATTTAACACTACATCAAAAACTAATGATTTACTATATGGTGACTAACGTATCATAATAATAAAAAATAAAAAGAAATAAAAATAAGCTAGAGCTAAACACAAATACTGTATGATTCTACCTACGTGAGAGATCTAAGGTAGTCAAATTTATAGAAACAAAACTTGTAATTGTGGGTATCAGGTGCTGGCGAAATGGAAAAGTAGTTATACCTTAATGGATATATAGTTTCAGTTTTCCAATAAGAAAAATTTCTGGAGATATAGTTCACAAAAAATATGAACGTACTTAACACTACTGAACTTAAAATAGTCTTTGCATGTCACCTCAGTCCTCCTCTTTTTTTAGTACAATTGTCATCTTCTATTATAGTAATTGTTTACTTATTCAATTTAAAGCTTTAGTCCCTCCTCAACCACAACAGAATTTAAAGTTTCATGATATCAGAAGAGGTTCTTTTTCTGTTTTATTTTTTTACATTTTATAAAATAGCAAAGAATAAATATTAGGTATTCAATAAAAGCTCATTGAATGGTGGTATTTTCACCAAGTTAATAATATGTGAAATACACACAGTGAAAAGGCTTGCATTCCTCTAATGTAAAGCTCATCCACATTGTGCTATCCTACACAAGCTGGCACTATGGGAACCATGGTCAGGTCAGAAAAGCCATATCCACTCCCTTCCCATAGTGAGTCATTTTTTAATAGCCATTTATATCATTTTTTTTATCATAGCTAAATAAATATGTGCTTCCTGGTTTTAGTATACTTATTACTGTCTCATTTCTGTATAGCAGATCTCCTAGAAGAGAGGGGTGAGACATTAGTTATTTGTCCAATTTGCTGCTGAGTTAGTTTTCTGACTTTCTTCACAGAGTTCTTTCTAAACTCCCAAATCTGAGTAACATCTGTGTTCTTCACTTTCAAACCTTCTGAATGATGAGATAACCAGGGCTTCCATGATTTCTTACCACACTGAATAGTGGAAAGCTATTAATCTGAGTGTGTAAGATTCATGTGTATTAGTACTTCCAGGTGTACAATGTCAGTATCCATACATGTAATTTAACTGGACCAAATTCATTTACTTTCAAGACACAATGTTCTCCTGAATTTCTCCTGGGATTCTGGTGATCTGTAGATATTTAAGATCACGATCCCAAAAGACTTGTTCAGAATGACATAGTAATTGTTACATACTTATATAAACATGAATCGTATAATCATAATTAGACCACAGAATTCCTGTCAAAGTTTTTAAATGAAGCAATAATCACGTTTTTGTCAGGACTTTGAAAAATTGCTTCAGCTACATTCAATCGCCTTTTCTGAAAGATATTATCATAAAAGGCATTGTTCTTCTCCAGGTAGAGACATAGTGAGTATATTGTTGTTGTTATATTATTAGTAGTAGTAGTAGTACTATTTTTATTAATGTTGTCTGAATGAATTAGAGCTGAAAACCATATTGTCTACTAGTGTTGACATAACCTACCTAGTTTAGCATTTCAGTGAAAAGTCGAACTAATTATAAAACCAAATGCATATAAAGATAAACACAAACTAAATATAAATATTTTATATTTAAATTAAAAAGCTAATTATAAAACTGAAATAGTTCATTCAATGTAAAGAAAAAGTTTACCTTTTGGCCTCATTCAAGATCAGCTCAGTAAACCAATGAGCTAAATGTTACCACCATTCCTATTGTTTCACAGGCCATGGAAGTTCAGGTGGGTTAAAGTGTCAAAAAAAAAAAAAAGGTAGTGTGGTTTGCAGTATCAATTGAAAATGCAAAAAACAATTACTTATTGAGTCTTTCCAAATTGCTGAGGAATGTGGGGAGTGAATGTGCCTATGAATGCCTTGGAAAGAAGAGTTATTATTTAAAAGAAAGATAAAAGAATATATATGTAATATAAACTATATAAATTAGAAGAATTTATCCTAGGAACATTTAAAATATGCTACATTGCAAGCATATCTCCATTATTAAAATACCAGGCTTAATCTCTTATTTACTGTTGAGTTCCTTGTAACTGATCATGAACTGGGATATTTTAGGGTTTCAATCATTAAGTTCTGCAATGGCTAAATAAATAAGCAAATATATAAATAAGTGTGTAATTTCGTAAGTAACTTAAAGCAATAATCAATGAATTATCTTCAAGTTCTACAAGATAGAAAAATATATCCTTTATATTGTTACATAAAAGGTTATATATTATTTATTTACTTTCTTATAAATAAGAAACTCTAATTTGTAAACCATGTAGAACATTCATTAGATGATTACAGGGGGCAGAAATTGTAAATTATTAGTTCAGCTTTTCTTTGTTTTTAGTTTAGGCTGTTTTTTTTTTTTAAGATTTTATTTATTTATTTGACAGAGATAGAGACAGCCAGCGAGAGAGGGAACACAAGCGGGGGGAGTGGGAGAGGAAGAAGCAGGCTCCTAGCAGAGGAGCCTGATGTGGGGCTCGATCCCATAACGCCAGGATCACGCCCTGAGCCGAAAGCAGACGCTTAACCGCTGTGCCACCCAGGCGCCCCTAGTTTAGGCTGTTTTAATTAAATTTCTACTTAAGGGGATAAATTTGACAACCTAGACAATTTAAGTTACTGTTGGTGAATTTAAGGAGTGGATTATTTGTTAATGTTTTTTTTTTTTTAAAGATTTTATTTAGTTATTTGACAGAGAGAGAGAGAGGGAGAGCACAAGCAGGGGGAGCAGCAGAGGGAGAAGCAGACTCCCCACTGAGCAGGAAGCCCTATGCAGGGTTTGATCCCCAGACCATGGAATCATAACCTGAGCTGAAGATAGATGCTTAACCGAATGAGTCATCCAGGTGCCCCAGGAATGGATTACTTAAATAGAAACTTTTATTACTGATTTGTTAATTTAATATAACAATGATAACTTCTAAGGGAACACCTACCCATATCACATGACCAATAAGTCATAAGAGTTGATTTTAAATCATCTACGATGTTGATTGTCTGCTAGTTTTGGAAATGTTTCTATACAATTGAATTCTAAAACATGAATGAAATCTTAACAATGCAATGGCATGGACAGAGCTGCTGAGTATTATGCTAAGTGACATAAATCAGTCAGAGATAGACAAACATGATATGATTTGACTTATATTTAAGTCAACAAAATTTAAGAAACAGAACAAATGAGCAGAGGGGGAGAAAAAAAAAAGGGAGGCAAACCAAGAAACAGACTCTTAACTATAGAGAACAAACTGATGCTCACCAGATGGCAGGTGGGTGGGTAGATGGGTTAAATAGGTGATGGGGATTAAGGAGGGCACTTGTCATGACACAGGGTGATGTATGGAAGTGATGAATCCTTATATTATACACCTGAAACTAATATTACAATGTCTGTTAACTAACTAGAGTTTATAAAATATAAAATATCTTCTCATAAAATAATAAAAACATTAAAAAATTGAATTCTGAAACATGTAGCACTACCATGATTTATGGTTAAAATAATTAGGATAATTTATAGAACTAATAAGTGATTGAGGTAGGAGACAGACCACTTTTTAATTTTTTATTTAAATTCAATATAACTAATATATAGTGTATTACTAGTTTCATAGGTGCAATTTAGTGATTAATCAGTTGCATGTAACACCCAGTGCTCATTACATGAAGTGCCCTCCTTAATGCCCATCACCCAGTTACCCCATCCTCCCACTTACCACCCCCTTACACCCCTCAGTTTGTTTCATATAGCTAAAAGTCTCTTATGGTTTGTCACCCTCTCTACCTTATTTTGTTTTCCCTTCCCTCCCCCTATGTTCATCTTTTATTTCTAAATTCCACATATCAGAGAAACCATATGGTATTTGTCTTTCTCTGACTGACTTATTTTGCTTAGCATAATACCCTCTAATTCCATCCATATCATTGCAAATGGCAAGATTTCATTCTTTTTGATGCCTGAGTAATATCCCCTTGTGTATGTGTGTATCTATGTATGTTTGCATATATGTATGTATTTATGTATGTACATATGTATGTATGTATATATTCCAGATATATATACATACTACCTCTTCTCTATCCATTCAGCTGTTGATGGATATCTGGGCTCTTTCCAAATTTTGTCTATTGTGGACATTGCCTCTGTAAACTTCGGGGTGCATGTGCCACTTTGAACCACTGTTTTTGTATCCTTTAGATAAATACCTAGTGGAGCAATTTGTAGGTCATATGGTAGTTCTCTTTTTAACTTTTTGAGGAACCTCCATACTATTTCCCAGTGTGGCTGCACTACTTTGTATCCCCACCAACAGTGTAAGACTGTTTCCTTTCTCTACAATCCTTGCAAACATCTGTTGTTTCCTGTGTTGTTAATTTGAGTCATTCTGACCAGTGTGAGGTGGTATCCCATTGTGGTTTTGATTTGTATTTCCTTGATGCCAAGTGATGGTCAGCTTTTTTCATGTGTTTATTAGCCATTTGTATGTCTTCTTTGGAGAAATGTCTGTTCATGACCTTGGCCCATTTCTTGACTGATTTTTGTTTGTTGTTTGTTTGTTTTGTTGTGTTGAGTTTGATAAGTTATTTATAAATTTTAGATAGAAGTCCTTTATATTATATGTCACTTGCAAATATCTTTTTAGCTTTGTTCACCGTTTCCTTTGCCTTGCAGAAGTTTTTTTATCTTGATGAAGCCCCAATAGTTCATTTTTCTTTTGTTTCCCTTGCTTCTGGAGGCATGTCTAGCAAAAAGTTTCTGCAGCCAAGATCAAAGAAGTTGCTGCCTGTGCTCTCCTCTAGGATTTTGATGGATTCCTGTCTCTCATTTAGGTCTCTCATCCATTTTGAGTTTACCTTTGTGTATGGTGTAAGAGAATGGTCTAGTTTCACTTCTCTGTATATTGCTGTCCATTTTCCACCATTCATTGAAGAGACTCTTTTTTACCATTGAATATTCTTTCCTCCTTGTTGACTAGTTGACCATTGACCATAGCATTGAGGGTTCATTTCTGGGTTCTCTCTCTCTGTGTGTGTGTATATATATATATATATATATATATATATATATATATATATATGCATGCATATAGATATATAGATATATAGATATAGATAGATAGAGATATATATATAGATAGATAGATATGTATCTATATCTATCTATCTATCTATCTATCTATCTATCTACACACACACACATATGCACCAGTATCATACTGTCTTGATGATTATAGCTTTGTAATACAGCTTGAAGTCCAGAATTGTGATGCCTCCCACTTTGGTTTTCTTTTTCAACATTATTTTGGCTATTCGGGGTCCTTTCTGATTCCTTACAAATTTTAGAATTGTTTGCTTCAGCTCTGTGCAAAATGCTGGTGGTATTTCGATAAGCATTGCTTTGAATGTGTAAAATGCAATAAACCAATTTCCTTGAAATCCAAAATTGTCTGCTCTTGGAATATGTTACTTTACCACAGAGAAAGTCGAGTTAAAACAAGATGTTGTTTCTTAAGTAAGAAATTGATGCTTCAAGTATTTAATGACTTCCACTTGAGGCAGTCTGGAGCTTTTTGCTAATTTTAATTCATTTATGAAGACTTGAGTTTTTATTTTGGAAAGCTGATGTCTGTTTTTAGAAGTCCTCAAATATCTAACTATAAAAGGAGACGAGTAGGTACAATATTTACCTTTTTAGGTTGAGTGATCTAACTTCAAAATAGCTGATCACATAATTCTTTTGTGAGTTAGGAATAAAACAGACTGTTTACTGATGGTGAATGACTATTTAACTCAGAAAAGCTTTTATGTGTTTTACTTGTGAATATACAAATGCTTTAAATATCCAGATTTTGACTAATTAAAAAATTGTGGTCTTCAAGGGGAAAACAAAACAAAACAAAAAACCACAAAGATTGTTTAAATGTATTATAAGGGAATGGATATAAAATAAAATTGCAATTTATTAAAAATAGAAAGAAGTGTTTGCAAATTTTCAAATTATATGTTAACAAAATGAAGTGAATTCTGTATAGTCCAGGTTTTCTTTATTAATCATAAGTTGCATAAACTTAAGTGTAGCCAATTCACACCTAGTCTTCCCATTAGGACAACAAGTTACAGTAAATTTTTAGCTCCTAACAAATGAAACAAAAACTTAAGTTCCCTAAGTGTTGAAGTCTATTCATAGGACAATTAAAATGATTGTTATTTAAATGATACAAATGGTGGCTTTTTTAGGAAATATTCCAGATAAAAGTTACAAAGTTCTCAGAGTGTCAACAGTGTAAGGGATGCTAATTTTATGACAAAAGGGATTTCTTTTGTAACTTTCTAAACAATTAATATACAAACAGTTTCAGATAAACCAATTCAGAGTTTTACTAACAATGAGAAAAATCTGTAAAAGAACGAAATTTTAGTCAAAAATGAAACTTTAAAAATTTTTTTTTGTTGCCATGATCTTAGTTCTTTACTCAGGAACCAGGGTGTTATGAATAAAACAGTTTTTAAATATTTTGTGAGATTAGAATTTAAACTCCAAAACCTCTCACTCAAACCAATTTGTGGGACAAATCAAGTTAGAGAATGTGTAAAGTATTATCTAGTCTGGAAAATCAAGTGTTAATCTTATTTTTAAAATTGATTCAAGAGATATGTACAGGTTCTCTATGCACAAGAAAATGGGAAAACAGAAGTCTGGTGGGGAAAAGTAAAAATATGTGTCTCTATTTCCATAGGTGTTTCCTAGTTTCCAAACAATTTCATTTACCTGACCAATCCCAGATCCCTTCCCCCAATCACACACTTTCTTACATATTTTCACCAAATTTCTTCAATTAATTTTCACCAAAATTCTTAAAACTAACTGAAATATTTTATTTTTCACCACGTTTTAACTGTTCTCTGTTAGCTTCTAACAGAATGCAGATTTCATGAGAGTAGGGACTTATTTTGCTTCTTTTATTAATCACAAAACTCTTGACCTGTGTGTGAGTGTTGTGTGTGTGTGTGTTGAATCATTGATTCAAGGAATAAACAAACATAATATTAAAAATATAGGTTTGCTTTTGCAGATAAAAGAAATACATCTTGGGTGAAGTATATTTCCAACTTCACAAGACTGGTAAGTGGTGGTGATGTTTCCCAAACCTACTGTCTATTCATTTTAGAGCCAAGGTCCTGATGATTCTTCCATAAAATAATTTTGGATACATGTTATATATGCCTAATGTAATCATATATAAAATTTACATAAGGGAAATTATAATTACTGCATTATCATAAAGGTGTACACACATTCTTTTGGAAACCTATAGAAACATTGAACTGGACAATTCCCATCTGTCTCTTTAACGTATCTTGTGTTTGAGAACCAACCATGTGAGAAAAAGTTTTTGTGATGAAACAGCAGCTGTTAAACTTAGGCAGGATTTTTGCTGTCTATAAAATAGGAATATAATACTACTTTTGAGTGATTTAAAACTGATGTATAAATTTTACTGGGAAAATGTCCAACATTAGTATATGCCTTGAAAATAATGGAACTGAAATAATAATCATAACATTTCTGAAAACCATATCAAGGGATGTGATATCTTGGGCACGTTTCTTAAACATACTGTCTTAAGCATCTTGTCCCATCTAATTTTGACCAGATGCTGTGAGATAAAGTACAACCAACCCAGTTTGATAAAGATATATGGACCGAGCTTATACTTTGAAATGGCCATGTCATACATTGATGAAAACCAATATTTTGATCCAGATAACTGGAAATTAAAGCCATACTATTAAACATTACAAATTATTGTTTCCTCTCTACACAACCTCAAAAAATATTGAGAACATAAGTTGTTTAAGTTTACTTATTAAACATGTAGAGATAGTATCCTGGTAATTAAGATACAGTTTTCTCCTTTTCATCAGAAGTCATATACATAAATAATAAGAATACATTAGTAATGTGACAGCTTATTCAATATTTAAAATCTACAGTTAATATCAAATATTTGTATAAAAAAACCCAAAACACTTCACCTGACCCTTGAAGGACACAAAGTTATATACAATTTAATCCTTGAAGAACTTATCAACAACAACAATAACAACAAAATAGGAAGGGCATCTGTTTGATTTCTTTTTGATGTAAGACAGTTTGTGAGACAAGTCTTAAAACTGATGTGATAAAAAAGAGGTCATGAGACTGGGCAGGTTGTCAGCAAAGACTTCATATACAAGTTATTTAATAAGTTTATGACAGAGAATACTAACAAAATTGTGTTTGAGGGAACTGATCAATAGGAAGGAGTCTGCATTGTAAGATTTTGAGCAGAATGTAGAAGAATTTAATTTCAAATAAACTGTGAGTTGTTCATGGTTCAATTATTTATTACTATTATTATTATTATTATTGGGAATTGGAAGAAAAAGTTGTGCAAGAATAATAGGATGGTGATGGGTATTAAGGAGGGCACGTATTGCATGGTGCACTGGGTGTTATACGCAAGTAATGAATCATGGAATGTTATATCAAAAACTAGGGATGTACTGTGTGCTGACTAGCATAATATATTAAAAATATTATTAAAAAAAGAATAATAAAGGAGATCCAGGAAAATACATGTTACCCAGGTAAGTTAAGATGAAAGTTGGTTAATACATACGCTACTGAAAAAAACAGAGGACTGATGACATAAGCAATCAAGATGTGGTAGCAATGACCAACAACTTTTTAAGTGATGCAGAATCACAGGAAGAAATTCTAGAAAAGTTGTTGAACAAGCTGAAGATTAAAGTGAGAAAAACAAAATCTGTAATTTAACAGAAAAAAAGCTGAATTAGTATCATAAGATATTGTGCTATAATTTTGTTGTTTTTTTTTCAGCTAGTAGAATCAAAGAAGTTATGAAAAGTTGAAAAATTGAAGATGATAAAGAAGCAACATTAGGGGAAGTTTCAAGAGGCATTCTGCAAATAATACTTGGTCATTAATTCTCTCTTTAAAAGCAGAAAGAAATAACTAGAAAAAATAATCTGAAGTATAAAAATGTAATTTAAAAAACTAGGAATAAAGTCAGTGTAGGTAAATGTATCAGCTAATTAGTTTATACTGCATTTGAGATATTGGAGTAAGTAAAGTAAAATGATATTAATATTCAGTGAAGTTCAGTAAAGTAAAATGATATTAATATTTTGTCACAGGAAGAGAACTTTTCCAGTATTATGCATAAAACATTAGTTCCAGAAAAAAAATCATTTTACCCCGTATTTTCTGTACCCTCAAATAAAAATGTAAGACTGAAAACAACCAAAATATTTTATTCTAATTATCCAGTGTTCGGTGACATTCTCTCCAAAATTTCATTCAAACGCAACTGTATTTACATAATCTGTATCTATATTTATATGTAACTGACCATGAGAACATTGTGTCCTCCAATGGAAGTGTGTAGAAATATGTATTGAACTTTTATATATTTATTGTAGGTTATAATTGTCATTTCATTACTACAGTAGGAATAAAATAATATGTACAAATAATAATATCTTGTAGACTAAAGGAGGACCACCTAATTTTCTTTCAAAAATATTAGAAGTTTCAATATAGGTTAAATTAGGTAGGGGTCAAGACTAAAATATTTAAGAACCATATTTCCATAATTTGATTCTTCATGAGCTCAAGAGTTCATTCTTACATTCCAGGTACAAATTGCATTACCCACAGATGCTAAATTCCACAATAATGATGGGATTTCTCCTCACGGGGTTTTCTGATGTATGGGAACTACGGGTTTTGCATGCCATAACTTTCTTTCTGATGTATACAGTGACTCTGATGGGGAACATTCTCATTGTTACTGTCACCACCCTTGACAGGAGTCTTCACACACCCATGTACTTCTTCCTCAGAAATCTATCCATCTTGGATGCCTGCTACATTTCTGTAACTGTTCCTAACTCATGCATCAATTCCCTGCTTGAC
The DNA here is from genome assembly GCF_024610735.1 of Ursus americanus. Lineage (NCBI taxonomy): Eukaryota > Metazoa > Chordata > Mammalia > Carnivora > Ursidae > Ursus > Ursus americanus. Next base: position 81,154,494 of record NC_142131.1, on the reverse strand, counting down.
AGCAACACCATTTCAAAGGCTGGGTGTGTAGCTCAGGTCTTCCTAGTGGTTTTCTTTGTATATGTGGAGCTTCTGTTTCTGACTATCATGGCCCATGACCGTCATGTGGCTGTCTGCCAACCCCTTCACTACCCTGTGATCATGAACCCTCAAATCTGCATCCAAATGACTCTGGCTTCCATACTCAGTGGTCTCATCTATGCAGGTGTGCACACTGGCAACACATTCCGGCTGCCCTTCTGTCAATCCAATGTTATCCATCAGTTTTTTTGTGATATCCCCTCTCTTCTAAAGCTCTCCTGCTCTGACACCTTTAGCAAAGAGATGGTGACCATTGCCTCTGGTCTGGGGATTGGTGGTGGCTGTTTCATCTTCATCATCAGGTCTTACATTCACATATTTTCTACTGTTCTCAAGTTTCCAAGTGGAGCAGACAGGAAAAAGGCTTTTTCTACTTGTGTCCCTCACATCCTGGTGGTGTCTGTCTTCCTCAGTTCAGGCTTTTATGTATATTTGAGGCCATCTGAAAACTCTTCCACTATTCATGACATGGTCCTTTCTGTTTTCTATTCCATAATCCCCCCACTCTTCAACCCTGTTATCTATGGTCTTAGAAATGAGCAAATAAAATATGCCATTAATAAAATGAAGAGAATGTTTATTCAGGAAATGTATAGGAAATTGCTGAGGCTCACCCTAAATTATTGAATAAAATTCATGTTTTCAGCAATAAATTGAGAAATTGATTGGAATTCTATCAATATAACTGACATTAATATATAATGTCATTAAAATATATCATTTATCAATATAATTTCCCTTCTGAAGTGTTGACTTATCTGAATATGCCACTGGGTAAAGGATCTGGTATTATGAATAAGAAATCCCTATTCATGCTTTGACAACTTAAGAACACTTGCTAAAAATTTTAGTCTAAAAAGACAAAAAAGTTATCCTTAGAAGTATTTTCTATTAAACTACTGTTTTGTATTTATTCACAATTTAAATATTTAAAAACCTAGTATTAAACAGTAGTATAGAAGAAATAGTCACAATCATTCAAAAATAAATATGAAAATATAGTTTTTTTCTGAATACCACTTTATATGAATGCAGTGTAGCTATGAAATGAGAAGTGAATTTGGCGGGAATGTAGAGTCATGTATGAGAGGATCAGAAATATTTTATACAACTTGTTCACATGGCAAGGGAAATATAGATACATTATACTTGTCATCAGACCAAAATTTTGCTAAAAAGTATTTTCAAGTGGCTTAGGAATACATTTACTTGCTTATGCTTTAAACATTATTTGCTAGATTGATTACAGGAATATACAAACTTTCTCTCGCCACTTATCATCATATGCTTCTCCATACATCCATTAAGACCACTAAGAAGTGAATATAATGCTACTTTGCTTTCTGATACCGTCATCTAAAATATTTATATTTTTTGTCAATATTATAAGCCATTATATGGTTGATTATGCTGCAAGAATTAGCAACCTCAGAGTTTTAGTAGTTTAATGGAACAAAGCTTTACCTCTAGCTCATAGCATATGCCAAATGGCAGCCAACGGGGGCTCCCTGAATTGGATACATTTGACAGAGACATTGAAAATAAGAATTCGGTCACATTGAAGTATGAGTTTTAAACATTTACTTTAAAAAATGCAAATAGAACGGGTGGGAGTGTTCTCCAATCAGAAGCCATGTGACTACTGCTGACCTGAAAATATCAGCTGTGTGGGTTCTTTCATAAATATGGATATAATTTAAAGTAACTCTGGACACCTTCCAGGAGGATTTTGGCTTTACAGTGGAGAAACTTGAACTCTCAAGGAGACAAACATATAACAAATATTAAAAAGAAATCCAAGTATGCATTCTGAAAACAGGTTTTAGTAGTAAACAATGTAAGCTATATATTTGAGAAGAGATTCAAACATATATTTTGACCTCAAGGAGAATCACAATACCAAAGATATGGCATTCATGTGAAAAGAAATTTTGACTTATATAGGAAAACAAAGAGAGTCATGGCAGAATTTTTACTGTTTTAAAAAACAAAATAATTTTAAGTATGGGAAAACAGAATACCATAGTCAAGACTCAGTCACAGGGAGCAAGAAAATGTAGAGAAGCACACACCAGTTCTTTATGTCTCTACCAGTCATTTTTGCTCACACTTTATTGACCAAATAAGTCACATGGCCACACTTGCTGTCAAAGGGAGAGGTGGGCAATCCACACAAACTCTAAGAAGGGGAAATGAACAATAATGCCATTAAGTATGAGAAATGATTTATATCTCCTAACTGAAAGGATGAAATGTGAGATTCTGAATGCCTGTTGTCCATGCAGTTATTATTAGCATTATGATCACTGTACATATTCTAAGCCATCACATCATAACAAAATTTTTCAGAGCAAAATGAGGGCAACAGAAAGTAGCATGAATTGTACAAAGCCTTTTAATGCATTATCTTATCAACTCTTCAATAACCTCATGTAACTGATAATGTTCCCACATTGTACAGATTAGTGTCTTGGTTTAGAAATATAGGAGTTTGTCTATTTTCTATTGTATTTATTTACGCTTTAATTTCTATGGTTTTCATCCTACTTTGGGCTCAGTTTGTACTTAAAAAAATAGTCTTTGAGTCCTAAACTGAGGTTATTTGATACAGACAGAGTTAATACTATAAAGTTCCCTCTAAATTATGATTTTGTTGAGTAACACAAGTTTTGCTCTGTTGTGTTACATTTCTGTATTTATAAGATTGTACTGATTTCAAATTTGATTTTATTTTGTCCTATAGGTTGTAAGAGTGTGCTGTTTCATTGCCAAATGTTGACTCTTTTCCAATATTATTTTGTTATTAATTTCTAGTTTTATTTCATTGTGATCAAAAAATATATTTTGTGTGATTTCAATGCTCTCAAAATTGTTACAACTTGTTCTTTGACTTAATGTATGATATATCTTGGAGAAGGTTGCAGGTATCTTTGAGAAAAATGTATATTTGCTGCTGTCGGGTAGAAAGTTCTATATATGCTCATTAAGTACATTTAGTCTATAGTGGTGTTCATGTTCATGTTATTCATTTACCTATTGATCCTCTGTACAGATGATCTATTAGAACTTAGTATCATGGCCTGGGAATATTTCTAAACAGCTCAGGACTTCACTCTCTGAGTCCTTGGGTTTTCTCTCTACTTCATTTGGAATAAATAAACTGACTTTGGAACAGAGTATAGTTTTCAGCTGGAGTTTCACAAAATTCAAGTAATCTAAAAGCCCGTTTGTTGTCATTGTTGTTGTATAAAATATCTGTTCCTGCACAGTGTATGAACTTCAAAAGACCATCTTCATTTCTGATGCCAACTGAAAGTTTGTGGGTCCCCCAAACCATTCTCAGATTCAGTAATTTGTTATAAATACTCACAGAATTCAGAAAAGCCTTTAGCCAATGGTTATGTCTTTTTAATGTTTTTTTTTTATTATATTATGGTAGTCACCATACAGTACATCCCTGGTTTCTGATGTAAAGTTCGATGATTCATTAGTTGCATCTAACACCCAGTGCACAGTTATGTTTTATTACAGCAAAAGTGATATAGATCCAAATTAGCCAAGGGATACAATATTTCAAGTTGCCCAAAGACCCGGAAAACAAATAAATGTATGAGGCTGGAAATTTGAAGGGCTTATAAGTTATGATACAGGATCTGTATTGTAAACATTCCTTTAAGAAAGGCTAATCCAATACTGAATAGTTCCCTATAGTCCATGCTGGCCAGGAAAATAACAACTTTAAAAATTCACAGCTTTTCTGAAACAAGGAAACATAGAAAACTTGAACAGACTGATAACCAGTTAAGGAATTGAATCAGTAATCAAAACTTTCCCAACAATCAAAAGTCCAGGGCTGGATGGTTTCACAAATGAATTCTACAAAACATTTTAAAAACATTTATACAAATTCTTCTCTGACTATTCCAAAATATAGAAATCAAAAGAAAATTTTCAAACTCATTCCAAGAGGCCAACATTACCCTGATACCGAAACCAGACAAAGACTACACTGAAAAACAGAACTATAGGCCAATAGCCCAGATGAACATATATGGAAAGATTCTCAACAAAATACTAGCAAACTGATCCAACAGAACATTAAAGGAATCATTCATCATGATCGAATGGGATTTATTCCTGGGAGGCAAGGGTGGTCCAATATTCACAAATCAATAAAGGTGATACACCACATTAATAAACAAAAGGATAAGAACCATATGATAATTTTAATACAGAAAAAACATTTGACAAAGTACAACACTCGTTCATGATGGAAACCTTCAAAAAAGAGTGTAAGAGGGAACTTACATCAACATAATAAAGTCCATATACAAAACCCACAGCTGATACCATCCTCAATGTGGAACAAATGAGAGTTTTTTGCTTTTCCCTCATGGTCAGAACAAGACAGTAATATCCATGATACTGGAAATTGTAACCACAACAGTCAGAAACCACAAAGAAATAAAAGACATCCAAATTGGAAAAAAGAAGTCAAATTTTCATCATTTGTGGTGACATGATACTCTATATAGAAAACCTAAAATACTCCACCAAAATAATTGCTAGAACTGATACATGAATCCTAGAGTTGCAGTGTATAAATCAATATACAGGAATCTGTTTGATATCTATACACCAATAATGAGGCAGCCAAAAGATAAATCAAGTTATAAATCCCATCCATAATCGTGCCAAAAACCAGAAGATACATAGGAATAAACCTAACCAAAAAGGTAGAATATCTGTACTCTGAAAGTCATAACACTGATGAAAGTAATTGAAGATGACAAAAGAAATGGGAGAAAAAAACATTAAATGCTCATGGATTAGAAGAACAAATATTGCTAAAATGTTTATATTACGAGTGCAATCTACACATCTAAAGCAATGCCCATCAAAATGCCACAAGCATTTTTTTCACAGAGATAGAACAAGCAATCCTAAAATTTCTATGGAACCACCAAAGACCCCAAATAGCCAAAACAATCTTAAAAAAGCAAAGTAAACCTGGAGGCATCTCATTTGTAGACTTCAAGTTATATTACAAAGCTGTAGTGATCAAGACAGTATGGTAATGGCACAAAATAGAAAAAGAGATCAATAGAACAGAATAGAAAAGCTGGAAATTATCTCTCAACTATATGGTCAACTGCTATTTGACAAAGCAGGAAAGATTATCCAATGGAAAAAAAGACAGTCTCTTCAATAAATGGTGCTGGGAAAATTGGACAGTTATATGCAGAAGAATTAAACTGGACAACTTTCTTATACCACACACCAAAATAAATTCAAAATGCTTGGAAGACCTAAAGTATCCATCAAAATACTAGTGGAGAACACAGGCAGCAACCTCTTTGACATCTGCCATAGCACCTTACTTCTAGGTATGTCTCTTGAGGCAAGGGAAACAAAACCAAAAATAAGCTATTAGGACTTCAGCAGAATAAAAATCTTCTGCAAAGCAAAGGGAACAATCAACAATATTAAAAGGCAACCTGCAGAATGGGAGATGATATTTGCAAATGACATATCTGGTAAAGGGTTAGTTTCTAAAACACACACACATATATATATATATATATATATATATATATATATATATATATAAAACTCAGCACCCAAAAACACAGATAAGCCAGTTAAAAATGGGCAGAGGACATGAGTAGACATTTTTTTCAAAGAAGACATCCAGATGGCTAACAGACACATGAAAAGATGCTCAACATCATTCATCATCAGGGAAATACAAATCAAAACTATAATGAGTCAGAATGGCTAAAATTAGCAACACAGGAAACAACAGGTGTTTGCAAGGATGTGGAGAAAGGGGAGCCCTCTTACACTGTTGGTGGGAATGCAAACTGGTGCAGCCACTCTGGAAAACAGTATGGAAGTTGTTCAAAAAGTTGAAAATACAACTACATTTTGATCCAGCAATGCACTACTAAGTATTTGACCAGAGAATACAAAAATACTAATTACATTCACCTTGATGTTTACAGCAGCCTTATCAACAATAGCCAAATTATGGAAAAAACCAAATGTACATTGAGTGATGAATGGGTAAAAAAAAGATGTGATATGTATACACAATGGACTATTACTCAGCCATCAAAAAATGAAATATTACATTCACAATGTATTGAGCTAGAGTGTATTATGCTAAGTGAAATAACTCAGGGAAAGGCAAAAGCCATATGATTTCACTCATAGCTGAAATTTAAGAAACAAAACATAGAGACAAACGCTATATGATATCACTCATAGGTGAATTTTAAGAAACAAAACTAATGAACATAGAGGGGGGGAAGAGAGAGAGAGAGGGAAATAAACCATAAGAGACTCTTAACTATAGAGAAGATACTGAGGGTTGAAGGAGGGACATGTGAGAAGGATAGGCTAGATGGGTGATGGGTATTCAGGAACATATTTGTTATCATGAGAAAAATAGGAGAAATATGAGCTTTACGATTCAGATAGAGCAAAAAAACTCCTGTTTTTCAAAGAAATAATCATCTAACTAGAAACACCAAATCAACAGATCCTTTTAGTAGCCTAAAAAGAGGGTTCATAAAGATCAGTATACAAAATTCCTTAGCATTTCCTTTACACCAGCAATGGTGATTTCAGGAAAATAAAATACTATTTACAATAAAAAGTTAGTATAAAATAAATATTTCAATGTAATTTACAATACAAAAATATCCTATATGGATAAAATAAAGGATGTGCAAGATGACTAGAAGAAATAGGCATTCTCTGTTCAAGGATGGCATTACAATATTTTCACAATGTCAATTCTCTTTCATATATATTTTTAATATTTATTTTACACATCTAATATTACTCAGTGTTAAATCATAACAGTATACAAAGAAACCATTGGGACACTATCGATCTCAAAACCTGACTTAGAGTATATAGAATCTTAAAATCTGATAAAGGAGAAATTATATATTAAAAGGACAAAAATTACTATTATCTTGAGTAGAGAAAACTTGCTCAGACACAGAGAAAAATAAATTTAGGTTCCTATTTAAAAAAATACAGAAAAATGATCCCTGTTGATTAAATGTTTCAATAAGGAATGCTGTATTATGTAATTATTTGAACGTAACATAAAATAATCTACTTCTTATAAGGAATGGACAGATTTCTTCAACAAAAGATTAAGGAAATATTATTTAATTACATTAAAATTATGAACATTTATCTAGTAAAAAATATCATGGCCAAAGTCAACACAATGATACGGACTGAAAGAAGATAATCTACTTGCCTAAAACAAACAAAACAATAAAATCTAAAATGTTTAAGAAGTGTCTACATATTGGGGGCGCCTGGGTGGCACAGTCATTGGGCATCTGCCTTTGGCTCAGGGCATGATCCCAGCGTTCTGGGATCGAGCCCCACGTCGGGCCCTTCCACTGTGAGCCTGCTTCTTCCTCTCCCACTCCCCCTGCTTGTGATCCCTCTCTGGCTGGCTGTCTCTCTCTGTTAAATAAATAAAATATTAAAAAAAAAAGAGGTGTCTGCATATCATTGAAAATACCTCAATTTAACTAAAAATCAAGGAAATAAAATTTAGATAACAATGAAGTACCACTGTGTTAAATAGAATAGCAAAACTCCGGAGGCTGAATAATGTTAAATGGTGCAATGAAAGGGGGCATATAAAATTTTTCTCAGTTGCCACTTGTAACATAATTGGATATTGGCATCTTTTGGTACAATCTACTGGTATCGGTTAATTTATATTTAAGATTCGGCAATTGTGCTCATGGTCATTTACACAAAAATAAATTCTCAGAAATACCTGAATAATGAAAATAATGCAAATAACTTCAAATTTGCTTCCAGTTATGAATAACAGGTTCCCCAAAATCTGTGATTTAATCACAAAATTATTTATTTTTTTTAATAAAAATGCCTAGATTTAAGCAGTTTGTGATGGGAGATAAAATTTAAGCATTTCCTAAGAAATCTTAGATTAAATAAGTAAACAATAGATGACATCTTCAAGGACATCACGAATTGTTTTCAAGCCATGGAAATAAAAACTAGGTAATATTGTAATAAATAAATTAAGCAATGGCTTCAAATAGGTACTTTCATGTGTGGAAATGTGATAAATATTAAATGACATTATAAATCACTGTAGAAAGAGGGTCCAATGCAAGACATAATTTTGTGGATTAGGAAAATCCATATAAAAATATGAAATTATACTATCATTTTGCTTTCACAAGATATATGTTAATGACTTTAAAGACAATTCATTGAAGAGGATATCTGAATGCCCAGTAAATATATGAGACAAATACCTGTATCAGTAAAAACAAAATGCATATTAATATAAGAATGAGAAACAATCTCTCACAAATAGGTTCACAAAAGTTTGATTCTTTAAGATTTATTTTATTTATTTTAGAGAGAGAAAAAGAGAGCATGATTTGGGGCAGAGGGAGAGAGAGAGAATCTCAAGCAGACTCCCCATCAAGCAAGGAACCTGATGTGGGGCTCAATCCCTGGACACTGAGATGATGATTTGAGCCGAAATTAAGAGCCAGCTGCTTAATCAATTGAGCCACCCAGGCAACGCTAGGTTCATAAAAGTTAAAAAAAAAAAAAAAGCAGTAACAAATGATTTTGACAATGTAGTGAAAGAAAATGCTTTTTTTCTTTGTATTGCTGGAGAAAATATAAAATCCTACCAAATTCTCTTGCATACAAGTGGATGGTATTTTTGGAAACCCAGACATCTTCCTTTTCGGATATTGTTTCTATCCTATATAACTCTTAAGTGGAGAACATCATTAACAAAATGAAGGGTTACTTAGAAGCTGAAGTCAATATTAAATGAGCAGTAGATTCATAAGGAAGTAATGGTTTGGAACTGAACATGATCAATATGAGATGCAGAAAGAATGTCAAAACAATATAAATAGCAGGCATTGAGTAGCCTCTGGAATTTAGGGGAAAAAAACTATTAAATGAAGATATATAGATGCAGTGATCATAAACATGAACCAAAGAAAACGAAAAGGACAACTTTGAAAACTTGGGGGAGTCTGATTATCCACGGAGGAAAAATTAACCAGGCACATAATATTTGGAGATAATGACAAGATAACCAGTACTAGAATCTGAATAGAATAACCACAAATAGCAAGTGTTTAAATAAGAAAAGGTAAAGAAATTAAAATTGTGTTGAAATCTCCAGTGTAGAAATCTCAAGTCAAATGACTCCTCAAATGGAAGCACTTGAATAATCAATTTGGAAATAATAGTGAATTTTAAAAGAGTTCTACTTAGAGGTAATAAAGCCCAAATCTCAATGAGTATCTCTATTCATTTTATTTTAGAATCAGGAAACCAATTGCCTGTTTGTCACTTGTCCATCTTGTGGAGTTAGTAGTGAAATATTTTAAAATTATGAAAATAATTTTAAAAGGCAATTGCAAATGGAGTCATCAATATATGAACGAGCCAAGAGACACAGGGAGAAAAATAAGGGGGTCATACTATTAATCTAGGATGTAACTGCATTTTATTTTGATCACAAATATTAATAAGACTAACATAATATAATAAAAATATTATTATTTTAAAAAGATCCACATTTTCAAAATAGAGAAATAATTTTATATGAGGCCTTGGGAGAAAAAAGTAGGTAATAACATACATTACTATAATTAAAGTCTAGGGACTGGATAACCTGGAGGGATTGCAAATTGAAATCACAGATGACTTAGCAAGATGTGTTACTAGGTTTTCTCTAGAAATTTAAATGTTTTCAGTTGCTTAGTAAGTAGTTCCATATCTCTCTCCCTAGAAACATCTAGAAGGTAAGTCCAAGGAAGATGGTATATATTTCGAACTGCCTTTCTGAAGTTCAGTAAGCTGGAACTACATGTCCTTCAAAAGTTACATATTAGAAATTTTGTTACTTTGAAGTCCTCCAAATAGAGAGGTAATTTTCCAAGTTTACCTGCAACTTATATTTTTATATTATCTGTAAAATTAGAGTAATGTATTTCTTATATTTAATACAGGGAATTGTGAATGTTAAGTTAAATAATAACTGAAATGATGCAAAGTTAGTGTAAGACATTATTGAGAGCAATAAAATATATGCTAGTTATGGACCTTTGCAAGACTCCAGTGGAGCTACTCTATTCATGTTTTCAATCACTTATGGGAATCTTATGAATTCCACCTGTATGCACACATCTATTGTTTATTCATTCCATAAAAATTAAATATATAGTTTACCAATCAAGAACCAACACTCTGGTAAGGAAGACAAAATATTAAAAAAATAATAATTGCAAGTGAATAACAGTGGAACTTACTGCAAGTATTTTAAAAAGTGTGATAAGATATGTACAATAAAGGTAATTCTGATCTCATGAACATAGCCTGAATGACACTTTCATGAGGAATTTGTAAACGTTAATATATTCTATCTTATAACAACTCTATGATGTGGGCAGGAGCATAAAACAATCTCAGAGAGGTTAGTTAACTTGCCTGATGATGCAGGAGTTAATGGTAGAGCAAGGCTGAAAACTCATGTTTATCTGATCTTAAGGTCCACAATATTAGGTTTTTATATAGAACAGAGGTAGATGACACATCTTCTGTAAATTTAACATATTCAGGCTTGCTGTCTACAGAATGAAGAAGGAAATAAAGAAAGATGCATGTGCTTTGAAACTTGAAGGACAAACATGATATGATTTACCAAGGCAAAGGATTGTGGAACAGAGAAGACATTCTTTTTTAAAAGATTTTTAAAACTTGTATTTATTTATTTGAGAGAGAGAGAGAGAGAGTGGGTGAGAGAGATCATGAGCTGGGGGGATGGTCAGAGGGAGAAGCAGACTTCCCACTGAGCAGAGAGCCTGATGCGGACTGGATCCCTGGACCCTGGGATCATGACCTGAGCTGAAGGCAGAACTTAACCCACTGAGCCACCCAGAAGCCCAGAGGAAAGACATTCTGAGTAAACCCTGAGTAGGAATCTACCTTCAGATTTATGTGTTGTATCTTTGGGATCTCTAAGCAGAAATGTGTGGAGTTGATATTGGGAAATGGAGAACACATGACTTGAAATAAAGGCTTGAATGACTTTCTGCAATACCTCACAAACAAGATCAATAAGGAGATGCTGCAGAAGATTTGAGACATTTAATGCTTTTGAGAAAAAGAATAATATAATCCAATGGTGCTTTGGGGAAAACCCAAAAGGACTATGTCAAATGACTGAAAAATAGAAAATCAGATTTATGCATAATGTCAGTGGGTACAGATGCAAATAAGATTTTTTTTCCCTGAAGTACTGATGAATTTTTTCAAAAGGCATCAGCAATCCTTTTTGTGAGAAGTGGTTTAATCTTCTATTAGGAGGCAAAGGCAGTTGTTGCATGTTGTTTTATACATAAGTGCCTAGTCCTTGTGTCTGGTGGTGGGATCATAATGATCACTCATTGAATGCATCACATTTAGCACAGAAATGGGCTCAGTGACCACGATCTGAATTCAAACAAAAAATCTCCTGCTTTTTTTTTCTCCCTTGTTCCTCTCAGTTTCTCTTCAGTCGAAGATTTTTTTCCTTTATTATTCACTGCCTTTCAATATTCTGTTGTGTGCTGTCTTTACTTAGCCAATGTGACTCTCCTCTTTTCTGCCCACCTCACTCACTTTAATTTCCCTTTTAACCTGTAAGTATAAATATGAATATATATATATATATATATATATATATATATATATATATATATATATATATATATACACATATACACACACGACTGTTTAGCTATAGTTATGTTGTATATTTTTCAAGGTATTTTTGGCAAACAATGACTTTTTATTCCAAAATGTGAGGATTTGATAATTCATGATGTTAATAAGTTTGTGAGGAAACTATTATACTACATATATAGTGAAATGATGTGCATTATATCCTGAAGTGCATACCACTAACATCTGTAGCAAGCCTTCATATATTATATATCTAAAAGAGGATGGAGTATACAGGCTCTATCTCTCCACTTACTAAACTTAAATATTGCAGTGTTCTGTTGATAAATAACAATTCAAAACTGTGTCTTGTAAATAGAGACTGTCCAGTCTTGATTAGTCCTACTTTTCCCACGCTGTTATTATTCAATGGGTCTCTTGTGGACTAAATGAAAAGATGATTTTGCTTATGTGAAGAGACTGTGAAGAGGCATAGTATTAAAATACACTAGAGTTTGTTAGTGCACATGGATTGTAAAATACAGTTAGGAGCAGAAAATGGGATGGCAAATGAGACTTAGTTATAGAGTCAGTTCCTGTCATTTATTAATAATAGAGTCAAGGGCAGCACAGTGCTAAATGATTACAACCCTTCCTTAAGCAATTTCTCTTTCATAAGCTACTCCAAAGAAATTTAATCTATGAGTTTGAACATAGAATGAACTGCGGGACGCTAGAAACATTTCAGTTCCTCCAATGATTCCAGCTGTGGAAGAAGATTGGGTCTTAACAGCAGTACATGGCCCTAATTAAGCAGAAAGATAAATAAAAAGACAATTGGATACAGGTTAAAAAAAAGAAAAGAAAAAGGCACCTGGTCCATGGAGTTTCTCAGGCTCTGTAGCTTTCTTGGCACCCCTAATCTCCTAATTTAAAGACTAGTTAATTATATAGTTCTGGTCCAACTTGAAAGAGTCAATGAATCTGACATGCTGTGTATAATTCAAGGATGCAGCCCAATTGCTTAAAATCATACCCTGTAGGGAAAAAAATGGCCAAAGTTCTGTTAGAATTAAATTAATCAGACTACTTCGGGGGGTGCTAAGGCTTCTAGGATTAATATAAGCAGCCCAAGAAAGCTTTTCTCCTTTTGATGCTTGTCCCCCCAGTTCAACAATCCATTTCCACAGCCACAACATAAAGTTTAGTAAATCATTCAGACCAGCACACAATACAGGACTTCTAAACCAGTCACCCCCTTTGCAGGAAAGCCAGGGCTAGAGCAGAAAGGAAAACATCTGACCCCCAAATAAAAATCACAATCATTTCCTATAAAAGTATGCCTCGATTCACTAAGTATCTATTGTATATGACTCATTAAATCTCCTCCTTCATTTAATTTACGTATTAATGAGGAAAAACAGGAAAAAATCAGATAAATTAGTTTGGTGCCAGATGTGGGAAATACTGAGGAGAATAAAAACAAAATAATATTTAGCAAGAGGCCATAAAGGCTTTATGAAGCAGAAAGCATTTAGGTAAGAACCTGAAAGTGGTGAGTAATTGGTCTAAGGTATAGAGAATGGTTAGAGGGAACAGCCAGTACAAACTCACTGGGTTAGTGCATTCCAAGTGTGTTCCAGAAATGAGGAGGCCAGTGTGGCTGGTGGTAGGCGAGTCAAAGAATCAGTAGGTAGAGGGGATGAAGGTAAGAGGGTGATAGGTTCCATATTGAGGACACAAAAGATAATATGCTCTATTATTTATGTGCAATCAAGGTAAAAAATCAGGCAAAACATACTTTAGAGATAATTATTAAATTATATGTATCATGTGGGGGGGGTGATGGACTATGAAAGGATAGGAGGAAATCTTTTGGAAAAAATCCATATCTATATCTTAGTGGTAGCCACATAGGTTCAAACATGTATCAAATTTCATCCATGGTATACTTAAGATGAATTCAGTCACCTAACCTCTATATATGTATATGTATATGTATAGATAGATAGATAGATAGATGATAGATAGATAGATAGATAGATAGATAGATAGATAGATGATAGATAAACACACACACACACACACACACACACATACGTTTCACTTCCATAAGATGTTTGTACAAATACCAGGAGACAACAACATAAAATTGCCATATTATATATAAGCCATCCCTAATAAAATTAATACATCTATTTACTGATGATGTTAAAAGATGAAAAATAAGTATGCAGCAATATTTTTATGCCATAGACATTTATTTCATTAGCAATTCATTTAAAACATTTTATATAATTAGTTCATATGTGAAAGTTATGGTACAACAATTTTTCATAAATAATTTAGCAGCAAAAGAGCAAAACAAAACAAAAAAATAATTTAGCAGCACAGAATATGCTGTAATCAGATTGTATATGTAACATACAATACTTTAATGTAGCATACAATATTATATATATAATGTATACATTCCTTCCCTGTTAAAGTATAGGTACATTGGTTGAAATACTTTTCAATACACTGAAAAATCAATGATCTTAATTTCAAACATGTTCACACTTATTTGCATGATAACATGTTCATTACAGTTTGATGTATTTCATTTTTATTTATTTATTATTATCTTTTAAATTCTTTATTATGTTATGTTAGTCACCATACAGTACATCCTTAGTTTTTGATGCAGAGTGCCATGATTCATTGTTTGCATATAACACCCAGTGCTCCATGCAATATGTGCCCTCCTTAATACCCATCACTGGCCCAGCCCAATCTCCCAACCCCCTCCTTTCTGAAGCCCTCAGTTTGTTTCCCAGAGTCCATAGACTCTCATGGTTCATTCCCCCTTCTGTTAACTCCCCCTTCATTCTTCCCTCCCTTCTCCTACTGATCTCCCTACTATTTCTTATGTTCTACATCTGAGTGAAACCATATGATAATTCTTTCTCTGCTTGACTTATTTTACTTAGCAAAATCTCCTCCAGTCCTGTCCATGTTGCTGCAAATGTTTGGTAATCATTCTTTCTGATGGCTGAGTAATATTCCATTGTATATATGGACCACATCTTCTTAATCCAGTCATCTGTTGAAGGGCATCTCGGCTCCTTCCACAATTTAGGTATTGTGGACAATGCTGCTATGAACATTTGGGTGCATATAGCCCTTCTCTTCACTAGGTCCATACCTTTGGGGTAAATTTTAAATCTAAAAAGGCCCTTTTAGGGGCATGTGGGTGGCTCAGTTGGTTAAGCATCTGCCTTCAGCTCAGGTCATGATTCTAGGATACTGGGATCAGGCCTGTGTCAGGGTCCTTGCTCAGCAGGGAGCTTGCTTCTCCTACTCCCCACTCATGCTTTCTCTCACTGTCTCTATTTCTCTCAAATAAATAAATAAATAAAATCTTAAAAAATAAAAAATAAAAGGGCCTTTTTAGTGGTATTAAGCTAACATCATTGCTTTTGCTAGACATTAATACAAAACAGGTAACTGATCCCTTCTCTCTGTTCCTATAGTCTAGACCATTAAACCTTTAAGTACTAAACCACACCCAAGTTATTAAAGTTCTACTTAGAATTTTAAAATATTACAAAACAGGTAAAACAATGGATAGTAAAATCATGTTTTAAATTACAGTTTTTGTCAAATAAAATGTACATTTTTAGTAAACTGGGCAGAAACACATGGAAATTTTTCATTTTCCAAAGCCTCAAACTAAAACATCAAGCACACTTCCTTGACTTCTGGAGGTGGGTAGATCCATAAATATAAAAATAAAGTAAGCCAGTGCCTTGATCATTGAAGAGCGCAACAAGAGATTTAAAAAAATGATTGTGAAAGTAGGAAAAATAAAAAATATGCTATTGTATAGGTGAAGAAATCCCCTCCAAGACTCTTGCTAAGGAAATGAGAGAGATTATTTTATACAAAGGAAAATAGTCTAAAGATAAAGTAGGAGACTTCTCTCTTTTCTTCAATAGTATTTATTTTAAAAATATGTTACAAAATATATTCAAAGTTATGTTTGTAGTTTACAAATGTGATCTCATTTGTCTTAATAGCACCTGCAATGCCAATATTCACAAATACTAAAATTAAGAGAGTGGAGAATGAGGCTTGGAGAAATTAATTATATAAGATTACACAGAAAAATAATGTTTGAGCCCTTTGAACTATGCTTTTTCACTATACCCTGGACTACTTCTCCTGTAAAATGACCCATGCCAGAATATCTCATAGGTACATCAGATTTTAAGAGATGGAGTAGGGATGGGCATATTGGTGAGGTACTGCTTCCACTACAACTTACCTTATTAGCTGTAAGTATTACTTAAGGTAATTTTTTTAAATTATGTTATGTTAGTCACCATATAGTACATCATTAGTTTTTGACGTAGTGTTCCATGATTCATTGTTTGTGTAGTTCTAACTGATGATTTCTCAATGTCTTCTGTTTACTTGGTGTTTGAGTAATCCCATCTCATTTCAACTAGTACATGATTCCTTTTACACTTTTGTAGACAACATTTATATTAGTATCATAGGGTGATGTGCTAAATTCAGTGGAAAATCTCATTGACTTCCCAGCAATTCATGAGCTTTCTTGTGACTCTTAGTGCATTTCCAAAGTGATAATCCACATTACACAGTTGAGTTCACTAGTTGCTAAAATGAGATTATATGCATCTTGGGAAACCTCCTATGTTCTAACGATGAAACTTACTATGTGTGTTATCTACATTTATTTTTTAAAAATCACATAAAGCTAACAATAAACTTTAATATTCCTGGTTTATAAATAAAAAAAGTATGGTCAGAGAAATATTTTTCTATATGTAGAAATGTAGGTGTGGTGATTTAAGCTAGAAGTCCTTGATATTTCCATGAGCACAGTCTTGACCACTTCATATGTTATATTCTCTAGAGTGAATATCATGGAATGGGAGAATCAGACCTTCAACTCAGATTTCATTCTGCTGGGAATCTTCTATCACAGTCCCACCCATATCTTCCTCTTCTCTCTGGTCTTGGGCATCTTCACAGTGGCCTTCATTGGAAACATTGCTATGGTTCTCCTCATCTACCTGGACACCCAGCTTCACACACCCATGTACTTCCTCCTCAGCCAACTGTCCCTCATGGACCTCATGCTTATCTGCACCACTGTACCCAAGATGGCCTTCAACTACTTGTCTGGCAGGAAGTCCATCTCTCTGGCTGGTTGTGGAGCCCAGATATTCTTATACGTGTCCCTGCTTGGAGCAGAATGTTTCCTGTTGGCTACAATGGCCTATGACCGTTATGTTGCCATTTGTCACCCATTACGATATTCAGTTCTCATGAACCAGAAAATCTGTTGTATTATGGTTGTTTCTTCCTGGATTGTTGGCTTTCTTGATGGTATAATTGTCATTGCAGTTGCACTGTCCTTTCCATATTGTGGTGCCCGAGAAATACCCCACTTTTTCTGTGATGTCCCTGCCCTTCTCACTCTCTCATGCACTAATACATTGCTGTTTGAAAGGTTAATGTTTATTTGCTGTGTAATTATGCTTCTTTTTCCTGTAGCAGTAATCATTGCTTCCTATGTTCGTGTTATTGTGGCTGTCATTCACATGGGGTCTGGGGAGGGTCGCCAAAAAGCTTTTGCCACCTGTTCCTCCCACCTCATGGTGGTAGGGATGTACTATGGAGCAGCCATGTTTATATACATGAGGCCTGTTTCTGATCGTTCCCCCACCCAGGACAAGATGGTGTCAGCCTTCTATACCATCCTTACTCCCATGCTGAATCCCCTCATCTACAGCCTCCGTAATAAGGAAGTGGCCAGAGCATTCATGAAGGTGTTGGGGAAGGGCAAGTCTGGGGATCAAATTGCTTAATTAACTTTTTTCTATCTTCTTGGCTTTATGCTGAAATTCATGTATTCAATTGGTGCAATTCAGCCCCCAATATTTACCTCTTTGTATCAAAAGTTTTATTAGACAAGCACACAAGATTTAGAAAGTGAAAAACTGTCTGCATGCTTTTTTATTCAAATATTATATTTCTTTCATTATGGAAACTTCAAAGTGTGGCTATAAGTAAATATTTGCTGTAAGGTAACATGCACAATGTATAGTCTGACTGTCTTATGCAATACCAGTTAGCAACAGAAAGATATTTCCCAATCACAATACTACATAATAAAAAAAATAAAAAATAAAATAGGGCACTAATAAACTTTCTTTAATATATAGTAGTCTTACATTTGGCCAATCAAAAAATTCTCCAGAGTCCAATATCATACATTGGAATTGGATAGATCAATTTGTTAAAGTGAAAAACCAACTTAATTATATTCCAAGTTATAGATTTATAAGATTATTATAAAAATTAATATACTTTACCTAGATAGAGAAAAGAGGCATCAGATTGATGTTTAGGCATATTGAGTCTATGTCAGGATATCAGAGGTTTAGGGAATGCCTATTTATTTCCTTTTTTAACAGACATCAGCCTTCAACATGAGAGAATGAAATGTGATTCCTCAAAGTCTGGTCTTTTCATGTTTACATGTCTTGATCATTATAGGGGTTGTGTACTATAATTATATGGAAAAGTGATCAATTTTATAAATAGAAAAGTTTAGGTTTTCTGAAGTCTGGATTTTTTTTATAAATCACATGTCATGTTTGACATCACTATAGGTAGTGCTGTAATATTTATATGAAATGTAGTGCAATTCTGGGGATTCTTTTGTTTTATGAGGAGCAACCATTATCTGAGTTTTAGCTATTTTCTTTAAACTCTATTGTTTTGAAATTGAATGAAATGAAACTGAATTACTTTTCCTTCTGCCTAACAGATGAACACAAACTCAGCAGCTTTAAATAACAACTGTTTATTAAGTCCCAGTGTATATAGGTAGGAATTCTGGCATGGCTAACCTGAGTATTCTGCTTAAGGTATCACAAGGTGGCAATCCAGGTGTTGGCCGAAGCTGCAGTTATATCTAAGGCTCAGGGTCATCTTTCAAGCTCATATGGCTGTTGAAATAATTCATTTCTTTGCACCTGAAAAACTCATTATCTTACTTCCTCAAGACCAGTAGGAGAGTCTGTCACCTAAGGAAAAGCCTGAAGTCCTCTTTTAAAGGTCTACCAACTGGTTAAGACAAGCAAACTCAAGATAATCTACCTTAGATAACTTGATTTGGGATCTTAATTACATTGGTACACTCAGTTAACTCTTTCCTTATATAATAACCTCATCATAGGAGCAATGCCAGAAGAAATAAATCATGGGGAATGTTTAGGGTTCTGTCTACCACACACACCCACATAAATTCCAGACTGCTATTTATAAACGATATAACAAGGTAGTTATAATAACTCTTCCTGTCAGTGTTGTGAGAACTTTTTGATTATGGAAATTTAAGAAATTCTTTTATGGACTCTAGAGTTGGGGGACATGGTAAGAGTAAAAGCCTAGGAATGGAAAAGTACCTGGTGTTGAGTCTGAACAGGGAAAAATATCTTACGGTTTTCCCCATTTTTCCTGCGGTAAGGAGGTCTTGGAAGAGCCACCTGAAGAGGAACTCTGATAAATAGAATTAGCAGTTAAAGAGCCATCAGAGCCAGGAAAGGAAACACATAATAGCATGACCAGCCAATGGGTCCTGAGTCCTTGACTACAACTACCACAGCAATGCATTGGCTGTGCACCAAGTCTAGAGTGAGGAGGGTAGCTTTTTCTCTTAATGCATTTAGTGCATACATTACCCTCAAATGGAAATTTACTATTATTAAGGAAACATTTCACATCACATATTGTTGACTGATATGTGAGTTAGTTGAAGATGGGGCAGGAAAGGGGTACCCTATGTAATGTAAATTGGGAAGATATTAAGAATGATTATCCAGAGTATCATGTATCACTTCATTTTTCCCACTAATAATTTATTTGTTTTTATTTAAAAACAAGGCAACTAAGGAATTTTTTTTAATTTTTAATTTTTATTTTATTTTTTGATGTAAAGTTCGATGATTCATTAGTTGCGCATAACACCCAGTGCACCATGCAATACGTGCCCTCCTTACTACCCATCACCAGCTTATCCCATCCCCCACTCCCTTCCCCTCTAAAGCCCTCAGTTTGTTTCTTAGGGTCCTTAGTCTCTCGTGTTTTTGAGCGCTACATCAAAACTAATGATGCATTATATGTTGGCTAATTGAACATAATAAAAAAAATCAAAATTATAATTGCAAAAATAAAAACAATGCTGCTGGGAAGAATATAATATGACCTATAGCCATACATTCTCCTAAGATTAAAAAAATAAATAAAATTTTGTGTTTTCAGACTAAACCTACAAAGTTTGATAGGGATATGAAGTGAAGGTTTCCATTACAGTAAAATTCTCATGAGCATCATGTAGATTTCTAATTTACATAGAAATTAAAGGTAACATTTTTATACCTTATTTTTTCTTGTAAAATGTGTATGCACTATTGTGGAAAAATAAGTGTTTTTTGTTCCTTAATGGAACTGAGTTGCTCTATTCTTTCATGAAGGCAATTTAACCTTATTCTTCTAGATGTGCAATTTTAGGTAGCTTTGAACAAATATTTTCTAAGTTAAAATGTTATCTTTAATAATTAGTAGTCAAATATTGATACAAAAATAAGGAAAGGAGAAAAAGTACAAAGAATATATATGACAAATTATAGAAGCGTTAAGTAAATACCACATAAACTTCTACCTTTATTATCACTTTCATATTTACATCCTGTAATTCATAATTCTTAAATAATAAAATCTGTGTGTTTGGCAGTAATTGGTTTTGATTCTGTTTCCAATTCAAAAACAGAAATCTTGGGGCACCTGAGTGGCTCAGTCAGTTGAGCATCTGCCTTTGGCTCAGTTCATGATCCCAGGGTCCTGGGATTCAGCCCTACATCAAGCTTCCTACTCAGTGGGGAGCCTGCTTCTCCCTCTCCCTCTGCTGCTCCCCTTGCTTGTGCTCTCTTGCTCTCTCTATCAAACAAATAAATAAAAAATATTTAAAAAATAAAAAAGTAAATAAATAAAAAATACAGAAATCTTACAATTCTTCATGGTCATCCCAGTCATTACTAGATACTAGGTACTATTTCCCCAAAATCCTTACCAATAAATGGGCTAATCTACCCACTTTTTTCACTTACAGATATTTGGAGAATAAAAAGTATGTTTGGACCACACCATGTTCTTTCCAATCATTTCCATACTTTGGTTTGTTTGAAAATCATTTTTGTATATGGGTAAAATCTATTTTTTCATCAGTAAGCGTATGCATTAATTAGATTATTTAAATTTCAATGACTTCCTTTAGTTCTATATCAGCTGAGATGATTTCTTATGGAGTGCTTGGTTTTCTTACCTTATTTGCTCCCTTTTTTCCTTCCCTCACCATTTTTCATATTAATTCCATTTTCTCTTTTCTTGTCCTAAGTCCCAACTTTTCCTTTTTTATTCCCACTCACACATTGTCTTTTAGCTGAGTACTCCACATTCACAGTATACTGGTCCTATATCTGCATTTATATCTTTGCTCATGCTGCCAAAGGGATTCTCATAGACAGATGTTTACAAGGTTGACTTATGATTAGCTGGTAAAACACTCTGAAATCAATCCAATAGGTAATTTGTAAGTGCTTATTGGAGGTTTTCAGTCAGGCAATGATGCATGAAGGTAAGTGATACATGAAGAGTTTACTGGTGATTTTCAATAGATACATTGTCTAGAACTGGCATACATTCTGGAAGTAAAAGGCAGCTATTTTTAGTTGGTAGGGGGAAATCAAATTAAAAGGGAGAACATGAACATTATAGTAAATGTAGGCAACCTATGGAATAGGAACAGATATTTGCAAATGTCTTATCAGATAAAAGGCTAGTATCTAAAATCTATAAAGAATTTATCAAACTCAACACCCAAAAAACAAAAATCCAGTCAAGAAAAGGGCAGAATATGTGAACAGATATTTCTTCAGAGAAGACATACAAATGGCCAACAAACACATGAAAAAATGCTCAACATCACTTGGCATTAGAGAAATAAAAATCAAAACCACAGTGAGAAACCACTTCACACCAGTCAGAATGGCTAAAATAAACAACTTATGAAATAATAGATGTTGGCAAGGATGTGGAGAAAGGGGAACCCTCCTACATTGTTGGTGGGAATGCAAACTGGTGCAGCCCCTCTGGAAAACAATATGAAGTTTCCTCAAAAAGTTAAAAATAGAACTACCCTACATCCCAGCAACTGCACTACTAGGTATTTATCCAAAGGATACAAACATACTGATTTGAAGGGACCCCTGCATCCCAATGTTTATAGCAGAAATGTCTGCAATAGTAAAAATATGGAAAGAACCCAGATGTTCTTTGAGAGATGAATGCATAAAGAAGTAAAATGTGTGTGTGTGTGGGGGGGGTGGGTGGTGTGGTGTGAAATATTACTCAGTCATCAAAAAGAATGAAATCTTGCCATTTGAGATGAGGTGGACAGAACTAGAGGGTATTATACTAAACAAAATAAGTCAGTCAGAGAAAGACAAAAACCATATGATTTCATTATGTGGAATTTATGAAACAAAACAGAAGAACATAAGGGAAGGGAAAGAAAAATAAAATAAGTTAAAAATTGAAAGGGACTCTAAGAAACAAACAGGGTTGCTGGAGGGTAGCTGTGTCGGGGGAAGGGATAATTGGGTGATGGGCATTAAGTAGGGCACTTGATGTAATGAACCCTAGGTGTTATGTGCGACTGATGAATCACTAAATTTGACTTCTGAAACCAATTTTTAAAAAGGAGAAAGGAAGAATTAGGAGGAGGAAGGCGAGAGAGGAGGAAACAGTGGAGGAAGTGTTAGAGGCTAATCCTGGAGCTCCATATATAGACAAAGTGAAGAAGGTAATGAGTTTATTTTCAGACCAATCATGTTTGAATTTTGGTAGCACAAAAGAAAAAGGTGCTTAAAATATGTAACTGAAAATACAATAAGCTTCAGGTTTTAATCTAAGATCAGTTGTTTAAATTTAGAAAACTTTGTGAAAAATAATGGGAACATTAAAATGGGTCACAAATTAAGGAAAATAATTGTTTATTGTGCTGTTGAAGATCAACATTACATGGAAGAACTCTGGTTAAAAGCTATACATGTATGCATATGCTCATTATATATAATATATTTATGTATATATTTTATATATAATTGCCTCAGAAGTATACAGACTTTAAGAGTACATACAAAAACAGAAATATATAAGATGTTGGTATAGGATTAAAATTTTTGACTTTAGAATGCAAGTGCATTCTTCTGTGTTATGCAACTAATAGAGGAAAGATCTATATGAACACTCGACCTTGCATATGCCATTAAATTATTTAATTCTTATTATGTCAACTGTATAATTGTGATAATGAAATAATAGTAACAATCCTCTTATCTGCTTTACAGGTCTATCATGAAAAAATATGTAGCACTTTGCACTATAATATATTTTCATATTTTATTTTCACAATTAAAAAAAATAACAATTATGGTACACTTTCTTACTTAATCCTATTCTTATTCATTGAATATGTGTTTTTAACTTAACAAATTTGTTAGTCATTCAAAATCAATGACTGTGAGCTTATCTTTATATCTTGGCCAGAAAAGAAGCTCTAAAATATTTATTGAATATTTCATGTTTGAAAAATAATAGTGGCTTAAAGCACTCATTTCATATATGAGATAAATGTAAAGTGTTCAATGAAGCAACCATCACACTTTATTTTATTATTATTATTATTATTATTATTATTATTATTATGTTCAATTAGCCACTGTATAGTGCATCATTAGTTTTGATGTAGTGTTCAATGATTTATTAGTTATGTATAACACCCAGTGCACCTCACCATCAGACTTTAAAATACAATTTTAACAATTGTTTTCTGCTCAATTCTACATACGTCCAACCTAGTTATAGCTTTACTCATGAATTGCCTCTACTCAAATAATATGTAAGGTATTAAGACCCTAATCTTGCATTAAAGGATTGAAATGTAGATGGTGTGGAAAATGGAAGAAAGTCCTGTTTTGATGTTCCCCTTACCCGTATGGTTGATAAAGTCTCAGAAGTAGTTGATGGTGGTGCAGCTCTTAACTAAATAGAGATTCTAAGGGAGACACAGGGAACATGGCAGCATACAGTAAAATAAAACATAAAAACAAAGAATATAAACCTTATTAGGGAGAAATACAATGGGAGCACCTGGGTGACTCAGTCAGTTAAGCGTATGACTCTTCAGTTAAGCTCAGGTCATAATAATAAGGCTGTGAGATCCAGCCCAGGATTGGGCTCCAAACATACTAAGAAGTCTGCTTGAGAGTCTCTCTCTCTCTTTCTCTTCACCTTCAGCCCCTCCCCCAAGCATACTCTGTCTCTAAAATAAATAAAATATCAATAATAATATAAATAAATAAAATATATATGTAAATAAAAAATAAATGTTAAAAAAAGAAGGAAATACATTGGACAAGGGAAAGCAAAATTTTCTCTGTTTTTTTTTTATATTTTAATGTTTTTTTTATTATATTATGTTAGTCACCATGCAGTACATCCCTGGTTTCTGATGTAAAGTTCGATGATACATTAGTTGCGTATAACACCCAGTGCACCATGCAATACATGCCCACCTTACTACCTATCACCAGTCTATCCCATTCCCCCACCCCCTTCGCCTCCTAAGCCCTCACTTTGTTTCTCAGAGTCCATAGTCTCTCATGCTTCATTCCCCCTTCTGATGACCCCCCTTTTCTTTATCCCTTTCTTCCCCTGCTGATCTTCCTAGTTCTTATGTTCCATAGATTAGAGAAATCATATGATATTGTCTTTCTCTGCTTGCCTTATTTTACTTAGCATTATCTCCTCCAGTGCCGTCCATGTTGCAGCAAATGTTGAGAACTCGTTCTTTCTGATAGCTGAGTAATATTCCATGGTATATATAGACCACAACTTCTTAATCCAGTCATCTGTTGAAGGGAATCTCGGTTCCCTCCACAATTTAGCTCTTCTGGAAAATGCTGCTATGAACATTGGGTGCATACGGCCCTTCTCTTCACTACATCTGTATCTTTGGGGTAAATACCCAGTAGTGCAATGGCTGGGTCATTGGGTAGCTCAATTTTTAACTTTTTAAGGGACCTCCACACTGTTTTCCAGAGTGGCTGTACCAACTTGCATTTCCACCAACAATGTAGGAGGGATCCCCTTTCTCCACATCCTCTCCAACAATTGTTGTTTATTGCCTTGTGAATTTTTGCCATTCTACCTGGTGTAAGGTGGTATCTTAGTGTGGTTTTGATTTGAATTTCCCTGATGGCTAATGATTTTGAACATTTTTTCATGTGTCTGTTAGCCATTTGTATGTCCTCATTGGAAAAGTATCTGTTCATATCTTCTGCCCATTTTATGATTTGTTTATTTGTTTCTTGCGTATAGAGTTTGAGAAGTTCTTTGTAGATCTTGGATACCAGTCTTTTATATGTAGTACCATTTGCAAATATATTCTCCCGTTCCATGGGCTGCCTCTTAGTTTTTTTGACTGTTTCTTTGGCTGTGCAGAAGCTTTTTATCTTGATGAAGTCCCACAAGATCATTTTATCTTTTTTTTTTCTCTTGCCTTTGGTAATGTGTCATGAAAAAGGTTGCTTTGGCCAATGTCATAGAGGTTGCTGCCTATGTTATCCTCTAGAATTTTGGTGGATTCCTGTCTCACATCAAGGTCTTTCATCCATTTGGATTTTATCTTTGTGTATGGTGTGAGAGAGTGGTCAAGTTTCATTCTTTTGCATGTAGCTGTCCAATATTCCCAGCACCATTTATTGAAGAGGCTGTCTTTTTTCCACCGGATGTTTTTTCCTGCTTTATCAAAGATTAGTTGCCCAGAGAGCCGAGCATCCATTCTGGGTTCTCTAATCTCTTCTTTTGGTCTATGTGTCTGTTTTTGTGCCAGTACCATGCTGTCTTTGTGATCACAGCTTTGTAGTACAGCTCGAAATCCGGCATTGTGATGCCCCCAGCTTTGTTTTTCCTTTTCAACAGTTACTTGGCAATTCGGGGCCTTTTCTGGTTCCATACAAATTTAAGGACTATTAGTTCCAGTTCTTTGAAAAATGTCATCGGTATTTTAATCGGGATAGCATTGAAAGTATAGATTGCTCTGGGTAGCATGGACATTTTCACTATGTTAATTCTTCCAAACCATGAGCATGGAATATTTTTCCATCTTTTTGTGTCTTCCTCAATGTCTTTCAAGAGTGATTTATAGTTTGTAGAATATAGATCCTTTACGTCTCCGGTTAAGTTAATTCCAAGGTAATGTATTGTTTTTGGTGCTATTGTAAATGGGATGGATTCCCTAATTTCTCTTTCTTCAGTCTCATTATTCGTGTATAGAAATGCAACTGATTTCTGAGCATTGATTTTTGTATCCTGCCACATTACTGAATTGCTCTATAACTTCTACTATTTTGGGGGTGGATTCTTTTGGATTTTCCATGTAGAGTATCATGTCATCTGTGAAGAGAGACAGTTTTACTTCTTCTTTGCTGATTTGGATACCTTTTATCCCTTTTTGTTGTCTGAATGCTGTTGCATAATATTGGCGAGAGTGGGCATACTTGCCATGTTTCTGATCTTAAGGGAAAGGCTTCCAGCTTTCCCCATTGAGAGTGATATTTGCTGTAGGTGTTTCATAGATGGTTTTGATGAAATTGAGGAATGTACCCCCATCCCTACACTCTGAAGGGTTTTAATCAGGAAAGGATGCTGTATTTTGTCAAATGCTTTTTCTGCATCTATTGAGAGGATCATATGGCTCTTGACTCTTTTCTTGTTGTTATGATGTATCACAGTGATCGATTTGCAAATGTTGAACCACCCTTGCATCCCAGGGTTGAATCCCACTAGGTCATGATGGATAATTCATTAATATACTGTTGGATCCTATTAGCTAGGATCTTGTTGAGAATTTTGGAATCCATATTCATCAGGGAAATTGGTCTGTAATTCTCCTTTTTGATGGGGTCTTTTCCTGGTTTTGGGATCAAGGTAATACTGGCCTCATAGAATGAGTTTGGTAGTTTTCCTTCTGTTTCTATTTGTTGAAACAGTTTCAGGAGAAGAGATATTATTTCTTCTTTGAATGTTTGGTAGAATTCCCTGGGGAATCCATCAGGCCCCAGAGTCTTATTTTTTGGTAGGTTTTTAATCACTGCTTCAATCTCTTCATAATTAATTGGTTTGTTCAAAAAATCAATTTCTTCCTGTTTCAGTCTTGGTAGTTTACAGGTTTCCAGGAAGGCATCCATTTCTTCCAGGTTGAGCAGAGAAAGACAATTGTCATATGGTTTCACTCATTTATGGAACATAAGAAGTAGGAAGATCGGTAGGAGAAGAAAGGGAAGAGGAAAGGGGGGGACGGTAAACAGAAGGGGGAATGGACCATGAGAGACTACGGACTCTGGGAAACAAACTGAGGGTCTCTCTCTCTCTTTCTCTTCACCTTCAGCCCCTCCCCCATGCACACTCTGTCTCTAAAATAAATAAAATATATCAATAATAATATAAATAAATAATATATATATGTAAATAAAAAATAAATGTTAAAAAAAGAAGGAAATACATTGGACAAGGGAAAGCAGAATTTGCTGTTCTAAAGAACTAATGGTGGGAATAATAACCACATGTAAACACTTAGGTTTATTTATATTTATACTTTATAGGGTGACTAAACATGGTACAAAAACTATCATTCTTAACAAATATATCCCTAATTCATTATGTCAATTTATTCTTCCCAACCATGACAAACTCTGGTCAAGCCCACCCTCAAGGTAAAGGCTTCCTCCATCTAACAATTTTAGATCTAGTATCTGAGATTCAGGGATCTTTATTTGATCTCTAAGGCAAGGTCATGGCACTTCTGTCAAATTCTTACAACTATCTATAGTTACCCTATAAAACCTAAGGACCAAATCACTTATAGGTTAATTCAATTTATTAAATTAGGATATATTTTAATTGTCCTTAGTGTTTACTTAAGTATGAATTAGGGAGGAATTGTGTATATTTGGTTAATTTATAACCTTGGCACAGCACTCATTAAATATATGTTGCATTAACAAAGAAAAATTATTAATTATGGCTAATATTGATAATTTAAAATCATCAAGGGTCTCAAACTACAGGAAGTTTTCTTCTTTTTTTTTAAAGATTTTATTTGAGAGAGAGAGAAGGAGAACACAGAGGGAGAGGGACAGGGAGAAGCAGAATCCCCACTGAACAGACAGACTGGTGTGGGACTCAATCCCAGGACTGTGGGATCATGACCTGAGCCAAAAGCAGATGCTTAACTGACTGATTCACCCAGGCGCCCATCAAACTACAGGAAGTTTTAAATGAAAACGTGTAAATAAAAAGATTGTTGTGAACAGACCTAAAGAGCACAGAATGACAAGCATAAAATATTAAAATTTGCTTAGTTGCCTTTATTTTAAACCAGATTATTAAATAATAGATTTTAATTAAAAATATAGAAGGTATTTACAACACACTTAAAACAAATGAAGAAAATGTGTTAAATGCAATATTTCCATGCAGTAAACAATACAAGATTTCATATATATATATATATATATATATATATATATATAGGCAGAGGGACCTTTTTTATTTTTGTCTTCTTGAATGTGTTAGACAATTCCAGCATATTTCCTGCTTCTGAGAGTAATTACTTTATAAGAAGAGGACATATAATGTCCAGGGCCTGGAACTTCAGGAAGCATCCCTGGTGTGTGTTGTGTGCAATTTGCTGCTGTGTTTGGTTGTTCACATCAATTGTCTCCTTGTCTGCAGTGGACAACGTTTGGACCTTGTCTAGAGTAGGACAAGTTTAACTAGGTGTGCTCTGGTCTGCTTGTTAAATAAGACCTGATACTATTTCCACAAGAACTGAAGCTTTGCAGAATTCTATGGTTAGCAGATGTGATGCATATAGGGTTAATCTTTAGGCACACTTTCTGGAAAAAAAAAAAACAGTTACAGCAGAGCACAGGTGGCGGGACTTGGTGTAAGCAGGTTAACAGCCAGTTTTGGCCTTGTGCTATTTACTGAAGTTAGTTTATGATGAGGGGTGGGGGGGGACATGGTTCCTGCCAGCTCTGGAGAGGGGAGTCCATGCTTGCTGCTCTTAGGGAAGCCCTCCCAGAAAAACATATTACTTGCCCTCCTGAATCCCAGACATTTTTCAGATTGCTGTTTTCACACTGTCTCCATGTTGTTTGCCTGCCTGGAGCAGTGCAGCATACTTTGGGCTCTATCCCAACCAAGCCTGCTGACTTTTAAAACTCCAAACTTTTGGTAACTAGTATGGCAAGCTCCTGCAGTGGTCTTCTGGGAAAGGTCTCACTGGTCTGGGATTGATGCAGGTTTGACACAGAAAGGCAGTTGTGCCAGAGTGCAGGGACATGGGATTTGGAGCAAAGCAGGCTAAATACCTAGTGTCCAGGTTAGCAACCCTTGGCAGCTGTCTGTGTGCCTATGCTGAAGGGCAGGGGAGGGAAATGGCACCCAGCCAGTTCTTTTTTCCTTGTTAGGTCAATACCACCTCTCACAGATGTACTCCAAGAAGAGGGAACAGTCTCTCCCTGTGTGCCTTTAGCAATCCTCTCATCACGCAGTCAGCCCCAGTGTTGCTTGTTTGGCTTCTCTCCAGGAGTAGGGCAGCAACTCCAGGGCTCTATCCCAGCCAAGTCACAGACCTCTAAAACTCATCCTTGAGCCCTGCTGGTTGCAAAAACTCACAAAAATCAGCCCATCTTATTTTCCCAGCCAATGACTTTGGGAAAGTATTTTCCTTGTACAATCCCCTGTAAGTTCCTCTCTCTCTTGTCTTTCCCCAGGACCAAGTCTCTCTCTCCTCTGCATCACCCACAATCCATTTCTCTCCAAAACAACATCTCCCCACTTCCTACCTTCCTCAAAGTGTCCTCTTTTCTCCCTCTAGTTGTGCAGTTTGCTCTGTCAGTGCACAGGTTCAGAATGACTTAATAGTTATTTAGCTGTGCTTAAGGGACAAATAAGCTAGTGTCCTTCTACTATACCACCATCTCACCAAATCCCCTGGAACAGTTTTAAATTTCGGGAGGAAAAATAAGAAATTAGGTAGGAGAAGACAGAAAAGTGGACAAAATAACAAGACACAGGAATTCATCCCAAAATAAAAATAAAAACAATAAAAGATAACAGCCAGAGATCTAAGCAAAACAGATAAAAGTAATATCTCTGATGGAGTAGTTAAAGAGCCAAACATAAAGAAATTCACTGGGTTTGAGAAAAGCATGGAAAATATCAGGGAGACCCTTACTGCAGAGATAAAAAGAGTCAAAAACCAATCAGACAGAAATGAAAAATACAACAACTGAGATTCAAAATCAGCTGCATGTAATGACCAAAAGAATGCAAGAAGCACAGAAATAAGAGAGTGGTATAGAAGATAGAATTATGGAAAATAATAAAGCTGAACAAAAGACAGAAAGAAAAATAATGGATCATGAGTAGACTTGGGAACTCAGTGACTCCATCAAATGTAATAACATTCATATCATAGGAGTCCCAGAATAAGAGAGAGAAAAGGCAAAGACAAAAGGCAAGAAATGATTAGATACATCTCCAGAAACAATAAAAAAAAACAGGTAAAATGGCACTAAATACATATTTATCAATAATTACTCTGAAAGTAAATGGACTAAATGCCCCAATCAAAACACATACAATGTCAAAATGGATTAAAAAATACCCATCTTGCTGACTGCAAGAGAATCATTTTAGACCTAAAGACACCTGCACATTGTAAGTGAGGGTATGGAAAAATATTTTAATGCACATGGGCATCAAAAGAAAGCTGGAGTAGCAATACTTATATCAGACAAACTAGATTTCAAACCAAAGACTGTAACAAGAGATGAAGAAAGGCATTATGTCATAATTAAGGAGTCTATCCATCAAGACACTCTAACAATTATAAATATTTATGCCCCCAATTTGGAAGCACTCATATATATATATATATATATATATATATATATATATATATATTTATATTTATATTTATATTTATATTTATAGCAAAAATAAAAGAACTCGTTGGTAATAATAAAATAACATTAGGGGACTTTCACACCCCTCTTACATCAATGGAAAAATCATATAAGCAGAAAATCATCAAGGAAACAATAGCTTTGAATGAAACACTGGACCAGATGGACTTAACAGATATATTCAGAACATTTCATCCCAAAGCATCAGACTGCACATTATTTTCAAGTGTACATGGAACATTCTCCACAATACATCACATGCTACATCACAAATCAGGCCTCAACAAGTACAAGAATGAATGAATACATACATCCTACCATAATGTCATGAAACTGGAAGTCCACCAAAAGAAAAAAAAAATCAGAAAAGATCACAAATACATGGAGGTTAAAAAAATACTAATAAAGAAAGAATAGGTCAATCAGGAAATTAAGGAACCAAAAAATATATGAAAATAAATGAAAATGAAAATACAATGGTCCAAAACATTTAGGATGCAACAAAAGTGGTCATAAGAGGGAGTATACAGTAATACAGGCCTACCTCAAAAAACAAAAATGTCTCAAGTAAACAACCTAAACTCACACCCAAAGGATCTAGAAAAATAACAATATACAAGCCTGAAGTGAGCAGAAGGAAAATAATAAAGATTTGAGGAGAAATAAATGATATAAAAACTGAAAGGAAAAAAAAGAGAACAGATCAATGAACCCAGGAGGTGGTACTTTCAAAAAAGAATAAAATTGATAAACCCTTAGACAGACTTATCAAAAAGAGAAAAGAACCAAATAAATAAAATCACAAATGAGAGGAGAAATAAGAACTAACATCACAGAAATAAAAACAATTATAAGGCAATATTATGAAAAATTATATGTCACCAAATCAGACAAACTGGAAGAAATGGATAAATTCCCAGAAACATATATACTACTGAAATTGAAACAAGAAAAATGGGAAAAGTTGAACAGACCAATAACCTGCAAATATAGTGAATCAGTAATCAAAATTTATGGACACACAAAAGCCTAGGATCAGATGGCTATGCAAATAATTCTACCAAACATTTTAAAAAGACTTAGGGGTACCTGGGTAGCTCAGTCAGTTGAGCATCTGACTCTTGGTTTCTGTTCCAATCATGATCTTGTTGTCAGGGGATGAAGTCCTGCATTGAGCACCCTGCATCATGTTCCCCACTCAATGGGGAGTCTACTTCAGATTCTCTCCTTCCCTCTCCCTCTGCCACTCCCCCAATCACACTGTCTTTTTCTCTTTCAAGTAAATAAAAAAAATTTAAAGAGTTAATACCTATTCTCTAGCAATTCAAAAAATATATATCAATCAAAGGAAAACTGCCAAACTCATTCAATGAGGACAGCATTACCCTGATTCCAAAGCAATAGAGTCCACTAAAAAAAGAACAATAGGCCAATAACCCTGATAAACATGGATGCAAAAATTCTCAACGAAATACTAGCCAATCAAATCCAACAATGCATTAAAAGAATCATTCAGGGGGTGCCTGGAGGCCTCAGTCAGTTCATTGACTGAATTTGGCTCAGGTCATGATCCCAGGGTTTTGGGTTCAAGCCCCATGTCAGTCTTCCTGGTCAACAGGGAATCTGCTTGTCCCTCTCCCTCTGCCTCTCTACCCCACTCACGCTCTCTCTCTCCCTCAAATAAATAAATAAAATCTTAAGAGAAAAAGAATCATTCAGCACGATGAAGTGGGATTTATTCCAGGCTTCATGGTCGTTCAATATTGGCAAATAAATCTGTATGAAACACCAAATTAATAAAATAAAGGATGAGAACCATGTGAACCTGTTAATATATGCAAAAAAGCATTTGACAAAATACAGCATACATTCATAATAAAAACTCTCAACAAAGAAGGGAAAAAAAGGAACATACCTGAATTTAATAAAGTCTATATATGAAAAAATTAATATCAATGTAATCCTCAATGGAGAATAATAAGAGCTTTTCCTATATGGTCAGGAACAAGGTAGAGATGCCCACTCACACCACTGTTATTTTTTTAATGTTATGTTAGTCACCATACGGTACATCATTAGTTTTTGATATAGTGTTCCATGATGCATTGTTTGTGTATAACACCCAGTGTTGCATGCAATACATTCCCTCCTTAATACCCACCATTGGGCTAATCATTCCCCCTACCCCTTACCCTCTGACACCCTCAGTTTCTTAACTGGGGCCCATAGTCTCTCAGGGTTCATCTCCTGATCTGATTTCTCACCCCTTCATTTTTCCCTTTCTTCTCCTAATGACCTCCATGGTACTCTTATGTTCCACATATAAGTGAAATCATATGCTAATTGTCTTTTTCTGCTTGACTTATTTCACTTAGCTAATCCCCTCCAGTTCTAACCATGTTGATGCAAATGGTGGGTATTCAACCTTTCTGATGGCTGAGTAGTATTCCATTATATATATGGACCACAGGTTCTTTATCCATTTGTCTGTTGAAGGGCATCTCAGTTATTGTGGACACTGCTGCTATGAACATTGGGGTTCATGTGCCCCTTCTTTTCACTACATCTGTATCTTGTGTGACTTCACATGTGACTGAAATACAAAATTATTAATTTTATTATGTTAAAATCTAGATTCAGGCAGTTTGGTGGGTTTTTTAAAGATTTTATTTATTTATTTGAGAGAGAGAGCACAAGCAGAGAAATGGACAGAGAGAGAGGGAGAAGCAGACTCCCTTGCTAAGCAGGGAGCCCTATGTAGGGCTTGATCCCAGGGCCCTGGGCTCATGAGCTGACCTGAAGGCAGATGTTTAACCAACTGAGCCACCCAGGGACTCCTACATTTAAGCAGTTTGCAGATAACATGGGGTTGTTCAAAGTCTTCATTAACCCACAATAAATGCAATTGCAATGTAAACCACACAGTTTTAAGGAAACAAATAACTAATTCTAAGATTAATATGGAAAATAATGAAAAATCAGACTTAATAAAACTTTAAAAAGAATAATGACAAAAGATGAAATCATCAGTGACATAATTTTTTTAGCCATAGGAATAAAAACCAACACTTCAATTAAAAAAAAAATTAAAAAGGGCACCTGGGTGTCTCAGTCGATTAAGTATCTGTATTTCGTTAAGGTCATGATCCCAGTGTCCTGGAATCAAGTCCCATATTGGGCTCTCTGCCTAGCAGTGAGTGTGCTTCTCCCTTTACCCTTTCCCTCCGCTTGTGATCTCTCTCTCTCTCAAATAAATAAATACATAAATACATAGGTAAAGGTTGGAAATGTCATAATTAATATATGTAGGAACTGGGAAACAAAGGAGAACCAAATTATCAATCAAGGTGACATGACTTTTGATTTGATCTTAAATATCAATAAAAGTCATATTTTCAAGTTGAAAACTAATTATGTTTGAGGCCTTCAGAGGAAAAGTGGATGCTAACATAAAGTACTATAATTGAAGATCAGGGACTGAATTCTCTGGAGAGACTGTAAAATTAAATCACTGATGACTTAGTAAAATTGTTTTGCATAGGTTTCTTCTGGAAATTTAAAGGTTTTCAGTTACTCTGCTTGTAGTATCTTCTTGAAAACACCTAGAAGGTAAGAAAGGGAAACTGTATATAGCAAAATATCTATGACAATCTGTAGTTCAACCAAATAGAATCAAAATTTATTCAAAAGCTATATTATTAGAAATTGTGATACTTTAAAGTCATTTATATAGGAGGGCACTATTTCATGTCAATCTGCAAATTTCACCTTTATATTCTCTGTAAAATTAATGTGTTTCTTATAATTGAAACAGGTCTTTTTGAAGATAAAATTAAATAATACCTGTGAAGATGTTAAATAACGTAGGCATTATTTAGAACAGTGTTATAAATGCTAAGTTGAGAATCATTGCAAGCCTCTAGAGTGCATGCGGTCTATTTTTTCTTTTAAAGGGGTATTTTATTTTATTTTAAAGATTTTATTTATTTATTTGACAGAGATAGAGACAGCCAGCAAGAGAGGGAACACAAACAGGGGGAGTGGGAGAGAAAGAAGCAGGCTCATAGCGGAAGAGCCTGATGTGGGGATAGATCCCATAATGCCAGGATCACGCCCTGAGCCGAAGGCAGACGGTTAACCACTGTGCCACCCAGGCGCCCCTGTGGTCAATTTTTTCTTGCTTCCTATTACTTGTGACGATCTTATGGCCTTCATCTTTCTGCAAACCGTTTTAGTTGGATTCGACACATATAAAATAAGCATATAGTTTACTAGAGAGGAACCAACAATCTAGTAAGAAAAATGGAGTTTTGTTTTTTTTTTTTTTAATGAAGGGGGACAGCAATGGAGATTATTGCAAGACGGGAGTGTGTGTGTGACAAGGATGTGAATAATGATGGTAATGTTCATATGATTAATTCAAGGTATGATACACATATTTTGATGAAGCTTTAAAGAATTAACTCATTCTACTTTATAACAACACTGTGAAGGATAGAGGGGCTTAAAAATATAATCTCAGATATCAGTTAACCTACCTGTTGACATACAAGTTGGTGATAGAGCACGATTATAAGCTCAGGCTTCTCTGACCTGAAGGTCTGTAATATTTTCCTTTCATATAGAATAGAGGAAGAGGTCATACATCTCCTGTATGTTTAGTATGTGTAGAGCTTGCTAGCTATAAACTGAAGAAAGAGGCATGGAGAAATATACTGCTGTGTTGGAATTTGAAGGGAGATGTGATTTATAAAGGTGAAGGATTGTGGAAGAGCAGACATTCCTAAAAAGAGACTTAAGCTCAGATTTATTTCTTGTATCTTTGGGAAATGTAAATAGTAATGCATAAAGTTCATATTGGGAAATGGAGAACAGATATCTTGGAGATATCTGTTTGAATATTAGAGTCTTAAATGACTTTCTACAATATCTCAAAAGAAGACCAGAAAGGAGATGAAAATCTGCTCTACAGATATTTGAGACTTTTGAGAATTAAGGTTTTAAGAGGAGCAACACAATACAATTATTCTTTGGGAAAACCTAAAAGTAGTGTTGGGTGAAGGAAAGAATAGAAAGTTAATTTTGTTTGTAATATTGAGGTATGATGCAAATAAGGTGGGCTTTTTAAATTTAAATTCAATTGGCCAAGGTATTGTACTTCATTAGTTTTTATATAATGTTCAGTGATTTGTTAGCTGAGTAAATCACCCAGGGCCCATCATATCACATGCCCTCTTTAATGTAAGATGGGCTTTTTAGAAATACTGATGAGCCTTTCCCAAAGGCATCACCACTTATTTTTGTTATACTCATCAGCTTCAAGAACTGCATACTGGGGAAAGGGGATTTAAAAAATTGGGATAGGAAGAGCACAGCAAAGGAGCAATATTCACTAAATAAAGACAGTGGATATCAGCTGAACATGGGAAGACAGTATGCATATTAAAGAAAAAGAATGAGTTAGAGAGAAATTTGAGAGGGATAGTGAGTAAGGGAGAGAAAAGTGAGACAGGAGAGTTTAGTTGAATGCATATTAGGATAACTGAACCAATATGGCTGTTCTAGATAGACTACATAATGTTAATGGGGAAGTCATTCTCCTCCTCTTAGTAAAGACACAAAAACTTAACAGTGAAATAGAAATGACGTACTGCTTTTTAGAAGAACTGAAATTCTACTGAGTAAAATGATGTGATAATTTTCTGTTGGGCAATATATTTTAAAAGGAAGCTTGAAAACTCATGTGCATTTTTCAGTAAGAATGTTTGAAGGTTTTTCTATAATATGCATAAAGGCACGTTTGAATAAATTTAAAAGATTGTGTCAGAAGCATTTAATTAGCAATTATATGTATGAAGAGTAGAAAATAATACCTGAAAAATTAAGCTATACTTATTTACACTGTGTGGGTTTAGCTTCTTCATAAGCATTATAAATGTAAGGAATATATCTAAGAGAATTTATAATGGATTAAGAATGTAGGCTTTATTGGGGCGCCTGGGTAGCGCAGTCGTTAAAGCGTCTGCCTTCGGCTCAGGGCGTGATCCCGGCATACCGGGATCGAGTCCCACATCGGGCTCCTCCGCTATGAGCCTGCTATTTCCTCTCCCACTCCCACTGCTGTGTTCCCTCTCTCGCTGGCTGTCTCTGTCACATAAATAAATAAAATCTTTAAAAAAAAAAGAATGTAGGCTTTATTGAATACCTGAATTATAACTGAAATATTACATACACAGAATTGATGAGTACTGCAGAAATAAAGAGCTTAGGAGGACACAAAGTTGGTAGAGATGGCATGTATTTTCTTTTTTTTTAATAATAATATTTTTATTATATTATGTTAGTCACCATACAGTACATCCCTAGTTTTTGATGTAAAATTCCATGAGTCATTACTTGCGTAAAACACCCAGTACATGTATTTTCAAATCGGTCAGGGACCGTTAGGAAAGAAAGTAAAATAATGTTTTGTGTCTTGACAGGTGAGGTAAAAAAAGGAACAGAAATGAATGTGAAAATATAGAATATAGATATAAAGATTTTATTTATTATTAGTTTATTTACTTATTTATTTGACAAAGAGGGCGAAACCATGAGCAGAGGAGAGGGGCAGAGGGAGAGGAAGAAAACTCCCCACTGAGCAGGGAGCCTATCATGGAGCTTGATATCAGGACCCTGAGATCATGACCTGAGCCAAAGGCAGTTGCTTAACCAACTGAGCCACCACAGTGATCCATACACACATAGTTTTTAGAGATGAATGAGGAAAGGGTACGTTTATGAGGAGCTATTTCCACTCAATTCACCTTTATTAGAATAAATATTACTTAATGGACATCCGATTGTTGATTTCTCAATGTCTTCTATTTATCTGACATTTGATTAACCTTGTCTCATTTCCATCAATACATGATTCTCTCTACTCTTCAGCAGAATTGTTATGCTCAGTTTTATGGGAAACATAAAGAAAGAAAACCTCATCAACTTCTCAGAAATGTATGCCTTTCATGATCATAATGGGTTTTTTATGGATGGATAATCTACACTACACATAGGGGTTGATTAGTTACTCTAACCTGATTATATGACTTGAGAAAACTCTCATATTTTTACCATGTAACTTACTCTGTGTGTCAACAATGCATGTTGTGTTAAAAATCATATGAAGCTAAAAGTATGCTTTAATATATGTAGTCTAAAAATGAAAACAAAATATGACCAGAGAAACAATTTTCTCTTACTTAGGCAATTTGGTAGAAAGGGTGACTTAGGAGGGAAGTGCTTAATATTTCTATAACACAATCCGAGCCATGTGTCACTTCTTGTATTCCATGCAGGCAACATATTTATCATGGCATGGGAGAATCAGACCTTCAACTCAGACTTCATTCTGCTGGGAATCTTCAATTACAGCCCCACCCACATCTTCCTCTTCTCTCTGGTCTTGGGCATCTTCACAGTGGCCTTCATTGGAAACATTGCTATGGTTCTCCTCATCTATCTGGACACCCAGCTTCACACACCCATGTACTTCCTCCTCAGCCAACTATCCCTCATGGACCTCATGCTTATCTGCACCACTGTACCCAAGATGGCCTTCAACTACTTGTCTGGCAGGATGTCCATCTCTCTGGCTGGTTGTGGAGTCCAGATATTCTTATATTTGTCCCTGCTTGGAGCAGAATGTTTCCTGTTGGCTACAATGGCCTATGACCGTTATATTGCCATTTGTCACCCATTACGATATTCAGTTCTCATGAACCAGAAAATCTGTGGTCTCATGGCAGCTTCTTCATGGATTCTTGGCTCCCTTGATGGTATAATTGTAGTTACAGTTGCATTATCATTCTCATATTGTGGAGCCCGGGAAATACCTCACTTTTTCTGTGATGTCCCTGCCCTTCTCACTCTCTCATGCACCAACACACTGTTATTTGAAAGGATGATATTTATCTGTTGTATTATTATGCTTCTTTGCCCTGTAGCAGTAGTCCTTGTTTCCTATGCTCGTGTTATCATGGCTGTTATTCACATGGGGTCTGGGGAGGGTCGCCGAAAAGCTTTTGCCACCTGCTCCTCTCACCTCACTGTAGTGGGAATGTACTATGGAGCAGCCATGTTCATATACATGCGGCCCACTTCAGATCGTTCCCCCACCCAGGACAAAATGGTCTCTGTCTTCTATACCATCCTTACTCCCATGCTGAATCCCCTTATCTACAGCCTCCACAACAAGGAAGTGGCCAGAGCATTCAAGAAGGTGCTGGGGAAGGGTAAGTCTGCAGAGGAAATTGCCTGATAATTTTTATGCTTTGTTTTTTTCTACTATATTCTTTGATTTATGCTCTAATTTATGTATTCAATCAATATAATTAACTAATATTTACTGATCTTTGTAGAACTATAAACAACAACATAATATTTAGAAATCAAAACACTTTGCATTTTTTCTTCAAATATTTTACATTTGTATGGTAAGTTCAAGCAATTGCTATAATGAAATATTTGTTGCAAGACAAGACCCACAATTTATTCATTTTTTATATTATCAGTTAACAAAGAGAGGTTAATGCCCATGATAACATCCAATTGTTTCATTGCATTGATTAAACTTATTGTGTTTTTAACATGTCATAAACTTAACCTTAGCAAAAAAAAAAAAAAAGAAAAGGAAAAAAACAGAATTCTGAATAATCCAATGTCTTCATTTGGAGTGATCCTTAAAAAAAAAATGAATGACCAATCTCTGTACATACTAAGTTATGGGAATGAATGCAGGGTCATTATGAAAATGAATTTATCATAACTGGTTGGAGAAAAGAGAGGTATTGTATTGAGATATAGGCTTATTGATCCTTAATTTTTCTGAACATTATTATTCTTCAGGATGATGGATGACTGGGGTGTTCTTATTTATTTTCCTTTTCTATGAATATCAGTCTTATACATGGGAAACTAAAATATGAATATGAATCCTAAAATCTGGAGTTCTTTTCCTTGGGTATCTTGATCTTTGTATGGATTGTGTACTGTAATTGCATGAAAACATAATATATTTTGTTCAATGAGGAAGTCTTGGTTTCCTGTACGCTGCATATTCTCAAATCTCATGTAGGAAACTCCAAATTTATTTTTATAAAGATATTCATATATGACTAACTCTATATAATTATCAATATAGATATAGATATAGATGATACAGATATATAATGCTGAAGACTATTGTGGCTAAAGAGGAAAAACCTTTATACCCTAAAATAAATATGAACTGTTCTGTTAAAAGTGGGTTACAACATCCCCACTGTATATCATATTAACACCAATTTAGCAGCTATACATAGCAAACATTTATTATGTCACAGTTTATATAGGCCAGGGTTTCTTATCACAAAGTAGAAATCGAGGTGTTGGCTGGGGTTGCAGTTTTATCTGAAGCTTAAGGTCACATTCTAAGATTATGTGGTTGTTGAAATGAATCATTTCTATGAAGCTGAATAACATATGTCTGCTTATTTTTCAAAGCCAGCATGAGAATTTCTGTGATTTCAGGGAAAGCCTAAGTCCTCCTATGAAACGTGTCAACTGGTTAAGAAATGCCAATCAAAGATAATCTATCTTTGAATTCTTAAAATCTACTGATTTGAGATCTTAATTATGGTTGCGCAATAAATTTACTCTTATTTTACAGAATAACACCAGGGAATGGAGACATGGAGTCCATTTAGGATTTTTCAGCCAGAACCAACCAAGTTATTTACAGAGAAGAGTTCACAAAAGATATAAAAATAAAATTTCAGTTATTGATTCTATCAGTAATGTGAGAAAAACTTGGTAATGCCTAAACGTTTGACTGGATTAAGTCAATTTTTAGAAATTATTTAATTTTTAAAAGATTTCTGCTTAACAGACTGACAGATAATTTAGAGAATTGTGTTATAGTCTTATAATTTGCCCAAAGCACATATAATGGGTCTTCTATTTACTATAAATGTAACATTTAACACAATGAATAGGAAAGACATAACATTGTCAATCTCATAAGCAACTATGGATGCTGTATTCTATATCTTTCCAATTTTCAGTTATAAAAGACTATTAAAGAAATACTGCACCTCCAGGATTCCCTTCCAAGCATTTAGATATGAAGAAATTGGTGAAATCGATAAAATAATATCCATAATACATTTTTTATTTAAAAAAAAGAAAGCCAGTGCACTTGGGTGCCTCAGTCAGTTGAGCATCCAACTGTTGATTTCAGCTCAGGTCATGATCTCAGGGTCCTGGGATCCAGCTGCACATGGGTCTCTGCACTCAACAGGGAGTCTACTCAAGGAGTCTACTAAAGGATTCTCTCTCTCTCTCTCTGCACCCCTCCCCATACTCTCATGCTCTCTCTTTCTCTCAAAAATAAATACATATTCAATAAATAAATAAATGCCTACACTTTAACTGAAATGTCTTACAATATTGTTTGACATTTTTACTGAAGATCAACTCAGACATTGGTTAAACAAGTTGTTTTACATTTTGAATGAAGTTATATATATATGTGTGTATATATATATGTATATATATATAATTTCATTCAAATATAAATATAAATATAAATATAAATATAAATATAAATATAAATATATATATATATATATATATATAAAACTTTAATCATATTACCTTATGAATTACCAGTTAAGCAGTAGAGGAAATTTTGAACATGTCTTTGGCTAAATAATAAATAAATAATAATAAAAAAATAATAAATTCAATATTAGTAATATGATAATTTTTATATAAAGAAATAAATAAAACATTGATAACCTAAGCCCTTGATATGGTGCTTCAAGAGTAAAACTATTGCAAAACTAAAGGTCATTCATAGATGATTTGGGTTAAAAAATGTATTTAATCAGTACATAAAGAAGGCCTAAACCTTCAATGATCTTTAAATAAACAGCAATGAAAATAATTTTATGGCTATAAATTTGTCTCATATATCTATTTGAATATATAATATAAAACAGGGGATTTGAAGCAAGGTGACTAAACAGATTCCAGCTCCCATAATTTTATAGGTATAATAATTTTCACAACTATCCATAAATGGTGATGCCTTTGAGAGAACACAGGAGCCTAGAAGAAAAATTCCAGGACACTGATCAAGCAAATAATCCAAGAATAGACACGTGGAAGAGGGTAAGAAGAATAGTTGCACTTTACTTATGACATTTTCCCCTAAGGGCATATCACTTAGAATGAAGAGACACACTTGACTTGCAATCTATGCCATGGGAGAAAACAAGAGCAGAGTCAGGACCTGGATTCTCCCGCTTCACAGAAAATTGACCAAGAGGCTCATATATGTCTTGTCTTACCAGATTTCTGAGATGATAGGCATAGATGAATAGTCTGGAGGGGCTAAGAGTAGAGGAAAGGTGTTGGGGGGGCTCACAGCAACCACCACATAGACCTCAAAAACCAGTTGCACATTCTGCTAACTGGCTTGGGGACTCTGTCCATGAATTTTGAGGGGTGACTCATTTGCAGCCCTTCCAATGGGATGATACATGCTTCAAAACTGTAGACACACCTCCATGATGATACTTCCACATAAGTGTGGAAGTGTGTTAACTTCCACATAAGGTGCATATGCACTTCAACAGATGGCATGCAACCAGCTCAGATAGCACAAGTTTATCAGTGGCCAGCTTGACTCTGTGGAGTTGAGAGAAGGTGTGCAATCTTGAACTC
This sequence comes from Ursus americanus, assembly GCF_024610735.1. Lineage (NCBI taxonomy): Eukaryota > Metazoa > Chordata > Mammalia > Carnivora > Ursidae > Ursus > Ursus americanus. The sequence continues at coordinate 81,111,733 of NC_142131.1, read as the reverse complement.
TATAGAGCACTGCCCTGGGAAAAATAAATGAAAATATTCCAGCACCCAGTTTGATATGTGAGATTGAACAAAGGCACGCAATCCCTGACTTTCTCCCAATTAATAAAGAAGGGGGAAAAAAAAGAGTGAGATGGGTGCATCTGTAGAAAATGACTGAGACACGTTTTCTCTAACAGGGCTGACTGGTAAATATCTTTCTATTCTCAAGCCACTCATCAAGGACAGGAGAAGGAAAACAAAAACTCTTTCAATGTTAAATAGCAATTCAAGACTTTAAGGACCAAGAAATATCATGAAAACATAAGCCCATAAAAGGAACAAAATAATCCTTCCGTGGCTGTCCTCAAGAAAATAAAGATGAACCAAATACTAAGTAGAGAAGTTTTGCAACTGATATAATCAAACAGAAGAAAGAATAACTTAAAATCTTAGAATTATCTAGTCAGAGAAATAAACAAACAGAAAGACTCAGTGTGAATTGAATATCAGTGAATGAAATGGTATAAGTATTATGGAAGTCCCAGAAGGAGCAAACTTTCCAACCAAGAATACTTTACCTGACAGTGTGTATATCAGAAATAAATAAAAGATACATTATCAGACAAACAAAAACCACTAGGTCTACCCTACAGGAAGTGCGAAATGGAGTTCTTCAAGTTGGAACAAAAGTATGCTAAATAGAAGCATGAAAACATATGTGGGGTTCTGGGTGGCTCAGATGGTTAAGTGTCTGTTTTCGGCTCAAGCCATGATCTCCCTCTGCCTTCAGCTCAGGTCATGATTCTCCCTCTCCTTCTACTGCTCCCTCTGCTTATACTCTCTCAGTCTCTCTGTCAAATAAATAAATAAAATCTTAAAAACAAAAAAGAAAACATGTGAAAGTATGCAGTATAGCTGTAAAAAGTGAATACATTAAAATTCAGAATACTCTGGAGCTATAATGTTTATGCAGAAATCACTTTTAACATGAGTGCAAAAGTTAAAACACAAAAGTATTAAGAGAACTTAGCTATAATATTCATTGATGCTTAAACGTTATAAAACATCATAGTGACATTAATAACACAGAATATAAATAAATAAAATGTAAAATATATTTTTCCATGAAATTAAGTTGTTACCAGATAAAAATAGACTGATCATATATATATATATATATATATATATATATATATAAAATAGTGATTGATAAGAAAATACCTATTTAGGTACACAAAAGATTAGGATAAGCTAACCAAAGTTTTCACATACACACATACACACACACACACACACACACACACTCAAAAGACAGCAGGAGAAACAAAGAGGCAAAGAATCTCCAACACGGGAAGAAAATAACAATGACAGTGGAAAGCATTTACCTTTCAATAATTACTTTATATATAAATGGATTAAATTGTCTAATAAATAGACATATACTGGCTAAAAATTAAAAATATCCAACTATATTTTACCTATAAAGGGCTTATTTTGCTTTAAGAGTATATAAGTTAAAATGGAAATGATGAAAAAGAAATGTCATACAAATGGTAAGCAAAATAGAAAAAAAAAACAATACTTATTTCACACAAAATAGACTTTAAATCAAGAACTCTTGAAAGAGACAAAGAAAGTAATTAAATAATGGTCAAGGGGCCAATTTACCAAGTTGATAGAAGAATTGTAAATATATATATGAACCACACATCAGAATATTATAATATATAAAGCAAATATAAAAATACCTGAAGAAAAAAATAGACACCAATTCAATAATAGGAAGCAATACCCCACTTTGAATGTAGAATAGGTCATCAAGACAGAAAATCAATAAACAGATGACATTTTACTCAGGTAAATACCCAGCATTAGAATTACTGGATTATATGATATTTCTATTTTTAATTTTATGAGGAACCTCCACACTGTTTTTCAAAGTGGCTTCACCAATTTACATTCCCTTCAAAAGGGCTTGAAGTTTCCCTTTTCTACTCATCCTCATCCACACATGTTATTACTTGTCTTTTTGATATTAGTTATTCTGAATTTTTGAGATAATATCTCTATTGAATTCAGAAAGATAGATGTACTCCATGTTTGTGGCAGCGTTATTAATGATAGCCAATATATGGAAGCAATGTAAGTGTTCAATGATAGGTGCAGAGATACATATGATATAAAATCTTGTCACTCATGACAATGTGAATGGACCTAGAGAGGATCATGCTAAGTGAAATAAGACAGAGAAAGTCAAATACCAAATGATCTCATTTATATGTGAAATAGAGACAGAGGGAGAGAATTGAACAAATAAAAAGAGAAATAGATTCTTAGACGCAGAGAACAAATTGATGGTTGTAGAGAAAAGGTGGTGCAGGGGTCAGCAAAATAGCTGAATGGGGGTTAAAACGCATAAATTTCCATTTATAAAATAACTAGGTTACAAGTATGAACACTACAACATAGAGAATAATTTTGCAATAACTTTGTATGGTGGCAAATGGTAACTACGGTCACATGATCAACTTTGTGTAATATATAGAATTGTCAAATTGTGTTGTACATCAGTAACTAATATAACATTGTATCTCAACTATAAAAAGATGAAAACAAAGGAACAGACCTGAACAAAACTATAAACTTCAGGGATCTAACAGACATATATGGAACAATCCATCCATCAACAGCAGAATATATTTTCTTCTCAAGTGCACATGGACTATTCTCCATAGGATAGATCATATGACAGTTTATGAAATAAGTCTAAAGAAATTTAAGACCATTGAAATAATACAATATTTCTTTTCCAACCACGATGATATGAAACTAGAAAATATTAATAGGAGAAAATGAGACAAATTTACAAATATATGTAATTTTAACTTACGCTCTTGACAACCAATGAATCAAACAAGAAATTAAGAGGGAAAATAAATTTTTGAGAAAAATAAAAATCAAAACACAATATATAAAAATTTATGATATGTAACAAAAATAATTCTAAAACAGTTTATACTGATGTGACCTGATTTTAAAATATCTTTAAAAAACTACATGATTCAATGTGAGACAGGAATCCATCAAAATCCTAGAGGAGAGCATAGGCAGCACCCTCTACGACATCGGCCAAAGCAAACTTTTTCATGACACATCTCCAAAGGCAAGAGAAACAAAAGATAAAATGAATTTATGGGGCTTCATCAAGATGAAAAGCTTCTGCACAGCCAAGAAAACAGTCAAAAAAACTAAGAGGCAACCCACGGAATGGGAGAATATATTTGCAAATGATACTACAGATAAAAGACTGGTATCCAAGATCTACAAAGAACTTCTCAAACTCAATACACAAGAAACAAATAAACAAATTATAAAATAGGCAGAAGATATGAACAGACACTTTTCCAAAGAAGACGTACAAATGGATAACACACACATGCAAAACTGTTCAAAATCATTAGCCATCAGGGAAATTCAAATCAAAACCACACTAAGGTGGTATACCTTATGCCAGTTAGAATGGCAAAAATTGACAAGGCAGGAAACAACAATTGTTGGAGAGGATGTGGAGAAAGGGGATCCCTTGTACATTGTTGGTGGGAATGCAAGTTGGTACAGTCACTCTAGAAAGCAGTGTGGAGATGCCTTAAAAAGTTAAAAATTGAGCTACCCTATGATCCAGGCATTGCACTACTGGGTATTTACCCCAAAGATTCAGACGTAGTGAAAGGAAGGGCCTTATGCACCCCAATGTTCATAGCAGGTTTGTCCACAATAGCTAAACTGTGGAAGGAGCCGAGATGCCCTTCAACAGATGACTGGATTAAGAAGTTGTGGTCCAGGGCTTCAGAGTTAAGATGGCAGAGGAGTAGGAGACACCTTTTTAAGCCAGTCCCCCGAGTCAAGTTGGATAGGTACCAGACCAGCCTAAACAACCACGGAACCAGCCTGAGATGCAGGAAGATGCATCTGGATCTCTACAAATGAACATCTCCAGTGCTGAGTATTGAGGTACGAAGCGGGGAGCCATGAAACTGTGCACAGATATCAGAAGATAAACGGAAGGGGGAGGGAGCCGCCACGTTCGGGCGCCGGGAAGCGGTAGCCACTTGCACGGGAGGGCGGGCGGGGCTCGCCAACGGCACCCGCAAAACAGCAGCCTGAGACAGTGAGCCAGGTGCACGCACCACCAGGCATCTCACGGAACACCGGAATCCCAGTGCACTCACTGGATCCAGACTGAGACCCGGAGCTTCTGGAGCGCACACGTGGCGGCTGGCAGTATTAGAAACACAAAGGACAGAGACATGCCTGCCCTGGAAGTGAGGGCTGGGACACTGGGTGTGGGGCGCACATCCCGGGACACTGCAGGGTTGAGCAGCACCAACAGTAACAGAGTTAAAGTGGCCAGAACATTAGTAGAGAACGGGCCACAATCCCTCTGTTCTGTGACAGAGGCTAAACTTCGGCCACTGCTGCTCTGACTCTCAGAAGAGGCACAGCAAACCGCCAGGGAAAGCAGCCAGAGAACAAAAGCCTGGAAATACCGGCTCAGAGAGTGCCAGTGCCCATCCCCATCCCCCCTCACAGGGGACACAGAGACTCTACCCAAACAGGGTTGCCTGAGTATTGGCGCAGCAGGCCCCTCCCCCAGAACACAGAAGTCAGGCTGAAAAATCAAGAAGCCCACAACCCAGGCGCCTGGGTGGTACAGTCACTGAGCTCCTATCTTCAGCTTAGGGTGTGATCCCGGCGTTCCGGAAAGGAGTCCCTCATTGGGCTCCTCTGCTGGGAGCATGCTTTTTCCTCTCCCACTCCCCTGCTTCTGTTCCCTCTCTCGCTGGTTGGCTGCCACATAAATAAATAAATAAAATCTTGAAAGAAGAAGCCCAGAACCCTAAGATCCCAATAAAACAAGGGGCACGGCCTGGGACCCAGTCAATAATTTGGGCTCTGGACAACCCCACAACCTCTCCTCATCAGAATGACAAGAAGGAGAAGCCCACCACCCCCAGCAAAGAAAAGACAGTGAGTCTGTGGCCTCTGCCACAGAAATAATGGATACGGATGTAACCAAAGTATCAGAAATGGAATTCAGAGTAACGATGGTCAAAATGATAAATAGAATTGAAAAAACTATTAACGAAAAGGTTACTGAGAATATAGAATCCCTAAGGACAGAAATGAGAGCGAATCTGACAGAAATTAAAAATTCTATGAGCCAAATGCAAGCAAAACTAGAGGCTCTGATGGCCAGGGTCACAGAAGCAGAGGAACGGGTTAGTGAATTGGAGGATTGGTTAATAGAGGAAAAAACCAAAATAGAAGCTGCTCTTAAAAAAATCCAAGCCCACAAATGTAGGTTACGGGAGATTACTGACTCAATGAAACGATCCAATGTTAGAATCATTGGCATCCCCGAGGGGGTGGAGAAAAACAGAGGTCTAGAAGAGATATTTGAACAAATTGTAGCTGAAAACTTCCCTAATCTAGCGAGGGAAACAAACATTCGTGTCCAAGAGGCAGAGAGGACCCCTCCCAAGCTCAACCACGACAAACCTACGCCACGTCACGTCATAGTGCATTTCGCAAATATTAGATCCAAGGATACAGTATTGAAAGCGGCCAGGGCAAAGAAATTTCTCACGTACCAAGGCAAAGGCATCAGAATTACGTCAGACCTGTCTACACAGACCTGGAATGAGAGAAAGGGTTGGGGAAGCATATTTAAAGCTCTTTCAGAGAAAAACATGCAGCCAAGGATCCTTTATCCAGCAAGGCTGTCATTCAGAATTGATGGAGAAATAAAGACATTTCAGAATTGCCAGTCACTAACCAATTTTGTAACCATGAAACCAGCCCTACAGGAGATATTAAGGGGGGTTCTATAAAAGTAAAAAAGCCCCAAGAGTGATACAGAACAGAAAGTCACAGCCAATACAAACAAAGACTTTACTGGCAACATGGCATCATTAAAATCATATCTCTCAGTACTTAGTCTTAATGTGAAGGGTTTGAACCTTCCCATAAAACCCCACAGAGTTGCAGATTGGATAAAAAGAAATGACCCATCCATTTGCTGTCTACAAGAGACTCATTTCGAACCCAAAGATGCATTCAGACTGAGAGTAAGGAGATGGAGTACCATCTTTCACGCAAATGGACCTCAAAAGAAAGCTGGGGTAGCAATTCTCATATCGGATAAATTGGATTTTAAACTACAGACTATAGTTAGAGATGCAGAAGGGCACTATATTATTCTTAAAGGAAGTATTCAACAAGTGGATATGACAATTATAAATATATATGCCCCCAACAGGGGAGCAGCAAGATACACAAGCCAACTCTTAACCAGAATAAAGAGACATATAGATAAAAATACATTAATAGTAGGGGACCTCAACACTCCACTCTCAGAAATAGACAGAACACCCTGGCAAAAACTAAGCAAAGAATCAAAGGCTTTGAATGCCATACTCGACGAGTTGGACCTCATAGATATATATAGAACACTACACCCCAGAACCAAAGAATACTCATTCTATTCTAATGCCCATGGAACATTCTCAAGAATAGACCATGTTCTGGGACACAAAACAGGTCTCAACTGATACCAAAAGATTGAAATTATCCCCTGCATATTCTCAGACCACAACGCTCTGAAATTGGAACTCAACCACAAGGAAAAATTTGGAAGAAATTCAAACACTTGGAGACTAAGAACCATCCTGCTCAGGAATGACTCGATAAACCAGGAAATCAAAAATCAATTTAAACAATTTATGGAGACCAAAGTGAATGACAACACAATGTTCCAAAACCTATGGGATACTGCAAAGGCAGTCCTAAGGGGGAAATACATAGCCATCCAAGCCTCACTCAAAAGAATAGAAAGATCTAAAATGCAGTTTTTATATTCTCACCTCAAGAAGCTGGAACAGCAACAGAGGGACAGGCCTAATCCATGCACGAGGAAGCAGTTGACCAAAATTAGAGCTGAAATCAATCAAGTAGAAACCAGAAGTACAGTAGAGCAGATCAACAGGACTAGAAGCTGGTTCTTGGAGAGAATCAATAAAATTGACAGACCACTGGCAAGACGTATCCAAAAGAAAAGAGAAAGGACCCAGATTATTAAAATTATGAATGAAAAAGGAGAGGTCACGACGAGCACCATTGAAATTGGAAGGATTATTAGAAATTTTTATCAACAGCTCTATGCCAATAAACTAAGCAATCTGGAAGAGATGGAATCCTTCCTAGAAACCTATAAACTACCAAGATTGAAACCAGAAGAAATTGATTCCTTAAACAGGCCAATTAATTATGAAGAAATTGAGTCAGTGATAAACAACCTTCCAAATAACAAAATTCCAGGCCCGGACGGTTTTCCTGGGGAATTCTATCAAACAATCAAAGAAGAAATAATAATTATTCTCCTAAAGCTATTTCAAAAAATAGAAACAGAAGGAAAGCTACCAAACACATTCTATGAGGCCAATATTACCTTGATACCCAAACCAGGCAAAGACCCCATCAAAAAGGAGAATTACACACCAATCTCCCTAATAAATATGGACGCCAAAATCCTCAACAAGATACTTGCTAATAGAATCCAACAGTACATTAAAAGGATTATCCATCACGATCAAGTGGGATTCATACCTGGGATGCAAGCGTGGTTCAATACTCGCAAATCAATCAGCGTGAAACATCATATCAACAAGAAAAGGCTCAGGAACCATATGATCCTCTCAATCGATGCCAAAAAAGCATTTGACAAAATACAGCATTCTTTCCTGATTAAAACCCTTCAGAGTGTAGGAATAGAGGGTACATTTCTCAATCTCATAAAAGCCATCTATGAAAAGCCTACTGCAGATATTATTCTCAATGGGGGAAAAGCTGGAAGCCTTTCCCTTAAGATCATTTACTCAACAAGGATGACCATTCTCGCCACTATTATTCAACATAGTACTAGAAGTCCTTGCAACAGCAATCAGACGACAAAAAGGGATCAAAGGTACTCAAATCAGCAAAGAAGAAGTCAAAATGTCTCTCTTCTCAGATTACATGATACTCTATACGGAAAAACCAAAAGAAGCCACTCCCAAACTATAAGAAGTTATAGAGCAATTCACTAATGTGACGGGATACAAAATCAATGCTCAGAAATCAGTTGCATTTCTATACACGAATAATGAGACCAAAGAGAGAGAAATTAGGAAATCCATCCCATTTACAATAGCACCAAAAACCATACGTTACCTTGGAATTAACTTAACCAGACGTAAAGGATCTATATTCTAGAAACTATGAAACACTCTTGAAAGACATTGAGGAAGACATAAAAAGATGGAAAGATATTCCTTGCTCATGGATTGGAAGAATTAACATAGTTAAAATGTCCATGCTACCCAGAGCAATCTACACTTTCAATGCTATCCCGATGAAAATACCAAGGACATTTTTCAAAGAACTGGAACAAATAGTCCTTAAATTTGTATAGAAACAGAAAAGGCCCTGAATTTCCAAGGAACTGTTGAAAAGGAAAAACAAAGCTGGGGGCATCAAAGTGCCAGATTTCGAGCTGTACTACAAAGCTGTGATCACAAAGACAGCATGATACTGGCACAAAAACAGACACATAAACCAATGGAACAGAATAGAGAGCCCAGAAATGGACCCTCGGCTCTTTGGGCAACTAATATTTGATAAAGCAGGAAAAAACATCCGGTGGAAAAAAGACAGTCTCTTCAATAAATGGTGCTGGGAAAATTGGACAGCTACATGCAAAAGAATGAAACTTGACCACTATCTCACACCATACACAAAAATAAACTCAAAATGGATGAAAGACCTCGACGTGAGACGGGAATCCATCAAAATTCTAGAGGAGAGCATAGGCAGCAACCTCTAAGACATCCGCCAAAGCAAACTTTTTCATGATACATCCCCAAAGGCAAGAGAAACAAAAGATAAAATGAATTTATGGGACGTCCTCAAGATTAAAAATTTCTGCACAGCCAAGGAAACAGTCAGAAAAACTAAGAGGCAGCCCACGGAATGGGAGAATATATTTGCAAATGACACTACAGATAAAGGACTGGTATCCAAGATCTACAAAGAACTTCTCAAACTCAATACGTGAGAAACAAACAAATCAAAAAATGGGCAGAAGATATGAACAGACACTTTTCCAATGAAGACATACAAATGGCTAAGAGACACATGAAAAAATGTTCAAAATCATTAGCCATCAAGGAAATTCAAATCAAAACCACACTGAGATACCACCTTACGCCAGTTAGAATGGCTAAAATAGACAAGGCAAGAAACAGCAATTGCTGGAGAGGATGTGGAGAAAGGGGATCCCTCCTACATTGTTGGTGGGAATGCAAGTTGGTACAGCCACTCTGGAAAACAGTGTGGAGGTCCCTTAAAAAGTTAAAAATTGAGCTACCCTATGACTCAGCCATTGCACTACTGGATGTTTACCCCAAAGATACAGACGTAGTAAAGAGAAGGGCCATTTGCACCCCAATGTTCATAGCAGCAATGTCCACAATAGCTAAATCGTGGAAGGAGCCGAGATGCCCTTGAACAGATGACTGGATTAAGAAGTTGTGGTCCATATATACAATACTCAGCTATCAGAAAGAACGAGTTCTCAACATTTGCTACAACATGGATGGCACTGGAGGAGATAATGCTAAGTGATATAAGTCATGCAGAGAAAGACAACTATCATATGATTTCTTTCATCTATGGAACATAAAAACTAGGAAGATCGGTAGGAGAAGAAAGGGATAAAGAAAGGGGGGGTAATCAGAAGGGGGAATGAAACATAAGAGACTATGGACTATGAGAAACAAACTGAGGGCCTCAGAGGGGAGGGTGGTGGGGGAATGGGATAGACCGGTGATGGGTAGTAAGGAGGGCACGTATTGCATGGTGCACTGGGTGTTATACAGAACTAATGAATCATCGAGCCTTACATCGGAAACAGGGGATGTACTGTATGGTGACTAACATAATATAATAAAAAATCATTAAAAAAATTAAACCCATTTCTAAGTCAAAAAAAAAAAAGTAAAATTTCCATGTGGTTCTGCCCAATTTACTAACAATGTACATTTTATTTGACAAAAACTGTAATTTAAAACATGATTTTACTATCCATTGTTTTGCCTGTTTTGTAATTTTTTAAAATTCTAAGTAGAACTTTAATAACTTGGGGTGTGGTTTAGGACTTAAAGGTTTAATGGTCTAGACTATAGGAACAGAGAGAAGTTAAGGGATCAGTTACCTGTTTTGTATTAATGTCTAGGAAAAGCAATGATGTTAGGTTAATACCACTAAAAAGGCCCTTTTATTTTTTAAGATTTTATTTATTTATTTATTTATTTATTTATTTATTTATTTAAGAGAAATAGAGACAGTGAGAGAAAGCATGAGTGGGGAGTAGGAGAAGCAAGCGCCCTGCTGAGAAAGGACCCTGATATAGGCCTGATCCCAGTATCCTGGAATCATGACCTGAGCTGAAGGCAGATGCTTAACCAACTGAGCTGCCCACATGCCCCTAAAAGGGCCTTTTTAGATTTAAAATTTACCCCAAAGGTATGGACCTAGTAAAGAGAAGGGCTATATGCACCCCAATATTCATAGTAGCATTGTCCACAGTAGCTAAATTGTGGAAGGAGCCGAGATGCCCTTCAACAGATGACTGGATTAAGAAGATGTGGTCCATATATACAATGGAATATTACTCAGCTATCAGAAAGAATGATTACCGAACATTTGCAGCAACATGGATGGGACTGGAGGAGATTATGCTAAGCGAAATAAGTCAAGCAGAGAAAGACAATTATCATATGGTTTCACTCAGATGTGGAACATAAGAAATAGTAGGGAGATCAGTAGGAGAAGGGAGGGAAGAATGAAGTGGGAGTTAACAGAAGGGGGGATGAACCATGAGAGTCTATGGACTCTGAGAAACAAAGTGAGAGCTTCAGAGAGAAGGGGGTTGGGAGATTGGGCTGGGCCAGTGATGGGTATTAAGGAGGGCACATATTGCATGGAGCACTGGGTGTTATACACAAACAATGAATCATGGCACTGTGCATCAAAAACTAAGGATGTACTGTATGGTGACTAACATAACATAATAAAAAATTTAGAAGATAATAATAAATAAATAAAAATGAAATACATCAAACTGTAATGAACATGTTATCATGCAAATAAGTGTGAACATGTTTGAAATTAAGATCACTGATTTTTCAGTGTATTGAAAAGTATTTCAACCAATGTACCTATACTTTAACAGGGAAGGAATGTATACATTATATATATAATATTGTATGCTACATTAAAGTATTGTATGTTACATATACAATCTGATTACTGCATATTCTGTGCTGCTAAATTATTTTTTTGTTTTGTTTTACTCTTTTGCTGCTAAATTATTTATGAAAATTTGTTGTACCATAACTTTCACATATGAACTATTTATATAAAATGATTTAAATGAATTGCTAATGAAATAAATGTCTATGGCATAAAAATATTGCTGCATACTTATTTTTCATCTTTTAACATCATCAGTAAATAGATGTATTAATTTTATTAGGGATGGCTTAGATATAATATGGCAATATTATGTTGTCTCCTGGTATTTCTACAAACATCTTATAGAAGTGAAACATATGTGTGTGTGTGTTTATATATCTATCTATATCTATATTATATATATATACATATATATGCATATATATATATATATGTATATATATATACACACACACACACATATATAGGGGTGAGTTGACTGAATTCATCTTAAGTATACCATGGATGAAATTTGATACATGTTTGAACCTATGTGGCTACCACTAAGATATAGATATGGATTTTTTCCAAAAGATTTCCTCCTATCCTTTCATAGTCCATCACCCCCCCCACATGATACATATAATTTAATAATTATCTCTAAAGTATGTTTTGCCTGATTTTTTACCTTGATTGCACATAAATAATAGAGCATATTATCTTTTGTGTCCTCAATATGGAACCTATCACCCTCTTACCTTCATCCCCTCTACCTACTGATTCTTTGGCTCGCCTACCACCAGCCACACTGGCCTCCTCATTTCTGGAACACACTTGGAATGCACTAACCCAGTGAGTTTGTACTGGCTGTTCCCTCTAACCATTCTCTATACCTTAGACCAATTACTCACCACTTTCAGGTTCTTACCTAAATGCTTTCTGCTTCATAAAGCCTTTATGGCCTCTTGCTAAATATTATTTTGTTTTTATTCTCCTCAGTATTTCCCACATCTGGCACCAAACTAATTTATCTGATTTTTTCCTGTTTTTCCTCATTAATACGTAAATTAAATGAAGGTGGAGATTTAATGAGTCATATACAATAGATACTTAGTGAATCGAGGCATACTTTTATAGGAAATGATTGTGATTTTTATTTTGGGGTCAGATGTTTTCCTTTCTGCTCTAGCCCTGGCTTTCCTGCAAAGGGGGTGACTGGTTTAGAAGTCCTGTATTGTGTGCTGGTCTGAATGATTTACTAAACTTTATGTTGTGGCTGTGGAAATGGATTGTTGAACTGGGGGGACAAGCATCAAAAGGAGAAAAGCTTTCTTGGGCTGCTTATATTAATCCTAGAAGCCTTAGCACCCCCCGAAGTAGTCTGATTAATTTAATTCTAACAGAACTTTGGTCATTTTTTTTTCCTACAGGGTATGATTTTAAGCAATTGGGCTGCATCCTTGAATTATACACAGAATGTCAGATTCATTGACTCTTTCAAGTTGGACCAGAACTATATAATTAACTAGTCTTTAAATTAGGAGATTAGGAATGCCAAGAAAGCTACAGAGCCTGAGAAACTCCATGGACCAGGTGCCTTTTTCTTTTCTTTCTTTCTTTCTTTCTTTCTTTCTTTCTTTCTTTCTTTCTTTCTTTCTTTCTTTCTTTCTTTCTTTCTTCCTTCCTTCCTTCCTTCCTTCCTTCCTTCCTTCCTTCCTCTTCTTTCTTTTCTTTCTTTCTTTCTTTCTTTCTTTCTTTCTTTCTTTCTTTCTTTCTTTCTTTCTTTCTTTCTTTCTTTCTTTCTTTCTTTCTTTCTTTTAAAACCTGTATCCAATTGTCTTCTTATTTATCTTTCTGCTTAATTAGGGCCACGTACTGCTGTTAAGACCCAATCCTCTTACACAGATGGAATCATTGGAGGAACTGAAATGTTTCTAGCATCCCACAGCTCATTCTATGTTCAAACTCATAAATCAAATTTCTTTGGAGTAGCTTATGAAAGAGAAATTGCTTAAGGAAGGGTTGTAATCATTTAGCACTGTGCTGCCCTTGACTCTATTATTAATAAATGACAGGAACTGACTCTATAACTAAGTCTCATTTGCCATCCCATTTTCTGCTCCTAACTGTATTTTACAATCCATGTGCACTAACAAACTCTAGTGTATTTTAATACTATGCCTCTTCACAGTCTCTTCACATAAGCAAAATCATCTTTTCATTTAGTCCACAAGAGACCCATTGAATAATAACAGCGTGGGAAAAGTAGGACTAATCAAGACTGGACAGTCTCTATTTACAAGACACAGTTTTGAATTGTTATTTATCAACAGAACACTGCAATATTTAAGTTTAGTAAGTGGAGAGATAGAGCCTGTATACTCCATCCTCTTTTAGATATATAATATATGAAGGCTTGCTACAGATGTTAGTGGTATGCACTTCAGGATATAATGCACATCATTTCACTATATATGTAGTATAATAGTTTCCTCACAAACTTATTAACATCATGAATTATCATCAAATTCTCAAATTTTGGAATAAAAAGTCATTGTTTGCCACAAATACCTTGAAAAATATAGAACATAACTATAGCTAAACAGTTATATGCATATATGTATATTTATTTATATAATTGCATGTATAAATATATTTATCTTTATAATATAATAAATACAATATTTATTATTTATATATATTGTATAATAATTATATTTATATTTATATATAAATATATATTTATAAATATATGAATAAATATATAATATATATTTATAAATATATTATATATTTATATATAAATATAATAATTTATAATTATAAAATATAGTTTTAATTATATTTTAAATAAAATATTTTATTTATAAATAAATATATATATTTATATATTTATAAATATATATAAATAAATAAAATTATATTTTAGATAAATAAATATAAATTTATATATACTTTATATATAAATATAAATATATAAATATTTATATATATTATATATTCATTATTTATATAATAAAAATATGATAAATAAATATATATGTATATATATATATTTATACTTCCAGGTTAAAAGCGAAATTAATGTGAGTGAGGTGGGCAGAAAAGAGGAGGAGAGTCACATTGGCTAAGTAAATACAGCACACAACAGAATATTGAAAGGCAGTGAATAATAAAGGAAAAAAATCTTCGACTGAAGAGAAACTGAGAGGAACAAGGGAGAAAAAAAAAGCAGGAGATTTTTTGTTTGAATTCAGATCGTGGTCACTGAGCCCGTTTCTGTGCTAAATGTGATGCATTCAATGAGTGATCATTATGATCCCACCACCAGACACAAGGACTAGGCACTTATGTATAAAACAACATGCAACAACTGCCCTTGCCTCCTAATAGAAGATTAAACCACTTCTCACAAAAAGGATTGCTGATGCCTTTTGAAAAAATTCATCAGTACTTCAGGGAAAAAAAATCTTATTTGCATCTGTACCCACTGACATTATGCATAAATCTGATTTTCTATTTTTCAGTCATTTGACACAGTCCTTTTGGGTTTTCCCCAAAGCACCATTGGATTATATTATTCTTTTTCTCAAAAGCATTAAATGTCTCAAATCTTCTGCAGCATCTCCTTATTGATCTTGTTTGTGAGGTATTGCAGAAAGTCATTCAAGCCTTTATTTCAAGTCATGTGTTCTCCATTTCCCAATATCAACTCCACACATTTCTGCTTAGAGATCCCAAAGATACAACACATAAATCTGAAGGTAGATTCCTACTCAGGATTTACTCAGAATGTCTTTCCTCTGGGCTTCTGGGTGGCTCAGTGGGTTAAGTTCTGCCTTCAGCTCAGGTCATGATCCCAGGGTCCAGGGATCCAGTCCGCATCAGGCTCTCTGCTCAGTGGGAAGTCGGCTTCTCCCTCTGACCATCCCCCCTGCTCATGATCTCTCTCACCCGCTCTCTCTCTCTCTCTCAAATAAATAAATACAAGTTTTAAAAATCTTTTACAAAAGAGTGTCTTTTCTGTTCCACAATCCTTTGCCTTGGTAAATCATATCATGTTTGTCCCTCAAGTTTCAAAGCACATGCATCTTTCTTTATTTCCTTCTTCATTCTGTAGACAGCAAGCCTGAATATGCTAAATTTCCAGAAGATGTGTGGCATCTACCTCTGTTCTATATAAAAACCTAATATTGTGGACCTTAAGATCAGATAAACATGAGTTTTCAGCCTTGCTCTACCATTAACTCCTGCGTCATCAGGCAAGTTAACTAACCTCTCTGAGATTGTTTTATGCTCCTGCCCACATCATAGAGTTGTTATAAGATAGAATATATTAACGTTTATGAATTCCTCATGAAAGTGCCATTCAGGCTATGTTCATGAGATCAGAATTACCTTTATTGTACATATCTTATCACACTTTTTAAAATACTTGCAGTAAGTTCCACTGTTACTCACTTGCAATTATTATTTTTTTTAATATTTTGTCTTCCTTACCAGATTGTTGGTTCTTGATTGGTAAACTATATATTTAATTTTTATGGAATGAATAAACAATAGATGTGTGCATACAGGTGGAATTCATAAGATTCCCATAAGTGATTGAAAACATGAATAGAGTAGCTCCACTGGAGTCTTGCAAAGGCCCATAACTAGCATATATTTTATTGCTCTCAATAATGTCTTACACTAACTTTGCATCATTTCAGTTATTATTTAACTTAACATTCACAATTCCCTGTATTAAATATAAGAAATACATTACTCTGATTTTACAGATAATATAAAAATATAAGTTGCAGGTAAACTTGGAAAATTACCTCTTATTTGGAGTTCTTCAAAGTAACAAAATTTCTAATATGTAACTTTTGAAGGACATGTAGTTCCAGCTTACTGAACTTCAGAAGGACAGTTCAAAATATGTACCATCTTCCTTGGACTTACCTTCTAGATGTTTCTTGGGAGATATGGAACTACTTACTAAGCAACTGAAAACATTTAAATTTCTAGAGAAAACCTAGTAACACATCTTGCTAAGTCATCTGTGATTTCAATTTGCAATTCCTCCAGGTTATCCAGTCCCTAGTCTTTAATTATAGTAATGTATGTTATTACCTACTTTTTTCTCCCAAGGCCTCATATAAAATTATTTCTCTATTTTGAAAATGTGGATCTTTTTAAAATAATAATATTTTTATTATATTATGTTAGTCTTATTAATATTTGTGATCAAAATAAAATGCATCCTAGATTACTAGTTACATCCTAGATTAATAGTATAACCCCCTTATTTTTCTCCCTGTATCTCTTGGCTCATTCATATATTGATGACTCCATTTGCAATTGTCTTTTAAAATTATTTTCATAATTTCAAAATATTTCACTACTAACTCCACAAGATGGACAAGTGACAAACAGGCAATTGGTTTCCTGATTCTAAAATAAAATGAATAGAGATACTCATTGAGATTTGGGCTTTATTACCTCTAAGTAGAACTCTTTTAAAATTCACTATTATTTCCAAATTGATTATTCAAGTGCTTCCATTTGAGGAGTCATTTGACTTGAGATTTCTACACTGGAGATTTCAACACAATTTTAATTTCTTTTCCTTTTCTTATTTAAACACTTGCTATTTGTGGTTACTCTATTCAGATTCTAGTACTGGTTATCTTGTCATTATCTCCAAATATTATGTGCCTGGTTAATTTTTCCTCCGTGGATAATCAGACTCCCCCAAGTTTTCAAAGTTGTCCTTTTCATTTTCTTTGGTTCATGTTTATGATCACTGCATCTATATATCTTCATTTAATAGTTTTTTTTTCCCTAAATTCCAGAGGCTACCCAATGCCTGCTATTTATATTGTTTTGACATTCTTTCTGCATCTCATATTGATCATGTTCAGTTCCAAACCATTACTTCTTTATGAATCTACTGCTCATTTAATATTGACTTCAGCTTCTAAGTAACCCTTCATTTTGTTAATGATGTTCTCCACTTAAGAGTTATATAGGATAGAAACAATATCCGAAAAGGAAGATGTCTGGGTTTCCAAAAATACCATCCACTTGTATGCAAGAGAATTTGGTAGGATTTTATATTTTCACTAGCAATGCAAAGAAAAAAAGCATTTTCTTTCACTACATTGTCAAAATCATTTGTTACTGCTTTTTTTTTTTTAACTTTTATGAACCTAGAGTTGCCTGGGTGGCTCAATTGATTAAGCAGCTGGCTCTTAATTTCGGCTCAAATCATCATCTCAGTGTCCAGGGATTGAGCCCCACGTCAGGTTCCTTGCTTGATGGGGAGTCTGCTTGAGATTCTCTCTCTCTCCCTCTGCCCCAAATCATGCTCTCTTTTTCTCTCTCTAAAATAAATAAAATAAATCTTAAAGAATCAAACTTTTGTGAACCTATTTGTGAGAGATTGTTTCTCATTCTTATATTAATATGCATTTTGTTTTTACTGATACAGGTATTTGTCTCATATATTTACTGGGCATTCAGATATCCTCTTCAATGAATTGTCTTTAAAGTCATTAACATATATCTTGTGAAAGCAAAATGATAGTATAATTTCATATTTTTATATGGATTTTCCTAATCCACAAAATTATGTCTTGCATTGGACCCTCTTTCTACAGTGATTTATAATGTCATTTAATATTTATCACATTTCCACACATGAAAGTACCTATTTGAAGCCATTGCTTAATTTATTTATTACAATATTACCTAGTTTTTATTTCCATGGCTTGAAAACAATTCGTGATGTCCTTGAAGATGTCATCTATTTTTTTCTTTATTCTAAGATTTCTTAGGAAATGCTTAAATTTTATCTCCCATCACAAACTGCTTAAATCTAGGCATTTTTATTAAAAAAATAAATAATTTTGTGATTAAATCACAGATTTTGGGGAACCTGTTATTCATAACTGGAAGCAAATTTGAAGTTATTTGCATTATTTTCATTATTCAGGTATTTCTGAGAATTTATTTTTGTGTAAATGACCATGAGCACAATTGCCGAATCTTAAATATAAATTAACTGATACCAGTAGATTGTACCAAAAGATGCCAATATCCAATTATGTTACAAGTGGCAACTGAGAAAAATTTTATATGCCCCTTTCATTGCACCATTTAACATTATTCAGCCTCCGGAGTCTTGCTATTCTATTTAACACAGTGGTACTTCATTGTTATCTAAATTTTATTTCCTTGATTTTTAGTTAAATTGAGGTATTTTCAATGATATGTAGACACCTCTTTTTTTTAAAGATTTTATTTATTTAACAGAGAGAGACAGCCAGCCAGAGAGGGATCACAAGCAGGGGGAGTGGGAGAGGAAGAAGCAGGCTCACAGTGGAAGGGCCCGACGTGGGGCTCGATCCCAGAACGCTGGGATCACGCCCTGAGCCAAAGGCAGATGCCCAACGACTGTGCCACCCAGGTGCCCCCAATATGTAGACACTTCTTAAACATTTTAGATTTTATTGTTTTGTTTGTTTTAGATTATCTTCTTTCAGTCCGTATCATTGTGTTGACTTTGGCCATGATATTTTTTACTAGATAAATGTTCATAATTTTAATGTAATTAAATAATATTTCCTTAATCTTTTGTTGAAGAAATCTGTCCATTCCTTATAAGAAGTAGATTATTTTATGTTACGTTCAAATAATTACATAATATAGCATTCCTTATTGAAATCTTTAATCAACAGGGATCATTTTTCTGTATTTTTTTAAATAGGATCCTAAATTTATTTTTCTCTGTGTCTGAGCAAGTTTTCTCTACTCAAGGTAATAGTAATTTTTGTCCTTTTAATATATAATTTCTCCTTTATCAGATTTTAAGATTCTATATACTCTAAGTCAGGTTTTGAGATCGATAGTGTCCCAATGGTTTCTTTGTATACTGTTATGATTTAACACTGAGTAATATTAGATGTGTAAAATAAATATTAAAAATATATATGAAAGAGAATTGACATTGTGAAAATATTGTAATGCCATCCTTGAACAGAGAATGCCTATTTCTTCTAGTCATCTTGCACATCCTTTATTTTATCCATATAGGATATTTTTGTATTGTAAATTACATTGAAATATTTATTTTATACTAACTTTTTATTATAAGTAGTATTTTATTTTCCTGAAATCACCATTGCTGGTGTAAAGGAAATGCTAAGGAATTTTGTATACTGATCTTTATGAACCCTCTTTTTAGGCTACTAAAAGGATTTGTTTATTTGGTTTCTCTAGTTAGATGATTATTTCTTTGAAAAACAGGAGTTTTTTTACTCTATCTGAATCGTAAAGCTCATATTTCTCCTATTTTTCTCATGATAACAAATATGTTCCTGAATACCCATCACCCATCTAGCCTATCCTGCCCATATGTCCCTCCTTCAACCCTCAGTATCTTCTCTATAGTTAAGAGTCTCTTATGGTTTATTACCCTCTCTCTCTCTTCCCCCCCTCTATGTTCATCAGTTTTTTTTTTTTACGATTTTATTTATTTATTTGACACAGATAGAGACAGCCAGCGAGAGAGGGAACACAAGCAGGGTAAGTGGGAGAGGAAGAAGCAGGCTCTAGCGGAGGAGCCTGATGTGGGGCTCGATCCCGTAACACCGGGATCATGCCCTGAGCTGAAGGCAGATACTTAACCGCTGTGCCACCCAGGTGCCCCCATCAGTTTTGTTTTTTAAAATTCACCTATGAGTGAAATCATGTAGCTTTTGTCTCTATGTTTTGTTTCTTAAATTTCACCTATGAGTGAAATCATATGGCCTTTTCCTCTCCCTGAGTTATTTCACTTAGCATAATACACTCTAGCTCAATACATTGTGAATGCAATATTTCATTTTTTGATGGCTGAGTAATATTCCATTGTGTATACATATCACATCTTTTTTTACCCATTCATCACTCAATGTACATTTGGTTTTTTCCATAATTTCGCTATTGTTGACAATGCTGCTGTAAACATCAAGGTGAATGTAATTAGTATTTTTGTATTCTCTGGTCAAATACTTAGTAGTGCAGTTGCTGGATCAAAATGCAGTTGTATTTTCGGGGCACCTGGGTGGCACAGCGGTTAGGCGTCTGCCTTCGGCTCAGGGCGTGATCCCGGCGATCTGGGATCGAGCCCCACATCGGGCTCTTCTGCTATGGGCCTGCTTCTTCCTCTCCCACTCCCCCTGCTTGTGTTCCCTCTCTCGCTGGCTGTCTCTGTCTCTGTCAAATAAATAAAATCTTTTTAAAATGCAGTTGTATTTTCAACTTTTTGAACAACTTCCATACTGTTTTCCAGAGTGACTGCACCAGTTTGCATTCCCACCAACAGTGTAAGAGGGCTCCCCTTTCTCCACATCCTTGCAAACACCTGTTGTTTCCTGTGTTGCTAATTTTAGCCATTCTGACTCATTATAGTTTTGATTTGTATTTCCCTGATGATGAATGATGTTGAGCATCTTTTCATGTGTCTGTTAGCCATCTGGATGTCTTCTTTGAAAAAATGTCTACTCATGTCCTCTGCCCATTTTTAACTGGCTTATCTATTTTTTTGGGTGCTGAGTTATATATATGTATATAACTCAGCGCCCAAAAAAACAGATAATATATATATATATATATATATATGTGTGTGTGTGTGTTTTAGAAACTAACCCTTTACCAGATATGTCATTTGCAAATATCATCTCCCATTCTGCAGGTTGCCTTTTAATATTGTTGATTGTTCCCTTTGCTTTGCAGAAGATTTTTATTCTGCTGAAGTCCTAATAGCTTATTTTTGGTTTTGTTTCCCTTGCCTCAAGAGACATACCTAGAAGTAAGGTGCTATGGCAGATGTCAAAGAGGTTGCTGCCTGTGTTCTCCACTAGTATTTTGATGGATACTTTAGGTCTTCCAAGCATTTTGAATTTATTTTGGTGTGTGGTATAAGAAAGTTGTCCAGTTTAATTCTTCTGCATATAACTGTCCAATTTTCCCAGCACCATTTATTGAAGAGACTGTCTTTTTTTCCATTGGATAATCTTTCCTGCTTTGTCAAATAGCAGTTGACCATATAGTTGAGAGATAATTTCCAGCTTTTCTATTCTGTTCTATTGATCTCTTTTTCTATTTTGTGCCATTACCATACTGTCTTGATCACTACAGCTTTGTAATATAACTTGAAGTCTACAAATGAGATGCCTCCAGGTTTACTTTGCTTTTTTAAGATTGTTTTGGCTATTTGGGGTCTTTGGTGGTTCCATAGAAATTTTAGGGTTGCTTGTTCTATCTCTGTGAAAAAAATGCCTGTGGCATTTTGATGGGCATTGCTTTAGATGTGTAGATTGCACTCGTAATATAAACATTTTAGCAATATTTGTTCTTCTAATCCATGAGCATTTAATGTTTTTTTCTCCCATTTCTTTTGTCATCTTCAATTACTTTCATCAGTGTTATGACTTTCAGAGTACAGATATTCTACCTTTTTGGTTAGGTTTATTCCTATGTATCTTCTGGTTTTTGGCACGATTATGGATGGGATTTATAACTTGATTTATCTTTTGGCTGCCTCATTATTGGTGTATAGATATCAAACAGATTCCTGTATATTGATTTATACACTGCAACTCTAGGATTCATGTATCAGTTCTAGCAATTATTTTGGTGGAGTATTTTAGGTTTTCTATATAGAGTATCATGTCACCACAAATGATGAAAATTTGACTTCTTTTTTCCAATTTGGATGTCTTTTATTTCTTTGTGGTTTCTGACTGTTGTGGTTACAATTTCCAGTATCATGGATATTACTGTCTTGTTCTGACCATGAGGGAAAAGCAAAAAACTCTCATTTGTTCCACATTGAGGATGGTATCAGCTGTGGGTTTTGTATATGGACTTTATTATGTTGATGTAAGTTCCCTCTTACACTCTTTTTTGAAGGTTTCCATCATGAACGAGTGTTGTACTTTGTCAAATGTTTTTTCTGTATTAAAATTATCATATGGTTCTTATCCTTTTGTTTATTAATGTGGTGTATCACCTTTATTGATTTGTGAATATTGGACCACCCTTGCCTCCCAGGAATAAATCCCATTCGATCATGATGAATGATTCCTTTAATGTTCTGTTGGATCAGTTTGCTAGTATTTTGTTGAGAATCTTTCCATATATGTTCATCTGGGCTATTGGCCTATAGTTCTGTTTTTCAGTGTAGTCTTTGTCTGGTTTCGGTATCAGGGTAATGTTGGCCTCTTGGAATGAGTTTGAAAATTTTCTTTTGATTTCTATATTTTGGAATAGTCAGAGAAGAATTTGTATAAATGTTTTTAAAATGTTTTGTAGAATTCATTTGTGAAACCATCCAGCCCTGGACTTTTGATTGTTGGGAAAGTTTTGATTACTGATTCAATTCCTTAACTGGTTATCAGTCTGTTCAAGTTTTCTATGTTTCCTTGTTTCAGAAAAGCTGTGAATTTTTAAAGTTGTTATTTTCCTGGCCAGCATGGACTATAGGGAACTATTCAGTATTGGATTAGCCTTTCTTAAAGGAATGTTTACAATACAGATCCTGTATCATAACTTATAAGCCCTTCAAATTTCCAGCCTCATACATTTATTTGTTTTCCGGGTCTTTGGGCAACTTGAAATATTGTATCCCTTGGCTAATTTGGATCTATATCACTTTTGCTGTAATAAAACATAACTGTGCACTGGGTGTTAGATGCAACTAATGAATCATCGAACTTTACATCAGAAACCAGGGATGTACTGTATGGTGACTACCATAATATAATAAAAAAAAAACATTAAAAAGACATAACCATTGGCTAAAGGCTTTTCTGAATTCTGTGAGTATTTATAACAAATTACTGAATCTGAGAATGGTTTGGGGGACCCACAAACTTTCAGTTGGCATCAGAAATGAAGATGGTCTTTTGAAGTTCATACACTGTGCAGGAACAGATATTTTATACAACAACAATGACAACAAACGGGCTTTTAGATTACTTGAATTTTGTGAAACTCCAGCTGAAAACTATACTCTGTTCCAAAGTCAGTTTATTTATTCCAAATGAAGTAGAGAGAAAACCCAAGGACTCAGAGAGTGAAGTCCTGAGCTGTTTAGAAATATTCCCAGGCCATGATACTAAGTTCTAATAGATCATCTGTACAGAGGATCAATAGGTAAATGAATAACATGAACATGAACACCACTATAGACTAAATGTACTTAATGAGCATATATAGAACTTTCTACCCGACAGCAGCAAATATACATTTTTCTCAAAGATACCTGCAACCTTCTCCAAGATATATCATACATTAAGTCAAAGAACAAGTTGTAACAATTTTGAGAGCATTGAAATCACACAAAATATATTTTTTGATCACAATGAAATAAAACTAGAAATTAATAACAAAATAATATTGGAAAAGAGTCAACATTTGGCAATGAAACAGCACACTCTTACAACCTATAGGACAAAATAAAATCAAATTTGAAATCAGTACAATCTTATAAATACAGAAATGTAACACAACAGAGCAAAACTTGTGTTACTCAACAAAATCATAATTTAGAGGGAACTTTATAGTATTAACTCTGTCTGTATCAAATAACCTCAGTTTAGGACTCAAAGACTATTTTTTTAAGTACAAACTGAGCCCAAAGTAGGATGAAAACCATAGAAATTAAAGCGTAAATAAATACAATAGAAAATAGACAAACTCCTATATTTCTAAACCAAGACACTAATCTGTACAATGTGGGAACATTATCAGTTACATGAGGTTATTGAAGAGTTGATAAGATAATGCATTAAAAGGCTTTGTACAATTCATGCTACTTTCTGTTGCCCTCATTTTGCTCTGAAAAATTTTGTTATGATGTGATGGCTTAGAATATGTACAGTGATCATAATGCTAATAATAACTGCATGGACAACAGGCATTCAGAATCTCACATTTCATCCTTTCAGTTAGGAGATATAAATCATTTCTCATACTTAATGGCATTATTGTTCATTTCCCCTTCTTAGAGTTTGTGTGGATTGCCCACCTCTCCCTTTGACAGCAAGTGTGGCCATGTGACTTATTTGGTCAATAAAGTGTGAGCAAAAATGACTGGTAGAGACATAAAGAACTGGTGTGTGCTTCTCTACATTTTCTTGCTCCCTGTGACTGAGTCTTGACTATGGTATTCTGTTTTCCCATACTTAAAATTATTTTGTTTTTTAAAACAGTAAAAATTCTGCCATGACTCTCTTTGTTTTCCTATATAAGTCAAAATTTCTTTTCACATGAATGCCATATCTTTGGTATTGTGATTCTCCTTGAGGTCAAAATATATGTTTGAATCTCTTCTCAAATATATAGCTTACATTGTTTACTACTAAAACCTGTTTTCAGAATGCATACTTGGATTTCTTTTTAATATTTGTTATATGTTTGTCTCCTTGAGAGTTCAAGTTTCTCCACTGTAAAGCCAAAATCCTCCTGGAAGGTGTCCAGAGTTACTTTAAATTATATCCATATTTATGAAAGAACCCACACAGCTGATATTTTCAGGTCAGCAGTAGTCACATGGCTTCTGATTGGAGAACACTCCCACCCGTTCTATTTGCATTTTTTAAAGTAAATGTTTAAAACTCATACTTCAATGTGACCGAATTCTTATTTTCAATGTCTCTGTCAAATGTATCCAATTCAGGGAGCCCCCGTTGGCTGCCATTTGGCATATGCTATGAGCTAGAGGTAAAGCTTTGTTCCATTAAACTACTAAAACTCTGAGGTTGCTAATTCTTGCAGCATAATCAACCATATAATGGCTTATAATATTGACAAAAAATATAAATATTTTAGATGACGGTATCAGAAAGCAAAGTAGCATTATATTCACTTCTTAGTGGTCTTAATGGATGTATGGAGAAGCATATGATGATAAGTGGCGAGAGAAAGTTTGTATATTCCTGTAATCAATCTAGCAAATAATGTTTAAAGCATAAGCAAGTAAATGTATTCCTAAGCCACTTGAAAATACTTTTTAGCAAAATTTTGGTCTGATGACAAGTATAATGTATCTATATTTCCCTTGCCATGTGAACAAGTTGTATAAAATATTTCTGATCCTCTCATACATGACTCTACATTCCCGCCAAATTCACTTCTCATTTCATAGCTACACTGCATTCATATAAAGTGGTATTCAGAAAAAAACTATATTTTCATATTTATTTTTGAATGATTGTGACTATTTCTTCTATACTACTGTTTAATACTAGGTTTTTAAATATTTAAATTGTGAATAAATACAAAACAGTAGTTTAATAGAAAATACTTCTAAGGATAACTTTTTTGTCTTTTTAGACTAAAATTTTTAGCAAGTGTTCTTAAGTTGTCAAAGCATGAATAGGGATTTCTTATTCATAATACCAGATCCTTTACCCAGTGGCATATTCAGATAAGTCAACACTTCAGAAGGGAAATTATATTGATAAATGATATATTTTAATGACATTATATATTAATGTCAGTTATATTGATAGAATTCCAATCAATTTCTCAATTTATTGCTGAAAACATGAATTTTATTCAATAATTTAGGGTGAGCCTCAGCAATTTCCTATACATTTCCTGAATAAACATTCTCTTCATTTTATTAATGGCATATTTTATTTGCTCATTTCTAAGACCATAGATAACAGGGTTGAAGAGTGGGGGGATTATGGAATAGAAAACAGAAAGGACCATGTCATGAATAGTGGAAGAGTTTTCAGATGGCCTCAAATATACATAAAAGCCTGAACTGAGGAAGACAGACACCACCAGGATGTGAGGGACACAAGTAGAAAAAGCCTTTTTCCTGTCTGCTCCACTTGGAAACTTGAGAACAGTAGAAAATATGTGAATGTAAGACCTGATGATGAAGATGAAACAGCCACCACCAATCCCCAGACCAGAGGCAATGGTCACCATCTCTTTGCTAAAGGTGTCAGAGCAGGAGAGCTTTAGAAGAGAGGGGATATCACAAAAAAACTGATGGATAACATTGGATTGACAGAAGGGCAGCCGGAATGTGTTGCCAGTGTGCACACCTGCATAGATGAGACCACTGAGTATGGAAGCCAGAGTCATTTGGATGCAGATTTGAGGGTTCATGATCACAGGGTAGTGAAGGGGTTGGCAGACAGCCACATGACGGTCATGGGCCATGATAGTCAGAAACAGAAGCTCCACATATACAAAGAAAACCACTAGGAAGACCTGAGCTACACACCCAGCCTTTGAAATGGTGTTGCTGTCAAGCAGGGAATTGATGCATGAGTTAGGAACAGTTACAGAAATGTAGCAGGCATCCAAGATGGATAGATTTCTGAGGAAGAAGTACATGGGTGTGTGAAGACTCCTGTCAAGGGTGGTGACAGTAACAATGAGAATGTTCCCCATCAGAGTCACTGTATACATCAGAAAGAAAGTTATGGCATGCAAAACCCGTAGTTCCCATACATCAGAAAACCCCGTGAGGAGAAATCCCATCATTATTGTGGAATTTAGCATCTGTGGGTAATGCAATTTGTACCTGGAATGTAAGAATGAACTCTTGAGCTCATGAAGAATCAAATTATGGAAATATGGTTCTTAAATATTTTAGTCTTGACCCCTACCTAATTTAACCTATATTGAAACTTCTAATATTTTTGAAAGAAAATTAGGTGGTCCTCCTTTAGTCTACAAGATATTATTATTTGTACATATTATTTTATTCCTACTGTAGTAATGAAATGACAATTATAACCTACAATAAATATATAAAAGTTCAATACATATTTCTACACACTTCCATTGGAGGACACAATGTTCTCATGGTCAGTTACATATAAATATAGATACAGATTATGTAAATACAGTTGCGTTTGAATGAAATTTTGGAGAGAATGTCACCGAACACTGGATAATTAGAATAAAATATTTTGGTTGTTTTCAGTCTTACATTTTTATTTGAGGGTACAGAAAATACGGGGTAAAATGATTTTTTTTCTGGAACTAATGTTTTATGCATAATACTGGAAAAGTTCTCTTCCTGTGACAAAATATTAATATCATTTTACTTTACTGAACTTCACTGAATATTAATATCATTTTACTTTACTTACTCCAATATCTCAAATGCAGTATAAACTAATTAGCTGATACATTTACCTACACTGACTTTATTCCTAGTTTTTTAAATTACATTTTTATACTTCAGATTATTTTTTCTAGTTATTTCTTTCTGCTTTTAAAGAGAGAATTAATGACCAAGTATTATTTGCAGAATGCCTCTTGAAACTTCCCCTAATGTTGCTTCTTTATCATCTTCAATTTTTCAACTTTTCATAACTTCTTTGATTCTACTAGCTGAAAAAAAAACAACAAAATTATAGCACAATATCTTATGATACTAATTCAGCTTTTTTTCTGTTAAATTACAGATTTTGTTTTTCTCACTTTAATCTTCAGCTTGTTCAACAACTTTTCTAGAATTTCTTCCTGTGATTCTGCATCACTTAAAAAGTTGTTGGTCATTGCTACCACATCTTGATTGCTTATGTCATCAGTCCTCTGTTTTTTTCAGTAGCGTATGTATTAACCAACTTTCATCTTAACTTACCTGGGTAACATGTATTTTCCTGGATCTCCTTTATTATTCTTTTTTTAATAATATTTTTAATATATTATGCTAGTCAGCACACAGTACATCCCTAGTTTTTGATATAACATTCCATGATTCATTACTTGCGTATAACACCCAGTGCACCATGCAATACGTGCCCTCCTTAATACCCATCACCATCCTATTATTCTTGCACAACTTTTTCTTCCAATTCCCAATAATAATAATAATAATAGTAATAAATAATTGAACCATGAACAACTCACAGTTTATTTGAAATTAAATTCTTCTACATTCTGCTCAAAATCTTACAATGCAGACTCCTTCCTATTGATCAGTTCCCTCAAACACAATTTTGTTAGTATTCTCTGTCATAAACTTATTAAATAACTTGTATATGAAGTCTTTGCTGACAACCTGCCCAGTCTCATGACCTCTTTTTTATCACATCAGTTTTAAGACTTGTCTCACAAACTGTCTTACATCAAAAAGAAATCAAACAGATGCCCTTCCTATTTTGTTGTTATTGTTGTTGTTGATAAGTTCTTCAAGGATTAAATTGTATATAACTTTGTGTCCTTCAAGGGTCAGGTGAAGTGTTTTGGGTTTTTTTATACAAATATTTGATATTAACTGTAGATTTTAAATATTGAATAAGCTGTCACATTACTAATGTATTCTTATTATTTATGTATATGACTTCTGATGAAAAGGAGAAAACTGTATCTTAATTACCAGGATACTATCTCTACATGTTTAATAAGTAAACTTAAACAACTTATGTTCTCAATATTTTTTGAGGTTGTGTAGAGAGGAAACAATAATTTGTAATGTTTAATAGTATGGCTTTAATTTCCAGTTATCTGGATCAAAATATTGGTTTTCATCAATGTATGACATGGCCATTTCAAAGTATAAGCTCGGTCCATATATCTTTATCAAACTGGGTTGGTTGTACTTTATCTCACAGCATCTGGTCAAAATTAGATGGGACAAGATGCTTAAGACAGTATGTTTAAGAAACGTGCCCAAGATATCACATCCCTTGATATGGTTTTCAGAAATGTTATGATTATTATTTCAGTTCCATTATTTTCAAGGCATATACTAATGTTGGACATTTTCCCAGTAAAATTTATACATCAGTTTTAAATCACTCAAAAGTAGTATTATATTCCTATTTTATAGACAGCAAAAATCCTGCCTAAGTTTAACAGCTGCTGTTTCATCACAAAAACTTTTTCTCACATGGTTGGTTCTCAAACACAAGATACGTTAAAGAGACAGATGGGAATTGTCCAGTTCAATGTTTCTATAGGTTTCCAAAAGAATGTGTGTACACCTTTATGATAATGCAGTAATTATAATTTCCCTTATGTAAATTTTATATATGATTACATTAGGCATATATAACATGTATCCAAAATTATTTTATGGAAGAATCATCAGGACCTTGGCTCTAAAATGAATAGACAGTAGGTTTGGGAAACATCACCACCACTTACCAGTCTTGTGAAGTTGGAAATATACTTCACCCAAGATGTATTTCTTTTATCTGCAAAAGCAAACCTATATTTTTAATATTATGTTTGTTTATTCCTTGAATCAATGATTCAACACACACACACACAACACTCACACACAGGTCAAGAGTTTTGTGATTAATAAAAGAAGCAAAATAAGTCCCTACTCTCATGAAATCTGCATTCTGTTAGAAGCTAACAGAGAACAGTTAAAACGTGGTGAAAAATAAAATATTTCAGTTAGTTTTAAGAATTTTGGTGAAAATTAATTGAAGAAATTTGGTGAAAATATGTAAGAAAGTGTGTGATTGGGGGAAGGGATCTGGGATTGGTCAGGTAAATGAAATTGTTTGGAAACTAGGAAACACCTATGGAAATAGAGACACATATTTTTACTTTTCCCCACCAGACTTCTGTTTTCCCATTTTCTTGTGCATAGAGAACCTGTACATATCTCTTGAATCAATTTTAAAAATAAGATTAACACTTGATTTTCCAGACTAGATAATACTTTACACATTCTCTAACTTGATTTGTCCCACAAATTGGTTTGAGTGAGAGGTTTTGGAGTTTAAATTCTAATCTCACAAAATATTTAAAAACTGTTTTATTCATAACACCCTGGTTCCTGAGTAAAGAACTAAGATCATGGCAACAAAAAAAAATTTTTAAAGTTTCATTTTTGACTAAAATTTCGTTCTTTTACAGATTTTTCTCATTGTTAGTAAAACTCTGAATTGGTTTATCTGAAACTGTTTGTATATTAATTGTTTAGAAAGTTACAAAAGAAATCCCTTTTGTCATAAAATTAGCATCCCTTACACTGTTGACACTCTGAGAACTTTGTAACTTTTATCTGGAATATTTCCTAAAAAAGCCACCATTTGTATCATTTAAATAACAATCATTTTAATTGTCCTATGAATAGACTTCAACACTTAGGGAACTTAAGTTTTTGTTTCATTTGTTAGGAGCTAAAAATTTACTGTAACTTGTTGTCCTAATGGGAAGACTAGGTGTGAATTGGCTACACTTAAGTTTATGCAACTTATGATTAATAAAGAAAACCTGGACTATACAGAATTCACTTCATTTTGTTAACATATAATTTGAAAATTTGCAAACACTTCTTTCTATTTTTAATAAATTGCAATTTTATTTTATATCCATTCCCTTATAATACATTTAAACAATCTTTGTGGTTTTTTGTTTTGTTTTGTTTTCCCCTTGAAGACCACAATTTTTTAATTAGTCAAAATCTGGATATTTAAAGCATTTGTATATTCACAAGTAAAACACATAAAAGCTTTTCTGAGTTAAATAGTCATTCACCATCAGTAAACAGTCTGTTTTATTCCTAACTCACAAAAGAATTATGTGATCAGCTATTTTGAAGTTAGATCACTCAACCTAAAAAGGTAAATATTGTACCTACTCGTCTCCTTTTATAGTTAGATATTTGAGGACTTCTAAAAACAGACATCAGCTTTCCAAAATAAAAACTCAAGTCTTCATAAATGAATTAAAATTAGCAAAAAGCTCCAGACTGCCTCAAGTGGAAGTCATTAAATACTTGAAGCATCAATTTCTTACTTAAGAAACAACATCTTGTTTTAACTCGACTTTCTCTGTGGTAAAGTAACATATTCCAAGAGCAGACAATTTTGGATTTCAAGGAAATTGGTTTATTGCATTTTACACATTCAAAGCAATGCTTATCGAAATACCACCAGCATTTTGCACAGAGCTGAAGCAAACAATTCTAAAATTTGTAAGGAATCAGAAAGGACCCCGAATAGCCAAAATAATGTTGAAAAAGAAAACCAAAGTGGGAGGCATCACAATTCTGGACTTCAAGCTGTATTACAAAGCTATAATCATCAAGACAGTATGATACTGGTGCATATGTGTGTGTGTGTAGATAGATAGATAGATAGATAGATAGATAGATAGATAGATAGATATAGATACATATCTATCTATCTATCTATCTATATATATATCTCTATCTATCTATATCTATATATCTATATGCATATATATATATATATATATATATATATATATATATATATATATACAGAGAGAACCCAGAAATGAACCCTCAATGCTATGGTCAATGTTCAATTAGTCAACAAGGAGGAAAGAATATTCAATGGTAAAAAAGAGTCTCTTCAATGAATGGTGGAAAATGGACAGCAATATACAGAGAAGTGAAACTAGACCATTCTCTTACACCATACACAAAGGTAAACTCAAAATGGATGAGAGACCTAAATGAGAGACAGGAATCCATCAAAATCCTAGAGGAGAGCACAGGCAGCAACTTCTTTGATCTTGGCTGCAGAAACTTTTTGCTAGACATGCCTCCAGAAGCAAGGGAAACAAAAGAAAAATGAACTATTGGGGCTTCATCAAGATAAAAAAACTTCTGCAAGGCAAAGGAAACGGTGAACAAAGCTAAAAAGATATTTGCAAGTGACATATAATATAAAGGACTTCTATCTAAAATTTATAAATAACTTATCAAACTCAACACAACAAAACAAACAAACAACAAACAAAAATCAGTCAAGAAATGGGCCAAGGTCATGAACAGACATTTCTCCAAAGAAGACATACAAATGGCTAATAAACACATGAAAAAAGCTGACCATCACTTGGCATCAAGGAAATACAAATCAAAACCACAATGGGATACCACCTCACACTGGTCAGAATGACTCAAATTAACAACACAGGAAACAACAGATGTTTGCAAGGATGTAGAGAAAGGAAACAGTCTTACACTGTTGGTGGGGATACAAAGTAGTGCAGCCACACTGGGAAATAGTATGGAGGTTCCTCAAAAAGTTAAAAAGAGAACTACCATATGACCTACAAATTGCTCCACTAGGTATTTATCTAAAGGATACAAAAACAGTGGTTCAAAGTGGCACATGCACCCCGAAGTTTACAGAGGCAATGTCCACAATAGACAAAATTTGGAAAGAGCCCAGATATCCATCAACAGCTGAATGGATAGAGAAGAGGTAGTATGTATATATATCTGGAATATATACATACATACATATGTACATACATAAATACATACATATATGCAAACATACATAGATACACACATACACAAGGGGATATTACTCAGGCATCAAAAAGAATGAAATCTTGCCATTTGCAATGATATGGATGGAATTAGAGGGTATTATGCTAAGCAAAATAAGTCAGTCAGAGAAAGACAAATACCATATGGTTTCTCTGATATGTGGAATTTAGAAATAAAAGATGAACATAAGGGGAGGGAAGGGAAAACAAAATAAGGTAGAGAGGGTGACAAACCATAAGAGACTTTTAGCTATATGAAACAAACTGAGGGGTGTAAGGGGGTGGTAAGTGGGAGGATGGGGTAACTGGGTGATGGGCATTAAGGAGGGCACTTCATGTAATGAGCACTGGGTGTTACATGCAACTGATTAATCACTAAATTGCACCTATGAAACTAGTAATACACTATATATTAGTTATATTGAATTTAAATAAAAAATTAAAAAGTGGTCTGTCTCCTACCTCAATCACTTATTAGTTCTATAAATTATCCTAATTATTTTAACCATAAATCATGGTAGTGCTACATGTTTCAGAATTCAATTTTTTAATGTTTTTATTATTTTATGAGAAGATATTTTATATTTTATAAACTCTAGTTAGTTAACAGACATTGTAATATTAGTTTCAGGTGTATAATATAAGGATTCATCACTTCCATACATCACCCTGTGTCATGACAAGTGCCCTCCTTAATCCCCATCACCTATTTAACCCATCTACCCACCCACCTGCCATCTGGTGAGCATCAGTTTGTTCTCTATAGTTAAGAGTCTGTTTCTTGGTTTGCCTCCCTTTTTTTTTTCTCCCCCTCTGCTCATTTGTTCTGTTTCTTAAATTTTGTTGACTTAAATATAAGTCAAATCATATCATGTTTGTCTATCTCTGACTGATTTATGTCACTTAGCATAATACTCAGCAGCTCTGTCCATGCCATTGCATTGTTAAGATTTCATTCATGTTTTAGAATTCAATTGTATAGAAACATTTCCAAAACTAGCAGACAATCAAAATCGTAGATGATTTAAAATCAACTCTTATGACTTATTGGTCATGTGATATGGGTAGGTGTTCCCTTAGAAGTTATCATTGTTATATTAAATTAACAAATCAGTAATAAAAGTTTCTATTTAAGTAATCCATTCCTGGGGCACCTGGATGACTCATTCGGTTAAGCATCTATCTTCAGCTCAGGTTATGATTCCATGGTCTGGGGATCAAACCCTGCATAGGGCTTCCTGCTCAGTGGGGAGTCTGCTTCTCCCTCTGCTGCTCCCCCTGCTTGTGCTCTCCCTCTCTCTCTCTCTGTCAAATAACTAAATAAAATCTTTTTAAAAAAAAAACATTAACAAATAATCCACTCCTTAAATTCACCAACAGTAACTTAAATTGTCTAGGTTGTCAAATTTATCCCCTTAAGTAGAAATTTAATTAAAACAGCCTAAACTAGGGGCGCCTGGGTGGCACAGCGGTTAAGCGTCTGCTTTCGGCTCAGGGCGTGATCCTGGCGTTATGGGATCGAGCCCCACATCAGGCTCCTCTGCGAGGAGCCTGCTTCTTCCTCTCCCACTCCCCCCGCTTGTGTTCCCTCTCTCGCTGGCTGTCTCTATCTCTGTCAAATAAATAAATAAAATCTTAAAAAAAAAAACAGCCTAAACTAGAAACAAAGAAAAGCTGAACTAATAATTTACAATTTCTGCCCCCTGTAATCATCTAATGAATGTTCTACATGGTTTACAAATTAGAGTTTCTTATTTATAAGAAAGTAAATAAATAATATATAACCTTTTATGTAACAATATAAAGGATATATTTTTCTATCTTGTAGAACTTGAAGATAATTCATTGATTATTGCTTTAAGTTACTTACGAAATTACACACTTATTTATATATTTGCTTATTTATTTAGCCATTGCAGAACTTAATGATTGAAACCCTAAAATATCCCAGTTCATGATCAGTTACAAGGAACTCAACAGTAAATAAGAGATTAAGCCTGGTATTTTAATAATGGAGATATGCTTGCAATGTAGCATATTTTAAATGTTCCTAGGATAAATTCTTCTAATTTATATAGTTTATATTACATATATATTCTTTTATCTTTCTTTTAAATAATAACTCTTCTTTCCAAGGCATTCATAGGCACATTCACTCCCCACATTCCTCAGCAATTTGGAAAGACTCAATAAGTAATTGTTTTTTGCATTTTCAATTGATACTGCAAACCACACTACCTTTTTTTTTTTTTTTTTGACACTTTAACCCACCTGAACTTCCATGGCCTGTGAAACAGTAGGAATGGTGGTAACATTTAGCTCATTGGTTTACTGAGCTGATCTTGAATGAGGCCAAAAGGTAAACTTTTTCTTTACATTGAATGAACTATTTCAGTTTTATAATTAGCTTTTTAATTTAAATATAAAATATTTATATTTAGTTTGTGTTTATCTTTATATGCATTTGGTTTTATAATTAGTTCGACTTTTCACTGAAATGCTAAACTAGGTAGGTTATGTCAACACTAGTAGACAATATGGTTTTCAGCTCTAATTCATTCAGACAACATTAATAAAAATAGTACTACTACTACTACTAATAATATAACAACAACAATATACTCACTATGTCTCTACCTGGAGAAGAACAATGCCTTTTATGATAATATCTTTCAGAAAAGGCGATTGAATGTAGCTGAAGCAATTTTTCAAAGTCCTGACAAAAACGTGATTATTGCTTCATTTAAAAACTTTGACAGGAATTCTGTGGTCTAATTATGATTATACGATTCATGTTTATATAAGTATGTAACAATTACTATGTCATTCTGAACAAGTCTTTTGGGATCGTGATCTTAAATATCTACAGATCACCAGAATCCCAGGAGAAATTCAGGAGAACATTGTGTCTTGAAAGTAAATGAATTTGGTCCAGTTAAATTACATGTATGGATACTGACATTGTACACCTGGAAGTACTAATACACATGAATCTTACACACTCAGATTAATAGCTTTCCACTATTCAGTGTGGTAAGAAATCATGGAAGCCCTGGTTATCTCATCATTCAGAAGGTTTGAAAGTGAAGAACACAGATGTTACTCAGATTTGGGAGTTTAGAAAGAACTCTGTGAAGAAAGTCAGAAAACTAACTCAGCAGCAAATTGGACAAATAACTAATGTCTCACCCCTCTCTTCTAGGAGATCTGCTATACAGAAATGAGACAGTAATAAGTATACTAAAACCAGGAAGCACATATTTATTTAGCTATGATAAAAAAAATGATATAAATGGCTATTAAAAAATGACTCACTATGGGAAGGGAGTGGATATGGCTTTTCTGACCTGACCATGGTTCCCATAGTGCCAGCTTGTGTAGGATAGCACAATGTGGATGAGCTTTACATTAGAGGAATGCAAGCCTTTTCACTGTGTGTATTTCACATATTATTAACTTGGTGAAAATACCACCATTCAATGAGCTTTTATTGAATACCTAATATTTATTCTTTGCTATTTTATAAAATGTAAAAAAATAAAACAGAAAAAGAACCTCTTCTGATATCATGAAACTTTAAATTCTGTTGTGGTTGAGGAGGGACTAAAGCTTTAAATTGAATAAGTAAACAATTACTATAATAGAAGATGACAATTGTACTAAAAAAAGAGGAGGACTGAGGTGACATGCAAAGACTATTTTAAGTTCAGTAGTGTTAAGTACGTTCATATTTTTTGTGAACTATATCTCCAGAAATTTTTCTTATTGGAAAACTGAAACTATATATCCATTAAGGTATAACTACTTTTCCATTTCGCCAGCACCTGATACCCACAATTACAAGTTTTGTTTCTATAAATTTGACTACCTTAGATCTCTCACGTAGGTAGAATCATACAGTATTTGTGTTTAGCTCTAGCTTATTTTTATTTCTTTTTATTTTTTATTATTATGATACGTTAGTCACCATATAGTAAATCATTAGTTTTTGATGTAGTGTTAAATGATTCCTTCTTTGTGCATAACAACCAGTGATCCATGCAATATGTGCCCTCTCTAATACCCATTACCAGGTTAGCCCATTCCCTCACACCTCTGTCTTCTAAAACCATCAGTTTGTTCCTCAGAGTCCATAGTCTCTCATGGTTTGTCTCCCCCCTGAGTCCCCCACTTCATTTTTCCCTTCCTTCTCCTAATGTTCTCCCTGCTATTCCTTATGTCACAAATAAGTGAAACCATATAATTGTCTTTCCCTGCTTCACTTATTTCACTTAGCAAAATCTCCCCCAGTTCCATCCATGTTGATGCAGATGTTGGGTAATCATTTTTCCTGATGGCTAATATTCTATTGTATATATGGACCACATCTTTATTCATTCATTTGTTGAAGGACATCTTGACTCCTTCCACAGTTTAGCTATGAACATTGGGGTGCATATTGCCCTTCACTTCACTACCTCTGTATCTTTTGGGTAAATACCCAGTAGTGCAATTGGTGGGTCATAGGGTAGCTCTATTTTTAACTTTTTGCAGAACCTCCACACTGTTTTCCAAAGTGGCTGTACCAACTTCCATTCCCACCAACAGTGTAAGAGGGTTCCCCTTTCTCCACATCCTCTTCAACATTTGTTGTCTCTTACATTGCCAATTTTTGCCATTCTAACTTGTGTAAGGTGGTATCTCAATGTGGTTTTGATTTGAGTTTCCTTGATAGCTAATGACGTAGAACATTTTTTTCAACATTTTGTGTCTGTTAGCCATTCGTATGCCTCAATGTGAGGCAGGAATCCATCAAAATCCTAGAGGAGAACATATATAGTAATCTCTTCGACATTGGCCACAAGAATTTCTTTCATGACATGTCTCCAAAGGCAAGGGAAACAAAAGCAAAAATGAACCTTTGGGACTTCATCAAGGCAAAAAGTTTCTGCACAGCAAAGAAAACAGTCAACAAAGTAAAGAGTCAATGCACGGAATGGGAGACAATATTTTCAAATGACTCTACAGATAAAGGGCTGGTATCCAAGATCTATAAAGAATTTCTCAAACACAACACCCCAAAAACAGATAATCTAATAAAAAATGGGAGGAAGATATGAACAGACACTTTTCCTAGGATGGAATATTTTATATATATCTGTGAAGTCTATCTTGTCTAGAGTGTCATTCGATACCCTTGTTTTATGTTGATGTTCTGATTGGCTGATCTGTCCATTGCTGTGAGTGGAGTGTTGTAGTCTCCTAGTATTCATGGATTATTATCAGTATGTTACTTTACTTTGGTTATTAATTGGTTTATATAATTGGCTGCTTCGATGTTGGGGGCATAGATATTTACAATTGTTACATCTTCTCATTGGATAAGCCCTTTAAGTGTGATATAGTGTCCCTTCACATCTCTTACTACAGTCTTTGGTTTAAAATCTAGTTTATCTGATATGAGGATTGCTCCACCCACTTTCTTCTGAGGTCCATTAGCATGGTAAATGAATCTCCATCCTGTCACTTTTAGTCTGGGGTTTTCTTTATGTTCAAAATGAGTCTGTTGTAGATGCATATGGATGGGTCCTTTGTTTTTATCCAATTTGATACCCTGTATCTTTGATTGGAATATTCAGTCCATTTACATTCAGAGTGTCTATTGAAAGATACAAATTTAGTGTCATTGTACTGCCTATAAAATCCCTGTTTCTGTAGACTGTGTCTGTTATTTTCTTGTCTATGTTACTCTTGGGGTCGCTCTTTGCTTACAGTATCCCCCTTAATATTTCTTTCAGCGCTGTCTTGGTGGTCATGCATTCTTTTGGTTTCTGTCTGTCCTAGAAACTCTTTACCTCTCCTTGCATTCTGAATGACAGCCTTGCTGGATAAAATAATCTTGGCTGCAGGTTCTTTTCATTTATCACCCTGAGTATGTCTTGCCAACCCTTTTGGCCTGCCATGTTTCTGTGGATAGGTCTGATGTTATTCTGATACCTCTGTATCCAAGGAATTTCCTCTCCCAGCTGCTCTCAGGATAGTTTCTTTGGCTCTAAGATTGGCAAGCTTCACTATTATACGTTGGGTTGTTGATCTGTGTTTATTGATTTGGGGAGGGGTCCTCTCTGCCACTTGGATGTGAGTGCTTGTTTCCTTCCCCATATTAGGGAAGTTCTCAGCTGTGATTTGCTCAAATATACCTTCTGGCCCTCTCTCTCTTTCTACACCTTCTTGTATCCCAATGACTCTGACATTGGTTCTTTTCAAAACATCATTAAATTTTTTAAGCCTTTCTTTTTGGGCTGTGTGTTGTTCTTCTCTCTTTGCCTCAACTTTCTTCCTTTCCATCAGCCTGTCCTCTAGATCCCTTTTTCTCTCTTCTGCCTCATTGACCATAGTTGTCAGAGTATATAGTATAGACTGCATCTCATTCATAGTATTTTTAATTTCTACATGATTAGTTCTCATTTCTGCCCTTAGAGATTCTTTGTTGTCATGTATGC
Organism: Ursus americanus; assembly: GCF_024610735.1. Lineage (NCBI taxonomy): Eukaryota > Metazoa > Chordata > Mammalia > Carnivora > Ursidae > Ursus > Ursus americanus. Next base: position 81,072,659 of record NC_142131.1, on the reverse strand, counting down.
TTTTTTCAAGCCTGGTTTATAATTGCTATCCTGAATTCTAGCTCTGACATCTTGCTTATATCTATATCTATTAGCTCTGTGGTAGAGAACATTGCCTCTGCTTCCTTACTTTGTTGTGAGTTCCTTCTTCTAGTCATTCTGCTCTAGGAAGGATGGGTGAGCAAATGAACAGAGTCCAAAATATCAGCCACGACCCAAGCAAAACGCACCGTAGAAAAAATCTGAAGTGAACTGCAGCCACTATAGAAGAGCTTACAACGACAAAATGAACAAAATGACTAAAAGAGTGGATGAGGGGTACCTGGGTGGCTCAGTTGGTTAAGCAGCTGCCTTTGATTTTCATGATCCCAGGGTCCTGGGATTGAGCCCTACATCAGGCTCTCTGCTCAACAGGAGCCTGCTTCTCCCTCTTCCTGCTGTCCCCCCTCCTTGTACTCTCTCTATCAAATAAATAAATAAAATATTTAAAAAATAAAAAGTATTGGGGAAGAGAGAGTGTAATCTCACAATGTGTACAAAGCAGTGATGTACTTGTTCCTGACTGAATTTAGGTATGTGTGTTAGAAGACACACATCCCAAAATTGCAAAGTAAAAAAAGTTCATGTATGTCTAAAAAATAAAACTGAGTAAAAAAGAGCTAGAACGAGGTATAAATATATAAAATGTAGATGTGAAAAAAAGGTTTAAAAGTGATTTCTTTTTTTTAATTATGATATGTTAGTCACCATACAGTACTTCATTTTTGATCTAGTGTACCATGATTCATTGTTTGTGTATAACACACAAGGCAGGAAACAACAAATATTGGAGAGGATGTGGAGAAAGGGGATCCCTCTTACACTGTTGGTGGGAATGAAAGTTGGTACAGCCACTTTGGAAAACAGTGTGGAGGTTCCTTTAAAAATTAAAAATAGATTTACCTTATGTCCCAGTAATGCAATTGAATTGCTATTTACACCAAAGACACAGCCGTAGTGAAAAGAAGGGTCATATGCACCCCAATGTTCATAAAAAGTGACTTTAAAACAAATTGGTAAAATAATATCTATTTTGAATGAGAAAAAAGGTTAAAAAATTAAATTTTAGACTGAGGGAGAAGTGCATAGTGAGGAAATACCTAGAGCTCAATATGTTATTTTCCCCTGTTGTGGGAATTTTACAGTCCTACGGAATCTATAAGCTTGTTATTCACCTGTTCTTCCAGTCTGTCTTCAGGGGAAGGAGCCTGCTGTGTTGATTCTCAGGTTCCTTTGCCTGGGTTGAGTTCCACCACCTCTTGTCTGGTTCTCTGTGTTGCTTTTGTTCCTTACTGGTTTTCAGAGCCTCTTCAGAGAGTCAGAGCAAAAATGGCTATGCCAGAATCTCCGGCCCAGAGCTGCAAAATTGCAGTCTCCCTTCTTTAATAAGACCCCCCAGGTCAAACCATCTCCATTTCTGTGTGCACCAAACCCATAGACTCCCACAGTTCACCCTCACTGCAGTTCTCCCAGGGAGAGTCCCAGGGGCCCACAAAAATCAATGAGCTTTGTGTCTTTGTGACTGCAAGTGGTTGTGGGCTGGTGTGCCCACTCTGCTCCCCCCTCCAAAATCACACCTGGGTGGATCCCATTGTCCTTTCCAGGGCTACTACCAAGCTGAAAGCTGTTGCCCAGTCTTGGGCACAGCCGTTTTGTCTCTCCCAGGGGTTGTTAAATGGCCTACAGGTTCCAGTCCTCTTCAGAGTGCTCAAGCAAAGAGTGGTCTCCATGCTGGCCCAGCTTGTGGTCTATGGTGACTGGAGCTGAGAGTCCCTTCTGGGCTCTTGACCCTAACCAGTTTATTTACTCCACTCCTTGGGCCTTCTGTTGAATCAGACATGCTCATTCTTTCTATGTTCCCTGGGATCCTGAGACCACCATGATCCACCTAGAATTCTGCTCTAGTCACCCCTTTTCCTCTTTCCAAAAGGGATATTTCTCACTGGAGCAGATTTCTGAGGGTACCAGTTTTGCACTCTGATGTTATATCACTTTCCCCTAGCCAGCTTATGGAGGCTCCCTCCCACCTCCATTTATCTTCCAATATTTCCCCAAAGAGTCATGATTCAGCACCGTTTACCTTGCAAAAAAACAGTCATTTTACTGCTTCTAGAGATCCAGATATATATTCCTATATCTCAGGCTGAATTCAAGTGTGTTCAGAATAGTTTCATAGATATCCAGCTAAATTTGAGGGGTCAGATAAAATGAGGTCCCCTACTTTGCTATCATCTTGCCTCCCCACATTTTTTTAACATTATATATCTGTAATTGAAAATGTCACCCTTTTTTTATTACTATGATACCTATTATGCTTAAAATATTAACAGAATTTTCATAGTGTAATCTAATATCACATCTATATTCAGATTTCTTGATTACATTAATAATCTTATATCTCTTTGGCAATGTCAACTGCCTTATTTGGATAAGGAAACAAAAATATCCACATACTGTATTGACTTGTCATGCCAAGTGAGTGTTTTGTGTTTGTTTTTTTTTTTTCTTATAAGAATTTCCAGCCAGCACACTCAGCGCCAATCACATCTTTTAAACTTCTATGAAAGGCCACTCTATCCATGTGTATGTACACATACTGTAAGGGCAGAGGGATGAGCACACCCATTAAAGAAGTCCTGACCTAATCATTGGTGAGTGTCAAGATCTATGTCCTCTCTCACTGCCAAAGTTGACTCTGAGGAGTATGTGGTTTACACACCTTCCCGGAAATGAGCCATTGGATTAAGTTGCTTACTGGTAGATTACTGAATAAAACACCCTCATTAGCTTCCTTAGCTTCTCCAAATCAATTACTTATGCCCTTAATGTCAGTTAAACAACTTACACTAAATCTCCATCTTAAGATCTACTTCTGTGGAAAACCAACTAAAAAAAAATTGACCCTCCCACTTTTCATTAATGCTATTTATTTCTTAGAGACACTTCATTCGATGGAATGTCTTATAATCTAGGGTGCCTGGGTGACTCAGTCGGTTAAGCAGCTGGATCTTGATTTAGGCTCAGAACATGATCTCAGGGTCCTGGAAGCTAGCCTCTTGTGAGCATGCTCCATGCTCAGTGGGGAGTCTGCTTCTTTCCCTCTCCATCTTCTGCCCTTCCCCCACTTGTGTGGATGCTCTCTTAGTTTCTCTCAATAGATACATCTTTAAAAACAAAAATAAGATTTTGTATTGAAGTATGCTTTACACAAGAAAATGATATTTCAATAAAAATTTTTCATCAAGCAAACCCAGGGTCCACCTCATGCATTAATCGGTAGTCACATTCTGTCTGTCTGTCTCTCTCTTTTTAATTTCACCTTTTAAGCAGAATGCCCTCCTCCAATATGACCTGTTGATAAATACACTCTGATGTCTTCTGAGCACCTCAAACTCAATACAGGACAAAATGGCCTTTACATTACCAGGAACCACCCTTTGCTGAACCATTGCATTTTCATGACTTTCACAAACTATATCTATGATCCCATTATATTAAACTGGATAAATGCAACAGCTTCTTAGCTGGTATCTTGGACACCAGATTCACCTGGTTTCAGTTCTTCCTGCAGTCTTCTGCCAGCATTATAACTGGAGTGATAAAGACTGTCTATTTTGCTCACAAGAGAGTACCTGGCAATAGCAGATAAAAGGAAATATTTTTAAAAAATGAGTTAACACACAACTACCTGATCAACTAATCTTTGACAAAGCAGGAAAGAATAACAATTGAAAAAAGACATCCTCTTCAACAGTTGTTGGGACAAATGGGCAGCAGCATGCAGAAAAGTGAAACTGGATGACTTTCTTACAACATACACAGAAATAAATTCAAAATGGATTAAAGAACTAAATGTGAGACATGAAACCATCAAAATCTTAGAGAAGACAACAGGCAGCAACCATTTTTTACCTCAGCCACAGCAACATATTGCCAGGTGCATCTCTAGAGACAAGGGAAACAAAAGCAAAAATGAACTATTGGGACTTCATCAAGATAAAAAAAAAAAGAAAATTCTGCACAGTAAAAGAAACAATCAATAAAACTAAAAGGGAGCCTATGGAATAGGAGAAGATATTTGCAAATAACATATCTGACAATGGTAAGTATCCAAAATCTACAAAGAACTTACCAAACTCAACACTCAAAAAACCCCAAACAATCTAGTTAAGAAATGGGGAAAGGCCTGAACAGACATTTTTCCAAAGAAGACATCCATGTGGCCAATAGACACATGAAAAGTTGTTCAACATCATTCATTATCAGGGAAATACAAATGAAAACCACAATGAAGTACCATCTTACACCATTCAGAATGGCTAAAATTAAGAACACGGGAAACAGCAGATGTTGGCAAGGATGTGGAGAAAGGGGAACCCTCTTACACTCTTGGTGGAATACAAAGTAGTGCGGCCACTCTGGAATATAATATGGAGGTTCCTCAAAAAGTTAAAAAGAGAACTACCGTATGACCCAGCAATTGCAATGCTAGGTATTTACCCAAATTTTACACAAATATTGATTCAAAGTGGCCCATGCACCCCAATTTTTATAGCAGGATTATTGACAATAGCCCAGTTATGGAAAGAGCCAAAATGTCCATCATCCATCAACTGATGAATGGATAAAGAAGTGTATATATATGTATATATGTATAGGTGTATATATACATGTGTATATTTGTGTGTGTATGTATACACATATGTACACACATATGTATATATGTATACATATATAGTGGAATATTACTCGGTCATCAAAAAGACTAAACACTTTCCATTTGCAGTGAAATGGATGGAGCTAGAGTGTATTGTGCTAAGTGAAATAAGTCAGAGAAAGAAATACAAATGCCACATGATTTCACTCACATGTGACATTTAAGAAGCAAAACAGATGAAAATAGGGGAAGCGGGGAAAAAAGAGAGGTAAACAAACCATAAAAGACTCTTTTAACTATAGGAAACAAACTGAGGTTTGATGGGGGTGGGGAATCGGTTAAAGGTGTGATGGGTTTTAAAGAGGGCAGTTGTGATAAGCACTGGGAATTATATGTAAGTGATGGATCACTAAATTCTATTTCTGAAACCAAAATTACACTATATGCAAACTACCCAGAATTTAAACAACAATTAAAAAATGAAAAAAAAGAGGCAAACCCGTTTATGCTTAATGAGTAGTACATCAGCAGCAGTGTAGTATGCATGTCATCTTAAAACCAATAAATACCCATCTTCTCCAGTGGAAGCACAGATAATTTTAAACATATTAAATAAGTAAAGAAAAACAAAATTTTAATAATATATTTTATTTATTCTCATATATCTAAAATATTTCAATATGTAATCATTACAAAAAATACTGAAATATTTTGTTATTTTTACATATAAAGTTTAAAATATACTGTGCATTTTACACTTACAGTACACCTCAATTCTGATTATTTCAAGTGCTCAAGAGTTTCATGCAGCTGGTGTGCAGTATTATGCATTATAAGTGATAAGTGTCCATTGCTCAAACATATTTCAATTTATATATACATATATATTTGGTTATTTTTCCAAATATAGAGCTATAACAAATATACAATAAACTTCACATAATAATGTACATAGAGATATAACAAATATACAATAAACTTCACATAATAATGTATAAATTCTAGTGAGTATATATATATATAGAGAGAGAGAGAGAGAATATTTTTATTACTTGGAATGTGGTGATGGTAACATGAGATTATATATTCGATTACTGATATACATTTAGGTTCCTTTGGATCTGAGACTGTTAAAAGTGGAGCTGTCACATTCATATCTATGTCTCTTGAGACACATACAGGATCACAAGGTTTTTGTGTTCAAATTCAATAGGTGATGCCAAATACATTTCATTCAGCACTGTCAGTTCTTTTTAAAATGTTTATTAGTTATAGAGAATAACTAGGGCTATCTAATTTGGAGTTCAATTTTCATTTCTCCAATGACTAAAATGTGGAGCAACTTACCTTATTGGTAATCTGTGGCATTAATTTGTACTCCCATAACGTCCAGTGATGGACAATGCATGAGCCTTAAAGACATGCAACATCATTTTTTTAAAGATTTATTTATGTATTTACTTACATACTTATTACTTTTTATTTTTATTTTATGTCTTTAAAATTTTTTATTATGTTATGTTAGTCACCATACAGTACATCATTAGTTCTTGATGTAGTGTTCCATGACTCATTGTTTGTACATAACACCCAGTAGTCCATGGAATACGTGCCCTCCTTAATACCCATACCAGGGTAGCCCATCCCCCCACCCCTCTCCCCTCTGAAACACTAATTTAGTTTCCCACAGTCCATAGTCTCTCATGGTTCATTCCTCCTTCTGCTTACCCCCCCTCATTCTTCCCTTCCTTCTCCTACCAATTTCCCTGCTATTTCTTATGTTCTATAAGTGAGTGAAACCGTATGATAATTGTCTTTCTCTGCTTGACTTATTTCACTTAGCATAATCTCCTCCAGTCCCATCCATGTTGCTGCAAATGTTGGGTAATCATCTTTCTGATGGCTGAGTATTATTCCTTTGTATAAAGGGACCACATCTTTATCCATTCTTCTGTTGAAGAGCACCTCGGCTCTTTCCAGAGTTTAGCTATTGTGGACAATGTGGCTATGAACATTGGGGTGCATATGGCCCTTCTGCACTGTATCTGTATCTTTGGGGTAAGTACCTAGTAGTTCAATTGCTGGGCCATAGGGTAGCTCTATTTTTAATATTTTGAGGGACCTCCACTCTATTTTCCAAAGAGTCTGTACCAACTTGCATTCCACTAACAGTGTAGGAGGGTTCCCCTTACTCCACAGCCTCTCCAACATTTGTTGATTCTTGTCTTGTCAATTTTTCCCACTCTAACTGGCATAAGGTGGTATCTCAATGTGGTTTGGATTTGAATTTCCCTGATGGCTAATGATGTTGAACATTTTTTCATGTGTCTGTTAGCCATTTGTATGACATCATTGGAAAAGTGTCTGTTCGTACATCTGCCCATTTTTTGATTTGATTATTTGTTTCTTGTTTATTGAGTTTGAGAAGTTCTTTGTAGATCTTGGATACTAGTCTTTTATCTGTAGTGTCATTTGCAAATATACTCTCCCATTCCTTGGGCTGCCTCTTCCTTGTTTTGACTGTTTCCTTGGCTGTGCAGAAGCTTTTTATCTTGATGAATTCCCACAAGTTCAATTTTGCTTTTGTTTCCCTTGCCTTTGGAGATGTGGCATGAAAGAAGTTGCTGTGGCCTATGTCAAAAGGTTACTGCCTATGTTCTCCTCTATGATTTTGACAGATTCTTGTCTCATATTGAGGTCTTTCATCCATATGGAGTTTATCTTTATGTATGGTGTGAGAGCGTGGTCAAGTTTCATTCTTCTATATATAGTTGTCCAATTTTCCCAGCACTATTTATTGAAGAGACTGTCTTTCTTCCATTGGGTGTTTTTTCCTGCTTTGTCAAACTTAGTTGACTATGGAGTTGATCCACTTGCGGAGTCTGTATTCTGTTCCATTAGTCTATGTGTCTGTTTTTGTGCCAGTACCATGCTGTCTTGGTGATCACAGCTCTGTAGTATAGCTTGAAATCCGGCAACGTGATGCCCCCAGCTTTAGCACAGCAGGCCCCTCCCCAGAAGGCAGGCTGAAAAAACAAGAAGCCCACATCTCTAAGGTCCCTATAAATCAATTGCACCTTGCTTGGGTCCATTTCAATAATTTGGCCCTGTATATCCCTGCAACCACACCTAATCAGAATGACAAGGAGCAGGAACCCCCAACAAATGAAAGACGCAGAGACTGTGACCTCTGCCACAAAATTAATGGATATGGATATAACCAAATTGTCAGAAGTGGATTTCAGAGTAACAGTTGTCAAGATGATGTGTAGGCTTGAAGAAAATATTAACGGAAATATAGAATCTATAAGAGCTGAAATGAGAACAAATCTGGTGGAAATTAAGAAGGCTATGAATCAAATGCAGTCTTTTTTTTAAATAATATTTTTTATTATATTATGTTAGTCACCATACAGTACATCCCTAGTTCTTGATGTAAAGTTCCATGATTCATTACTTGTGTATAACACCCAGTGCACCATGCAATATGTGCCCTCCTTAATACACATCACCAGCCTATCCCATTCCCCGCTCCCCTCTGAAGCCCTCAGTTTGGTTCCCAGAGTACACAGTCTCTCATGGTTCATGCCCCCTTCTGTTTACCCCCCTCTTTACATTCCCACACCGATCATGTATTATTGGGCTGCCTTGGGCAAAGCAGTTTTCTACAGGTGAAACAATCCCCTAAGGTGTGGGTAGCTGAAAGCTGCCTGCCAGCAGCACTCCTAATGGCCAGGCAATTAATCAGTCAGGAAACAGGAAGCCTGGCAGATTCAAGTGGTCAATGTCCTGAGGATAGTTATGACACTTTCCCAATAAAGACATAGAAATGGCTAACAAACACATGAAAATATATTCAACATCATTAGCCATCAGGGAAATTCAAATCAAAACCACATTGAGATACCACCTTGTGCAAGTTAGAATGGCGAAAATGCACAAGGCAAGAAACAACAAATGTTGGAGTGGATGTGGAAAAAGGGGTCCCTCTTACACTGTTGGTGGGAATACAAGTTGGTACAGACGTTTTGGAAAACAGTGTGACCCAGCCATTGCACTACTGGGTATTTACCCCAAAGATACAGACATAGTGAAGAGAAGGGCCATATGCACCCCAGTGCTCATAGCAGCATTGTCCACTAAATTGTGGAAGGTGCTGAGATGCCCTTCAACAGACGAATAGATAAAGAAGATGTTGTCCATATATACAATGGAATATTACTCAGCCATCAGAAAGAACGATTACACAACATTTACAGCAACATGGATGGAACTGGAGGAGATTATGCTAAGTGAAATAAGTCAAGGAGAGAAAGACAATTATCATATGGTTTCACTCATTTTTGGAACATAAGGAGTAGAAGAGAGGTTGTTAGGAGAAGGCAGGGAATAATGAAGGGGGGTAAACAGAACTGGGAATGAACCATGAGAGTATGGACTCTGTGAAACAAGCTGAGGGTTTCAGAGGAGAGGGAGCTGGGGGGATGGGCTAGCCTAGTAATGGGTATTAAGGAGGGCACATATTGCATGGAATACTGGCTGTTATTCACAAACAATGAAAAATGAAATACTGCATCAAAAACTAATGAGGTATTGTATCGTGACTAACATAATAAAAATGAAAAAAAAAAAGATCCTCCTATTCTGCAGTCCTCCTAACCTCCTCTGTCCCCACTAATTATATTTCTGTAGTAGGCTTTGAAATTCAGAGTTGTAATCCTCCAACTCATTCTTTTTTGGCATCATTTTGTTGATTCTAAATTACCTGTATTTCCATAAGAACTGTCCGATCTTCTTGTTGGACAGACCTTTTAAGTATGCTATCATGTCCCTCTATATCTCTTTCTACAGTCTTTGGTTTAAAATCTAATTTGTCTGATGTGAGGTTTGCTACCCCAGCTTTCTTTTGAGATCCTTTGACATGGTAAATTCTTCTTCGTCCCCTCAATTTCAGTCTGGGTGTGACATTAGATTCAAAATGAGTCTCTTGCAGACAACATATGGACGAGTCCTACTTTTTTATCCAATCTGAAAACCTGTGTATTTTGATGGGAGCATTCAGCCCATTTACATTCAGAGTAGTATTGAAAGATATGAATTTAGTGCCATTTTATTGTCTGTAGAGTCTCTGTTTCTGTGGATTGTCTCTGTTACTCCCTGGTCTATGTTACTCTTGGTGTCTCTCTTTGCTTACTGTATTCCCCTTAATCTATCTTTCAGGGCTGGCTTAGTGGTCACATATTCTTTCAGTTTCTGCCTGTGCTGGAAGCTCTTTATCTCTCTATCCATTTTGAATGACAGCCTTGAGGGATAAAGTATTTTTGGCTGCATGTTCTCCTCATTTAGCCCCCTGATTTTGTCTTCCCAGCCCTTTCTGGCTTGACAGATTTCTGTGGATAGGTCTGATGTTATTCTGATGTTCCTACCTCCATATGTAAGGAACCTCCTCTCCCTAGCTACTCTCAGGATAGTTTCTTTGGTGGTAAAATTTGAAAGCTTCACTATTATATGTTGGGGTGTTGATCTGTTTTTATTGATTTTGGGAGGGGTCCTTTCTGTCTCTTGGAGACAAATGCTTGTTTCCTTCCCCAGGTTACGGGAGTTCTCAGCTATTATTTGCTCAAATACACCTTCTAGCCCTCTCTCTCCACCACCACCTCCCGGATTCCCAATAATTCTGACATTGTAAAATTTCATGGCATCATTAATCTCTCCAAGCCTTTCTTAATGGACTTCTATCTGACTATCTCTGTTTTCCTCAACTTACTACCTTTCCATCAGCTTACCTTCTAGATCACTAATTCTCTCTTCTGCCTCATTTACCCTGGCTGTTACAGTATCCAGTTTAAACTACCTCTCATTCATAGCATTTTCCCCCCAAAGGAGCAATATTTATTTAGATTACAGAGAAGATACAGATTACAAGGGCCAAGCTCCACCTGATCTGATCTCATTTCTGCCCTTAGAGATTCTATAATGTCACTAATTTTTTTTTTCAAGCCTACCTATAAACTTTATGATAGCTATCCTTAATTCTATCTCGGACATCTAGCTATATCCATATCTATTAGTTCTGTGACATTGTCTCTGGTTCTGTTCTTTTTGAAAGTTCTTCTTCCTAGTCATTCTGTTGAGGGAAGTTAGAGCTAATGAACAGAGTCCAAAATATTAACCATGACACTAGCAAGATGCACCCTAGTGAAATCCACAGTGGTTGGAAACCACCAAAAATAAACAAAGCCAAACTGAAATAGAAGAATAAAATTTTAAAAAATAAAATAAAAATAAAAAATGTGAAGAAGGGAAGAGGGACTATAACCTCTCAGTGTGGACAAAGTAGGGTGTTCAACTTGTAGCTGGGTGAATTCTGGTCTCTGTGTTAGAAGATACTACTTCCCAAAATTGCAAGAAATGTAAAATTTATATATATATATATATAATTGAATAGAGTGAAAAAAGGACTAAAATGAAGCATATATCTATAAAAAATATAGGTGTGAAAAAATACAAGTTAAAAAGGGACTGTTAAATATAAGCTATATAATAAACATCTAGTTAAAATGAGAAAAAAGGCAAAAAAAGAAACAAAAGGGAAAAAGAAAAAGAAAAAGAAAAAAAAAAAGAAAAGGAGTAAAGTAAAGAAGTTGTGAGGCAACTCCTGGAGCTCAATACACTATTTCCCCCTGGCATTGGAATTTTACCATTTTAAAGGATCCATATGGTTGTCATCCAACTGTTCTTCCAGATTGTCTTCTGGGGGAGGGGCCTGCCAAGCTGTTTGTTAGGTAACTCTGCCCTTGTGGAGTTGTCCCACCCCTTGTCAGGGGGATTGGTTCAGTGTAAACCGGTCCTTCATGTGGCTTTTTTTCACTGGAGGGTTTCCAAGCCTCCTCAGAGGATCAGAACAAAACTGGCCACACCCAAACCTCTGGCCCAGAGGAGAAATAGCACTGTCTGCCTTCTTTAATAAAGCCTGCAGGACAGTTTCCAGTTCTGTATGCACTTCCAAAAACCAGCCTCCCATGGTGTGCGCCCATGGCAGCTCTCCCAGAGGTAGTCCCAGAGGCCCAGGAGTGCCACTGCCCTTTGTGATTCTAAAACAGTGAGTGGCTGTGGACTCATGCAATTCCTGAAGCTCCTGGATCCTGTCTGGGTGCGTAACCTGCTTCCTGGCTCCATTGCTCAGCCACTCTAGCCATTCAAGACCCCCTTTGTTCTACTCCTTGTATTCCAAGGACACAATGCCCTACTAGAATTCTGCCTTTTCATTTCCAGAGCCCCTTTCAGAGAGGGATGTCTTTCACTAGAGCAGATTTCTAAGGGTTCTGATTTTGCATTCTGGTGTTATATCACTTTCTAGGAGCCAGTTTATGGAGATTCCCTCACCCTTCTGTTTATCATCCAATATCTCCCAGCAGATTCATGACTCTGCATGTCCTACCCCACAAAAAGCAGTTGCTTTTCTGCTAGCGGAGATCCAAATATATATTCTTACATCTCAGGGTGATTCAGTGGGTATTCCAAGTGGTTTGATATATAACCTGCTAAATTCAGTAGACCAGTTGAAATGGGGTCCCCTACTCCTCTGCCATCTTGCCACCTCTTTGGATGGTTTTATTAACACACACACACACACACACACACACACACACACACACACACACACACACACAGATACCAACAGATGTTTTTAAGAATGTAGAGAAATTTGAACCCCAGAACACAGGTAGCTGGAATGTAAAGTAATAATTTTTAAGGTAGTTACTTTGAACAATGGAGTGTCATTTCCTTAAATGCTAAGACATTCAGGTACCATTGGACTCAGAAATTTCATTCTTGGGTATATACCAAGATAAATGGAAACATATTTCTAAACAAAATCATGTAAACTAATATTCATAGTGGCATTATTCATAGTAAATTAAAAAGTGGAACCAATGCATGTATCTATCAACTGATATATTAAAAAATAAGTTATATTCATAAACTACAGTATCACATGAGAATATAACGTATGAAGTGCTGATACTTGCAACAAAATTGATGGACCTTGAAAACATGCTATGTGAATGAAACCAGTTACATAAGACTAAATGATACTTGATTCCATAGGAAATATTTTGAATATTAAAATCAATGGAGACAATATGTAGATTAGTGTTTGTGTAAGATTGGCAGTGTGAGGTACAGGATGAAACCTACAAAAACAGCAATCCTTTTTGGGGTTCTAAAATTGTCTGTGTTGATCATCACACTTCCCTGAGACTCTACTACCTATTGAGCTATACACACTGTGCACTATTACTTGGTGAATTTTATGATGTATGAACTCTATCTCAATAAATCTTTCACTCAAAAGAATGAATCCAAAACACAAGGAAGAGATCTCATTCTAGCTCAAATTGTGTATTACATACTTATTCGATGGTCTAATTCCCTCTGCTCTGGTAAGAAAACAAGAGGCTAAGGATAGTTAGCCTTTATCCTTTATGCTCTTATCTATAGTTGACAGTGCCATGTGTGATATTTTTCTGTGAAAATGTATTTGTTCATCTAATAACTTCTTATGATCACTGTTTTTTTAATGCCCTCTAAACTCATGTATTCATCATTTCTAATTCTTAAAAATAGTCAGTATGCAATTGCTTACTTATAGTATTCCAATGTTTCACATCCTTATTTTCTTATTGTATATACTTCAGTTGTTAAATCCTAGCATGTACATTGCCATTTAATCTTTTAAATACTATATTTGTTCTATTTTCACTCTTCTATTTTAATCCTAAACATGTTTATGTCAGGTTTATTAGTGGTATTCTTAAGTAAATCATTATGAATTTTATCTTCTCTAAATTTTTACATTATTTTGATGCAGTCCTTATATCACTTTGATTTCTAATTTATGCTGAGTACATGTCATAATTCCTTTTTATTTTTAAAATTTTTAAAAGATTTTATTTTTTTAAGTAGCCTATGCATTTAATGTGAGGCTCAAACCCATGACCCCAAGAAAAGGACCACAAAGTCCACTAACTGAGCCGGCCAGTCACCACCCCCCTCCTCTGAAACGTGTCATTTTTCAGTGTTCGTCTCTTTGGACAACAATTACTAAATTATACAAATATTAAACTATTTTCATATTAGCAATACACTTCAGTCACCTACGGATTCAACAGACTTCAAAACAGAAACACAAAATGTTACTGACAAAAGCAAAAAGAAAAAAAAAACTATTAAATTTAGGAACTCATGCTAGTGTGTACAGGACTACCTCACCTCAAAATATACTTGAAGGATTGAGCAGAGCTTGATACTACAGTAAATAATTTAAAAAATAAGTCTCTGGTAAAGACTATATATGTATAATGTTCATAATATTTCTTTCATGTTGTGAAATTTTGTCAGTGTGTAATGTGCTGTGGAATTCAGCATGCTAATAATTTTAGAGGAATTTAAAATTTGTGGTCCTCAAGAATGTAGGACTGTGATTTTAATTTTCTTTTAAAATCCTCTGGCTTTGGTATCACATCAACATTTTTCTCATAAGTTTGGAAGCATTCCTTGCTCTTCATTTTTTTAGATTTTGAGAAGGATACGTATTAGTTTTTCCTTAAATGTTTGGTAGAATTCACTAGTGATGCCATCTCCTCCTGAAATTTCTGTGTTGTGAAGTTTTGGTTACTGATACAATCCCTTACTTGTTAATGGTCTACTTAGATTTTCCATTTCTTCATAATTCAGTCTTGGTAGATTGTATATTTACAGAAACCTATCTCTTTCTTCTAGGATAGCCAATTTCTAGGCATACAATTGTTCATGTTCATAGATGATTCTTATGATTATCATTCTGTTGTATAAGTTACAGTATCTCTTTCATTGATAATTTCATGAATTTTAGTCCTTTCTCTTTTTCTTAGTCTAGCTAAAGATTTGCCAATTCTGTTTATCTTTTCAAAAAACAATTCTTTATTACGTTGGTTATTTATTTTGTTTTTGTAGTCTCTATTCCATTTCTATCTACTGTAATGTTTATTTCTGCTAAATTTGGGCTTTATTAATTCTTGTTATTCAAGTAGGTTTTTGTTTGTTTTTTTTTTGTTTGTTTTTTCTTTTTCTTTCTCCTTGAGTATCTGATTTATTCTGGTGCTAATTGCAAATCAGCTATTCACATTATCACATTCTTTTCTTTTTTAATATTTTTATTATATTATGTTAGTAACCATACAGTACATCCCTAGTTTTTGCTGTAAAGTTACATGATTCATTACTTGCATATAACCCAGTGCATCATGCAATACGTGCCCTCCTAACTACCCATCACCAGCCTATCCCATTCCCCCACCCCCTCACCTCTGTAGCCCGCAGTTTGTTTCTCAGAGTCCATAGTCTCTCATGCTTCATTCCCCCTTCTGACTACCCCCCCTTTCTTTATCCCTTTCGTCTCCTACTGATCTTCCTAGTTCTTATGTTCCATACATGAGAGAAACCATATGGTGGTGACCTCTCCATTTCATTCATAATTTTAATAATCTGGGTCCTTTCTCTTTTCTTTTGGATAAGTCTTGCCAGTGGTCTGTCAAATTTATTGATTCTCTCAAAGAACCAGCTTCTAGTCCTGTTGATCTGCTCTACTGTACTTCTGGTTTCTGCTTGATTGATTTCAGCTCTAATTTTGGTCAACTCCTTCCTTGTGAGTGGATTAGGCCTGTCCCTCTGTTTCTGTTCCAGCTTCTTGAGGTGAGAATACAAAACTGCATTTTAGATTTTTCTATTCTTTTGAGTGAGGCTTGGATGGCTATGTATTTCCCCCTTAGGACTGCCTTTGCAGTTTTCCATGGGTTTTGGACTGTTGTATTTTCATTCTCATTGGTCTCCATAAATTGTTTAATTTGATTTTTGATTTCCTGGTTTATCGAGTCATTCCTGAGCAGGATGGTTCTTAGTCTCCAAGTGTTTGAGTTTCTTCCAAATTTTTCCTTGTGGTTGAGTTCCAATTTCAGAGCGTTGTGGTCTGAGAATATGCACGGGATAATTTCAATCTTTTGGTATCGGTTGAGACCTGTTTTGTGTCCCAGAACATGGTCTATTCTTGAGAATGTTCCATGGGCATTAGAATAGAATGAGTATTCTTTGGTTCTGGGGTGTAGTGTTCTATATATATCTATGAGGTCCAACTCATTGAGTATGGCATTCAAAGCCTTTGATTCTTTGCTTAGTTTTTGCCAGGGTGTTCTATTTCTGATAGTGGAGGGTTGAGGTCCCCTACTATTAATGTATTTTTATTTATATGTCTCTTTATTCTGGTTAAGAGTTGGCTTGTGTATCTTGCTGCTCCCCTGTTGGGGGCATATATATTTATAATTGTCATATCCACTTGTTGAATACTTCCTTTAAGAATAATATAGTGCCCTTCTGCGTCTCTAACTATAGTCTATAGTTTAAAATCCAATTTATCTGATATGAGAATTGCTACCCCAGCTTTCTTTTGAGGTCCATTTGCGTGAAAGATGGTACTCCATCTCCTTACTATCAGTGTGAATGCATCTTTGGGTTCGAAATGAGTCTCTTGTAGACAGCAAATGGATGGTTCATTTCCTTTTATCCAATCTGCAACCCTGTGGTATTTTATGGGAGCATTTAAGCCATTCACATTAGGACTGAGTACTGAGAGATATGATTTTAATGATGCCATGTTGCCAGTAAAGTCTTTGTTTGTATTGGCTGTGACTTTCTGTTCTGTATCACTCTTGGGCCTTTTTACTTTTATAGAACCCCCCTTAATATCTCCTGTAGGGCTGGTTTCGTGGTTACGAAATTGGTTAGTGACTGGCAATTCTGAAATGTCTTTATTTCTCCATCAATTCTGAATGACAGCCTTGCTTGATAAAGGATCCTTGGCTGCATGTTTTTCTCTGAAAGAGCTTTAAATATGCTTCCCCAACCCTTTCTCTCATTCCAGGTCTGTGTAGACAGGTCTGACGTAATTCTGATGCCTTTGCCTTGGTACGTGAGAAATTTCTTTGCCCTGGCCGCTTTCAATACTGTATCCTTGGATCTAATATTTGCGAAATGCACTATGACGTGACGTGGTGTAGTTTTGTCGTGGTTGAGCTTGGGAGGGGTCCTCTCTGCCTCTTGGACACGAATGTTTGTTTCCTTCGCTAGATTAGGGAAGTTTTCAGCTACAATTTGTTCACATATCTCTTCTAGACCTCTGTTTTTCTCCACCCCCTCGGGGATGCCAATGATTCTAACATTGGATCGTTTCATTGAGTCAGTAATCTCCCGTAGCCAACATTCGTAGGCTTGGATTTTTTTAAGAGCAGCTTCTATTTTGGTTTTTTCCTCTATTAACCCATCCTCCAATTCACTAACCCGTTCCTCTGCTTGTGTGACCCTGGCCATCAGAGCCTCTAGTTTTGCTTGCATTTGGCTCATAGAATTTTTAATTCTGTCAGATTCGCTCTCATTTCTGTCCTTAGGGATTCTATATTCTCAGTAACCTTTTCGTTAATAGTTTTTTCAATTCTATTCATCATTTTGACCATCGTTACTCTGAATTCCATTTCTGATACTTTGGTTACATCCATATCCATTATTTCTGTGGCAGAGGCCACAGACTCACCGTCTTTTCTTTGCTGGGGGTGGTGGGCTTCTCCTTCTTGTCATTCTGATGAGGAGAGGTTGCGGGGTTGTCCAAAGCCCAAATTATTGACTGGGTCCCAGGCCATGCCCCTTGTTTTATAGGGATCTTAGGGTTCTGGGCTTCTTCTTTCAAGATTTTATTTATTTATTTATGTGGCAGCTAACCAGCGAGAGAGGGAACAGAAGCAGGGGAGTGCTTCTCCCTTCTCCCCAGCGAGAGAGGAAGAAGCAGGCTCCCAGCGGAGGAGCCCGATGAGGGACTCCTTTCCAGAATGCCTTGATCACGCCCTAAGCCAAAGACAGGCGCTCAATGACTGTGCCACCCAGGCGCCCGGGTTGTGGGCTTCTTGATTTTTCAGCCTGCATTCTGTGTTCTGGGGGAAAGGCATGCTGCACCAATACTCAGGCAACCCTGTTTGGGTAGAGTCTCCGTGTCCCCTGCGAGGGGGGATGGGGATGGGCACTCTCTGAGCCAGTATTTCCAGGCTTTTGTTCTCTGGCGGCTTTCCCTGGCGGTTTCCTGTACCTCTTCTGAGAGTCAGAGCAGCAGCGGCCGAATTTCAGCCTCTGTCACAGAACAGAGGGATTGCGGCCCATTCTCTACTAATGTTCTGGCCACTTTAACTCTGTTACTGTTGGTGCTGCTCAACCCTGCAGTGTCCCGGGATGTGCGCCCCATACCCGGTGTCCCAGCCCTCACTTCCAGGGCCCACGTGTCTCTGTCCTTTGTGTTTCTAACGCCGCCAGCCGCCAGCTGCCCCGCATGCACTCCAGAAGCTCCGGGTCTCGGTCTGGATCCAGTGAGTGCACCGGGATTCTGGTGTTCCGCAAGATGCCTGGTGGCGCGCGTACCCGGCTCACTGTCTCAGTCTGCTGTTTTGCGGGTGCCGTAGGCGAGCCCCGCCTGCTCTCCCATGCAAGTGGCTACCGCTTCCCTGCGCCCGAACGTGGTGGCTCCCTCCCCCTTCCATTTATCTTCTGATATCTGTGCACGGTTTCATGGCTCCCCACTCCGTACCTCAATACTCAGCACTGGAGATGTTCATTTGTAGAGATCCAGATGCATCTTCCTGCGTCTAAGGCTGGTTCTGTGGTTGTTTAGGCTGGTCTGGTACCTATCCAGCTTGACTCGGGGGACTGGCTGAAAAAGGTGTCTCCTACTCCTCCACCATCTTAACTCCTCCACATGTTCTTTATCCATTTGTTTGTTGAAGGGTATCTCAGTTATTGTGGACATTGCTGCTATGAACATTGGGGTTCATGTGCCCCTTCTTTTCACTACATCTGTATCTTGTGTGACTTCACATGTGACTGAAATACAAAATTATTAATTTTATTATGTTAAAATCTAGATTCAGGCAGTTTGGTGGGTTTTTTAAAGATTTTATTTATTTATTTGAGAGAGAGAGCACAAGCAGAGAAATGGACAGAGAGAGAGGGAGAAGCAGACTCCCTTGCTAAGCAGGGAGCCCTATGTAGGGCTTGATCCCAGGACCCTGGGCTCATGAGCTGACCTGAAGGCAGATGTTTAACCAACTGAGCCACCCAGGGACTCCTACATTTAAGCAGTTTGAAGATAACATGGGATCGTTAAAAGTCTTCATTAACCCACATATAATGCAATTGCAATGTAAACCACACAGTTTTAAGGAAACAAATAACTAATTCTAAGATTAATATGGAAAATAATGAAAAATCAGTCTTAATAAAACTTTAAAAAGAATTAACGACAAAAGATGAAATCATCAGTGACATAATTTTTTTAGCCATAGGAATAAAAACCAACACTTCAATTAAAAAAAAATTAAAAAGGGCACCTGGGTGTCTCAGTCGATTAAGTATCTGTATTTCGTTAAGGTCATGATCCCAGCGTCCTGGAATCAAGTCCCATATTGGGCTCTCTGCCTAGCAGTGAGTCTGCTTCTCCCTCTACTCTTTCCCTCCTCTTGTGATCTCTCTCTCTCTCTCTCTCTCTCTCTCTCTCAAATAAATAAATACATAGGTAAAGGTTGAAAATGTCGTAATTAATATATGTAGGAACTGGGAAACAAAGGAGAACCAAATTATCAATCAAGGTGACATGACTTTTGATTTGATCTTAAATATCAATAAAAGTCATATTTTCAAGTTGAAAACTAATTATGTTTGAGGCCTTCAGAGGAAAAGTGGATGCTAACATAAAGTACTATAATTGAAGATCAGGGACTGAATTCTCTGGAGAGACTGTAAAATTAAATCACTGATGACTTAGTAAAATTGTTTTGCATAGGTTTCTTCTGGAAATTTAAAGGTTTTCAGTTACTCTGCTTGTAGTATCTTCTTGAAAACACCTAGAAGGTAAGAAAGGGAAACTGTATATAGCAAAATATCTATGACAGTCTGTAGTTCAACCAAATGGAATCAAAATTTATTCAAAAGCTATATTAATAGAAATTGTGATATTTTAAAGTCATTTATATAGGAGGGTACTATTTCATGTCAATCTGCAAATTTCACCCTTATATTCTCTGTAAAATTAATGTGTTTCTTATAATTGAAACAGGTCTTTTTGAAGATAAAATTAAATAATACCTGTGAAGATGTTAAATAACGTAGGCATTATTTAGAACAGTGTTATAAATGCTAAATTGAGAATCGTTGCAAGCCTCTAGAGTGCATGTGGTCTATTTTTTCTTGCTTCCAATTACTTGTGATGATCTTATGGCCTTCATCTTTCTGCAAACCATTTTAGTTGGATTCGACACATATAAAATAAGCATATAGCTTACTAGTCAGGAACCAACAATCTAGTAAGAAAAATAGAGGTTTTTTTTTTTTTAAATAATGAAGGGGAACAGCAGTGGAGATTATTGCAAGACAGAAATGTGTGTGTGACAAGGATCTGAATAATGATGGTAATGTTCATATGATTAATTCAAGGTATGATGCACATATTTTGATGAAGCTTTAAAGAATTAACTCTTTCTAGTTTATAACAAAACTGTGAAGGATAGAGGGGATTAAAAATATAATCTCAGAGATATCAGTTAACCTGCCTGTTGACCTACAAGTTGGTGATAGAGCAAGATTGTAAGCTCAGGCTTCTCTGATCTGAAGGTCTGTAATATTTTCCTTTCATATAGAGTAGAGGAAGAGGTCATACATCTCCTGTAAGTTTAGTATATGTAGAGCTTGCTAGCTATAGACTGAAGAAAGAGGCATGGAGAAATATACTGCTGTGTTGGAATTTGAAGGGAGATGTGATTTATAAAGGTGAAGGATTGTGGAAGAGCAGACATTCCTAAAAAGAGACTTAAGCTCAGATTTATTTCTTGTATCTTCCGGAAATGTAAATAATAATGCATAAAGTCCATATACAGAAATGGAGAACAGATATCTTGGAGATATCTGTTTGAATATTAGAGTCTTGAATGACTTTCCACAATATCTCAAAAGAAGGTCAGCAAGGAGATGAGAATCTGCTCTACAGACAATTTGAGACTTTTGAGAATTAAGGTTTTAAGAGGAGCGACACAATACAATTATTCTTTGGGAAAATCCAAAAGTAGTGTTGGGTGAAGGAAAGAATAGAAAGTTAATTTTGTTTGTAATATTGAGGTATGATGCAAATAAGGTGGGCTTTTTAAATTTAAATTCAATTGGCCAAGGTATTGTACTTCATTAGTTTTTATATAATGTTCAGTGATTTGTTAGCTGAGTTAATCACCCAGGGCCCATCATATCACATGCCCTCTTTAATGTAAGATGGGCTTTTTAGAAATACTGATGAGCCTTTCCCAAAGGCATCACCACTTATTTTTGTTATACTTATCAGCTTCAAGAAGTGTATTCCGATGAAGGGGGATTTAAAAGATTGGGATAGGAGGAGCACAACAAAGGAGTAATATTCACTAAATAAAGACAATGGATATCACCTGAATATGGGAAGACAGTATGCATGTTAAAGAAAAAAATGAGTTAGAAAGAAACTTGAGAGGGATAGTGAGTAAGGGAGAGAAATGTGAGGCAGGAGAGTTTAGTTGAATGCATATTAGAATAACTCAAACTACATGGCTGTTCTAGATAGACTACATAATGTTAATGGGGAAGTCCTGTTCCTTCTCTTAATAAAGACACAATAAACAGTGAAATAGAAATGACATACTGCTTTTTAGAAGAACTGAAATTCTACTGAGTAAAGTGATGTGGTAATTTTCTGTTGGGCAATACATTTTCATAGGAAGCTTGGAAACTCATGTGCGTTTTTCAGTAGGAATGTTTGAAGGTTTTTCTGTAATATGCAAACCTGATTAGATGACTTGAGAAAATGCTCATATTTTTACTGTGTAACTTACTATGTCCGTGAACAATGCATGTTGTATTAAAATTGTATCAAGCTAAAACTATGGTTTAATATATGTAGTCTAAAAATGAAAACAAAATATGACCAGAGAAACAATTTTCTCTAACTTAGGCAATTTGGTAGAAAGGGTGAGAGGAGGGAAGTGCTTAATATTTCTATAACACAATCCCAGCCATGTGTCACTTCTTGTATTCCATGCAGTCAACATATTTATCATGGCATGGGAGAATCAGACCTTCAACTCAGACTTCATTCTGCTGGGAATCTTCAATAACAGCCCCACCCACATCTTCCTCTTCTCTCTGGTCTTGGGTGTCTTCACAGTGGCCTTTATTGGAAACATTGCTATGGTTCTCCTCATCTATCTGGACATCCAACTTCACACACCCATGTACTTCCTCCTCAGCCAACTGTCCCTCATGGACCTCATGCTTATCTGCACCACTGTACCCAAGATGGCCTTCAACTATTTGTCTGGCAGGAAGTCCATCTCTCTGGCTGGTTGTGGAGTCCAGATATTCTTATACGTGTCCCTGCTTGGAGCAGAATGTTTCCTGTTGGCTACAATGGCCTATGACCGTTATGTTGCCATTTGTCACCCATTACGATATTCAGTTCTCATGAACCAGAAAATCTGTGGTCTCATGGCAGCTTCTTCATGGATTCTTGGCTCCCTTGATGGTATAATTGAAGTTGCAGTTGCATTATCATTCTCATATTGTGGAGCCCGGGAAATACCCCACTTTTTCTGTGATGTCCCTGCCCTTCTCACTCTCTCATGCACCAACCCATTGTTATTTGAAAGGATGATATTTATCTGTTGTATTATTATGCTTCTTTTCCCTGTAGCAGTAATCAGTGCTTCCTATGCTCGTGTTATCGTGGCTGTCATTCACATGGGGTCTGGGGAGGGTCGCCGAAAAGCTTTTGCCACCTGCTCCTCTCACCTCACTGTAGTGGGAATGTACTATGGAGCAGCCATGTTCATATACATGCGGCCCACTTCAGATCGTTCCCCCACCCAGGACAAAATGGTCTCTGTCTTCTATACCATCCTTACTCCCATGCTGAATCCCCTTATCTACAGCCTCCGCAACAAGGAAGTGGCCAGAGCATTCAAGAAGGTGCTGGGGAAGGGGAAGTCTGCAGAGGAAATTGCCTGATGATCTTTATGCTTTGTTTTTTTCTCCCATATTCTTTGATTTATCCTCAAATTCATGTATTCAATCAATATAATTAAGTATCTAATATTTATTGATCTTTGTAGAGCTATAAGCAAAAACATAAGATTTAGAAATTGATACACTTTGCATTTTTTCTTCAAATATTTTACATTTTTATGGTAATTTCTAGCAATGGCTATAAGGAAATATTTGTTGCAAGACAAGACCCACAATTTATTCATTTTTTTATATTATCAGTTAACAAATAGAGGTTATTGCCCAAGATAACATCTGATTGTTTGATTGTATTGATTAAACTTATTGTGTTTCTTAACATATCATAAACTTAACATTAGGGGAAAAAAAAGAATTCTGAATAATCCAATGTCTTCATTTAGGGTGATCATAAAAAAAAATGAATTACCAATCTCTGTATATACTACGTTATGGGAATGAATGAAGGATCATTATGAAAATGAATTTATCAACTAGATGGAGAAAAAAGAGGTATTGTATTGAGATATATGCCCATTGATCTTTAATTGTCCTGAACATTGTCCTTTTTCAGGATGGTGGATGTCTGGGGTGTTCTTATTTATTTCCATTTTCTAAAAATATCAGTCTTATACATGGGAAACTAAAATATGAACATGAATCCTAAAATCCGGATTTTTCTTCCTTGGGTATCTTGATCCTTGTATGGATTGTGTACTGTAATTGTATGAAAACATAATATATTTTGTTTAATGAGGAAGTCTTGGTTTACTGTGGGTTGCATATTCTCAAATCTCATGTAGGACACTCCAAATTTATTTTTATAATGATATTCATATATGACTAACTATATAAATATCAATATGGATACAGAAATAGATGATACAGTTATATAATTCTGGAAATTATTGTGGCTAAAGAGGAAAAACCTTTATACCCTAAAATAAATATGAACTGTTCTGTTAAAAGTGGGTTACAACATCCCCACTGTATATCATATTAACACCAATTTAGCAGCTATATAGAGCAAACATTTATTATGTCTCAGTTTATATAGGCCAGGGTTTCTTATCACAAAGTAGAAATCGAGATGTTTGCTGGGGTCGCAGTTTTATCTGAAGCTTAAGGTCACATTCTAAGATTATGTGGTTGTTGAAATGAATCATTTCTATGAAGCTGAATAACATATGTCTGCTTATTTTTTCAAAGCCAGCATGAGAATTTCTGTGATTTCAGGGAAAGCCTAAGTCCTTCTATGAAACGTGTCAACTGGTTAAGAAATGCCAATCAAAGATAATCTACCTTTGAATTCTTAAAATCTACTGATTTGAGATCTTAATTATGGTTGCACAATAAATTTACTCTTATTTTACAGTATAACATACTCATGAGAATAACACCAGGGAATGGAGACATGGAGTCCGTTTAGGATTTTTCAGCCGGACCCAACTGAGTTATTTACAGAACCAAGTTCACAAAAGATATAAAAACAAAATTTCAGTTATTGATTCTATCAGTAATGTGAGAAAAACCTGGTAATGCCTAAACGTTTGACTGGATTAAGTCAATTTTTTAGAAATTATTTAATTTTTAAAAGATTTCTGCTTAACAGACTGACAGATAATTTAGAGAATTGTGTTATAGTCTTATAATTTGCCCAAAGCACATATAATGGGTCTTCTATTTACTATAAATGTAACATTTAATACAATGAATAGGAAAGACATAACATTGTTAATCTCATAAGCAATTATGGATGCTATATTCCATATCTTTTCAATTTTCAGTTACAAAAGACTATTAAAGACATACTGCACCTCCAGGATTCCCTTCCAAGCAAATAGATATGAAAGAAATTGATGAAACCGATAAAATAATATCCATAATACATTTTTTTATTTAAATAAAAGAAAGCCAGTGCACTTGGGTACCTCAGTCAGTTGAGCATCCAACTGTTGATTTCAGCTCAGGTCATGATCTCAGGGTCCTGGGATCCAGCCCCACATGGGTCTCTGCAATCAGCAGGGAGTCTGCTCCAGGATTCTCTCTCTCTCCCTCTCTCTCCCTCTGCCCCTCCCCCACTCTCATGCTCTCTCTTTCTCTCTAAAATAAATACATATTCAATAAATAAATAAATGCCAACACTTTAACTGAAATGTCTTACTTACAACATAGTTTGACAATTTTTACTGAAAATCAACTCAAACATCAAACAAGTTGGTTTATATTGGAATGAAATACACACACACACACACACACACACACACACACACACCTTAAATATTACCTTATGGATTGCCTGTTAGGCAGTAGAGGAAATTTTGAAACAGGTGTTTCACCAAAAAATAAATAAATAATAAGAATAATAAGAATGAATTTAATATTAGTAATATGATAAATTTTATACAAAGAAATAAATCAAGACTTAATGATAAGCTAAGCCGTTGATGTGGTGCTTCAAGAGTAAAACTATTGCAAAACTAAAGGTGATTCATAGATGATTTGGGTTAAAAATGTATTTAATTAGTACATAAAGAAGGCCTAAACCTTCAAAGATCTTTAGAAAAATAGCAATGAAAATGATATGGTTATAAATTTGTTTCATAGATATCTATTTGAATATATAATATAAGGAGGGCACGTATTGCATGGTGCACTGGGTGTTATACGCAACTAACGAATCATCGAGCCTTACATTGGAAACCGGGGATGTACTGTATGGTGACTAATATAATATAATAAAAAATCATTAAAAAAAACCAGGGGATTTGAAGCAAGATGACTAGATTCCAGCTCCCATAAATTTGTAGATTTAACAATTTTCACAACTATCCATAAATGGTGATGCCTTTGAGGGAACAAAGGAGCCCAGAAGAAAAATTCCAGGACACTGATCAAGCAAAGAATCCAAGGATAGACGTGTGGAAGAGGGTAAGAAGAATAATTGCACATTACTTATGACACTTTCCCCTAAGGGCATATCTCTTAGAATGAGGAGATACACTTGACTTGCAAACTATCCCATGGGAGAAAACAAGAGCAGAGTGAGGACCTGGAATCTCCTGCCTCACAGAAAATTGACCAAGAGGCTCATATATGTCTTGTCTTACCAGATTACTGATCTGAGTTGTTATCAGATAAAAACAGACTGTTTTATTATAACATACATATACTTACTGAGATGGTAGGCATAGATGAATAGTCTGGAGGTGCTAAGAGTAGAGGAAAGGTGTTGGGGGGGCTCACAGCAACCACCACATAGACCTCAAAAACCAGTTGCACATTCTGTTAACTGGCTTGGGGACTCTGTCCATGAATTTTGAGGAGTGACTCATTTGCAGCCCTTCCAATGGGATGATACATGCTCCAAAACTGTAGACACACCTCCATGATGATTCATGTTAACTTTCACATATGGTGCATATGCACTTCAACAGATGGCATACAAACCAGCTCAGATAGCACAAGTTTATCAGTGGCCAGCTTGACTCTGTGGAGTTGAGAGAAGGTGTGAAATCTTGAACTCTATAGAGCACTGCCCTGGGAAAAATAAATGAAAATATTTCAGCACCCAGTTTGATATGTGAGATTGAAAGAAGGCACATAATTCCTGACCTAATCTCAATTTTAAAAAAAAAATGAGTGAGATGGGTGCATCTGTAGAAAATGACTGAGAGACCTTTTTTCTAACAGGGCTGACTGGTAAATATCTTTCTTTCTCAAGCCACTCATCAAGGACTGGAAAAGAAAAAAAAAATCCTTAAATGCTAAACAGCAATTCAAGACTTTAAGGACCATAAAATACCATGAAAACATAAGCCCATAAAAGGAACAAAATAATCCTTCAGTGGCTGTCCTCAAGAAAATAAAGATTAACGAATTGCCTGACACATAATTCAAAATAATTATCTTAAAAGAACATAGACAACTAAACATAATCAGGAAAAAAAAATGCATGTCCAAAATGTAAAGCTCAATATAGACATTGAAACCATTAAAAACGAAAACCAAATTTTGGAGTGAACCAAATACTAAGTAGAGTACTTCTGCAACTGTTATAATCAAACAGAAGAAAGAATAGTGAATTCAAAGACAGAGATCTTAAAATCGTCCAGTCAGAGATAGAAACAGAAAGACTCAGTGTGAATTGAATATCAGCGAAAGAAATAGTATAAGTATTATGGAAGTCCCAGAAGGAGCAAACTTTCCAACCAAGAATACTTTATCTGACAGTGCTGTATACCAGAAATAAATAAAGATATATTACCAGACAAACAAAAACCACTAGGTCTACCCTACAGGAAGTGCTAAATGGAGTTCTTCAAGTTGGAACAAAAGTATGCTAAATAGAAGCATGAAAGCATATGAGCTGTGATGGGTGGCTCAGATGGTTAAGTGTCTGTCTTTGGCTCAAGCCATGATCTCCCTCTGCCCTCAGCTCAGGTCATGATTCTCCCTCTCCTTCTACTGCTCCCTCTGCTTATGCTCTCTCACTCTCTCTGTCAAATAAATAAATAAAATTTTAAAAACAAAAAAGAAAACATGTGAAAATATGCAGTATAGCTGTGAAAGTGTATACATTAAAATTCGAAATACTCTGGAGCTATAATATTGATGTACAAATCACTTTTAACATAAGTGCAAAAGTTAAAAGACGAAAGTATTAAGAGAAATTAGCTATAATATTCATTGATGTTTAAAAGTTATAAAAAGTCATAAATAGTGACATTAATAACACAGAATATAGATAAAATGTAAAATATATTTTTGCATGCAATTAAATTGTTATCAGATAAAAATAGACTATATATATATATATATATATATATATATATAATCTTATAGTTATTAATACAAAAATGCCTACATACGTACACAGAAGATTAGGATAAAGTAATCAAAGTTTACACACACACACACACACACACACACACTCAAAAGACAGCAGGAGAAACAAAGAGGTTAAGAAACTCCAAAGCACAGGGGAAGAAAATAACAATGACAGTGGAAAGTGTTTACCTTTCAATAATTACTTTATATATAAATGGATTAAATTGTCTAATAAATAGACATAAATTGGTTAAAAAATTAAAAATATCCAACTATATTTTACCTATAAGGGGCTTATTTTTGCTTTAAGAGTGTACATAAGTTAAAATGGAAAGGATGAAAAGAGATATGTCATACAAATGGTAAGCAAGTAGAACAAAAAAATACTTATATCACACAAAATAGACTTTAAATCAAGAACTCTTGAAAGAGACAAAGAAAGTAATTAAATAATGGTCAAGGGGCCAATTTATCAAGTCGATAGAAGAATTGTATATATATATATATATATATATATATATATATATATATATATGCACCACACATCAGAATATTATAATATATAAAGCAAATATAAAAATACCTGAAGAAAAAATAGACACCAATTCAATAATAGGAAGCAATACCCCACTTTGAATGTAGAATAGGTCATCAAGACAGAAAATCAATAAACAGATGACATTTTACTCAGGTAAATACCCAGCATTAGAGTTACTGGATTATATGATATTTCTATTTTTAATTTTATGAGGAACCTCCACACTGTTTTTCAAAGTGGCTTCACCAATTTACATTCCCTTCAAAAGGGCTTGAAGTTTCCCTTTTCTACTCATCCTCATCCACACATGTTATTACTTGTCTTTTTTATATTAGTTATTCTGAATTTTTGAGATAACATCACTATTGAATTCAGAAAGATAGATGTACTCCATGTTTGTGGCAGCATTATTAATGATAGCCAATATATGGAAGCAATGTAAGTGTTCAATGTTAGGTGCAAAGATACATATGATATAAAATCTTGTCACTCATGACAATGTGAATGGACCTAGAGAGGATCATGCTAAGTGAAATAAGACAGAGAAAGTCAAATATGAAATAATCTCATTTATATGTGAAATAGAGATAGAGAGAGAGAATTGAACAAATAAAAAGAGAAATAGATCCAAAGATGCAGAGAACAAATTGATGGTTGTAGAGAAAAGGTGGTACAGGGGTCAGCAAAATAGCTGAATGGGGATTAAAACACATAAATTTCCATTTATAAAATAACTAGGTTACCAGTATGAACACTACAACACAGAGAATAATTTTGCAATAACTTTGTATGGTGGCAAATGGTAACTACGGTTACATGATCAACTTTGTGTAATATATAGAATTGTCAAATTGTGCTGTACATCAGTAACTAATATAACATTGTATCTCAACTATAAAAAGTTGAAAACAAAAGAACAGACCTGAACAAAACTATAAACTTCAGGGATCTAAGAGACATATATGGAACACTCCATCCATCATCAGAGGAACATGTTTTCTTCTCAAGTGCACATGGACTATTTCTCTGTAGGATAGATCATATGCCAGATCATGAAATAAGCCTAAAGAAATATAAGAAAATTGAAATAATACAATGTTTCATTTCCAACCACAATGGCATAAAACTAAAAAATATTAATAGGAGAAAAAGAGACAAATTTACAAATATATGTAGTTTAAACCTTATACTCCTGAACAACCAATGAGTCAAACAAGAAATTAAAAGAGAAATAAAAATTTTGAGAAAAATACAAATCAAAACACGACTTACAAAAATTTATGAGATGTAACAAAAATAATTCTAAAAAACTTTATAGTGATATGTACCTGATTTAAAAAATATCTTTAAAAAACTACATGAATCAAAGACCTTGAAAAACAAGAATTAATAAAGCCCAAATTTGGCAGAAATAAATGTAACAGTAGATAGAAATGGAATAGAGACTACAAACCAAAATAAATAACCAAAATAATAAAGAATTGTTTTTTGAAAAGATAAACAGAATTGGCAAATCTTTAGCTAGACTAAGAAAAAGAGAAAGGACTAATATTCATGTAATTATCAATGAAAGAGATACTACGACTGATATAACAGAATAACAGTCATAAGAAGCATCTATGAACTTGAAAAATTGTATGCCTAGAAATTGGCTAACCTAGAAGAAAAAGATACATTTCTGTAAATATACAATCTACCAAGCCTGAATTATGAAGAAATGGAAAATCTAAGCAGACCGTTAACAAGTAAGGGATTGTATCAGTAACCAAAACCTCACAACACAGGAATTCCAGGAGCAGATAGCATCGCTAGTGAATTCTTTTTTTTTAATAATAATCTTTTATTATGTTATGTTAGATCACTAGTGAATTCTACCACACATTTAATGAAGAACTAAGTATCCTCAAAGTCTAAAAAAAAAAAAAAATGAAGAGCAGGGGATGCTTCCAAACTTATTTCATGAGAAAAATGTTGATGTGATACCAAAACCAGAGGACTTTAAAAGAAAATTAAAATCACAGGCCTACATTCTTGAGGACCACAAATTTTAAATTCCTCTAAAATTATTAGCATGCTGAATTCCACAGTACATTACACACTGACAAAAGTTTACAACATAAAAGAAATGTTACAAACATTCCACATATATAGTCTTTACCAGTGACTTATTTTTAAAACAATTCACTGTGGTAACAGAGCTCTGCTCACTCCTTCAAGTATATTTTAAGGTGAGGTAGTCCTGTACACACTATTCAAGCAAGAGTTCTTAAATTTAATAGTTTTTTTTCCCTTTTGTCAGTAACATTTTGTGTTTCTATTTTGAAGTCTGTTGAATCCGTGGGTGACTGAAGTGTGTTGTTAATATGAAAGTAGTGTAATTTTTATACGATTTAGTAATTGTTGTCTAAGGAGAGGAACATTGAAAAATGACACATTGCAGGGGAGGGGGGTGGTGACTGGCCAGCTCAGATAGTGGACTTTGTGGTACTTAATCTTGGGGTCATGGGTTTGAGCCTCACTTTAACAGCACAGACTACTTAAAAAAATAAAATCTTTTAAAAAGTTTTAAAAATAAAAAGGAATTATGACATGTACTCAGCATAAATTCGAAATTATAAATGATATAAGGACTGCATCAAAATAATGTAAAAATTTAGAGAAGATAAAATTCCTAATGATTTACTTAAGAATACCACTAATAAACCTGACATAAACATGTTTAGGATTAAAATAGAAGAGTGAAAAGAGAACAAATATAGTATTTAAAAGATTAAATGGCTATGTATATGCTGGGATTTAACAACTGAAGTATATACAATAAGAAAATATGGATTGTGAAACATTGGAGTACTATAAGTAAGCAATTGTGTACTGACTATTTTTAAGAACATAGAAATGATGAATATATGAGTTTAGAGGGCATTAAAAAAACAGTGATCATAAGAAGTTATTAGATGAACAAATACATTTTCACAGAAAAATATCACACATGGCACTGTCAACTATAGATAAGAGCATAAAGGATAAAGGCTAACTATCCTTAGCCTCTTGTTTTCTTACCAGAGCAGAGGGAATTAGACCATCGAATAAGTATGTAATACACAATTTGAGCTAGAATGAGATCTCTTCCTTATGTTTTGGATTCATTCTTTTGAGTAAAAGCTTTATTGAGATAGTTCATACATCATAAAATTCACCAAGTTATAGTGAGCAGTGTGTATAGCTCAATAGGTAGTAGAGTCTCAGGGAAGTGTGATGATCAACACAGACAATTTTAGAACCCCAAAAAGGATTGCTGTTTTTGTAGGTTTCATCCTGTACCTCACACTGCCAATCTTACACAAACACTAATCTACATATTGTCTCCATTGATTTTAATATTCAAAATATTTCCTATGGAATCAAGTATCATTTAGTCTTATGTAACTGGTTTCATTCACATAGCATGTTTTCAAGGTCCATCAATTTTGTTGCAAGTATCAGCACTTCGTACATTATATTCCCATGTGATACTCCAGTTTATGAATATAACTTATTTTTTAATATATCAGTTGATAGATACATGCATTGGTTCCACTTTTTGGTTTGTAAGAATAATGCCACTATGAATATTAGTTTACATGATTTTATGTATAAATATGTTTCCATTTATCTTTGTATATACCCAAGAATGTAATTTCTGAGTCCAATGGTACCTGAATGTCTTAGCATTTAAGGAAATGACACTCCATTGTCCAAAGTAACTACCTTAAAAATTATTACTTTACGGAGGAGGCGGTTAAGATGGTGGAGGAGTAGGGGACCCCTTTTTCAGCCGGTCCCCTGAGTTGAGTTGGATAGGTACCAGACCAGCCAGAACATCCACGGAATCAGCCTGAGATGCAGGAAGATACATCTGGATCTCTACAAATGAATATCTCCAGCACTGAGTATTGAGGTACTAAGCGGGGAGCCATGAAACTGTGCACAGATATTGGAAGATAATCAGAAGGGGGAGGGAGCGACCTCATTCGGGTGCCGGGAAGTGATAGCCACCTGCACGGGGGAGCGGGCAGACTCACGGACGACACCCGCGAGAGAGCAGACTGAGACCATAAGCCGGGGAGTGCGTGCCACCAGACTTCTCACAGAACTCCAGTGTGCTCATTGGAACCAGACTGAGACCGGGAGCTCCAGGAGCACACCGGGGCGTCTGGCAGCTGGCGTCTGGCGGTGTTAAAAGCACAAAGGACAGAGACGCGGTGGCTTTGGAAGTGCAGGCTGGGACGCTGGCTGTGCGGCACACATCCCAGGACACTGCAGGGTTGAGCAGCACCAACAGAAGCAGAGTTAAAGTGGCCCGAACATCAGTGGAGAACGGTCCGCGATCCCTCTGTTCTGTGACAGAGGATGAGATTCGGCCACTGCTGCTCTGACTCTCAGAAGAGGCACAGCAAACCACCAGGGAAAGCCTCCAGAGAAAAAAGCCTGGAAAGACCAGCTCACAGCTTGCAGGGGACATGGACACTCTACCCAAACAGGGTTGCCTGAGTATTGGCATCACAGGCCCCTCCCCCAAAAGGCAGGCTGAAAAATCAAGAAGCCCACATCTCTAAGATCCCTATAAAACGAGGGCACACGGCCTGGGGCCCGGTCAATAATTTGGGCTCTGGACAACCCCGCAACCTCTCCTCATCAGAATGAAGAGAAGGAGAAATCCCCCCAGCAAAGAAAAGACAATGAGTCTGCGACCTTTGCCACAGAACTAATGGATATGGATATAACTAAATTATCAGAAATGGAATTCAGAGTAACAATGGTCAAGATGATGTGTAGACTTGAAAAAAGTATTAACAAAAATATTAATGAGAATATAGAATCTCTAAGGGTGGAAATGAGAGCAAATATGGCAGAAAATAAAAATTCTATGAGCCAAATGCAGGCAAAACTAGAAACTCTGACGGCCAGAGTGAATGAGGCAGAAGAATGTATCAGGAAATTGGGGGATGGGTTAGAAGAAGAAAAAGCTAAAATAGAATATGGACTTAAAGAAATCCACGCACAAGAATATAGGTTACGGGAGATTACTGACTCAATGAAACATTCCAAAGTCAGAATCATTGGCATCCCCGAGGGGGTGGAGAAAAGCAGAGGTCTAGAAGAGATATTTGAACAAATTGTAGCTGAAAACGTCCCTGATCTAGCAAGGGAAACAAACATTTGTGTCCAAGAGGCAGAGAGGACCCCTCCCAAGCTCAACCACAACAAACCTACGCCACAACACGTCATAGTGCATTTCGCAAATATTAGATCCAAGGATACAGTATTGAAAGCAGCCAGGGCAAAGAAATTTCTCACGTACCAAGGCAAAGGTATCAGAATTACATCAGACCTGTCTACACAGACCTGGAATGAGAGAAAGGGTTGGGGGGGGAATTTTTAAAGCTCTTTCAGAGAAAAACATGCAGCCAAGGATCCTTTAACCAGCAAGGCTGTCACTCAGAATTGATGGAGAAATAAAGACCTTCCAGAATCTCCAGTCATTAACCAAGTTTGTAACCACAAAAACAGCCCTACAGGAGATATTAAGGGGGCTCTATAAGGTAAAAAGGCCCCAAGAATGATACAGAACAGAAAATCACAACCGATAGAAACAAAGACTTTACTGACAACATGGTATCATTAAAAATCATATCTCTCAGTATTCAGTCTCAATGTGAATGGCCTAAATACTCCCATAAAGTGCCACAGGGTTGAAGATTGGATAAAAAGACATGATCCATCCATTTGCTCTCTACAAGAGAATCATTTTGAACCTAAAGATACAATCAGAGTGAAAGTAAAGGGATGGAATACCATCTTTCATGCAATTGACCTCAAAAGAAAGCTGGGGTAACAACTCTCATATCAGACAGATTGGATTTTAAACTAAAGACTATAGTTAAAGACACAGAAAGGCACTATATTATTCTTAAAGGATGTATCCAACAAGTGGATATAACAATTATAAATATATATGCCCCCAAAGTGGAACAGCAAGATACACAAGCCAACTCTTAACCAGAATAAAGAGACATATAGATAAAAATACATTAATAGTAGGGGACCTCAACACCCCACTCTCAGAAATAGAACACCCATGCAAAAAATCGACAAAGAAACAAGGGTTTTGAATGCCATACTCGATAAGTTGGATCTCATAGATATATATAGAACACTATACCCTAGAACCAAAGAATACTCATTCTATTCTAATTCCCATGGAACATTCTCAAGAATAGACCATGTTCTGGGACACAAAACAGGTCTCAACCGATACCAAAAGACTGAAATTATTCCCTGCATATTCTCAAACCACAACACTTTGAAATTGGAACTCAGCCACAAGGAAAAATTTGGAAGAAACTCAAACACTTGGAGACTAAGAACCATCCTGCTCAAGAATGATTCGATAAACCAGGAAATCAAAAATCAAATTAAACAATTTATGGAGACCAACGAGAATGAGAAAGACAACGATCCAAAACCTATGGGATAGTGCAAAGGCAGTCCTAAGGGGGATATACATAGCCATCCAAGCCTCACTAAAAAGAATAGAAAAATCTAAAATGCAGTTTTTATATTCTCACCTCAAGAAGCTGGAACAGCAACAGAGGGACAGGCCTCATCCACGCTTAAGGAAGCAGTTGACCAAGATTAGAGCAGAAATCAATGAATTAGAAACCAGGAATACAGTAGAGCAGATCAACAGAACTAGAAGCTGGTTCTTTGAGAGAATTAATAAAATTCACAGACCTCTGGCAAGACTTATCCAAAAGAATAGAGAAAGGACCCAAATTAATAAAATTATGAATGAAAAAGGAGAGGTCACAGACATCACCAATGAAATTAGAAGGATTATTAGAAACTTTTATCAAGAGCTTTATGCCAATAAATTAAGCAATCTGGAAGAGATGGAGGCCTTCCTGGAAACCTATAAACAACCAAGACTGAAACAGGAAGAAATTGATTTTTTTAAACAGGCCAATTAATTATGAAGAGAGTGAGTCCGTGATAAACAACCTTCCAAAAAACAAAACTCCAGGCCCGGACGGTTTTCCTGGGGAATTCTACCAAACATTCAAAGAAGAAATAATACCTATTCTCCTAAATCTATTTCAAAAAATAGAAACAGTAGGAAAGCTACCAAACTCATCCTATGAGGCCAATATTACCTTGATCCCCAAACCATGCAAAGACCCCATCAAAAAGGAGAATTACAGACCGATTCCCCTAATGAATATGGACACCAAAATCCTCAACAAGATCCTGGCTAGTAGAATCCAACAGTCCATTAAAAGGATTATCCATCATGACCAAGTGGGATTCATCCCTGGGATGCAAGCGTGGTTCAACATTCACAAATCAATAGATGTGATAGATCATATCAACAAGGAAAGAGTAAGGACCATATGACCCTCTCGATGCAGAAAAAGCATTTGACAAAATACAGCATCCTTTCCTGAATAAAACCCTTCAGAGTATAGAGATAGAGGGTACATTCCTCAATCTCATAAAAACCATCTATGAAAAGCCTACAGCAAATATCATTCTCAATGGGGAAAAGCTGGAAGCCTTCCCCTAAGATCAGGAACACGACAAGGATGTCCACTCTCACCACTATTATTCAACATAGTACTAGAAGTCCTTGCAACAGCAATCAGACAACAAAACGGGATAATAGGTATCCAAATAGGCAAAGAAGAAGTCAAATTGTGTCTCTTCGCAGATGACATTATACTTTACATGGAAACCCAAAAGAATCCACCCCCAAACTAGTAGAAGTTATAGAGCAATTCAGTAATGTGGCGGGATATAAAATCAATGCTGAGAAGTCAGTTGCATTTCTATACCCGAATAATGAGACTGAAGAAGGAGAAATTAGGGCATCCTTCCCATTTACAATAGCACCAAAAACCATACGTTACCATGGAATTAACTTAACCAGAGACGTAAAGGATCTATATTCTAGAAACTATAAATCCCTTTTGAAAGACATTGAGGAAGACACAAAAAGATGGAAAAATATTCCACGCTCATGGATCGAGGAACTAACATAGTTAAAATGTCCATGCTACCCAGAGCGATCTGCAATTTCAATGCTATCCCGATCAACATACCGATGAAATTTTTCAAGGGACTGGATCCAATAGTTCTTAAATTTGTATGGAACCAGAAAAGGCCCTGAATCGCCAGAGAACTGTTGAAAGTAAAAACAAAGCTGGGGGCATCACAATGCCAGATTTCAAGCTGTACTACAAAGCTATGATCAGAAAGACATCATGGTACTGGCACAAAAACAGACACATAGACCAATGGAACAGAATAGAGAGCCCAGAAATGTACCCTCAGCTCTTTGGGCAACTAATCTTTGATAAAGCAGGAAAAAACATCTGGTGGAAAACAGACAGTCTCTTCAATAAATGGTGCTGGGAAAATTGGAGAGCTACATGCAAAAGAATGAAACTTGACCACTTTCTCACACCATACACAAAGATGAACTCCAAATGGATGAAAGATCTCAATGCGAGACAGGAATCCATCAAAATTCTAGAGAAGAACATAGGCAGCAACCTCTACGACATCGGAAAGCAAACTTTTTCATGACACATTTCTTTTTTTTTTTTTTTAAAGATTTTATTTATTTATGTGACAGAGAGACAGCCAGCGAGAGAGGGAACACAAGCAGGGGGAGAGGGAGAGGAAGAAGCAGGCTCCCAGCCGAGGAGCCCGATGTGGGACTCGATCCCGGTACACCAGGATCACGCCCTGAGCCGAAGGCAGACGCTTAACGACTGCGCTACCCAGGCGCCCCTCATGACACATTTCTAATGGCAAGAGAAACAAAAGATAAAATGAACTTGTGGGACTTCATCAAGATAAAAAGCTTATGCACAGCCAAAGAAACAGTCAAAAAAAACCTAAGAGGCAGCCCATGGAATGGGAGAATATATTTGCAAATGATGCTACAGATAAAAGACTGGTATCCAAGATCTACAAAGAACTTCTCAAACTCAATACGCGAGAAACAAATAAAGAAATCATAAAATGGGCAGAAGATATGAACAGACACTTTTCCAATGATGACATACAAATGGCTAACAGACACATGAAAAAGTGTTCAAAATCTTTAGCCATCAGGAAAATTCAAATCAAAACCACACTAAGATACCACTTTATGCCAGTTAGAATGGCAAAAATTAACAAGGCAGGAAACAGCAATTTCTGGAGAAGATGTGGAGAAAGAGGATCCATCCAACATTGTTGGTCGAATGCAAGTTGGTACAGCCACTCTGGAAAGCAGTGTGGAAGTCCCTTAAAATGTTAAAAATTGATCTACCCTATGACCCAGCCATTGCACTACTGAGGTATTTACCAAAAAGATACAGACATAGTGAAGAGAGGTGTCATATGCACCCCAATGTTCATAGCAGCATTGTCCACAATAGCTAAATCATGTAAGGAGCCGAGATGCCCTTCAAAGGATGACTGGATTAAGAAGTTGTGGTCCATATATACAATGGAATATTACTAAGCTTTCAGAAAGAACAAGTTCTCAACATTTGCTGCGGCATGGATGGCACTAGAGGAGATAATGCTAAGTGAAATAATTCAAGCAGAGAAACACAATTATCATATGATTTCTCTCATCTATGGAACATAAGAACTAGGAAGATTGGTAGGGGAAGAAAGTGATAAAAAAAAAGGGGGGGTAAACAGAAGGGGGTATGAAGCATGTGAGACTATGGACTCTGAGAAACAAACTGAGGTCTTCAGAGGGGAGGGGGTGGGGGAATGGGATAGACTGGTGATGGGTAGTAAGGAGGGCACATACTGCATGGTGCACTGGTGTTATATGAAACTAATGAATCATCGAGCTTTACATCAAAAAATAAACAAATAGAAATAAACAATTAAGAGAAAAGAATGATTCGATAAACCAGGAAATCAAAAATCAATTTAAACAATTTATGGAGATCAAAGAGAATGAAAATACAACGGTCCAAAACCTATGGGACACTGCAAAGGCAGTCCTATGGGGAAAATATATAGCCACCCAAGCCTCACTCAAAAGAATAGAAGAATCTAAAATGCAGTTTTTTTGTAAGAATAAGTAAAATGGAAAAGCCACTTACAAGACTTATCCAAAAGAATAGAGAAAGGTCCCAGATTAATAAATTAATGAATGAAAAGGGAGAAGTCACAACCATCACCAATGAAATAGGAAGGATTAATAGAAACTTTTATCAAGAGCTTTATGCCAATAAATTAAGCAACCTGGGATAGATGGAGGCCTTCCTGGAATCCTGTAAGCCACCAAGATTGAAACAGGAAGAAATTGATTTTTTAAACAGACCAATTAATTATGAAGAGATTGTAACAGTGACTATAAACCTTCCAAAAAAACAAAACTCCAGGGTCTGATGGCTTCCCTGGGGAATTCAATCAAACATTCAATGAAGAAATAATACCTATTCTCCTAAAGCTATTTCAGAAAATAGAAACAGAAGGAAAACTACCAAACTCATTCTATGAGGCCAATATTACCTTGCTCCTCAAACCAGACAACGACCCCATCAAAAAGGAGAATTACAGACCGATTTCCCTGATGAATATGGATGCCAAAATTCTCAACAAGATCCTACCTAATAGGATCCAACAGTACCTACCTAAAAGGATTATCCATCATGATCAAGTGGGATTCATCCCTGGGATGCAAGGGTGGTTCAACATTCGCAAATCTAGCAGTGTGATAGATTATATCAACAAGAAAAAAGCCAAAAATCATATGATCCTCTCAATAGATGCAGAAAAAGCATTTGACAAAATACAGCATCCTTTCCTGATTAAAACCCTTCAGAGTGTAGGGATAGAGAGTACAATCCTCAATCTCATAAAAACCATGTAGGAACATCCTACAGCAAATATCATTCTCAATGGGGAAAAGCTGGAGCCTTTCCCTTAAGATCGGGAATACGACACGGATGCTCACTCTTGCCATTATTATTCAACATAATATTAGAAGTCCTTGCATCAGCAAACAGAAAACCAAAAGGGATAATAGGTATCCAAATCGGCAAAGAAGAAGTCAAACTGTCTCTCTTCGCAGATGACATGATACTCTATATGGAAAACCCAAAAGAATCCACCCCCACACTACTAGAATTTATAGAGCAATTCAGTAATGTGGCGGGATACAAAATCAATGCTCAGAAATCAGTAGCATTTCTATACATGAACAATGAGACTGAAGAAATAGAAATTAGGGAATCCATCCCATTTACAATAGCACCAAAAATCATATGTTATCTTGGAATTAACTTAACCGGAGACATAAAGGATCTATATTCTATAAACTACAAATCACTCTTGAAAGACATTGAAAAGACACAAAAAGATGGAAAAACATTTCACGTTCATGGGTCAGAAGAATTAACATAGTTAAAATGTCCATGCTACTGAGAGCAATCTACACTTTCAGTGCTATCCCAATCAAAATACCAATGACATGTTTCGAAGAACTTGAACAAACAGCCCTTAAATTTGTGTGGAACCAGAAAAGGCCCTGAAATACCAAGGAATTGTTGAAAAGGAAAAACAATGCAAGGGCATCACAATGCCTGATTTCAAGTTGTACTACAAAGCTGTGATCACCAAGACAGCATGGTACTGGCACAAAAGCAGACACATAGACCAATGGAACAGAATAGAGAACCCAGAAATGGTCCCTCGGCTCTTTGGGCAACTAATCTTTGACAAAGCAGAAAAAAACATCCAGTGGAAAAAAAGACAGTCTCTTCAATATATGGTGCTGGGAAAATTGGACAGCTACATGCAAAAGAATGAAACTTGACCACTTTCTCACACCATACACAAA
Organism: Ursus americanus; assembly: GCF_024610735.1. Classification (NCBI taxonomy): domain Eukaryota; kingdom Metazoa; phylum Chordata; class Mammalia; order Carnivora; family Ursidae; genus Ursus; species Ursus americanus. The sequence goes on along the minus strand of NC_142131.1, from coordinate 81,032,576 downwards.
GATAAACTCCAAATGGTTGAAAGACCTCGATGTGAGACAGGAATCCATCAAAATCCTACAACCTCTACAACATCAGCCACAGCAAACTTTTTCATGACACATCTCCAAAGGCAAGAGAAACAAAAGATAAAATGAACATGTGGGACTACATCAAGATAAAAAGCTTCTGCACAGCCAAGAAAATAGTCCAAAAAACTAAGAGTCAGATCACGGAATGGGAGAATATATTTGCAAATGATGCTACAGATAAAAGACTGGTATCCAAGATCTACAAAGAGCTTCTCAGTACACAAGAAACAAATAAACAAATCATAAAATGTGCAGAAGATATGAACAGACACTTTTCCAATGAGGACATACAAATGGCTGACAGACACTTGAAAAAATGTTCAAAATCATTAGCCATAAGGGAAATTCAAATCAAAACCACACTAAGATACCACTTTATGCCAGTTAGAATGGCAAAAATTGACAAGGCAAGAAACAGCAATTGCTCTAGAGGATGTGGAGAAAGGGGATCCCTCCTACACTGTTGGTGGGAATGCAGGTTGGTGCAGCCACTCTGGAAAACAGTGTGGAGGTCCCTTAAAAAGGTAAAAATTGAGCTACCCTATGACACAGCCATTGCAATACTGGGTATTTACCCCAAAGATACAGATGTGTGAGGAGAAGGGCCATATGCTCCCCAATGTTCATAGCAGCATTGTCCACAATAGCTAAATCATGGAAGGAACCGAGATGCCCTTCAACAGATGACTGGATTAAGAAGCTATGGTCCATATATACAATGGAATATTACTCCACTATCAGAAAGAACGAGTTCTCAACATTTGCTGCAACATGGACAGCACTGGAGGAGATAATGCTAAGTGAAATAAGTCAAGCAGAGAAAGACAATTATCATATGATTTCTCTCATCTATGGAACATAAGAACTAGGAAGATCAGTAGGGGAAGAAAGGGATAAAGAAAGGGGGGGTAATCAGAAGGGGGAATGAAGCATGAGAGACTATGGACTCTGGGAAACAAACTGAGGTCTTCAGAGGGGAGGGGGGTGGGGGAATGGGATAGACTGGTGATGGGTAGTAAGGAGGGCACGTATTGCATGGTGCACTGGTGTTATACACAACTACTGAATCATCGAACTTTGCATCAGAATCCAGGGATGTACTGTATGTTGACTAACATAATATGATTTAAAAAATTAAAAAAAGAATAGTTTTTCTGTATATAAAAATCTCAATAAAAACGGGTTTTATTTCTTTAATATTTTTTTCCATTCAGTATTTAAAAAATAATCCAAACTTCTTCTGACCATTAATACTTTTTTTTAATAGGCTTAGGCTTCTTTATTTTTTAATTATTATAATAATATTTTTTCTTATATTATGTTAGTCACCATACAGTACATCCCTGTTTTTTTATGTAAAGTTCGATGATTCATTAGCTGCATATAACACCCAGTGACCATTAATACTTCTGAAGAGAAAATTTTTTCATAATGTTTTTGGAGAATTCCAGGTATGTGACAACTTGGTGTTCTCTTGTTGTTTTCATGATTTTCCTTTTCTCGTGGCTTTTGACAAGGTGATGATATGTATCTTTATGTGGATTTCCTTGGTTTTATCAGGTTGGATTTCACTGTGTTCTTTGAATTTGTATATCCTTGTGTATCCCCAAACATTAAAAGTTTTCACTCATTGTTTCTTCAAATATTCTCTCTAATTTTTCACTCTCTTCTTCTAGGACTTCCATATGTGTATAATGATTTACTTGATGAAATCCCAATACAACCTTCAGGTTCTGATCACTTTTCTTCACATACTTACCTCTTCTCCCTAGTATGAATAATTTCAAGTAATCTGTCGTGAAGTTCAATATATCTTTTTTGAATTTGAATCCCCTTTTAAGCCTCTCTGATAAAAGTTATTTTTAGTTTTATTTATTTTCTAATTCCAGTATGTGTAGCATACAATGTTATATATTTTCAAGTGTATAATAAAGCCACTCAACAATTCTGTATATTATTCAGCACTCATCTTGACAAGTGTACCCTTTTGTTATGATAAATGTATTCTTAAACACTTTCACCTAGTTGAACCATCCCCTGACCCACTTCCACTTTGGTATCAATCTGTTTGTTCTATATAATTAAGAGGGTTTTTGTTGTTTGGTTGGTTGATTGGTTGGTTTTTGTTTTGGTTTTTGTTTTGCTTTGTCTCTTTTTTCTCCTTTGTTGGTTTTTATTTTTGAAATTCCACATATGAGTGAAATCCTATGGTATTTGTATTTCTCTACTGACTTATTTCATTTATACTCTAGCAACATCCATGTTGTTGCAAACAGCAAAATTTCATATTTATGGCTGACTAATATATATATATATATATATATGTATATATATATGTATAATATATACACACACACATATATAATGGATATACATTATATATATTCAATTATAATGGATACCCAATATATATAATGTGTGTGTGTATATGTGGATATTTACATCTTTATCCATTCTTCTATCAATGGATACCTAGGTTGCTTCCATAAACAGACTATTATAAAATAAACATAGGGGAACATCTATCTTTTTGAATTAATGTTTTCACTTTCTTTGGGTAAATACACAGTAGTGGAATTACTGGATCATGTGATAGTTCTATTTTTGATTTTTGATGAACTTCATTTGGTTTTCCACAGCAGCTGCACCAGTTTCTATTCCCACAAACATTTCATGAGGGTTTATTTTTCTCCACATCCTTAATAACACTTGTTGATTCTTGCGTTATTATTATTATTATTATTATTATTATTAATTTTAGCCATTCTTAAAGGTGTGAGCTAATATCTCATTGTGATATTGATTTGCATTTTCCTGATGATTAGTGATGTCGACTACATTTTCAGGTATCTATTGGCCATCTGTATGACTTCTTTTTTTTAAATAACAGTTATTTTATTTTATTTTATTTTATTTTATTATTTATTTTTTATCATGATATGTTAGTCACCATACAGTGCCTCATTAGTTTTTGATGTAGTGTTCCATGATTCATTGTTTGCGCATCTGTATGACTTTTGTAGAAATATAAGTAGTGGGTCTTCTGCCCATTTCCTAATGAGAAACTTTGATTTGGCAGTTGACTTTATACCCAAAACACGCTTTATTGGGTATATCATTTGCAAATATTTTCTTCCATTGAGCTTTAGTTTTGTTGATTGCTTCCTCTGCTTTGCAAACCTTTTTATTTTGGTATTGTCCCCAAAATTTTAATTTTCCTCACTTTTCCTTGCCAAAGGAGACATACTTAGAAAAAAGTTACTATAGCTGAACTCAAATATATCACTGCCTACATTTACCCTAGGAATTTTATGGTTCTAGGTCTCATATTTAAATCATTAATCTATGTTGTGCTTATTCTTGTATAGGTGTAAAGAAAACTCCAATTTCATTCTTTGCATATCACTGTCCAGTTTTCCAAACATCATTTTTTCAAGAGACTTCTTCCCGATGCATATTTTTGCCTCCTTTGTCAAACTGAACTTTAACGGTGAGACTCACCTTAATTCTTCCCTCAAAGGACAAGTCTCCACAGTGCCAACAGATAGGCCCCCCACTGTCTCCCAAACCAGAACCCTAACCAGAGGCCTGGCTGCAGTCCTGGCAGGAACCAAATAAAGGTCTGAGGACACAAAGGATTTGGGAAACTTGACCAATGCCAGACTATTCAGGCAGGAACACAGAAGGAAACTGTGCCACTTGCAATCCCCAGGATGTTGCTGGAGACCATGATTCTAGCAAAAAACCTAAACCTCAGGAACACTATGAGCATTCCCCTGAGGCCAAACTGGGAGCTGGAACCTCACCCTAATGCTAGCCCTAAACTCAGCCCTCAGGGCAGGACTCTGCACTGACATTGCACAGGTTCCTATCCTCTCCTGGAGCCTCACCCTAAACCTCAGAATGGCTTTGGACCTATTTGGACCCTATTGCTATGTCTGAGGAATGACGAGATTTGGGACATAAGACTGGTGCAACCTGAGTCAGCCTAGAATACAGAAGTAAACTGAGCCACAAGAAACTACCGTGATGAAGCTGGAGAGTATGACTCCAACAAAACATGACCCTTGGCACCACCATGTGCCTAGTCCATGAAAATGAATGCTAACAAGGAGCTTTACCCTAACACTTGCCTTCAATTCAAGACTCAAGGCAGGTCTCCATACTGTCATCAGATTGGCCCCCTATAAACTCCCAACACCTAAACCTCAGTCTATCTGGGGCTGGGTAGATGAACTGGCCTTAACACTAGGTCTGAGGGCAAAATCGATTAGGGATACCTGCCAGACAAATCAGTCAGGAACACAGAATGAAACCATACCACTTGCAACTGCCTGGATATTTCTAGAGATCATTATTCTAGTGAAAAACCTGAATATCAGCAGCACTATGAGCAACACCCTGAGGGCAAACAAGAAGGCAGAGCCCCACCCTAATACTATTCCTCAATTCAGCCCTCAGGGCGGGTCTCCACACTGCCATTGGAAAGGCCCGTACAATCTCCCAGACCATAACCCTAACACTAGCACTAGCTGTGGCCCTGCCTGGAATGGAAACCTAGGTCTGGGAGCACAATAGATTTGAGACACCTGGCCAAAATCAGCCTAATCAGACAGGAGCATAGAAGGAAACCCTGCAATCTGCAACCCCCCAGATGTTGTCTGAGAGCATGATTCTGCCAAGAAAAGTAAAATTCATCAACAATACGAGCATCCCACTGAGGCCAAACCTGAAGCTGGAACCTCAACCTAAAGCTAGCCTTGAACCCAACCCTCAGGGCAGGTCTCCCCACTGCCATCAAATGGGCCTTTACCGTTGCCCAGATCATTAACACTAACCCTGGCCCTGGATGTGGCCCCTGACTGGTGGGATGTTGTGAGAGAGCAAAATTCTACCAAAAGACCTAAAACTCAGCAACACTATAAGCATCCCCTGAGGCCAAAATGGGAGCTAAAGCCTTACCATAATGCTATCCCTCAAGCAGGGCAGGTCTCCACACTGCCATTGGATAGGTGTCTACCATCTTCCCAGATTCTCACCATAACCCTAGGCGTGCCTATGGCCTTACATGGGCCCAAATACTAAGTCTGAGGAAAGACATATTTGGGACCAAAGACTGGCTGAGGAAAAAAAAGTCAATAATACAGAAGGAAGCTGCACCATATGCAATCACTGGGGTGGAGTTGGAGAGCATGATTCTAAGGAAAACCTGACCCTCAGCCCCAAATTGTGCTGAGTCCCTGAAACCCAACCCTAACCCTGGACTTCATCCGAATGATCCACCTCAACTCAGCACTCATGGCAGGTCTTCACACCACCATCAAATTGACCGCTAGAGTGTCCTGGGCCATAAATCTAACCCTACACTGGCTGTGGAACTGACTGAGCCTAAAACATAGGTTTGAGGGCACAATGGATTTGCAACAACTGGAAGATGCCAGACCAATCAGGCAGCAACAGAAAAGGAAACCCAGCCACTTGCAACCCCCAACATGTTGCTAGAGAACATGATTCAAGTGAAAAATCTAAACTTTGGCAACATTCGAAGCATTGCCTGAGGCCAAATGGAAGCCAGAACCTCACCCTATGGCTAGCCCTCATCCTTGCTTTCAGGTCAGGTCTCTGCACTGCCATCAAACTGACAGCTACAATCTCCTGGACTGAAATCCTAAACTTAGCATGGATGGGACCCTGACAATGCCCACACTAGTTCTGAATGCACAAATGATTTTGGAGACCTGGGCAATGCCAGACTAATCAGGCAGGAACCCAAAGGGAAAATATGCCATTTGTAACTCCGTGATATTTCAGGGGAGCATGATTGCACCGAAAAAAAACCTTAAACTCAACACCACAATGAGCATTCCCCTGAGGCCAAACAGGAAGTCTGAGACTCGCACTAATGCTAACCCTCAACTCTGCCATCAGGGCAGGTCTCCACACTGCCATCATAGTCCCCCTACCATCTCTAAGACCATAACCCTAACCCTAGCCTGGATGTGCCCTGACCCCTAATACTGAGTGCACAAAGTTTATAGAACTGGCCAATGCCATACTAATGACACAGGAACACAAAAGGAAACTGAGCCACTTGCAACCCAGTAGAAGTAGCTGGAGAGCATTATTCTAGCTAAAAACTGAACCTCATCAACATTATAAGCATCCCATGGAGCCCACACTGAGCCACTTGTAAGCCTTGGGATGTTGTGGGGGATTATGATTCTATCAAAAATCCTTAAATTCAACAAAACCATGAGCATACCCCAGAGACCTTGCCTGAAGTTGGAACCCCAACTTAATGCTAGCCCAACTTGGCTCTCATTCAGATCTCTGCACTGCCATCAAACCAGACCTTATCATCCCCTAAACCATAACCGAGAATGAAACCATGCCACTTTCAACCCGGATGTTGCTGGGGAGCCTGATTCTACCCAAAACCAGAAATCTCAACAACACAAAGAACATCCTCCTGAAGCCAAACCAGAAGATGAAGCCCCACCCGAATGCTCATCCTCGAGTCATCCCTCAGGATTCCTCACTACCATCAAGTTGGCCCAGACATTTTCCCTGACACTAATTCTAACTGAAGATCTAATTGTGGCCCTCACTATGACCCAACCCTTGGTCTGAGTGCACAATGGATTGGGGAGACCTAGCTATGCTAGAATATTCAGGCAGGAACACAGAAGGAAACCGTGTTACTTGAAGACCCCAGAAGTTGCTGGAGAGCATGATTCTAGCCAACAAACAAAATCTCACCAACACTGTAAGAATTGCCCAGAGGCCAAACTGGAAGCTTGAGCCCCAGCCTAATGCTAGCCTTCAACTCTCAGCTCAGCCCTCCCTGATAAAATCAAAGTGACACCTACCATCACCTGGTCCAAAAACATAACCCTAGCCAGATAGGGCCCCAATGATGCCCAAAGTCTACTTCTAAATACACAAATGATTTTGGAGACCTGATCAATGCCAGACTAATCAGACAGGAAGAAAGAGGGAAAGCATGATTTAGAACAACTAGGAGGTTGCAAAAATCTACCCAAAATCTTAAAATAAACAACAACATGAGCACCCCATGAGGTGAAACCAGAAATCAGATGATCACCCTAATGCTAGCCCTCAATTCAGCCGTCACACCAGATCTTGGCCTCGACATAGTGTGCCCCTAATGACACCAGGAAAATAACACTATCCCTAGCCTGCATGTGGCACTGGCCAGGCCCAAAAACTACTTATGAGTGCAAAAAGGAGTTTGGAGACCTGCCCAATGCCAGAGGAATCAGGCAGGAACACAGAAGGAAACTGTGCCACTTGGAACTGCTGGATGTTGCTGTAAAGCATGATTTGTCAAACAGTGAAACCTCAGCAACAGTAGGAGCATCCCACAGACCCCACACTGGAAGTCAGAGACCCATCCAAATGCTACCCCTCAGCTCAGGTCTCAGAGCTGGTCTCCACCATAACATCAGATTGGTGGCTACCATCTACCCTAACCCTAGGCATGGCTCTGGCTCTACCTAGGCTTAAATGCTAAGCCTCATGACTACTGGGATAAGGGACATAAGACGGGAGAATGATGAATCTGCCAAGAACAGAGAACAAATACGTGGAAAAAACGGGGTGGTGTTGCAGAGCATGATACTAGAGAAAACCTGACCTCAGCCCCACAATGTGCCTAGACCCTGACACCAAACCTAGCCCTGAATTTCACCCTAACACTCACCCTCAACTCAGCCCTCAGGGTAGAACACTGCATGGCCATCCAATTGACCCCTACATTCCCCCGGACTGTAACCCTAACCCAAGCCCTGGCTGTGGCCCTGACTAGGACCCAGGCTGCATTCTGAGTGCACAACAGATTTGGGAGACCTGGGAATTGCCAGACTCTTTAGGCAGGAACACAGAGGGAAACCATGCCATTGGCAACCCCCTAGGTTGCTGGAGAGCATGATTTTTGGGAAGAAATAAAACCTTATCAACAATAGAGCATTCCCCTGGTGTGAAACCAGAAGCCAGAGCTCCACCATAGTGCTAACCCTCAGCTCAGCCCTCAGGGCAGCTCTCTGCCCTGCCATCAAATTGACCCCTCCCAGACAAAACCCTAACCCTAGCATGGATATGCCCTTATGATGCATGAGCCCTAGTTCTGAACATGCAAGTGATTTTGGAAATTTGGTCAATGCCAGACTCCTCTGGCAGGAACCCAGAGGGAAAATGTGTCATTTGGTACCCCCAGGGACTTTGTGGGATAACATAATTCTACCGAAGCCCTTTAATTCAAGCACATGATTATCATCTCTCCCAGGCCAAAACAGTAGCTGGAGCTGCACCCCAAACCTAGCCCTCAACTCAGGTCAGGGCAGATCTCCACCCTGTCATCAGATATTTGCCTACTATCTTCTGGATTCTCCCCCTAACACTAGGTTTGACTCTGGCCCTATCTGATAGCAAATCCTAAGTCTGAGGAAAGATGGGATTTGGGACACCAGTTTGGTGCAGGCAAAATCAGCCAGGAATATAGAGGGAATTTGTGCAACGCACAATCACCAGGGTATAGTTGGAGAGCATGATTCCAATGATATCTGATCCTGAGCCCCACATTGGGCCTAGTCTCTGAAACCAAACCCTAACCATCACCCTTAACACAGCCCTCACTTCAGGACCTTGCAGTGTCATCAGATTTCCCCCTCCCAACTTCCAGAGTGTAACCCAAATTCTAGTCCTGCCTGTGGCCCTGACTAGACCCAAAAATTTTGTCTGTGGACACAATGGATTTGGGTCACGTTGCCAATGCCAGACTACTCAGGCACAATCACAGAAGGCATCTGATCTGCTTACATCCCCCAGGATGTTGCTGGAGAGCAGGATTCTAGTGAAAAATCTAAAACCCAGCAACATTATGAGCATGTCCCCTGAGGAGAAACCTGAAGCTAGAGCCTGACCCTAATAATATTTGCAACTCACCACTGAAGGCAGGACTCTGCATTGCCATCAAGTTGGCTGCTATCATGTCCCAGGATGGAACCATAACCCTAGCTCTGCTTTGATCCTGAATGGGGCCAACCGTGTATGAGGGTACAATGGTTTGAGGCCATCTGGCTGATGTCATATCACTCAGGGTGGAACACAGAAGGAAACATTGCCACTTATAATCCTAGGGACACTGTGGGAGATGATGATTCTACCAAAAAATCTAAAATTCAGTAACACTGTGAGCATCCCCCTGAGACTAAATAGGAGCCATGGACTCACCTTAATGCTAGCCATCAACTCAACCCTCAAGGCAGTTCTTCACACTGCCATCATACTGGCCCCTACCATCTCCCGTACGATAACCCTAACCCTAGCCTGGCTGTGGCCCTGACCAGGCCCAAACCCTAGTTCTGAGTGCGCAAAAGATTTTGCAGACCTGGCCGATGCCAGTGTAATCAAGACAGAACATAGAAGGAAGGTGTGCCACTTGCAATCTCCGGGATTCTGTAGGACCCCATGGCTCTACAGAAAAACCCAAAACTCAGTAACATTATGAACATCCGCTGAGGCCAAACTGGAAGCCAGAGTCTCACCCTTTTGTTTGCACTCAAGGGAACACTCAAGGCTGGTCTCCACACTACCATCAAATTAGCCTCTACCGTCTCCTGGAGTATAACCCTAACCATAGCCTGGCTGTGGCCCTGATCAGGCGCAAACCCTAATTCCCAGAGCACAAAGAATTTGGGAGACCTGGCCAATGTGAGATTAATCAGGCAGGAACACAGAAGAAAACGGTGCCAATTGCAACCCTGAGGATGTTGCTGGAGTGCATATGCCTACCAAAAACCCCAAACTTCAGCAACACTATGAGCATCCCCTTGAGGCCAAACAGGAAGCTGGAGCCTCACCTTAATCCTAGCCTTCAACTTACCCTTCAGGGCAGGTCTGCACCCTGCCATTGGATAGGTACCTACCATCTCCCAGATTCTTATCATAACCTTAGGGTTGGCTCTGGCTCTCCCTGGGCCCAAATGCTAATTCTGAGGAAAGATGAGATTTGGGACTCCAGTTTGGTGCAGGAGGAATCAGCCAAGAAGACTGGAGAAATATGTGCAACATGCAACAACTGGGGTGGGCTTGGAGAGTGTGAGTTTAGCAAAAACCTGACCATCAACCCCACAAAGGACCTAGTCCCTGAAACCAAATCCTCACTCTGAACTTCAACCTAAGCCTTTCCCCATCTCAGCCCTCAAGGCAGAACAATGCATTGCCATCCAATCGGCCCCTGTCATGCCCTGGGCTGTAACCCTAACCCTAGACTTGGCTGTTGTCCTTAATGGGCCTCAACCATATGTCTGAAAGTAGAATGTAGAATGTAGAAAGTAGAATACTTAGCCCATGCCAGATTAAGCAGGAAGGAATAGGGAAGGAAACACTGCCACTTGCTCCCCTGGGAATTTGCTGAAGAGCATGGGTCTACTGAAAAATCTAATACCCAGCAACAATGTATCCTAACCCTAACTTCACCCTAGCCCTCACCCTCAACTGAGCCCTCAGGGAAGGACTCTGCATTGCCATCAAATGGGCCCCTATGATCTCCCAACATTTAACCCTAACCCTAGACCTGGCTTTGGTCCTGAATGAGCCCAAACCATATGTGCAAGGGTGCAATGGATTGGGGACACCTGGCCAGTGCCAGATTAATCAAGAAGGAACAGATAATTAAACCCTGTCACTTGCACCCCCACAATGTTGGCATGGAGCATGATTCTCCTAAAAATCAGAAACTTCAGCAGTGCAGTGAGCATCCCCTTGAAGCCAAAGTAGAAGCCAGCATGTCACCCTAATGCTAGCCTTCAAATCAGACCTCAGGGTATGTCTTAACACTCCATCAAATTGACCCCTACCACCTCCCAACCCAAAACCTTAACCTTAGCCTGCCTATGGTCCTGACCAGTCCCGAACTGTAATTCTGAGTGCCCAAAGGATTTGGGAGACCTGGCCGATGAAAAACAATCAGGCAGAATACAGAAAGAAATCCTGTAACATGCAACCACTGGGGTTGAGGTGCAGGGAATGATATTAGTGAAAACCTGACCATCATATCCTCAATGGTTGTACTCCCTGGAAACATTTTTTTTAAAGATTTTATTTATTTATGTGACAGAGAGACAGCCAGTGAGAGAGGGAACACAGCAGGGGAGAGGGAGAGGAAGAAGCAGGCTCCTAGCCGAGGAGCCCGATGTGGGACTCGATCCCGCAACGCCAGGATCACGCCCTGAGCCGAAGGCAGACGCTTAACGACTGTGCTACCCAGGCGCCCCCCTGAAAACATTTCTTAACCCTGAACTTCACCCTAACCCTGTCCTCAATTCAGCCCTCTGGGCAAGACTCCTGCATTCCCGTCTATTTGGTCCTTATCATATGCCAGTGTGTAATTAACCTTATTCCTGGCTGTGGTCCTGAGTGGGCCCCAATCATATGTCTGAGGACACAATGGATTTGGGTCACCTGGCCATGCCATACTAATCAGGCACAAACACAGAGGGAATTGTTGACTCTTGAAACACAAAGATGTTGCTGGAGAGCACGTTTCTAATGAAAAACCTAAACTTCAGCAACATTTTGTGCATCCCTCTGAGGCCAAATCTGAAGGCAGAGCCTCATCCTAAGGCTAGACCTCAACTCACCCCTCAGGGTACGACTGTGCAGTTCCATCATAAAGGCCCTTCCCAACTCCAGGGCCATAACCATAACCCTAACCCTAACCCTGGCTGTGGCCCTGACCCTGCCTGAAACCTATATCTGAGGACACAATGGATTTGGGACACCTCTTGTGCCAGACTATTCAGGTAGAAACAAAGAAGGAAACTGAGGCACATACAACTGCTGTGTAGTTACTGGACAAAAAGGAAGCCATAGCCTCTACTTAATGCTAGTCCTCAACTCAGCCCTCAGGCAGGACTCTGCACTGCCATTGGATAAGCCTACCATCTCCCAGATTGTCACCTCAACCCTGGGCTCAGCTCTGGCCCTTCCTGTGCCTGAATGCTATGTCTGAGGATGGACGGGATTTGCAACACCAGACTGGTGCAAGACAAATCAGCCAAGAATACGGAAGAAAACAAAGCCAGGAATAACCTTCTAAATGCAAGTGGAGAAGGTGATTCTAATGAAAGCATGACCTTCAGACCCACCATGTGCCTAGTCCTTGAAACTGAAAATTACCCCTGAGCAGCACCCTAACAAAAACCCTCAACTCAGCCCCCAGGGCAGATATCCACTAGGTAGGCCTTTGGATATGTGCCTAAAATCTCCAGGGATGTTCAACCAACATATAATTACATGGAGACAAAGCATTGTCCAATGTATCTGTGGAGGTATAATGAAAGTGCTCTATATTTACCTCTAAGAAAGAAGTATGGAGAAACCATCTTTCAACTAACATCTTTCAAGAAGATAGAAGAATTAAAAAAATATATATCCATTTAATTGAGAGACTGAACGAGAGAGCACAAAATGGGGAGGAGAGGGCACAGAGGGAGAAGGAGGAGTAGACTCTAAGCTGTGCGGATAGAAGTGTTTTCTAGTGTATGAGTGAAAACATAAATAATGTACTTCCACATTCTGTCAATTACCTTCTTTCATGAAGATAGAAGCATTTTTAAAAGCATTTTTTAAACATATAGAATGTGCCTGAGAAACAAGTCTGTATAGAAAACAACTTTGAACTAACTTCTTTCATAAAGAGAGAACCCATTTGAAATGTATGGATGGAGCATAAGGAAAGTGCCATATACTTAACTGTGAGAAAGAAGTCTGTATAGAATGGAACATTCAACTAATACCTTGTTTCATGAAGACAAGCATTCCCAAATGTACTTGTGGAAGTATAAGGAAAGTGCCACATACTTAACCTTAAGAAAGAACACTGTATACAAGATCTACAAAGAACTTCTCAAACTCAATACACAAGAATCAAATAATCAAATCAAAAAATGGGCAGAAGATATGAACAGACACGCTTCCAATGAAGACATAGAAATGGCTAACAGACACATGAAAAAATGTTCAACATCATTAGCCATCAGGGAAATTCAAATCGAAACAACACTGAGATACCACCTTACACCAGTCAGAGTGGCAAAAATTGACAAGGCAGGAAACAACAAATGTTGGAGAGGATGTGGAGAAAGGGGATCCTTCTTACACTGTTGGTGGGAATGCAAGTTGGTACAGCCACTTTGGAAAACAGTGTGAAGGTCCCTTTAAAAGTTAAAAATTGAGCTACCCTATGATCCAGCAATTGCAATACTGGGTATTTACCCCAAAGATACAGACATAGTGAAGAGAAGGGCCATATGCACCCCAATGTTCATAGCAGCATTGTCCACAATAGCTAAATTGTGGAAGGAGCCAAGATGCTCTTCAACAGATGACTGGATTAAGAAGATGTGGTCCATATATATAATGGAATATTACTCAACCATCAAAAAGAATGATTTCTCAACATTTGCTGCAACATGGACAGGACTGGAGGAGGTAATGATAAGTGAAATAAGTCAAGCAGAGAAAGACAATTATCATATGGTTTCGCTCTTTTATGGAAAATAAGAAGTAGGAATATCAGTAGGAGAAGAAACAGAAGAAGGAAGGGGGGTAAACAGAAGGGAGAATGAACCATGAGAGACTGTGGACTCTGGGAAACAAACTGAGGGCTTCAGAGGGGAGGGGGTGGGGGAATGGGATAGGCCAGTGTTGGGTATTAAGAAGGGCATGTATTGCATGGTGCACTGGGTGTTATATGCAAGTAATGAATCAGGGCACTTTACATAAAAAACTAGGGATGTACTGTATGGTGACTAACATAATATAATAAAAAATATTATTAAAAAAAGAAAGAACACTGTATAGAAGCTTCCTTTCAAATAACATCTACATTCATTACAATAACATTTTCTAAATTATGTGTGAAAGCATAAGAAAAGTGCCATATACTAAACTCAGAGAAAAGTCTGTGTAGAATGCAACATTTAACAAACATTTTGTTTCATTAATATAGAAGTGTTTTCAAACGTATGTGTGGAAACATAATGAAAGTGTCATATATTTAACTCTGAGATACACGATTTTGTAGAATGCAACTTTCAAATAATATCTCGTTTCATGATGATGGAAGCAATTTCAAATATTTGTGTGGAAATATAAGGAATGTCATACACTTGACTCTAAGGAAAAACACTGTATAGAAACTTCTTTCACCTAATATCTTCTTTCAAGAAAAGGAGCATATTCCAAAGTTTGTGTGAATGCATAAGGTAAGTGCCATATACCTAACGCTGAGAAACACATCTGTGTAGAATGAAACCTTCAACTAAAATCTTGATTCACAAAGATAGAAACATTTTAAATGTATATGTGAAAGCATAAGGAAATTGACAATACTTAACTATAAGAAATAATACTGTATAAAAACTTTCAACTAAAATCATGTATCATGAAGATAGAAGTGATTTTGAATGTAAGTGTGGAAAGTTAAGGAAGGGGCCATATACTTAACTCTGAGAAACAAGTCTGAGTGGATTAAAATTTCAACTAAAATCTTATTCCATGAAGATAGAACTGTTTCCAAACATATGTGTGGAAACAAGTGTAGTTCCATATACTTAACTCTGAGAAACAAGTCAGTGTAGGATACATCTTTCAGCTAACATCTTGTTTCATGAAGATAAAAACATTTAGAAATATACGTGTGGAAGCACAAAGAAAGTGCCATACACTAAACTCAAAGAAAGAACAATGTATAGAAACCATCTTCAACCTATTATCGTGTTTCATGAATAAAGAATAGTTCTCAGATATAAGTATACACACATCAAGATAGTGCCATATACTTAATTTTGACATCAAGTCTGTGTATAATGTAACTTTCAACCAATACCTGTTTTCTTGAAGTTAAAAATGTTTAGAAATGTATGGAAACACTGACCAATTTTGTAACCACGAAACCAGCCCTACAAGAGATATTAAGGGGGTTCTATAAAACTAAAAAGGCCCCAAGAGCGATACAGAAGAGAAAGCTACAATCTATAGAAACAAAGACTTTACAGGCAACATGACATCATTAAAATCATATCTCTCAATAATCACTCTCAATGTGAATGGTCTAAATATTCCCATAATGCCACAGGGTTGCAGATTGGATAAAAAGGCATGACCCATCCATTTGCTGTCTATAAGAGACTCATTTTGAACCTAAAGATACATCCAGACTGTAAGTGAAGGGATGGAATACCATTTTTCATGCCAATGGACCTCAAAAGAAAGCTTGGGTAGCAATTCTCATATTAGACAGATTGGATTTTAAACTAAAGACTGTAGTTAGGGATACAGAAGGACACTATATTATTCCTAAAGGATATATCCAACAAGTGGATATGACAATTATAAATATCTATGCCCCCAACATGGGAGCAGCAAGACACACAAGCCAACTATTAACCAGAATAAAGAGACATATAGATAAAAAGATAAAAATATGTTAATAGTAGGGGACCTCAAAATGCCACTAGCAGCAATAGACAGATGACCTAAGCAGAAAATCAGCAAAGAAAGCAGAGCTTTGAATGCCATACTAGACCAGATGGACCTCATATATATATATATATATATATATATATATATATATATATATATATATATATATATATATATATATAGAACACTACACTCCAGAACAACAGAATACTCATTTTTTTCAAATGCACATGGAACGCTCTCCAGAATAGATCATACGCTGGGTCACAAAACAGATCTCAATCAATACCAAAAGACTGAAATTATTCCATGCATATTCTCAGACCACAATGTTTTGAAATTGGAACTCAGTCACAAGGAAAAATTTGGAAGAAACTCAAACACTTGGAAACTAAAAACCATCCTGCTCAAGAATGATTGGATAAACCAGGAAATCAAAAATCAATTTAAACAATTTATGGAGATTAATTAGAATGAAAACACATGATCCAAAACTTATGGGATACTGCAAAAGCAGTCCTAAGGGGAAAATACATAGTCATCCAAGCCTCAATCTAAAATGCAGTTTTTATATTCTCACCTCAAGAAGCTGGAACAAGAACAGAAGAACAGGCCTAAGCCATGCACGAGAAAGCAGTTGATCAAGATTAGAACAGAGATCAATGAATTAGAAACCAGGAGCAAAGTAGAGCAGATCAAGAGAACTAGAAGCTGGTTCTTTGAAAGAATAAATAAAATAGATAAGGCACTGGCAAGACTTATCTAAAAGAATACAGAAAGGACCCAAATTAATAAAATAATGAATGAAAAGGGAGAGGGCACAACGAACGCCAATGAAATAGGAAGGATCATTAGACACTTTTTTCAACAGCTTTATGCCAATAAATTAAACAACCTGGAAGAAATGAATGCCTTCCTGGAAACCTATAAACTACCAAGACTGAAACAGAAAGAAATTGATTTTTTAAACAGACCAATTAATTGTGAAGAGATTGAAGCAGTGATCAAAAACCTTTGGAAAAACAGGAGTCCGGCGCCTGACAGATTCCCCGGGGAATTCTACAAAACATTCAAAGAAGAAATAATACCGATTCTCCTGAAGCTGTTTCAACAAATAGAAACAGATAGAAAATTACCAAACTCATTCTATGAGGCCAGTATTTCCTCCATCCTCAAACCAGGCAAAGACCCCACACAAAAGGAGAATTACAGACCAATATCCCTGATGAATATGGACACCAAAATTCTCAACAAGATCCTAGCTAATAGGATCCAACAGTACATTAAAAAGATTACCTATCAAGACCAAGTGGGATTCATCCCTGGGATACAAGTGTGGTTCAACATTTGCAAATTGATCAGTGTGATAGATCATATCAACAAGAAAAGATCTTGTCAATTATCATATGATCCTCTCAATAGATGCAGAAAATGCATTTGACAAAATACAGCATCCTTTCCTGATTAAAACCCTTCAGAGTGTGGGGATAGAGGGTGCATTCCTCATTTAATAAAAATCATCTATGAAAAGCCTACCGTGAATATCATTCTCAATTGGGAAAAGCTGAAAGCCTTTCCCTCTAAGATCAGGAACACGACAGGGATGTCCACTCTTGCCATTATTATTCAACATAGTATGAAAAGTCCTTCAACAGCAGTCAGACAACAAAAAGGGATACAAGGTATCCAAATTGGCAAAGAAGAGATCAAACTGTCTCTCTTCGCAGATGATATGATACTCTATATGGAAAAACCAAAAGACTCCACCCCCAAACTACTAAAAGTTATAGAACAATTCACTCATGTGGCAGGATACAAAATCAATGCTCAGAAATCACTTGCATTACTATACACGAACAATGAGACTGAAGAAAGAGAAATGAGGGAATCCACTCCATTTACAATAGCACCAAAAATCATATGTTACCTGGGAATTAACTTAACCAGAGACGTAAAGGATCTATAAACTAGATACTACAAATGACTCTTGAAAGACATTGAAGAAGACACAAAAAGATGGAAAAATATTCTATGCTCATGGACTGGAAGAATAAAAATAGTTAAACTGTCTATGTTACCCAGAGCAATCTACACTTTCAATGGCAACCCGATCAAAATACCAATGACATTTTTCAAAGAACTGCAACAAACAGCCCTTAAATTTGTGTGGAACCTGAAAAGGCCCTGAATCACCAAGGAATTGTTGAAAAGGAAAAACAAAGCTGGGGACATCACGTTGCCGGATTTCAAGCTATACTACAAAGCTGTGATCACCAAGACAGCATGGTACTGGCACAAAAACAGGCACATAGACCAATGGAACAGAATAGAGAACCCAGAAACGGACCCTCGGCTCTTTGGGCAACTAATATTTGACAAAGCAGAAAAAAAAACATCCAGTGGAAAAAAGACAGTCTCTTCAATAAATGGTGCTGGGAAAATTGGACAGTTACATGCAAAAGAATGAAACTTGACCACTCTCTCACACCATACACAAAGATAAACTCCCAATGGATGAAAGACCTAGATATGAGACAGGAATCCATCAAATTACTAGAGGAGAACATAGGCTGCAACCTTTTTGACATCGGCCACAGCAACTTTTTTTCACGACACATCTCCAAAGGCAAGAGAAACAAAAGCAAAAATGCACTTGTGGGACTTCATCAAGATAAGAAGCTTCTGCACAGCCAAGGAAACAGTCAAAAAAACTAAGAGGCTGCCCCTGGAGTAGGAGAAGATATTTGCAAATGACACTACAGATAAAAGACTGGTATCCAAGATCTACAAAGAACTTCTCAAACTCAATAAACGTGAAATAAATCATCAAATCAAAAAATGGGAAGACAATATGAACAGACACTTTTTCAATGAAGACATACAAATGGCTAACAGACACATGAAAAAATGTTCAACATCATTAGCCATCAGGGAAATTCACATCAAAACTACACTGAGATACCAGCTTACCCCAGTTAGAATGGCAAAAATTGACAAGGCAGGAAACAACAAATGTTGGAGAGGATGTGGAGAAGGGGGATCCCACTTACACTGTTGTTGGGAATCAAGTTGGTACAGCCACTTTGGAAAACAGTGTGGAGGTCACTTAAAAAGTTAAAAATTGAGCTACCCTATGATCCAGCAATTGCACTACTGAGTATTTATCCCAAAGATACAGATGTAGTGAAGAGAAGGGCCATATGCACCCCAGTGTTCATAGCAGCCTTGTCCAAAATAGCTAAATCGTGGAAGGAGCTGAGATGCCCTTCAAGAGATGACTGGATTAAGAAGATGTGGTCCGCATGTACAATGAAATATTACTCAGCCATCAGAAAGATCAATTACACAACATTTGCAGCAACATGGATGGGACTGGAGTAGATTATGGTAAGTGAAATAAATCAAGCAGAGAAAGACAATTATCATATGGTTTCACTCATTTATGGAACATAAGTAATAGCATGAAGATTGGTAGGAAAAAGAAGGGAAGAATGAAGGGGGAGTAAACTGAAGGGGAAATGAACCTTGAGAGACTGTGGGCTCTGGGAAACAAACTGAGGGCTTCAGAGGGGAGGGGGGGTGTGGGATTGGGATAGGCCAGTGATGGGTATTAAGGGAGGGCACATATTGCATGGTGCACTGGGTGTTATACACAATTAATGGATCATGGAGCATTGCATCAAAAACTGGGGATGTACTGTATGGTGACTAATATAACAAAATAAAAATTATAAAATAAATAAAAGATGATAGATAGATAGATAGATAGATAGATAGATAGATAGATGATAGATAGATAGATGATAGATAGATAGATAAATCTGTTGTTCCCCCCAAAAACATGTTCATTGATAGTGAATACCAAAATAATAAATAACAATCCATAGAATTGGATAAAATAGTCTCATGTCACATACTTGATAACAGGTTAATATCCAGATTTTACAGTGAACTGCTAAAGTACCAGAACACAAAAACAAAAAAATTTTTTGTAAATATTTATTTATTTGAGAGAGAGTGATTGGGATAGTGACAGAGATAATGAGAGAGAGAGTACAAGCAGGGAGGAGAGAGAGAAGCATGCTTGCTCCCAGGACCCTGGGATCATGACTTGACCCACAGGCAGACACTTAACTGGCTGACCTACCCAGTCATCTCAATAACAGGATTTTTAAAAATAGGCAAAGACCTGCATGGATATTTCTCCAAAGATATGCAAATGGAAAGAGCATATTGAAAGGTGCTCAACATCACTAGATTAAGTTAAATTAGACATAACCCCAAACCCATTAGAAAAGCAAAATGGCACAGCTGTTGCAGAACAGAATATAGGGGTTTCGCCTAAATTAAACATGGAATTACAGTATGATATTACATTCCAATTCTAGCTAAGAGCCATAAAATATTGAAAGCAGGGTCTTGAAGAGATATTTACACACATATTTATAGCAGCATTATATATAATACCTAAAACATGGATACAAGTGCCTATTGATAGATAAATGCATAAATAAAATGTTGTGCATATATATAATGGAATATTTATCTTAAAACGAAGGAATTTCTGTAATATGCTGAAGTGTGGAGGAACTTTGACAACACAACGCTAAGTAAAATGAACCAGTCACAAAAATACAAACCCTGTATGATTTCACCTATGCGATGTGATTAGAGTATTCAAAATAATAAAGATATAAGGTATAATGTTTGTCAGGGGATGGGGGAAAGGAGGAATGAGGAGTCATTTTTTAATGGGTATTGAATTGAAAATTTATGAGTCAAAAAAGTTCTGGAGATAGTGTTGATGGTTGCCCAACAAAATGAATGCACTTCAATGACATCAAACTGTATGCTTAAAAATGGTTGAGATTATATATTTTATGATATATATATATATTATATCAACATAAAAATAGAAAATGGAGAAATTAAATGTACATTGAAGTATCATAAGTTGTAAGTTAATGAGGGAAAAAAGTATAGTCGATAAAATCAGGAAGCTTGATGGAGAAAAAGATGTGAAGGAAAGAAACCTCAATTTTCATCTCCACCACAGTAATTGATCTCACAGAGTCAGATTCTATATCTGTGAGAGATGAAAAGATTAAAAAAATATTTCATATATGTATGTGTATATATATATATATCTCATATATACACACATATATATCACATACATAAAATACTATATATCTCATATATATTCATGCATATATATATCACATATAAAAATACATTTTGTAAAACAAAGAGGCTACAAAATTAATGTATTTCAGAGAAAATAATTAACAACAGTGAGATTTGAAATTATTTTAAATGTTGATTAATATTTTGATGCATATTGGGGCACCTGCGTGGCTCAGTTGCTTAGGTGTCTGTCTTCAGCTCAGGTCATGGTCTTAGGGTCCTGATCGAACCCCACATCAAGCTCTCTGCTCAGTGGGGAGTCTGTTTCTTCCTCTCCCTCTCCCTCTGTGCTCTCTCTCTTTCTCTCTCTCTCAAATAAATGGATAAAATCTTTAAAAAGTTTTTGATGCACGTTACATTTAAGAATAACAGAGATTATTTAAAAGGCATGAGGAGAAAATCAGAATAGTGCAACTAAAGTATTGATTAGCTTTTTTAGCTGTTTCAACTCTATGCTTCTTAAACTCTCAAGGGGATTTATCAACAGGCACACCTTATCCTCTCTTTTAAGAGGCATATTAAAACCAGGAATGATGCCATTTTTCTGCTTCTCTTATATAAACTTTACATGACCACACTTTATTTGTCCATCTAGATGAATCTTGCAGTATCATCTGGCGGTAGATTCAACCAGACAAGTAGATAAAATTGGGGGAACAAAAAGGTAATAATTGTTCTTGACTTGTTCTGCTTCTGACCATGCTATTAGTTCTTGACATTATTTCTGCAATTATTTTGCCTGTCACCTATTTTTACTGAAAAAGGAAATGCACTGTTCCCTTTGAAAGTCTTTATATAATGCTTATTTACTCTTACACACTTAGAAATGGATTGTCAATTTCCAAATACTGATGGAATAAAATAATGCATTTCTATATCATTGGATAATGTATTTGTATTTGTGAGGCTGAGATTTTGCAAAGGAAGAGTGACTATATTTAACTTGGGGGGGATTACTTTGGGTAGTTAAAACACTGAAATAAATGTCTTAATGATACTTATGTTTCCTTGTTCAAATTTACAGTGTGTGACCTGAAATCCAAATTGTAAACTGTGGAGAGAGGACTATGTCCCCAACCAATATAAGGCAGAGTTAGAGAATGTTGGTCCCACTCCTGCTGAGGTAGAGTTCTCTCTTAAATTAGTTTGTTATATTAGGCACTTACCACAAGAACTTGAATTTGTTTGATCCAAAAAAGGAGAAAATAAGTACATCATATACTCTTGGAGAAGATTAAATGTGGTACAGTGTGGTACAGCATTAAGTATTTGCTTTGATGCTTCAAATACATATTCAATATTATTCTGCCATCACTATCAATGATGCACAAACCTGTTTACATTAATCTCAAGCACTTGGATAAAGAAAGGTAAGCATAAATATGGAGACTAGTTGCCCTGTATGGTACTGACAGCATCCCCTTATCTGCCAGGTGTCTTAATCGTGCTGTTCAGTGTGGCTTTATCACAGTCATCCCTATTTATCAGAATGCATCAGCGATTTGCCCAGCATCCCCAAGCACCCTCATCTCCCTCCATCCACTCAGCAAATAGCTTCAAAGTCCTCAATATCTTAGTCACTGTGCTGATCCTTGCTTCACTCTGATCACAAATATAGACTAGGTCAGTGGGTGGTTTTTTGCACTTCATGGGACTGCTTTTAAGTGATACATAGAGCTCTCATCTGCCAGTCAGGGTAAAACTTAATAGAAAGATTATTAATTTTTGCATTGTGTTCTAGACTTGTTAGATTTTTTTTAAGGCTTCAGAATCATTTGTGGTATTGTCTACTGTTTCAGCACCCCAGAACATGGGATTGTAATAAGTCAAATATCATAATTAGCTTTTGAATTTTCACAAAAATATAAAATGTGTTTGAAACTTGAAAATTCGTCTTGAAATATCCTTACATCATAAATACTTGTAAGCTTTTCCCAGAAAAAGGATCCAATATTTCCTTAATATTTGCAAGATCTCTTTAAATGTAACATTTAATACAGCAGAAACGTTAAAAAGTTACAAAGATTTAATCTCCATAAGAGGAAATGTGGAAGAAGCTATTATTAATTGTTTTCATAATGGCCAGATATATTTTGTATTTATCAATCTTTCATATTTATTTTGTATCTATTTTTAAATTATAGTTTAAATCATATTATATAACATTTGTCCCAGAGTAAGTAACTGTTACCTCCTTTTCTTTTTTTTATTATGTTATGTTAGTAACCTTATAGTACATCATTAGTTCTTGATGTAGTATTCCATGATTCATTGTTTGTGTATAATACCCAGCGCTCTATGCAATATGCGCCCTCCTTAATACCCATCATCTGGCTAGCCCATCCCCCTACCCCCTCCCCTCTACAATCCTCAGGTTCTTTCCTGGAATTAATAGTCTCTCATGTTTCATCTCCCCTTGTTTTCCCCCCTTCATTTCTCCCTTTCTTCTCCTAATATCCTCCCTGCTATTCCTTATGTTCCACAAATGACTGAAACCATGTGATAATTGTCTTTCTCTGCTTGACTTATTTCACATAGCATAATCTCCTCCAGTTCCATCCATGTTGATGCAAATGTTGGGTAATCATCACTTCTGATGGCTGAGTAATATTCCATTGTATATATGGACCACATCTTCTTTATCCATTCATCTGTTGAAATGCATCTCAGCTCCTTCCACAGTTTGGGTATTGTGGACATTGCTGCTATGAACATTGGGGTGCATATGGTCCTTCTTTTCACTACATCTGTATCTTTGGGGTAAATACCCAGTAGTACAATTGCTGGATCATAGGGTAGCTCTATTTTTAACTTTTTGAGGAAGCTCCACACTGTTTTCCAAAATGGCTGTACCAATTTGCATTCCCACCAACAGTGTAAGAGGTTTCCTCTTTCTCCACATCTTCAACATTTGTTGTTTCTTGCAAATAACACTACAGATAAAGGGCTGGTATCCAAGATCTATAAAGAACTTCTCAACTCAACACCCAAAAAACAAATAATCAAATGTTACCTCCTTAAGTGTAACCAATTTAATTTCACTTTTTCTTCAGAGTCTAAAAGAGGTTCAGGCTATCAGCAACAAGATCGAGGAGTCAACAGTGAGTTTCAGTCAGTGATGTCTCAGGGGTATGCAGTTTTTCTCTACACATATTAGTTTCCATGAAATATTAATTACTGTGTGCATAAAGCAGATGATATTTGGGTAAATAGCTAAAGCTTTGTCTGCTAAATAGCAGTGACCATATAAATCCAAGTTTCTCCTTCACACTTAGAGTTATTAAGAGATTAATTTCAACTTGGAGAAGTATGTACTAGACAGAAGCAAGATAAAATTCCCAACAGAGATCTGAACCAGGGTTAAAATAATAAATATTTATATTTATGTTTATATTTTATTTATATATCCATTTATATTTATTTAAATTATATATATTCATGTAAAATTAGTATATACATATACTAACTTTATGTGTGTGTGTGTGTGTGTGTGTGTTTGGAACTATAGAAATTACCAAATTCAAATGATTCAATGTATGGACTGATTCTGAAACTGAGGTATCTCATATAATAAGACACTAGTAGTAACAGCCATTTTTTACATAGATTCTGCAAATATAATACTGGAGGTATTAACTCTTTAAACTAACAGTATGTGTGCTTATTCTTCTAAAACTGGTAATGTTCTAACCATTTTCATTATTTTATCTTATTTAATCCAACCAAACCTGATGTCAAAAATTATTATTTTATCATGTTTTTAGGTAGAGTGGACAATGGAATAGTGGGTAGAGGAAAACCTAGATTTATAATTGTGATTAGATGAGATTCTGAGATCTCTACTCCATGCCACTCAGGTCTCTAAAGGGTCAATCATGTGTTAAGGATCCTGACCTGCTCCCAGGAATGTATGGCTCACTCCACGTAGTATAGCCTCACTGAGTACTGCTATTCTATGAGAAGAGGGGGGATTAAAAATTTGGTATAGATTTTCCCCAACGAGTGTTTGTTACTTTTTAAATCCCTCTTACATAAAATATGCATTCTAGAATTTTGAAAGATTCCATTTGTGTTCTAAAAGCAGAGAGATAGATTAGATTTGTATAACAAAATTCCTAAAAATGGAGTTTTATTTATATTTTCTTTCAACAATTCACTTTTTGTGTTTAAGTTATCATCTCTGCAAATGCCCAATATGTGTTGATAGATGCCAATATCTATCATTAGGATAACATATCACTTGAATGGCAACAAATTCAGTATAAGTTGCCAAGTATTTTTTTATTATTATTATATTTTTATTATATTTTGTTAGTCACCATACAGTACATCCCTGGTTTTTGATGTAAAGTTCGATGATTCATTAGTTGCTTATGACACCCAGTGCACCATGCAATACATGCCCTCCTTACTACCCATCACCAGCCCATCAAAAAGAACTATTTCTCAACATTTGCCGCAACTTGGACAGCACTGGAGGAGATAATGCTAAGTGAAATAAGTCAATCAGAGAAAGACAATTATCATATGGTTTCTCTCATCTATGGCCAAGTATTTTTACCCATGTTCTTAATTCCTTATTTTCTACTAAATTCTAAATTTTAAGTAATTAATCATCCTTATTTCTACACACCATGAAACTTTCTCTGATTAACAAAATGAGGTTGGCATAAACAAATACATACTCACATACACACTGTCAGTAAATATTTATTTATTTATTTCAGGTGGAAGAACCCCATGTCTGAATCATTAATCCCAAAAGTCTTCTCAGTGGTATAAGTGAAACCTTATGAAAAACATGAACTGGATTGCCAATTACACTGAACAATCCGATTTCATTCTGGTGGGAATCTTCAGTCAATCAAATCACCCAGCTCTCCTGTGTGTGGTCATTTTTGTCATTTTCTTGATGGCTTTAACTGGGAATGGTGTCCTGATTCTTCTGATACATTTTGATGCCCACCTCCACAGCCCCATGTACTTTTTCATCAGCCAGTTGTCTCTTATGGACGTAATGTACATTTCTGTCACTGTGCCCAAGATGGTCATAGACCAGGTCATGGGTATAAATAAGATCTCAGCCCCTGAGTGTGGAATACAAATGTTCCTCTATGTAACACTAGCAGGTTCAGAATTTTTCTTTCTAGCTGCCATGGCCTATGACCGCTATGTGGCTATCTGTTACCCTCTTCATTACCCTGTCCTCATGAGCCATAAAGTATGTCTTCTCCTCGCATCTGGATGCTGGTTTCTGGGATCTGTAGATGGATTCATGCTCACACCCATCACTATGATGTTCCCTTTCTGCAAATCCCGGGAGATCCATCATTTCTTCTGTGAAGTCCCTGCTGTAATGAAGCTTTCCTGTTCAGACACTTCACTCTATGAGACACTCATGTACTTGTGTTGTGTCCTCATGCTCCTCATCCCTGTGACAGTCATTTCAAGCTCCTATTTTTTCATCCTCCTTACCATCCACAGGATGAACTCAGCAGAGGGCCGGAAGAAGGCCTTTGCCACTTGTTCTTCCCATATGACTGTGGTCATCCTCTTCTATGGGGCTGCCATGTACACCTACATGCTCCCCAACTCCTATCACACCCCTGAGAAGGACATGGTTGTATCTGTCTTTTATACCATCCTCACTCCTGTGTTGAACCCTTTAATCTATAGTCTCAGGAATAAGGATGTCATGGGAGCTCTGAAGAAAGTGTTGAATATGGGACCTGCTTTTCAAGAAACTATAAAATAGGAAAATTTTACATTAGTGCTTTTGTTATTTTTCTCCAAATATTATAACTTCATAATTTTATGCCAATATTATTCCTTAGATATTTATCTCATAATGCCTCATATCATTTGCATACCTCTTTTGGGAATTGCTTCTGTATATTACAAAATTCTTTGATTACATACTATTTGTCCATTTAAGATGAATTTTACTATCATATTGTACTGGCATTACATTTACTGACTTTGATTATTACACACTTATTCTGTAGGAGAATATTTATACTTTTAGAAAATACAGTATAAGAATATAGAGCAGTAAATGTTATGAGGTAGTATTAAATTGTCTTTAATAAGATAGATAAAAAGAGAGAAACAGAGGGATTGACAGAAGTATAAAGGAAATAGGTACAATATTACCTATTTGAGAGAGAAAGAAAGATTGACAGCGAAATGAAACAAACGGGTACAATGTTAACAGTAGGCAAAGAATATGGGTGTTCTTTATACCTTCTTATTTGTACTACATTTATACAAATCTGAAATTAATTCCAAATAGAGTTAAAACATCTTTATCCTCCCAACTTAAAAAAATATATCTGTTTGGTGGCTATATAAATAAAATAATATCCTAGAAAACACACTTATTTCAATTTGGCTTTTCATCACTGAGGTGATCTAATCATTGGTTCACATTTATTGGAAACTATCTTGTTCTACATGATCCATTCCTAAAGACATATAGTGGAAGTTAATAGTCACCACCATGTGGTAAATTTAGGATTCAGAATTGCATAGGGGACAATGGGGGAAATGGCAACCCAAGGTAGAATGAAGATTTAGGGAAGGTTCTTTGCATGAAGTGACACCTGAATTAAGTTTTAAACTATGTAATTTATTAAACAAATATATAGGGCACCAAATAGTCTTTCATTTATTCAATAAGAGTTTTATGATATAATAAAGATATTACCTAAGGGTTATTAAAATATAAATAATATATGAATGCTATCTTTAAGAAATTTGATCTAGTAGTTGTAGTTGTATATTTCAATATGTGGTAAAAAGTATATGATTTGCTTTGATATTAATTTGGAAAGGGCACAGATCACAAGGACACATCAGTTATACTGTGATATGTAACTTCATTCAAGCCAAGAGGAATGAGAGAAGACCTTGGAGCTCATTTCTGAATGGCAATTAGAAGTTATCCTCAGACAAGAACTGGGGTCTGGGTTGAAGGGATTTATTCAGGGACAAGATGTCTCATAAAAGGCACAGAATGAGCAAAGGAGATGGTTGACCAAATGGGAGCGGTAAATATTCCAATGGAATCTCCTTCTTATCTTTAGTTTAGATACTCATTTCTTACCTTTCCTTAACTCAGAGTTTTACACAAAGTAATGAAGTGATCAGACTTGTATTTTGGAAATGTTAAATCAGTGCTCACCAATTGGAAAAGCGCAAGCCTGAAGGCAAGAAGTCCGGGTAAGTAAGGATGGTGAACAAAATGTTAATCTAACTGGAATGAACCATGCTTTAACATTGGGAGGCTTTAGAGGAAAGGTATTTGGGGTGAATGTAATCCTGTTGAACGTAGACCATAAAACCACCAGACGTGGTTGTATGTCAAGCATTTTTCAATTGGTTGTGTCCAAATTCTGCAAATTGAGAATTATCAGCTTGTTTCAAATGTATAGATTCCATTTTGCTTTGAGAGACACTCAATTATTGTATGACTGCAAAATAAGGATCTTGCAGTTTGGGACTGCAAATTGGAAAACCAATTTCCAAAATTTTTACTTCAAACTGAATGAATAAAATATATGTATTCTTTGACTTTCAAAAAGAATTGAGAATGATAACACATCACCTATCCATTTTCTGGACTATATCATAGACACATTTGATATTTCCTTTTGTAACACCCTAGAAATGGAAAACAAAATATAATGAAAAGAAACATGATGCGAAGTAGAGCAACTTTCTATGAAACATGACTTATTTAAATGTGTCTTAAACCAGCAACTTCTTTTAATATTCTAAAACAATGAATTATCTTTTTTGCTTTATTTTTTATTTTATTATTAATATTTTCTAATTTTTCATTATGTTCAGTTAGCCAAAATATAGTACATCATAGGTTTTTGTTGCAGTATTCAATGATTCATTAGTTGCCTATAACACCAAGTGCGCATCCTAACACATGCCATCCTCAATACCCATCACCTGGAACCCCATCTCCTATCCCCTCCCCTCTGCAACCCTCAGTTTGTTTCCTGGAATCCAGAGTATCTCATGGTTTCTTTCCCTCTGTGATTTCTTCCAATTCAGTTTTCTCTTCCTTCCCCTGTGGTCCTCTGCCCTTCCTTATGTTCCACATATGAGTGAGACCATATGGTAATTGTCCTTCTCTGCTTGGCTTATTTCACTTAACATAATCCCCTCCAGTTCCATCCATGTCCTTGTAAATTGTAGGTATTCATACTTTCTGGTGGCTGAGTAATATTCCATCGTACATATGTACCACTGCTTCTTTATCCATTCATCTGTTGAAGGTCATCTAGTTTCCTTCCACAGTTTGGCTATTGTGGCCATTGCTGCCATGAACATTAGGGTGCATGTGCTCCTTCTTTTCATTACATCTGTGTATTTGGGGTAAATACCTATTAGTGTAATTCCTGGGTCATAGTGTAGCTCTATTTTCAATGTCTTGAGGAACCTCCATACTGTTTCCCAGAATGGCTGTAACAACTTGCATTCCCACCAACAGTGTATGAGGGTTCCTTTCTCCACAACCTCACCAACACTTGATGTTTCCTGCCTTGTTATTTTTTTGCCATTCTAACTGGTGTAAGGTGGTATCTCATTGTAGTTTTGATTTGTATTTCCCTGATGGCTGCTGATGTTGAACATTTTCTCATGTGTCTGTTAGCCATCTGTATGTCTTCTTTGGAGAAGTGTCTGTTCATGTCTTCTGCCCATTTCTTGACTGGATTATTTGTTTTTTGGGTGTTGAGTTTGAGAAGTTCTTTATAGATTTTGGATATCAGCCCTTTATCCAAAATGTCATTTGCAAGTATCTTCTCCCATTTTGTGGGTTGCCTGTTAGTTTTGTTACAGTTTCCTTTGCTGTGCAAAAGCTTTTTATCTTGATGAAGTCCCAAAAGTTCATTTCTGCTTTTGTTTCCCTTGCCCTTAGAGACATGTCTTGAAAGAAGTTGCTGTGTCCAATGTCAAAGACGTTAGTACCTATGTTCTCCTCTAGGATTTTGATGGATTCCTGTCTAACATTGAGGTCTTTCATCTGTTTTGAGTTTATCTTTGTGTATGGTGTAAGCGAACGGTCTAGTTTAATTATTCTGCATGTTGCTGTCCAATTTTCCCAGCACCATTTACTGAAGAGACTGTCATTTCTCCATTGTATATTTTTTCCTACTTTGTTGAAGATTAGTTGCATATAGAATTGAGGGTCTATATCTGGGCTCTCTATTCTGTTCCATTGATCTCTGTGTCTGTTTTTGTCCCAGGACCATGCTGTCTTGAGGATCACAGCTTTGTAATATAACTTGAAGTCAGGCATTGTGATGTCTCCAGTTTGGGTTTGTTTTTCAACAATCCCCTGGCAAATCAGGGTCTTTTCTGGTTGCATACAAATTTTAGGATTGTTTGTTCCGGCTCTGTGAAAATGCCAATGGTATTTTGATAGAGATTGCTTTGAAAGTGTAAATTGCTGTTGGAAGCATAGAGATTTAAACGATATTTGTTCTTCCAATCCATGAGCATGGATTTTTTCCATCTTTTTGTGTCTTCCTCCATTTCCTTCATAAGTGTTACATAGTTTCTAGGGCATAGATCCTTTACCTTTTGGTTTGGTTTATTCCTAGGTATCTTATGATTTCTGGTGCTATTATAGATGGAACCAATTATTAATTGCTCTTTCTACAGTTACATTGTTAGTGCATAGAAAAGCAACTGATTTCTGTCCATTGAGTTGGTATCCTGCCACATTGAACACTACATCAAAAACTAATGATGTCCTATATGTTAGCTAATTGAACATAAAAAAAGAAACACAAAGGAAACTCTCATAAAAAAATTGAGTATAATCGACACACAATGTTACATCAGTTTCAGGTGTACAACTTAGTGATTTGACAAGTTTATACATTATGCTGTGTTTGCCACAAGCAACCTATACATCACAGTATTATTTTTTTAAAAGATTTTATTTATTTATTTGACAGAGATAGAGACAGCCAGTGAGAGAGGGAACACAAGCAGGGGGAGTGGGAGAGGAAGAAGCAGGCTCATAGCGGAGGAGCCTGATGTGGGGCTCGATCCCATAACGCCGGGATCACGCCCTGAGCCGAAGGCAGACGCTTAACCGCTGTCCACCCAGGCGTCCCACATCACAGTATTATTGACTGTATTCCTTATGCTCTGCTTTTTATTCCTGTGACTCATTCCACTTATAAATTTCTGTTAAAAATTTAAAAACTGGAGCTTTTTATCTTGATGATCTCCCACAAGTTCATATTTTTTCTTTTGTTTCTCTTGCCTTTGGAGATGGGTCATGAAAAAAGTTGCTGTGGCTGATGTCAAAGAGGTTGAGGCCTATGTTCTCCTCTAGGATTTTGATGGATTCCTGTCTCACATCGAGGTCTTTCATCCATTTGGAGTTTATCTTTGTGTATGGTGTGAGAGAGTGGTCAAGTTTCATTCTTTTGCATGTAGCTGTCTGCACAGCCAAGGAAACAGTCAAAAAAACTAAGAGGCAGCTCATGGAATGAGAGAAGATTTTTGCAAATGACACTACTGATAAAAGACTGGTATCCATGATCCACAAAGCACTTCTCAAACTCAATACATGTGAAATAATCAGTCAAATAATGGGCAGAAGATATGAACTGACACTTTTCCAATGAAGACGTACAAATGGCTAACAGACACATGAAAAAATGTTCAACATCATTAGCCATCAGGGAAATTCAAATCAAAACCACACTGAGATACCACCTTTCGCCAGTTAGAATGGCAAAAATTGATAAGGCAGGAAACAATAATTGTTGGAGAGGTTGTGGAGAAAGGGGATCCCTCCTACATTGTTGGTGGGAATGCAAGTTGGTACAGCCACTCTGGAAAACAGTGTGGAGGTCCCTTAAAAAGTTAAAAATTGAGCTACCCTATGATCCAGCAATTGCAATACTGGGTATTTACCCCAAAGATACAGATGTAGTGAAGAGAAGGGCTATATGCACCTCAATGTTCATAGCAGCATTGTCCACAAGAGCTAAATTGTGGAAGGAGCCAAAATGCCCTTCAACAGATGACTGGGTTAAGAAGATATGGTCCATATATACAATGGAATATTACTCAGACATCAAAAAGAATGATTTCACAACATTTGCAGCAACATGGACAGGACTGGAGGAGATAAGGCTAAGTGAAATCAGTCAAGCAGAGAAAGACAATTATCACATGGTTTCACTCATTTATGGAACATAAGAAATAGGAAGATCGGTAGGAGAAAAAAGGGAAGAAGGAAGGGGGGTAAAAATGGGGGAATGAACCATGAGAGGCTATGGACTCTGGGAAACAAACTGAAGACTTTAGAGGGGAGGGGTGGGGGATTGGGATAAGCTGATGATGGGTATTAAGGAGGGCACGTATTTCATGGTGCACTGGGTGTTATATGCAAGTAATGAATCATGGAACTTTACATCAAAACTTGGGATGTACTCTATGGTGACCAACATAATAAAAAATTTTTATAAAAAAATTTTAAAAATTGGAAAAATTTGAAATAATAAATAAATGTAATATTAAAATAATTCCATGTGAATAACAGCAAAAAGTATACTATCAACACTCTAAGAGTTGGGGTATAGATAAAAATGTGAAGGAGATTATCTCAAATTTAGTTTCAACCATAGTACTCTTTAATGGTATTAGCTTTGAAAAATTGATTGAACTATGTATTTCCGATTGTACATCAGTAAAAATAAAAAGAAAAAAGAATGGGGTGCCTGGGTGGCACAGCGGTTAAGCGTCTGCCTTCGGCCCAGGGCGTGATCCCGGCAATCTGGGATCGAGCCCCACATCAGGCTCTTCTGCTATGAGCCTGCTTCTTCCTCTCCCACTCCCCCTGCTTGTGTTCCCTCTCTCGCTGGCTGTCTCTATCTCTGTCGAATAAATAAATAAAATCTTAAAAAAAAAAAGAAAAAAGAAAACATATATTTCAAATATTTTCCTTAAACTTAAAATGAGAAAAAGATATATATTCACTCCTACATGAAATATGTATTTTGTAAAATGAAAAGGCTACACAAAAAAACTAACTCATATATGTAATAGCCAAAAATTCATTATTGATGTGATGTGTGAATATTGTTAATCTTGGTTAAGATTTTGATACATGTTGAGATTAACAATAAAAGATTTTTAAAAAGACATCAGCAAAAAAACGGGACGGTGCAGCAGGGATATCTATTAGCTTCATTCACTCTTATAATTGCATTCTTCTTTATAGTCTCAGAGGGAATTTATTGACAGAAAACCTTCATCCACTCACTTAATGGGCATAGTAAAGTCCTCCTACTTCTCTCCGTACACTGAACCTGGTGATACTCCATTAGCCTATCTGGATGAAACTAGCTATATCATCTGATGGTGTATTCAACCAGACAAGCAGACAGAACTGCAAGAACAAAAGGGTGATTATTTTATAACTATCTTGACTTGTTCTACTTCTGATATTTTCCATTATAGTTGTTGAAAATATGTCCTTAATTTTCTTTTTACCTATTTGTAAGTGGAAAACAAATTTACTTTTTCTGGTATGCCAGGTGGACTGTTCAGTGTGGCTTAATGGCAGTGACCCACATTTACAAAAGTAGAGCAAAGATTTCCCAGTAGTCCCCAAGTACATTTCTGGTCTCCCTTTGTTCATTCAGCAAGCAGCTTCAAGGTCTTCACATTTATTGCTCACTGTTCTGGTCCTTTCTTTACTTTGACCTCAAATACAAACTTTATCAGCAGGTGTGTTTTGTAATTTATCAGGCTGTTGTTTTTATTTTTCACAGGGCTCAGATTTCATCTGTCAGTGAAGGTGGGATGTGATAGAAAGGCTATAGTTTTTCATGCGATGTGTCAAAATTTTGTTGAATATCTTTATTAAGAATTCAAAATCATTCATAGTGTTTTCAACTGCTTTATCAACTTGGGAATATTAATAATTTGATGTTTTAATTAGTTTTAGAATTATGACAAAAGTATAAAATATTTTTAAAGTATAAAACATATTTGAAACTTGGAAATTCTTCCCAAAATATCCAGATATGATAACTGCCTCTAAACTCTTCCCAGAAGGAGGAGTCAATATTTCCTTCCTCTTAGTAAGAACTTTGGAGTTTTAACATTTAACATGTCAGAAATTGAAAGGTTGCAAGGTTTAAACTTCAGAACAAAAAAATATAGAAGAAGGTATTATTCTCTTAAGAATGTCAGATGCAGTTTGTGTTTATTGTTTTTATTCATATTCATATTGTAGCTATTTTAGAATTCTGCTTTAAATCACATTTCCATTTTTGTCTCTGAATAGACTGACTGTGACCTCATTAATTGTAATTAGGTTTAATTTGTTTTTGATTCATCTTTAGCATCTGATTGAGAGACTGGCTGTGAACAGCAAGATAAAGTAGTAAACAATAAATTTGAGTCAGAAATATCTTAGTATTGTTCAATTTTCCTCTCTGCATCTCAGTTCCATGAACAATTAATTGCTATGTGCATTAAAGCAGATAACATTTGGGAAAACAACTAAAGCCTTCTCTGAAAAATGGCAATGACCCTCTAAATACTACTTCTTGTCCTCTGAAATATAAAGCAGTTGGTAGAAACTTCAAGGAGATGAATTTCAACTTGGAAAAACATGTACTGGATGCAAATTAAGTAGATTTCTACATAAAGTTCTCCTTAATCAGGGTTAAAATAAGAAATATATATTAACGTTTTTATATTTTTATAGAATAATTATATAAGTATATATACAATACATGTATACATATATACCCTCATAAGTTATCTAAGACTACAAAAATGGTTAAATCAAGTTCTTAAAGGCATAAATAGATATTAAACTGGTGAACTGACCTAATGGATTTCATATTATCAAATGATAATAGTAACAGCCATCTCTTACATAGATTCTGCATAATCATTACTGTAGCTATTAACTATTTAATTATTATTCATCTGTAACCAGTAATGTTCCAACCATGATCCTCATTTAATCCTAACCATATGTAAGATAAAACGTTATTTTTTTTCCTTTTTTTAATGTATGTAGAGTGAACGGAGGAATAGTGTATAGAGGATAAGCTGGACCTACACCCAGTCTGGCTTTAGAGTCTGGGGTCCAAAATGGTGCCCCTAGGCTGTCTAAGGGTTTGATCATTGGTGAGGACCATGATCTGTTTTGGAGGACTTGTGGCTTCCTCCATACAATCACAGTGCTTCACAGTGTGACTCAATCTTATAGAGAAAAGGGAGTTCAAGCATTTCATATAGATTTCCCCCAAATTGTGTCAAAGTTGCCTTTATTTCTTTTTTCTTTTTTAATTTAAATTCAATTAGTAAATGTATAGTATGTCATTCATTTTTGATATAATGTTCAATGGTTCATGAGATTGTTCTCTTTTTTTGGGGGGGTATTACTGGCATATAACATTTTACTAGTTTCAGTTGTGCAAGGTGATGATTTGATATATACGTGCACTGTGAAATTATTTTTTTCTTATGTAGAATACATCCTGAAGAGTTTTTAAGACCTCAGTTGGATTCTTAGACCAGAGAGTTTAATGATACATATTTTTTATTATGTTATGTTAGTCCATCATTAGGTTTTGATGTAGTGTTCCATGATTCATTGTTTGCATGTAATACCCAGTGTTCCATGCGATACATGCCCTCCTTAATATGTTAATGATATTTTGATATCTACAACAAAAACTCTAGAAGAGTATATACATCTACAATTTTTTGCATTTTGATTCATCTTTTGTGTTTGCTTAGAGCAACACCTAAACTAAACAAATTTATATGCTTATTGGTAAAAGATACTAGAGCAAAAGGTAAACTCACAATGCAATGAACAATGCAACCTCAGTATATGGTAAATTTATAGAATTACAGGTAATTTGTAATCTCTAATCTTCAGGACCATGGATTTTTTTTTCTGATAGTATAATTGGATTCTCTTTCTCTCTCAACACATTCATTTCAGTGGGTGGTGTTTCATGATTGATTCATTAACCCCAAAACTTTCCTAGGTTGACCAGGTGAAATTTCATGGAGAACACCAACTGGCTGGCTAACCACACTGGGAGATCAGATTTCATCCTGGTGGGAATCTTCAGTGAATCCAAACACCCAGCTCTCCTTTCTTTGGTCATTTTTGTGGTTTTCCTAATGGCCTTGTCTGGAAACATCATCCTGATTCTACTGATAGATTCTGACGCCCGCCTCCACACTCCCATGTATTTCTTCATCAGCCAGCTATCTCTCATGGACATGATGTACATTTCTGTTACTGTGCCCAAGATGCTCATGGACCAAGTCATGGGTATGAACAAGATCTCAGCCACAGAATGTGGGATACAAATGTTTCTCTATGTGACACTAGCAGGTTCAGAATTTTTTCTTCTAGCCTCCATGGCCTATGACCGCTATGTGGCCATCTGCCATCCTCTCCGTTACCCTGTCCTCATGAACCATCGGGTGTTGTTCCTCCTAGCATCTGGCTGCTGGTTCCTGGGCTCAGTGGATGGCTTCTTGTTCACTCCCATCACCATGATGTTCCCCTTCTGCAGATCTCGGGAGATCCATCATTTTTTCTGTGAAGTCCCTGCTGTATTGAAACTCTCTTGTTCAGACACTTCCATCTATGAGATTTTCATGTACCTGTGCTGTGTACTCATGCTTCTCATTCCTGTGACAGTCATTTCAGGCTCTTACTACTTTATCCTCATCACCATCCATAGGATGAACTCAACAGAAGGCCGGAAGAAGGCCTTTGCCACTTGTTCTTCCCACATGACTGTGGTCATCCTCTTCTATGGGGCTGCCATTTATACTTACATGCTCCCCAACTCCTACCATACTCCTGAGAAAGACATGATGGTATCTGTCTTTTACACCATACTCACTCCTGTGCTCAACCCTTTGATCTATAGTCTAAGAAATAAGGATGTTACAGGAGCTCTGAAGAAAATGTTGAATGTGGGGCCTGCCTTTCATGAAACTATAAAGTAGGGGCACCTGGATGGCTCAGTAGGTTAAGGATCTGCCTTTGGCTCAGGACATGATACCAGGGTCCCAGGATCAAACCCTGCATTGGGCTCCCTGCTCAGCAAAGTGTCTGCTTCTCCTTCTCCCTCTGCCCCTCCCAACTATTCATGCTCTCTCTCAAATAAATGGAATCTTTTTTTAAAAAAGAAACTATAAAGTAGGAAACTTTGATATTATTGTGTTTTTCCTTCTCCTTACAGATTGTAACTTTAGAATTTTATGTCAACCTTTTCTTTAGACTTTTATACTATGGTGTTTCATCTCACTTTTGTATCTATTTTTTAAAGTATTGTCTCCCTGTACTATAAAACTCTTTAATTTTCTAATTATTATCCCTTCAAAATGTATTATACAATTATAGTGATATTATATTTACTGAGGTTGATAACTGCACTGACTCTGTAGAACACCCAGCTTCTTAGGAAATACATAATTAAATATTTAGAGGAATAAAGGTCATGTGATTCTATGTAATTGATTCAAATGAGGGAGAAAGAGGTGGGTGATGAAAAAAAAGAGGTAAAAATATTAATTCTTGAGTCTGGGTAAAAGGTATGTGGGTGTGGTTTGTACCATTCTTATTCATGCTACTTTTCTGTAAGTGTAAAATTGTTTCACACAAGCAGTTAAAATATCAGCCATCTTACCTTTTTTAACTTTGTATTCTGTTTGCTGTCAGTTTAAGTGACAATATCTTATAAAATGTGCTCCTTTCAATGTGACCAATTATTACTGGGATAATCCTGTCATCTGCCTACCTTCTATCATCCCTTAATTTGTTAGACCATAATGATATACACTATATGGATATGGTCCAAAACTGAAAGCACCTAGTGGTTAAAAGCCCTACCAAATAGTATGTATAGTATCCATACTTTCATAAGAAACTGTGGGGGAAATTATGAACTCAGAGTGGAAGAAGGATTTAGGGGAGGTCCCCTGCTTGAGGTGCTATGTGAACTAAGTTTTGAAGTATGTAAATTATTAAATAAAAAAAGAGGAACAAGATATCAAATATTCAAACTTAGTCATTTATTCAATTATTCAATGAATATTTAAACTCTTATAATCCAAAATAACAGCTAAATAAGATTAAAATCTGAACGCTGTATGGTTTCTGTTTTTAAGGAATTTGAATCTGTATAGTTTTATATACAAATAGGTATGATACAATTTTTGATATGCCTTGATGCTAATGTGGAAAGTGTACAGCTCATGAAGACACATCCGTTCTTCCTGTGATACACAAATTTGGTCAAAAAGTGGGACGAGATCAGCCTCTGGAACTCAGTGCTGAATGTTGACTAGATGTGCCCTCAGGTGAGTACAGGAGGCTGTGGCAGAGGGGGATTTCTCAGGGACAATATGCCAACAGAAAAGGCACAACATGAGCAAAGGTCAGAAGGTTGGCAAAGTATAAGGGTTAAGTGTTTCAATCACTCCTTCCTTCCTACTTTATTTTATAGATTTCTTTCTTGTCCTTCTGTGACCAAGAGTTTTATAAGCAGTGGAAAAATGATTAGATCTGCGTTTTAGAAACGTTAAAGTAGTGGTTAATTGGGGAAGTGCAGCACTGAAAGTAGAGAGACCAAATGAGTGAAGATGGTGAAGTAGATTGTGTTGATCTAAATGGAATGGACCATGCCTTGACACCAGGATGGGCGGGGTGGAGGAAAGGGATATTTGGAGTATGTGGAGCCTTTTGAAACTGTTCCATTAAACCACAGACATGATTACATATCTACCATTTTATAATGGGCTGTGTCCAACTCATGAAGAATCAGACAGTTTCAAAAGTACATATTCATTTTTCCTCTTGACACTTGATTAGTTCAGACTAAAAAATAAGGATCTTGCAATGTTTGGGGAAAACAATATCAGAAAACCAATTCCCAATATTTTTTGTTGCAGTAAAACTGAACTAATACATGTACACTCTACAGTAATTAAGAAAGGTATGTATCACCCCTCGATTTTCATGACTATAATGATGCATTTGATGGTTCCATTTACAACACCCAGACATGGAGAACAAAATGAGACAAAATAAAACAAAATGTGGCATTGATTTATATTATTCCAAAGATTTGTTTTTATTTCAAAAATTTTTATTTTTTCATTTTTATTATTAACATACAATGGTATCATTTGTTTCAGGGGTACTGGTCTGTGATTCATCAGTCTTACACAACACACAGCACTCACCACAACACATACCCTCCCCAATGTCCATCACCCAGCTTCCCCATCCTCACACCCCCTATCATCTACCAACCCTCAATTTGTTTCCTGAGATTAAGAATCTCTTATAGTTTGTCTCCCTCTCTTGTTTCATCTTCTTGTTTCATTCTTTTCCTTTCTTTCTCTATGATCCTCTGCCTTTTTTTTAATTCAGTGAGATCATATGATAATTGACTTTCTTTAATTGACTTATTTCACTTAGTGTAATATCCTCCAATTCCACCAATGTTGATGTAAATGGTAGGTATTCATCCTTTCTGATGGCTGAGTAATATTCCATTGTATATATGAACCACATCTTTTTTTATCCATTCATCTGTTGAAGGACAACTCAACTCTTTCCACAGTTTGACTATTGTGGACATTGCTGCTATAAACATTGGGGTGCATGTGCCCTCCTTTTCACTACATCTGTATCTTTGGGGTAAATACTCAGTAGTGCAATTGCTGGGTCAGAGGGTAGCTCTATTTTCAACATCCTGAAGAACCTCCATACTGTTTCCCAGAGTGGCTGTACCACCTTGCATTCCCACTATCAGTGTAGGAAAGTTCCTCTTTCTCCACATCCTCAACAACATCTGTCATTCCCTGATTTGTTAATTTTAGCCATTCTGACAGGTGTGATGTGGTATCTCATTGTGGTTTTGATTTGTATTTCCCTGATGCTGAGTGATGTTGAGCTCTTTTTCATGTGTCTTTTGGCGTTTTGGATGCCTTCTTTGCAGAAATGTCTGTTCATGTCTTCTGCACATTTCCCGATTGGATTATTTGTTCTTGGGGTGTTGAATTTGATAAGTTCCTTATAAATTTTGGATACTGGCCCTTTATCTGATATGTCATTTGCAAATATCTTCTCCCATTCTGTCAGTCATCTTTTGGCTGTTTTGACTGTTTCCTTTGTTGTGCAGAAGCTTTTCATCTTGATGAAGTCCCAATAGTTCATTTATGCCTTTGTTTCCCTTGCTTTGGAGATATGTGAAGAGGTTGTTGCCTGTGTTCTCCTCAAGGATTTTTATGGATTCCTGTCTCACATTTAGGTCTTTCATTCATTTTGAGTCTATTTTTGTGTATAGTGTAAGGAAATGGTTCAGTTTCATTTTTCTGCATGTGGCTGTCCAATTTTCCCAACAAAAATTACTCTATCTTGAACCAAAAATATCAATTTAAACATTTTTAGAACAATTAGTTTTGTTTTTAGGTAATGTGTCTAAAATAAAATTTCAGTCTTTACTAATATTAATGTACAAGTGCTATGCAGTTTGTAAAGTTATTTATTAAATTATATACAGTATCTAATACGTAGAATTTGTTCTCCAAAATTTTTGCATCTAGAGTCGAAAGCTGAAATGGAAGAGCTACAAGCACTCAAAAGCATTTGAGTACAGGTATCAAATAAGTGGCAGCTCTAAAATAGTATAAAATTTTCAAATTTCTTATTTATTCATGTGTTTTTGATAGTGATACCACTAGCATTTGGCCAAAGGAATCACTTCTGTCCCATGGTAACAAAGCTTCAGGTTTCTACAACCTTCAGAGCATATTAAGGACCATTATTGGAATTCTTCATCCAAATTCAGAATTAACATTATTATGCATTAGATAGAAAAGCTTCCATTATTTTTCATAAAATTTCTGCTTTCTTAAATGTGTTCAAAAAAATAACATTTGAACAAATATAATGAACAAAACCATTTTCTAGGGATGGCTACAAAATGAGGTTTCTTAAACATAATTAGATACATTAAAATTAATATTTAACATAATTTCGTTTGCTTTTTTCCCTCTTAGGTTATTATTTGTAAACATACAGTTTAGTGTACCTGTTTGACACTGAGCTCGGAAAGTAAAAACCTCTAATGATATGGTTAAAAACCTTTGAGTTGTATAATTCAAACTTCTATTTTAGTGAGAAAATCAAGCTGCAACTTTTTTTTTAATTCAGTGACCTAATTTAAGTATCTTACCAGTTCAGTGCTTGGAGACTGGTCATATTCCATACAATGGATATGTCCTCAATTTCAAAATAAATTACCTATTAATAAGCTTAATGATGTCATTGTTGAATCTTGATAGTTATTATTTGAAAAAAAAATGAGTGTCTGCTATCAATATCTTCACATATATGATTACTTTGGTAGGACAAATAACCAACAATTTTTAAATTTTGGTACAAAGTATTAATTTGTATACCCTATAGTTATAGACTAATTCAGCCCCCACCATCTGTGAAGAAAGAGGACCCACAATCTCATTGTGCTGGAAAGTCTCTATCCTCCCTCTCATGCATGCCTGTTCTGTGACCAGAGGGGAATACTTGTCCCTCTGCCTTCTAGATAGTTTGCCAATGAGAGACCCCAAGCAAATGATTAAAGGGTAGAAGAAAACTTAGGTCTTGGTTTTCATGCCCCCAGCATTGTCTTGTCAGGATGAGACTATTAATGGCCAAGATCATCCCCGCTGAGGCTCTGCCCTCGTCCGTGGCCATCCTCCCAGCAGTTTTAGCTGCTGTGGAATCTGATAACCACTGCTAGTCCTTCTGTCCCCTGGGAGCAAGGCTGGTAAGAACTTCCTTTTTTGGTGCCTTTGGGTCATTCTCCAAGTCTTGATAAAAGTCCATAAGCCTGTCTACCTCTTTTCTGCATCAATCCCTATGTAATCATCCATCAGTATTGGCTACACTTTACAGATTTTTGCCAATATAATCAATTCCGTCTAGGTTACATGTTTAGATTTACAGTTTACTGATTAATTTTTATTTAGCATCTTTCTGTATGGTCATTATTCCTAGTATTTCTTAAACACTGAATTATCCAATTACAAAATTCTGTTATTTCTGACTCTGTAGTTTGTCCTCTATCTGGCTTGTTTCCTCTTATCTATTATTAATATTAATCTCTGTTTATATATGAATTATCTTTTCCCAAAAGTTAAATTTTAACATACACTTATCTTTTTGTCTTGTGCAGATTTTGATTATGGTTTCAATTATGTCAGTCATTTTCTTTCAAATTTGGAATTTTCTATTTTGTTTAGGAAGGCCTTCTCCATCATAATATATAGACACTGTTTTCAACATTGTTCCATAGAGGTTTTAAAACTTTGTACATATAGCTCTTTAATCTGCATGGAATTTTTTTTAGTATGTTTGAGAGAAACATGTAATGTTTTAAATTTATTAAAAATATTACTTTATACAGTGATTCGACCAATCACTTCCTACATAAAACACATAAACACATTGACACATTCAGTTTTCTTCAAAAAATTATGTGACAAATAAGGGATCTATACTGAACTCCCTAATGGGGATATTTAGAAATAGCTGTGGGTCAAGTGAGTCTTAGTTGTAGAAAGAAGAGGCTTCTGATTTAAACAAACAGCCTGTTGCATATTAGGAAGACCATGACAATGTTAACATGGCATCCCCAAATTCCAAATAGCAGCTGCCCTGCTTCAACAGAAACCAAGTTAGGGGAAACACAGACTATCTCTGCTGGCTGAGATGCCACTGAGGCTCCAGTGGGCACTGGTTTATCTAAGGCCATTTGCTACTTTACATCATAGGACATATAAAACCCCCTGAATATACATGGAAACCAGTAAGTGACAGCTAGAATTCTGAAATACTGAATGCAACCCAGAATGGGCCTCAGTAACCAGAAAGAAGACAGTTATACAATTATGGTCTAAGATACCATCACCAGGTAATTTTAAAATCAATTTCCCCTTCCCAGTCTTATAATATGCTGTGATGGCAGGTGTGACCCCACAGAGAATAAAAGATTAATTCAAGAAAAATGTCAATTACCTTGTGTCTCTATCCTATCTCCCTTTCACAAAAGCAACATCTATCTTGAGAACTATATAACTCATGAGTTATTTTCATACATATATGTCTCCAAATAGCAAATATTTACTTGATGTATATTCACTAGATAAGGGAGTGCTGGCTCCTGTAGCAAGCCTTAAAATACATAATGCCCCAAACACAGCAGAGGACCATCTCTAGTTAACATAAATTCTAAATCATGGCAGAGATTATCTGGGAGATTCTCAATAGTCAGGCCTGGCATTGGTTCACAATTCCATTCAAAGACCATTGGTCAGAACTAAATCACATACTACACCAAAGGATGCTGGGAAATGAAGAGGTGAGAGACAAGGTCAGTGG
The DNA here is from genome assembly GCF_024610735.1 of Ursus americanus. Lineage (NCBI taxonomy): Eukaryota > Metazoa > Chordata > Mammalia > Carnivora > Ursidae > Ursus > Ursus americanus. The sequence goes on along the minus strand of NC_142131.1, from coordinate 80,989,315 downwards.
AGATCAGGAGAGTCTCTATATAACTTATTTAAATTTACATCCATAACTCAGATTTTTCCAAAACTATTGTTGTCCATTAAAATGATTATATTTGAGAATCTATCTTTTCAGAAATATATAGTTCAATTTACTCTAACATACAATTTCATAATTTAACCATAAATTGATATTATTTCATTGTATAATTTTGAATTCTATTTAATCATTTCTTTATATAAAAAACTGTTTTCTCTTATTCTTTGCTACCTCAAAATATTGTAAAATATGTATCTTTGTTAATCTCTGTATATAAGTAAGAAAATGAGCTAGAATATTTTGGTATGTATTTATAAGTAGATTTTGTTACAGGCCATACACTTCTCAATTTTATTAGATGCTGCTAAAATGTTTTATATTTTTAAAATATTTTCTATTACATATGTGTTCCAGAAATATTTATAAAGTATGAGAGGTGGGATGTACTGTTGTATATTTAAGAACTGAAGAGTGAACAAAACAATGTTGTTACACTCAAGAATTTTAGGACATTAGACTAGGACATAAGAACTAGGAAGATCGATAGGAGAAGAAAGGGATAAAGAAAGGGGGGATAGTCAGAAGGGGGAATGAAGCATGAGAGACTATGGACTCTGAGAAACAAACTGGACTTCAGAGGGGAGAAGGGTGGGGGAATGGGATAAGCTGGTGATGGGTAGTAAGGAGGGCACATATTGCATGGTGCACTGGGTGTTATACGCAACTAATGAATCATCGAACTTTACATCAAAAACCAGGAATGTACTGTATGGTGACTAACATAATATAATAAAAAATATTAAAAAGAAAAGAATTTTAGGACATTATGGTTGACCCTTAAACAACCTCAGGGGTGCCAACCCTCTTGTACAGTCAAAAGTCCACAGATAACTTTTGAATCCCCCCCAAATTAAGTGCTAATAAACTATTGTTTTTTTAAGATTTTTTAAATAATATTTTTATTGTCCTCTCTCTTTCTCTCTCTCTCTCTCTCTCTATATATATATATATATGCTCTCTCTCTCTCTCTCTCTCTATGTATATATATGCTCTTTTATTGTCCTCTCTCTATGTGTGTATATGTATATATATATATATATATATATATATATATATATATATATATATATAATTATACTGTATTATTTTTTAAAGATTTATTTATTTATTTGAGAGGGAGAGAGAGACAGAGAGAGAGCATGTACCAGCAGGGGGAAGGTTAAAGGGAGAAGGAGAAGGACAAACAGAGTCACCGCTGAGCATGAAGCCTGATACAGGGCTTGATCCCAGGACTCTGAGATCATGACCTGAGTTGAAGTCAGATGCTTAACTGACTGAGCCACCCAGGCACCCCTAATACTCTTACAATAAAGTAAGTTAGAGATAAAATGTTATTTAAAAAATCATAAAGAATGAAAAATATATTTATAATACTCTACTGTGCTTATTGATACTGTAAGTTTATATCATTTATTAACAGGATGAATTCTCTTTCAGTATCTACATCAATATTGTCTTATATGATGCAAAACACTGTGGATGTTTTATATTTTTTATTTATATTTATTTTTTATTTATTTTATATTTATATTTATTTTTATTTATTTTTACATTTATATTTATTTATATTTTTTATTAACATTAGACATCAAAAGTGAAAAGATCATGTGAAAAGAAATTCATATTTATTTGCAGGTATAATGATACATTGATAATGATAATGAAGAAGCAGCAATATAATTGCTTTATAGTAGCCCAGTGTAATTGATAACAATTGTTTCACAGTTGCCTAGTCTATACACTAATGAATGAATCACTATAAAATTTTATGGCATACAGTATTATAGTCATATTCATAATACGGTATTGGAAACATTGCTATACTACAAAAAATATGATGACAGTACATTATTGTACTGTAAAATGAGAGAAAGAAATATATAGAGTACAATAATGTATTCTTTGAAAGCTGTTATAAAACAGTAAGAAAGCTAACACGCTATTCGTTTTTTATTAAATATCACTCACCTTGTGCTTACATAAGGACGGGTTATCCACTTGCATACAAGACTTGCACATGATCAATACTTAGGTAGTGGTGATGATAACAGCACAAATACATCTCATACAGTTCTTGCTGTACAGTTATTAGACTTCCACACAGACCCTCACACACAAACACAGCAGATAGGTTGTTAACTGTACAGCATAATTGTTTACTATTCATTAAGTGGACATGGATTTATCATAAAGGTCTTCATCATCATCTTCACATTGAGTAGACTGAAGAGGAGGAAATGGAGGAGAAATGTGCCTTGCTTTCTCACGGATGGCAGAAGTGGAAGAGGTGGAAGAGGTGGAAGAGGTGGAAGGAGAGGCAGGAGAGGCAGACCCGCACTCCTTAACTTTATGGAAATACATCATAGTTTTTGTCATTTTGACTTTTTTATTCTCTAAAAATGATTCTATATTATATTAATCTTTCTTCCACCATTTGCTTTAGTTTCAGTGCTCATATCATAGACATGTGCATGTCATAAAAGAAGTAGAAAGATGTCCAAAAAAAAAAAAAGCAGAACCCTTCTACTGGAGTGTGTAGTGTCAATTTGTTTTCTTTTTTTAATATTATTTTATTATATTATGTTAGTCATCATACAGTACATCCCTGGTTTTTATTTTTATTTTATTTTTATTTCTTAAGTTTTTTAAATTTAATTTGCATACACACACATACATATATATATAGTGTGTCATTAGTTATTGATATAATGTTCAATGATTTATCAGTTCAGTATAATGCCCAGTGCTCATCACATCATGTACCATCCTTAATGCCCATCACCCAGTTACCTCTTCCCTCCAAACACCTCCCTTTCCAAAACCCTCAGTTTGTTTCCTGGAGTCAAGAGTCTCATGTGGTTTGTATCCCTCTCTGATTTCTTCCCGTTCACTCTCCCCCCAAACCTGTTGTCCTCTGCACTAACCCTTATGTTCCACATATGAGTGAAACCATATGATAATTCTCTTTTTCTACTAATGATTCAAAATTTCAATACATTACTCAGTGCTCATCAAAATAACTGTACTGTTAATCCTTTATTTTGTTTATTTAAATGCAATTAATTGACATATAGTATATTATTAGTTTCAGGGGTAGAATTTAGTGATTCATCAGTTGCATAACACCCAGTGCTCATTACAACAAGTCCCCTCCTTAATGCCCATCACACATTTTATCCCACCCCTCCACCCCCCTTCCATCCAGCAAACCTCAGTGTGTTCCCTATAGTTAGGAGTCTCTTATGGTTGTCTTCCTTTCTGTTTTTATCTTATTTTTTTCCTTCCCCTTGTTCATCTGTTCTGTTTCCTAAATTCCACATATAAGTGAGATCATATGTTATTTGTATTTCTCTGAATGACTTATTTCACTTAGCATAATACCCTCTAGCTCCATTCACATCATTGCAAATGGTAATATTTCATTCTTTTTGATGGCTGAGTAATATTCCTTTGTATGTATATACCACATTTCTTTATCCATTCATCTGTTGATGGACATCTGTGTTCTTTCCATTGTTTGGTTATGGTGGAACTTTCTGCTATAAACATTGGGGTACATGTGCCTCTTTGAATCACTCTATTTGTGTTACTTGGAGAAATATCTAATAGTGCAATTGCTGGGTCATAAGGGAGTTCCATTTTTTAAGTTTTTGAGGAACTTTCATACTGTTAATCCTTTTTATCTGTTTCTCTCATCTCCTCACCCTCTCCCTTCTAGCAACCACCAGTATAGTTTCTGTATTTAAGAGTGTATTTTTTGTTTCTTTTTTCTTCATTTATTTACTTTGTTTCTGAAATTCCTTATATAAGTAAAATTCACATGGTATTTATCTTTCTCTGTCTGATGTATTTTACTTAACATTCAACACTCTAATTCCATCCATGGTGTTGGCAAATGACGATATCTCATTTTTTATGGCTGAGTAATATTCCATATATAAATATTTACTATATGTTCTTTATACATTCATCTCTGAATGGGCATTTGGGTAACTCCATATCCTGGCTATTTGTAAATAATGCTGCAATAATCACAGGGGATAATATATCTTTTTAAATTAGTGTTTTTCTATTCTTTGGGTAAATACCCAGTGCTGAAATTACTAGATCAAAATAGATTAAAAAAAATGGATTAGAGGCACCTGGATGGCTCAGTTGGTTAAGCATCAGCCTTTGGCTCAGGTCAAGATCCCAGGGTCCTGGGATCAAGCTGCTTTGGCTCTCTGCTCAGTGGGGAACCTGCTTCTCCCTCTCCCATTCCCCCAGTTTGTGGTCTCCCTATCTTTCTCTCTCAAATAAATACATAAATAAATACAATTTTTTTACAAAAAAGACAAAGAAAAAGAAAAAAAAATGGATTAGACACCCAAATGTGAGACCTGAAACCATAAAACTCTTAGAAGAAAACATAGGCAGTAATTTTTTGACATCAAGCATTGAAGCATTTTTCTAGACATATCTTCTCAGGCATAGGAAACAAAAACAAAAGTAAACATTAGGACTACACCAAAATAAAAAGCTTTTTCACAGTGAAATAAGCCATCATATAAACAAAAAGGCAACCTACTGAATTGGAGATGATATTTAAATGTCAGATCCAATAAGAGGTTAATATCCAAAATATATAAATAATATACACAACTCAGCAACAAAGAAACAAACTAACAAACACTCCTATTTAAAAATGGGTAAGGACCTGAAGAGACATTTTTCCAAGGAAGACATACAAATGGCCCACTGACATATAAAAAGATGCTCAAGATCACTAATCATCATGAAAATGCAAATAAAAACCACAGGGGACACTTATGAAAGAAATTGAAGGTAACACAGAGAAATGGGGGGAAAAATTCCATGCTCAAGGATTGGCAGAACAAACATTGTTAAAATGTTGATACTACCCAAAGCAATCTACACATATAATGGAGTCCCTGTCAAAATGCCACCAATATTTCTCACAGAGCTTGAACAAACAATCCTGAAATTTGTATGGAACCACAAAATACTCTGAATAACCAAAGCAATACTGAAAAAAAAAAAAAAGCTGGAAGCGTTACAATTCCAGACATCAAGCTATATTACAAAGCTGTAGTCACCAAAACAGTATGCTACTGGCACAGAAACAGACACGTAGATACATAGAACAGAATAGAAAACCCAGAAATGAACCCACAACTATACAGTCAACTAATCTTGGTCCAATGGAAAAAATATAGTCTCTTCAACAAATGGTATTGGAAAAACTGGACAGCAACACACAGAAAAATGAAACTGGACCATTTTCATATACCACACACACACACACACACACACACACACACACACACACACAAACAAACAAATTCAAAATGCATGAAAGACCTAAATGTGACACAGGAATCCATCAAAATCCTAGAAAAGAATACAGCTAGCAACCTCTTGGACCTCAGTGGTAGCAACTTCTTACTAGAGATGTTACTAGAGTGAAGAGAAATAAAAGCAAAAATGAACTATTGGGACTTCATCAAGATAGAAAGCTTCTACACAGTGAAGGAAACAATCAGCAAAACTAAAAGGCAGCCTACAGAGTAGGAGAAGATATTTGCAAAGAACATATTGGATAAAGAGTATCCTTCAACAGATGAATGGATAAAGAAGATGTGGCTCATATATACAATGGAATATTACTCAGCAATCAGAAAGGATGATTACCTACCATTTGCATTGACATGGAGGCAACTGGCAGAAATTATGCTGAGTGAGACAAGTTAAGCAGAAAAAGATAATTAACATATGGTTTCACTCATATGTTGAACACAAGGAATAGCGTGGAGGACCATAGGCAAATGGAGGGAAACTGAATGGGAAGAAATCAGAGAGGGAGACAAACCATGAGAGACTCTGGACTCTGGGAAACAAACTAAGGGTTATGGAATGAGGGTGGGTGAGGGGATGGGGTAACTGGCTGATGGGCATTAAGGAGGGCATTGTGAGAGCACTGTGTGTTATATGCAAATAATGAATCATTGAACACTACATCAAAAACTAATGATGTACTATATTTAGGCTAACTGAACAAAATAATAATAATAAATGTCTTATTTTATATATGCAACAGATAAGTCACAAAATTCTACCTCTGAAAATTAAAAAAAAAAAAGGTTTAGTATCCAAAATCTAAAAGGAACTTATCAAACTCAACCCCAAAAAGGGCAAAAACAAAAACAAATAATCCAGTTAAGAAATGGGCAGAAGTCATGAAGCGACATTTCTCCAAAGAAGACATTTAACAGACACATGAAAAGATTCTCAACATCACTCATCATCAGGGAAATACAAATTAAAATCATAATGAGATATCATCTAACAATTATCAAAATGGCTAAAATTAACAACACAAGAAAGAAAAAACAGATGTTGGTGAGGATGTGGAGAAAGGGGAACCCTCTTACATTGTTGGTGGAAATACAAACTCTTACAGCTACTCCGGACAACAGTATGAAGGTTCCTCAAAAAATTAAAAGTAGAACTACCCTATGATCCAACAATTGCCCTACTAGGTGTTTACCCAAAGGATACAAAATACAGATTTCAAGGTGTACCTTCACCCTGCTGTTTACAGCAACATAGTCAACAATAGCCAAACTATGAAAAGAGCTGAAGTGTCCTTTGACTGATGAATGAATGAAGAACACATGGTATGTATATAAATACATATAATGAAATTTTACTCAGCCATCAAAAAGAGTGGAATCTTGCCATGGCAAAGAGGAGGATGGAGCTAGAGAAAATTACGCTAAGGGAAATAAGTCACTCAGAAGAAGACAAACACCATATGATTTCACTCATGTGGAATTTAGGAAACAAAACATGAACATATGGGAAGGGGAAAAAAAGAAAGGGAAACAAACGACACGAGACTCCTAATTATGGAGAACGAACAGTGTTGACGGAGGAAGATGGGTGGGGGATGAGCCAAATGGTTGATGCTATTAAGGAGGCACTCGTTATGATGAGCACTTACTAAATTCTACTCCTGAAACTGATAAGAGTCACTTGGACACTTAGGTAGTGAGGGCAGGTTCCCCAACAATAAAGCAAAAAACCTGGGACAGCTAATACAAAACTGCACTAGCATCCTGTTCTGCAGCTTAGACAAAATCAAAATAACATCCTGTCTAGCAGTCTCTGCAGAAGTGACTTTTGCAAAACATCCTGATACAAAACAATTAACCATAAAACATTGGTCACTATCACAAATTGAGGCAGTTAGTCTTCAAATGTCAGCCCAAAAGACAATCAACATGTGAAAAATAACCCAATAGGTGTATGGGTGCATGATCAAAGCCCTGATTGGTACACCTTGGCAGTCAATTAACAGGGGTCCCACACTCAGGATGCTCAAGATAGTTCTGCAAAAGAACTTATAAAAACCCCTGGATCTGAACATCAAAACCAAGGGAACAAAAATCCTGTAACATTACCAATATTACAGTAAGTGTTAACAAACTGAATTTAAATAAAATTTTGGAGAAAAAAAAACACAATGAGAGCCCACTCCACACCCCCAGTTACATTTGACAAGGGGTAAAACAAAGAGGAGCTCAGAAAATAATTGATTGATATGCACAAAAGTGAAACAGAGCAGACAGAACTAGAATTGGAGGCCATTGCAGGGTTTGAAAAATCTTATTTTGTTGTACACAAAGTAAGAAGGAAGGAAATTTTTAAAAGACTGACCAATATGTGGAAAGAGCCCAGATGTCCATTGACAGATGAATGGATAAAGAAAATGTGGAATATTAGCCATCAAAAAGAATGAAATCTTGCCATTTGCCAAAATGCTGATGGAACTATAGAGGGTATTATGCTAAGCAAAATAAATCAGTCGAAGACAAATACCACATAAATTCCACTCATATGTGGAATTTAAGAAATGGAACAGATGAACAAAGGGTAATGAAAGGAAAAATAAAATAAGATAAAAATAGAAAGGGAGGCAAACCATAAGAGACTCCTAACTATAGGGAACACACTGAGGGTTGCTGGAGGGGAGGTAGGTGGGAGAAGGGATAATTGGGTGATGGTCATTAAGGAGGGCACCGGATGTAATGAGTACTGGGTGTTATATGCAACTGATAGATCACTAAATTTTACCCCAGAAACTAACAATATACTATATGTTAACTAAATTGAATTTAAATTATAAAATAATGTTCTAGTAAAAATTTTAATCAACTGATAGTGATTAACAAAACTCCTTAGGCAAAGCCCAGATTAGGAGTATGGACTTTACACCTGTTGTTTCAGATTATTTCAAATTAACTGTTTATATGGAGAGAAGCACGGAAGGTAAGGATTAAATAAATCAAGATTCAGCATTTATTTTTCAATTCCAGTATAGTTAACATACAGTGATATATTAGTTTCATGTGTATAATATAGTGATTTAACAATTCTATACATCATTATTCAGTGCTCATGATGAGTGTACTCTTCATCCCCTCAACATATTTCACCCTTCCCTCCATTCACCTACCCTCTTATGTGTTTTATTTTAAATACGTACCTTCAGTTAAAGTTTTTTTTTCAGTAAGAACATTTTTTTTACTTGAAGAATACTTTAGAATACATCATTCTTAAAGATGTATATAAAACAATACCTCCAAGAAAATAGAATACACATTTTCTTCAAGTATGTGAAGTAGAATGCCCTGGTTAAATACATAAACAGAGATGTAACAAATATTACAAATTTAAGAATACTGAAATATTACCAAGTATATTTTCCAACCACAATGGTACAAAATTAAGATCAACAATCAAACAGGGGTGCCTGAGGGGCTCAGTTGATTAAGCGTCTGGATTTCAACCCAGGTCATGATCTCAAGGTCCTGAGGTTGAGCCCTGCATGGGGTTCCATGATGAGCATGGAGCCTGCTTAAGATTCTCTCTCCCTCTCCCTCTGTCCCTTCCCACCCCACTCATGCTCATGCTTACCCTCTCTCTCTAAAATAAGTAAGTAAATAAATAAATAAAACAAACCTGGAAAAAATACAATGTAAATATTTAATATGTAAATATTAAATATTTAATATGTAAATATTAAACAACACCCTACTGCACAAGCAATGAACCAAATAAATCAAATGGCAAGTCAAAATGTCTTAAAGCAAAAGAAAAGGAAAACAATATTCTGAAATCTATGGAATGCTGCAAAAGCAGACATTAGAGTGAAATTTATGCTATAAATGCTTGTATTAAGGAAAAAAAAAGTTCAGGGGCGCCTGGGTGGCTCAGTCCATTGAGTGGCTGCCTTTAGCTCAGGTCATGATCTTAGTGTCCGGGGATTGAGACCCACATTGGGCTTCCTGCTCAGCGGGGAGCCTGCTTCTCTCTCTCCCTCTGCCTGTCATTCTGCCTACTTGTGCTCTCTATCTCTCTGTCAAATAAATAAATAAAATCTTTTTTTAAAAAAAAGTTCAGATAAACAGCATTATACCAAAGGAACTAGAAAAAGAAGAAACTTAGCTAAAATTTAGTAGAGGAGGGAAACACTAAAGAAAAAATCAAATAAATAAAATAGAGAACAGAATAAATGGTAATGTAACATTGAAAGTAATAACAATTTTTCCAAAAAATAAAAATGGTAATGCTTTAACTACATTAAGAAGAAAAAAGAGAAGACTCAAAAACCAAAATGAGAAATGGAAGAGAAAACAATACGACAGGTAACCACAGAAATACATAGTGTGATAAAAGATTACTATAAACAATTATATATTAACAAATCAGATAACTTAGGGAAAACAAAAACAAAAACAACAACTAATTCATAAAAATGCTCAAGTAACCAGGATTGAGTCATGGATCTTGAATCCAAGAAGTAGGAAATCTTTTTAGACAAATAACAAGAATGAAAGTTGAATTAGGAATCAAAAATCTCCCAGCACAGAAAAGCCCAGGACCACATGGTTTCATTGGTGAAATCTACCAAACATTAAAAAAATAATTAATGACAATCTTTATCAAATTCTTACAAGTAATGGAATAGAGGACACACATTCAAAATCACTGCATGAGGCCAGTACTAATCTGATTCTAAAGCGGGATAAAAACAATACAAGAACAAAAAAGGTCTAATTTGTCCAATGTAAATATTGTTATTCAGACTTTCTTTTGACATCCATTAGTATGATAAATATTTCTCCACCCTCTCACTTTTGATCTGCGATGTCTTTACATGTAAAATGAGTCTCTTGTAGGCAACATATAGATGGATCTTGTATTTTAATAATTCTGACACTCTATGGCTTTTGTTTGGAACATTTACTCCATTTACATTCAAAGTAATGATTGAAAGATATTATTTAGTGCCATTTCCCCCATATTTTGTCATTGTTTCTGGCAATTTTCTCTGTCCCTTTCTTATCTTTGACACATTTGGTCTCTAGTTTGTACACAGAGAGTCTCCTTTAATATTTCTTGAAGGGCTGGTTTAAACAGTGTTCATGAACTCTTTTAATTTTTGTTTGTGTGGAAAACTCTTTACCTCTCCTTCTATTCTGAATGATAGCCTTTCTGGATAGAATATTCTTGGCTGCAGCTTTTTCCCATTCATTACTTTGCGTATATCATGCTGCTTTCTTCTGGCTTGCCAAACTTCTGTTGAGAAATCTCCAGCTAACCTTATGGGTTTCCCTTATAAGTGAAGGACTTCTTTGTCATGATGCTTTTAAGATTTTTTTTCTTTATCACTGCATTTTGCAAATTTAATTACAATGTCTTGGCATTGACCTCCTTTTTTTGACTTTGAAGGGGAGTTCTCTTTGCCCCCTGGATCTGGATGTCTGTTTCCTTCCCCAAATTAGGGAAGTTTTCTGATATTATTTCCCAAATAAATGATCTGTCCCCTTTTCTTGCTCTTCTTCTGGGACTCCTAAAATACGAATGTTATTATGTTTGATGGAGTCACTGAGTTCCCTAAGTCTATTCTCATGTTGCATAATTCTTTCTGTCTTTCTTTTCTTCACCTTCATTATTTTCCATTATTTTATTTTCTACGTCACTAATTCATACCTCTGTTTTTTTTTCCAGGCTGCTGTTCATTGCACAAAGCCTGTTTCCAATATTGTTTATTGCATCCTTTACCTCTGATTGATTCTTTTTTCACTCTTTTATCTCTGTGGCAAAGGTCTCACTGATGTCTTCTATTCTTTCGTCAAGCCCACTGAGTATCCTTATGTTTACTGCTTTATACTCTCCATCAGGCATGTTAGTTATACCTGTTTTGGTGTTTGGTCCCTGGCCTGCATGTGGTGACTTAAAAGAAAAAAAAAGATATTTATTTATTTATTTACTTACTTACTTACTTGAGGGGGAGGGTCAGAGAGTGAGAGAGAATCTCAAGTGGACTTCATGCTAAGCATGGATCCCAATGCAGGGCTCAATCTCATGATCCTGAGATTATGACCTGAGCTGAAATCAAGAATTGGTTGCTTAACAAACTGAACCACCCAGGCACCCCTGCATGTGATGACTTTTAACTAGGTATGCTTTGGTCTCCTTGTGAAATGAGACCTGAAACCACCTTCACCAGAACTGAGGTCCTACAGAACTCCCTGGTCATGGGATACATGATATAGCAGGGGTTTGCACTAGTCTTCTGGGGAAAGGGTCCGCCATGCTGGGACTGAAGCAAGCTTGACTGAGAAGGATAGTCCCTCCAGAGCACTGGGGAGTGGGCTTGGTGTAAACAAGTTAGGCAACCAGTGTCCATGCTGACCTGCTTCCCTCAGGTGGTTCTGTGTTTATGTTGAATGGCTGGGTAGTGAAATGGCATAGGCCAGCTCCCTTGTTCCCAGAGATGAGTCTCTAGGCATACTGCCTCTCAGGGACATGCTCTGAGAGGAAAAAAATAAATAAAATAAATAATAATCCCCACAGTATGTTCCAGGCATTCTTCAGATTGCTGTTTCCATGCTGTCTGCCCTAGGGTTGTTTCCTACCTTCTCTCCAGAAGCATCTGGAGTCTGCCTTCCATATTTTATCCCAGCCAAAACCAGTGATCTTTAAAACTCCAGTCTTTGAGCCCCATTGGTTGTAAAAACTCATAAAAATCAACTCTTTCTATTTTCCTAGCCAATATCTTTGGAGAAATGTTCTCCTTGTGTTTTTCCCTATGTGCTCCTCTCTCATCTTTCTCTTTAACCACGGCTCTCTCCCTTCTGCTGCACCTGCCATCTATTTTTCCCCTAAAGCACATCTTTGGACTTCCTACATTCTTAGATGTGGCCTTTTCTCTCTGTTCTCCTTGAGATCTGAACCTTTTGGAGCGTCTCCTTCTGCATTAGTGATGTTTGTATACCTGTATGGCTGCATTTCTATGGTGTCTGTCTCTATGTTACTTACTTTCCTCTCCTTTCTGAATAAGAACATTTCTTGAATCATCTTGTTTCTGTTTTACCATTATATAAACACTGTATCGTTTCTGTTCTCTTGATGAAGGTCATATGAGAGAAATTATTTATATTTTACTCAGTATGACTGGACCAAGAGGACACATTTGTTTTGGGACCTTCAGAAATCTTAGATCTTGAACGGAATGCAATAACTGGACAGATTTTTATATTCTTTCATGAGGATAGTGTATTCTTTTTTAAGATTTAATTTATTTATTTGCCAGAGACAGAGAGAGAGAGATAGCACAAGCAGGGGGAGTGGCAGGCAGAGGGAGAAGCAGGCTCCCTGCTGAGCAAGGAGACCCATGTGGGACTCAATCCCAGGACCCCAAGATCATGACCCTAGCTGAAGGCAGATGCTCAACTGACTGAGCCACCCAGGCACCCAGGATAGTGTATTCTATGTTTAGAAAAAGGGCTACATGGAGTATTTGGTGACCAAAGTGACTGAATGTGACACAGATGGGCAATATGCTATTAGAAATGGAAACAAACTGAGGGCTTCAGAGGGGAGGGGGCTGGGGGATTGGGATAGGCCAGTGATGAGTATTAAGGAGGGTACATAATGCATGGTGCACTGGGTGTTATACACAAATAATGAATCATGGAACACTACATCAAAAACTAAGGGTGTACTGTATAGTGACTAACATAACATATTAAAAATTATTATTAAAAAAAAGAAATGGATACCCTCTTATCACTATGTAGAGATGTTCCTGAATGTGTTTGCCCCCTTAGAGCTATATATCTCAATATCCTTCCAACTATATGAAACCATGTGGATATGACAACCCTGGGGACCTCAATGGAAGTATATCTTAAGTGAACAGAACATCCTGTGACTATCAGTGGAGGGTCATTTTTTTTTTTTGGACAGGGCATTCAGTGAGATTTCACTGCAAATACATCCCATGTGCACAGGACATCTTTTAGGACACCAATGAGGGTCCTCTTATTTACTTCTGGGGCATAAGCCTTCATTCCCCCCCTCTCTTTTTCCTTGGTTGAAGGCTGACTGTAAATGAATTATCAGGCCAGATGTAGAGATCTGCAAAGACAGATGGAAGGGACTTGTATCTTTGAGTCACTGTTTAGATCAACACAACTTAAAGAACAATTTGACAAGGAATGGTCACATGTTATTCTCCCTGTCAGAGGAATTAATTTATTTTTATGATATTAAACCCCTAATATTTGAGATTAGTTCATAATAGTGGCTAAGTTAAGTTCCCTAGTAATAGAGGAATTTTCTGGAAAAATGGTTGACTGTAAATATGAAAACTATAAAGGCAGGATTATTGTTGAAAACTAGCCAAGTGTTCTATGTGCCTGATGTGGAATAAGAAAGAATGGATATGGTAGAAAATTAGGCTGGAAAGTTCAATGGGGATTGATTATTTGTGGCCTGTGTAAGGAATTTGGGCTCTCAAGTGACATGGAGAGTAATGGGAGGGTTTCTAGAAAGACATATATATATATTTTTTAAATTGTTTTATTATGCTCAGTTAGCCAACATATAATACATCATTAGCTTTTTTTTTTTAAGATTTTGTTTATTTGTTCAACAGAGAGAGAGACAGCCAGCGAGAGAGGGAACACAAGCAGGGGGAGTGGGAGAGGAAGAAGCAGGCTCCTAGTGGAAGAGCCTGATGTGGGGCTCGATCCCAGAACTCCGGGATCACGCCCTGAGCTGAAGGCAGACGCTTAACCGCTGTGCCACCCAGGCGCCCCACATCATTAGCTTTTGATGTAGTGTTCAATGATTCATTAGTTGCATATAGCACCCAGTGTTCATTTTTAGAGTTATTCAGATGTCTGTGTGGAGAATGAAGTTGTGAAAAGATTGGAGAAGTAATGTGGGTTAAGAGGGTAGTGGAGTAGAAAATGAGCTGAGTTTAGGACATAAAGGCAAGGACTTGTTGATGCCTTTAGATTTATGAGAGAGGTGAAATGTTAACTTCAAGTTTTATTGAGCTAAGACATTGAAAAAAATAGAGTTTACATTTTATGAGATGGGGCGGACTGAGGAAAGCACACAGGACAGGCAAGTGTTCAGTTTAGAATAGGAAAGATTGGGATGCCTATTAGCCAAAAGCAGTTATTAAATAAGCAATCTGATATCCAAGTCCAGAGGGCAGGGCAGAGATAGGAATGAAAGTATCAATTTTGTCATTCCCATGAGGTACTTGGCATTTACAGTCATGATTCTGGATGAAGTTTTGGGCAGAATCTGAACAGAGAGAGCAGGAATCTCCAAAGGGAGGAAGACAGTGAATTGAAGAATTCCCAGAAAAGGCAACCAAAAAGGACAGTCTCTGGTGAAGAAGAAAACAAGAGAGAGTATCCCGGAAATTAAATAAAACTGTTTTACATAAGGTGGAGGGATCCATAACACCCCCTTTTAGTCATTGAGAAAAATTAAGACTGAAAATTTAATCATTATATTTGGAAAGGTTGATGTCATTGTTGCCTCTGGGGAGTTTTCTCAGAGGAGGGATAATGTAACTGAACCAAATAAGGTTTTGTCCACCAAATGTGCAACAATAAAAAATGGGCATTGAGCTTTTGTGGTAAAGAAAGATAGACTATTTATAGGTGTGGCACTTCCCAGGAGAATGGGGAGCTTAAAGCCCAAAGTCCCAAACTCTCTGATAGTTCATAAGCAGGAGTTTGTAAAGGGTGAAAATTCAGAGTAACGGTCTCAGGGTCCTAGATCATGCTGATTAAGGATTAGGACTGGTGTAATATTTCATTTCTTGATTATCTTGTTCCTTCTGGCTACTCCCTGTCTTATTTCAGTGTGATGGTCATGAAGTGGTCATTCTGCTTCCATGTTAGGGGCCTAGAACTGTAAAATGTTCTTGGCTATCGCATTAGTGACATTATCTCTAGAGTACAAAGGCAAAAGTTCTATATCCTGTGACTATTACTAAGCTGCAAATCATTATTAGCTTTGTCTTGCAAACACAGCCTGGTATGTTTGTTATCTCAGGCCAAAAGAAGAACATCCCACAGACCTTTTGGAAGGGAATTTTATGTTATTTCCTAGGTTAACAGTGACTAAGGGCTACATGACTCTGGTCAGAGGCAGCTAGGCGCCACATATCTAAATCTTGCTGTCTGTGGGGGCTTGCATCCTGATTTCAATGGGAACAACAGCAAATGAATGAGAGTCAATTGGAGAGAAAATGGGAGAGCAATTTTAGAGGAAATGGCCTCATTGAAAAGGTTTATTGCCCAGACATAGGTCACCTAGAGAGAAAGTTGACTTGGAACTGTTTTCGCAGTACATTGTTCAGAAGGATAGCCTGTGGAAAGTTTTATTCAGGGAAAAGATCAGGTGCTATAACAAATAAGTTCCCAAATCCAGTGACCAGTAGATTTCCTTTCCTTGAAGCCCACTTCTCTGCCCCTTATCAAGGTCACGTTGCCTCTCTCCCCTCCCTCCTCTTCAGTGCCAACCTCATTGTCTTCTCCAAATTTCTGGAACACACCACATCTTTCTCTCTGGACTTCCTTAATGCTCTTCACATCTGGAGTATCTGTCCCTGCGTGTTCTCTGGTTCACACACAAACACTTGTCACAGATGCCTCTGGGTGTCAGCTCCATATACTTCCTCAGTTGGCTCCCCCAACACAACAGTGTCCTCTGTGCTCCACCTTCTGTCTCAGCCAGAGCTCTCAGCTTAAGATTCCCCTTCCAGACTGCTTGAACAACCCTTGGGGCATCTTCTCACCTGCCAGCAAGGCTGTAGAGGACAGAGGTCATGTAGGTCATTTTCTCCATTTTGACCTCAGGCTCTTGCCTGTTTCTCAACTTCAATGTTTATTGAATGAAGGAACTGCTTTCTCTAAGGCAATTGATTCTCTTAAAAGTCATCTCCTCACTGTTGGGAAGATGGCGTTATGTTAAAGTCCACATCAATCTTGCTATTGAAAGAGAGGAAGTCACAAAGTTGGGAGCATCTAAGAATAGCTCTTTAGCACCCTCTTGTTGCAGATGGAGATTTTGAGGCCACTTTTCCAAGCCGTGCAGCAACTCACTGGGCTGGCACGAGGTGTGTTCTCTGGCTCTGGGTGTGTTTTCAGAGAGCAGTCTTCCTGATCTTGCCCTGTAGAAACATCTTGACTGTGTGGGTGTATCTGTCCTGCCCCGTTTCTGATGAAGGACAAGGATGCTGCTGAGCACAAGGGTGAGCACAAGGGTGTTACGTACAAGGGTGGTCCTCCATTTGGGCAGGGACATCTTAATTAGGCAGCCCAAGAGGATGCTTGCTCTCCTCAGGTCTGTCTTTTACCCCGGCCCCCAATGTCCCTATGTAGAAGTCCCTCCAGGCCTGATGCTGACTGACCATGGCTGTCCAGGTCACAACCAGTCTCGGCTCTGAGTTCTATGCCTAATGAAAACACCGGAGCATGCTGAGCTTCAACACTGGACTACTGTCCTGAATCTCTGAGAAGGTGTTTGTTCTTGTCTTCCACCACCCCTTGCACAGTGCAGAGGGAGAGCGTGTCCCAGACCCATGGAAGCTGGAAGACAGCCATTTTCAGCCCTGTGGGAGCCTGTGAGAACTTGAGGGCAACTGCTGCTCTGAGGGCAACTGCTGCTGTTGCTTCAGAACCTCCCAGGATGCAGTGCTGTTTCTCTTGAGAAAATGCTTCCAGCAGGGGAAAGTACATTTTTCCAGTTCTATGTCTCTTCTTTTCTGATTTTTAACTTCACAGTTGTTTCAAGGAAGTATCTCCCCTTAATTCATAACCAAAGCAACAATGTCCTTGGATTAAAAACTGTTGCATTCTTCATTGGATTGCAGGTCATTTGACCTCAGTCTCAAACATTGTTTGAAAAATATCCTCTTTGAGTCTCAGCTGAGGAAAAATGAGGATTATCCTTCTTATATAGGCTTGTGGGAATTTAATTGATAATGGACATGAAAAGACCTTAGAGCCATTTAAAAACTACACAGGTAGTATCAATTCTCAATTACAGGGTTGACATCGGTCCTGTGCTCTCTTCTGGTGTTCGCGTACAGGAATTTACCTATCTTTATAAGAAAACTAGAAGGTTTGTATTATTGCTATTATTGTTACTGTTGTTGTCATTGTTGTTATTATTTTATCTGCCCCCAACACATTACCCTCCATCAAATCAACCAATATTTGCTACTGAGAAGGCAAAGATAAACCAGAAAATTTGAAACTCTGCTGAAGTCATTAATAACATCTGTGACCATATCCCCCAATAAATCTTAGAGAAATTACCACAGTACTCAACCTCTCTCATTAAATTTACTGAACTAAAAACTAATAAGCACATACTGTCTTCAGAAAACAAAACAAAACAAAAACCATCGTGTTGGTAAGCTAAGCAATTCGAATACATTAATTCATATAATCCTCATCACTAACCTAACTCAGGTCTCATTTGTCATAGACAGCTTCTATTTTGATTACTAGTGTGTCAACCATTTCCAATATAGTACCTAATAGATAGTAAGCATTTACATTCATTAGTTGAATGAATCAATTTTGTCCATTTAAGTAAGTAACCTCAATTTCTTCATATGAAATGACAATATTTCATCATACAATCTACTATTGATATTTATTTATTTTCCATAGTCACAAGAAGAGTTCATCTCAGAATCCATATTTTAATGTTCCCAGAGAGAAACAGAGTATATCAGCAAATGCCAATTGACTAGTTTTATATTTGGAATGTAGTATAATCAAGAAAAGCTGTGGGGTGCCCAGGTGGTTCAGTTTGTTAAACGTCCTACTTTTGGTTTCCACTTGTGCATGATCTCCTGAGAGCAAGCCCCATGTCTGGCTTCACCCTCAGCATGGAGTCTTCTTGAGATTCTCTCCCTATGCTCCCTCCCTCCCTCTCTCTCTCTCAAATAAAATAAATAAATAAAATCTTAAAAAGAAAAGCTGTGATCCTCTCTTATCCATATCTACCATCATCTTAACTATATTCTTCATTCTAATTGCTCACAAATACACATGCACACACTCACAAAAAAAAAACAAGTGAAAGTTCAGATTGTGGTAACTAGAGTGATACTGGTGATGGAGTCCATACAGCTGGCTTAGCTTTTTTTTACATGCATCTTAACATAAAAGCATATGTACATGCTGCATATATATTAGAAGACACTCACAGGGATGGTGAAGTAGATACACTGTCTTACATTGTTACTCAGAGTGTTAAAGAATCCATCTTGAGGGATGCCCAGGTGGCTCAGTTGGTTAAGCCTCTGCCTCTAGCTCATGTCATGATTTCAGGGTCCTGGATCAAGTCCCTTGTTGGGCTCCCCACTCAGTGGGGAGTCTGATTCTCCCTCTCCCTGCCCTCCCCCTGCTCATGCTTTCTCTCTCTCTCTCTCTCCCTCAAATAAATAAATAAAAACTTAAAAAAAAGAAGAATTCATCTTGAGGCTTATTTGGTAGTATGGATTTTTGTTCCTTGATGTAGCAATTCCACCTCTTGATAACCATTCTGAAGAAGTAATGTTTCACCAGAATAGTTCTATACAAAGTCATCCATTGCACTGCTGTCTGTACACAATGGCCCCAAATAAAACTAACAACAATAAAAAAACCAAAACAAAACCAAAACCAAAACCAAAAGTTAAAATTGTTTTTCATTATAACAATTTACCATAAGATAATTGAGATAATTGGAATCAGATTGCAGAATGGTGAAACAGGTCATAATATATTATGATGTGGAAGAGTGAAGTAAATATACTTAAGAACATGACCTAGCTATCTAACTTTGATCCATTCGTAATTATCTTTGATTGGTGGAAGGACATGTGGTGTTAATATTTTTATTTACTTTCACTTACTTCCATTTTAAGTAATCACAGGAAGTATTCATTGGAGACCTGGGTCTGATGTTCACAGAGATAAATTGAACATATAAAAATTTTCAGATTGAACTGGTACACTTTTTTTTTTTTGTAATAAGTGATGAAGTATTCTCCATGTTTTTTGAAGTTTCAAAATGAATTGTTGCTTTAAAGAAGAAAGTAATGACTTATTTTTCCAAACAAGGGTGCCTGTTCATGGAGTAAGGACTCCCAATCTGGAATAAAGCATTTTCATCAACTTTTTTTCTAATCGTATGTTAAAGAAGGTTTCATAATAATCACTTTCATAAACTGGGTTTTTATATCAATTACACTGACCATAGGTTAAACAAAAACGTACTTTCTTATCAAATTGCCCAATGCTTTTGTTAAATTGGTAATTGTACACGTTATCTTGGTAGCATTTGTTCAATGTGAGTAGATAAATGAAAGAGAAAAATCACAGGATTAAAACTAACAATTATTCTTGAAATAAGAAATTAAATGACCACATGAAAAACTTCTCTTTCCTTCCTTTGGCAATCTTCCCAACATTACTAATTTGTTCTCTAGAGAATGAAAGACATAAGTGTCTGGTGATGAAACATCCAGAAAACAGTTGTTCTAAAGCTATTAATAATGGGGAAAAAAAAAACAGGAGAGAATTCGGCCTAATAATTTTAGCTTTGGAACATTTGCTTGCAATTTAGACATTTGAGTGAAGTGTTCAGTACCTACCAGAACAGTTTAATTGATACTCCTTTGGATTCTGAGAAGGACATGTCTCCATGTCTCAAAATGGTTATGATGACACTGTCTAGGTTATTTAAACTCTCTCTTTGGTTCCCTGGTGCTATGTGCTGCAAAGTTTTTGTGGCACTGAAGTGTGAAATCCATGGCTCCAGTTAAGGGTGTCATCTTTAAATACTTCTAACAATCTCCTTTTTGATGCTTTGTGTCTTTCAACCTGGATCTCCTGCCATCTCTTCAAGGAAGGAAGGAGGCCTCTATGAAGATAGAAGACAAGGAAACCAAGGAAGTTCCATTTTATTTTCTAAGTTTCTAAGGTCTTATCTCTTGTCAAGTTGTCCATAAATAGTTTTGACTTTTACTAATACATTTTTCTAGGTATATTTTACTTAAAGGTGATCTGCTGTCATCAACTTCTTCACCTCTGTTCTCAGGGTAAGAAAACAATTTGGTTCTTTTAAATATTGTGCGTGAGGGCCATGGTGGGCTAGGGGTGGAGGAATGGATAAGAAAGGTCAATGATTTGAAATAATTCAGATATTTTGTGTGTGTTCATTTCTCACAAACTTGATATAAGTTTAAAGCATGGGGACTCAGGTAAGACAGCAAAATGATTAAATTGAATAGGTTTGGAAAGGAGAAATTTTGGTGGAGGTATAAGGAATTAGAATGCTTCACCAAAGAACAGTGGGTTGGAAATTAATGAAGCACAACCCAGGAGTCCAGAGGCAAATAATTTTGACTGAATTAATAATGCCTAAACTGTAGGCTAACACTTAGTTGTCAAACCTAAAAACGGGTTATTATTGAGCTCTTTCTGAATACTGTCATGTTATTCATTTATTACACATAAAGATAGGTTTCTTAGGTAAAAATGATACACTTCTAAGAAAATGGGGTCAGCAATTGGGTATAATGATAGATCTAAATATAGAATAGTATATAGATATAGTATAATATAGGCATATAGGTATAGTATAATAATAATCATAGAAACACTGAGAGAAGTCTGCAAATTTTCTGTTGCTTCAACTACAAAATATACACCCACTTGTGGTATTAAGGAGGGCACATATTGCATGGAACACTGGGTGTTATATGCAAACAATGAATCATGGAACACTACATCAAAAACTAATGATGTACTACACAGTGACTAACATAATATAATAATAAAAATAAATAAATAAAAATAAATAAATAAAGTCAAATCATAAAAAAATCCATCTGTAAATATCAGTGAAATAAAAATGTTTTTACAAAAGCATAAATAAATAAATAAATAAATAAATAAATAAATAAATAAAATGCCACCTTCTTGCACAAGTGCTTAGGTAGACTTGTGATAATGCCAATAACTATTTCATGAACTGATTGTATTTATTGCATTTTGTGGCCCACTTTGTACACATCAAGAAGCAGTATCCAAAGGTGAGTATGCTCTTTATTAATGCTGTGGCTCTTGGTTGGTCAGATGTTGTCAGACTGTGTTTAAAGTACAGGGATGATGCACCGTATGTGGTTAGAAGGGAACAAATGGCTGACACCATCGCCTCTCTAACTGATGTCATAAGCTTTATTTTTTTTCCCCATAGACCCCATTTTGTTCTGACTCAAGAAGTCTTTCAAGTTAGCCTTTTGGTACAGTGTGACTTTACAGGGGATAGCAAAAGCAAATATTTACACTTTTTGTCCAATCATGTATACATTTGAAATGGGAAAATATTAAGTATAGGAGTCATTAAATTCTTAGAGTAATCTATTGACATGTAGACTATTATACACAAGACTGTTCTAATGGTTGTAAATATAAAGGCTCTTCAGAGGATGGCTCTACCCTCAAATAGGTCACATTGTAGTTGGGAAGACAGAAACAGCAAATAAAACCCCCAGGGAGACTGCTGCAAGTTGTGGAAACAGTTTGATAAACTACCATGGGGGTAAGGGGAAGGTGTTCTCCCTGGTCTGAAGTTTGAGAGCATTAAGGAGAGATTGAAGGTGTCTTTATGGAACTCTGATTACCATCAGGGTCTAGTCCATTTTATTTGGAAAAGGATTAAATGTAAAGTTTATAATATACAGTAAATAAAATAAACCAGATTCTAGGATGCCCTGGTAAATTGTCTTCCTGATTCCTCAAGTACCATTCAGTTCTGTAGAGGCTCCAGGTTGCTTTCTCTTGAGCTAGGTTTCTTCTCTTGGGATTATTCTTTCCTATCTCAGTACTAAAATTGCTAAACTAAGTATAGGTGATTATATATAATTTCTGTAAATGAGTAGTAATATGTTTTTTTCAGTCAAAAATATGTTATGCACATAATTACATTTAAAAAAACCCTAAACGACATCATTATTATCAACAGGTGCAAGGTAAGCTGCATAAAGTTTAATTTTGTTAATTTAGATTGTTTCCAGTTTATTTTTACTATCAAAAGTAATGATTCATTAGTATCTTTGCATACACTCGCATTTTCATACTATTTTTTCCTAAGAATAAGTTTATAAAAGTAGGTTAAGTGTAGATATTTGATTTCAATAAATATTGCCAAAAACATCTAGAATAATTATTTTTTTAATTTTAATCTTTTCTTTTATTATATTAGTCACCATACAGTACATCCCTGGTTTCTGATGTAAAGTTCAATGATTCATTAGTTGTGTATAACACCCAGTGCACCATGCAATATGTGCCCTCCTTACTACCCATTACCAGTCTATCCCATTCTCCCACCCCCCCTCCCCTCTGAAGCCCTCAGTTTGTTTCTCAGAGTCCATAGTCTCTCATGCTTCATTCCCCAATTTTCATTCACACCAGCAGTGCATGAGAGATCATGAATCCAATTCCTCATTGAAAATCCTAAGGGGTGCCTAGGTGGCTCAGTTGGTTAAGTGTCTGCCTTCAGCTCAGGTCATGATCCTAGGGTCCCGGGATCGAGCCATGCCTCTGGATCCCTGCTCTCACCAGGGAGCCTGCTTCTCCCTCTCCTCCCTGCTTGTGCTCTCTCTCACTATCTCTATAGCTCTCTCTTAAATAAATAAATTAAACTTTAAAAAAAAATCCTAAATGTTTGTGGAGCCTGGCTGGCTCCATTGGTGGAGCACGTGACTCTTCATCTCAGGGTTGTGAGTTTGAGCCCCACATTGGGTTGTGATGAGCACTGGGTGTTATACATAACTAATGAATCATTGAGCACTACATCAAAAACTAATGATGCATTATACAGTGGCTAACTGAAAATAATAAAATAAATAAATACAATCTCAAAAAAAAAAGAAAATCCTAAATGTTACAGTCATCTTTTAAACATACCTTTTTTCTTATTAAAAATAACATTTATTGGGGCACCTGGGTAGCTCAGTCATTAAGCGTCTCCCTTTGGCTCAGGGCGTGATCCTGGCGTTCTGGGATCAAGCCCCACATCAGGCTCCTCCACTGGGAGCCTGCTTCTTCCTCTCCCACTCCCCCTGCTTGGGTTCCCTCTTTCACTGGCTGTCTCTCTCTCTGTCAAATAAATAAATAAAATATTTTAAAAAATAAAATAAAATAAAAATAACATTTCTTTGTCGGACAGATTTAAATACTATATAATTTTTTTCTTTCAGAAATGTACATATATATTTTTTTATTCCAGTTTTGGAGCCATCTGGTCTAAAGATTGTGAGTTAAAAAAAAAAAGCCTCAGGGGTGTGCCTGGGTGGCTTAATCAGTTAAGTGTCTGACTTTATTTCAGCTCAGGTCATGATCTCAGTATTTTGAGATCAAGCCCCACACTGGGCTCTGCACTCAGTGCAGAGTCTGCTTGAGATTTTCTCTCCCTCTGCCCTTCCCCGAGCTCATGCTCTTTCTCTGTCTCTCTCAAATAAATAAATAAATAAATAAATAAATAAATAAATAAATAAAATCTTTATAAGTAAATAAATAGAATAAAATCTTATTCTTTAAGTTGCATTTTTTTAAAAAAAATATCTGTAGGTGAGACAAAACTACCTCTACTCATGTTATGTTTAGCTGGGACTTTTTAACATGATAAATTAACAAAAGGGAAAAAAAAGCTTATTAATGTGTGGAGTGTACAACACCTGGGAGAAACCTTGACAAAAAAGTAACTCAAAGTGATGGATTAGAACTGAGTCTCAAATAGCATCTTCAACAAACAATGAATTCATAGAAAAAATGACAGGATGAGAGAAAGCACTTTTAGGCTTCCAAAAGCAGCAACGTGGAATGTAAATATATGGGAGGGAACTAATAGAGTAAGGTTTGTTTGCAGATTTATCTGGTGCCATCTCTGGGCTGCTGAGAGTCTGTCTCTAGGAAAAGGATAATTTATATTTTGCCTTGCGTCAGGAAAGGAAGAGGATTTTCTGAGTTTGCCTCTTAGTTTCCTTCAGCTCAAAATAATTTTTATGTCAAAGAAACATTTTGGGGTGATTTATTCCATTTTTCTTCATCCCCATATATATATTATGAAATTAATCTTTCAATTTATTTGAATTCTTATTTTATGTGCAGCACCAATTATATGCTATGATTTTGTGTATCTTTTGGGGGATGGTGGTGGTGAAGGATGTTTATTTCTAACTACTTTTCTCTGTCCAGTTTTTCTGCTTCTGTATTTTATATAGATTCCACAGCGGTGAATGCACTGTCAGTTTTTAGCATTTTTCCTTCTGGACATTTAACACATGCTCATTCTTTCAGATAAAATTGAGAATTATTTCACCAAGTTTCTCCAGAAAAAAAAATCCTATTGGGATTTCAATTAGAAATGCATTTCATTAGTTTCACACTTTTCTCCAAGTTTAGTATATTACCAGCTATTTCATTATTTTGTTGATATTATGGTGCAATATTTTGTTGATATTTTTGTTGACATTATGAACAAATATGCTAACATATAAGGAGGACATTAGATACTATTACTGACACCAGAGAGTGTCCATGTGGGAAGTTATGTGAGCTGAGACCTGAGGCTATAGAAACCAGAGGAAGAGAGGATCATGCTCCAGGCAGGCAGGACTTCCGTGTCTGGTTATCTGCTAGGAGACAAATGCTAGAAACTGATGGAGCACCAGAGAACACAGGATGAATATTCAGGCTACTGAAAGCCGTGAAACCCACATTCATCACTTTGATCTTTACTCACAAACAATCCAGAGCTTTAAAGAGTTTTAAGGAGAGGTTGTAGGCTTATATGAACAGATTCACAGATGTGTTATTCTTAATGCACTGCTGTGTTTAATGACTATTAATTTGGGGAATTTTAATCTACGTTTAAAAGTGAGGGTTGTTTATAATTATAGGGCAGTGTTTTGTTTTTGTTTTTGTTTTTGTTTTTGTTTTCAGATTCTCTGATACTGTAATGAATAATGTATCTGTAATTTTATTTATTGGGTTTTTCCTATGTAATAGAATCACCTTATTTTTTTAAGTTTTTTTTTAATTCCAGTTAGTTAACATACAGTGTAACATTAGTTTCAGGTGTACAATTTATTGATTCAACACTTCCATAAACACCAGTGCTCATCACGACAAGTGCCCTCCTTAATACCCATCACCTATTTAACCCATGAGCCGAGCCACCTCCCCTCTGGTTCTCTACAGTTAAGAGTCTGTTTCTTGGTTTAAATTAATTCCATATATATTTAAGTCACTAGCTTTTCTTTTACATCTTTTACGTCTATATTTTCCATTTTTGTACCTTTTCTGATTTGCTTTCTTAGAGTGAACCTGCACTTTATAAGGAGGGGTGTTACCTATTACATTCTTGCAAACTAACAAAATCATTTTCTGTATAATCTCATTATATGTTTTTTTAACCACCTGTGCTATATAATGTATTTTTCTTTCATATTTTTCAGTGTTTTAGAATGCACACACATGCACACACACACACACACACACACACTCACATTCTTGTGTCTCATTCTAATAGTAGTACTGATTAATTTCTCTTTTCCTTATAGTTTTCATTTTGAGTCATGAGTTTTAAAAAATCTATCTCTCCTGACTCATTAATTGTACGAAAAATGTTCGACTTTTGGTAGTTGTATATTCAACTGTCACTGGTTCCTTCCAGTAGAATATTTGTTCCAAGAAAGAGAACACTGTCAATGTATCTTCAGCTTCTAAACCAATAAACCAAAATACATAGTTGAATGAATAAAAACATGAATTAATGCTGGCTATTTTCCGGTGTTCCCTAATTTTTTCATTCAATGTAAATGAAATCTGTTTTTCGTGGAGACAATTTGCTATGTTCAGACTTTCATATATATATATGTGTGTGTGTGTGTATACATATATATGTATATATATAATTTTTGCTGAGTTATTTTTAATTATATGCAATTTTGCAATCATATTTACACTTTTTTAAAACAAGTATACTTAAACTGACTTCAGTGGTCACTATTAGTAACATTACACAGTTTCTGTTTTATTCTTACTTCTCAATTTTGTTTCATCTGCAGAAATATCTGTATCCATCTTAGCATTTATTTTCCACAACATATCTAGAATGTCTTCCTGAGTTATTCACATATTACTGACAACTGATATATAACTAATAATATTGACAATAACTCTTATTAAACACTTAGCACATTCTATGTGTGGTCTAAGAAATTTATATTTATTAACTGGTGTAGTCCTGGAAACCCATGTCATTTCTGACATTACAGAGCAGATGGGAAAACTGAAGCAAAAAGGAGTTAAGTAAATTGCCAGTGGTCACAACAACTGGGTACTGAAGAAAGAACTAAACCCAGGAAAACTCTGGCCCTGGAATGCTCACTTTTAACTCCAACATCACATGTCTTCTGTTTTGGACATTTGTTCCCTTTTATTTGGCTTTTATCACTATCAAAAAGACATTTGTGGCCAGTCTGAATTTTATTTTGTTGTAAGTGACTGTTTTTCTCCTTTCTTTTTTTTAATGTTTTTTTTTTATTATATTGTGTTAGTCACCATACAGTACATCCCTGGTTTTTGATGTAAAGTTCAATGATTCATTAGTTGCGTATAATCCCAGTGCACCATGCAATATGTGCCCTCATTACTACCCATCACCAGTCTATCCAATTCCCCCATGCCCCTCCCCTCTGAAGCCCTCAGTTTGTTTCTCAGTGTCCATAGTCTCTCATGCTTCATTCCCCCTTCTGATTACCCCCCTTTCTTTATCTCGTTCTTCCCCTACTGATCTTCCTAGTTCTTATGTTCCATAGGTGAGAGAAATCATATGGTAATTGTCTTTCTCTGCTTGACTTATTTCACTTAACATTATCTCCTCCAGTGCCATCCATGTTGCAGCAAATGTTGAGAAATCGTTCTTTTTGATAGCTGAGTAATATTCCACTGTATATATGGACCACATCTTCTTAATCCGGTCATCTGTTGAAGGGCATCTTGGCTCCTTATGACCCAGCCATTGCACTACTGGGTATTTACCCCAAAGTTACAGACATAGTGAAGAGAAGGGCCATATACTCTCCTTTCTTTTATTCTGTCTGTATACTTCTACATTTATTTTTACTTCTTTACTTCCTGCTTTTCTTTCCTCTATTTCTCCCTTCCTTCTTTTTTCCCCTCTTCTTTCCTTCCTTTTTCTCTTTCCCTTTTCATATTGCTTTCACTTCAGATAATTTGCCAGGACATACATAAGTATATGTATCTTTTTATTACAGAAAACATCCATACACAAGGTCCATTTGTTCCTTTCCTGATAGTTTTCTTCTTTTCAACTTGTTAATAATTCTCTTATATTTGCAGACACACTCTTTTCAAAGCCACTATTTATACTTTAATTTTGTATTATCATTATCCCATATCTATTACTTTTTTTCTTATCGTTTAATCTCTGTCCTTGTATGTTTCCAGGGAACTGCTCAAATTTTATTCCCCACAGTTGTGATACAATTTCATATCATCAGCACTGTTCATCTCTGCCTCTCCTATAATTTCTCATCCTGGTACCATAGTTTTAGTTGTCTTGAGTAACTTTCATTCTCTTTCAGAGAGTGGTGTACTAATCTACACATTTCTCCTCTCCTTACAAGTCCCTAGCTTTCCTTGGTCTCCTTGGCTTTGCTGTGGGCTCCTTCCAATTCTAGCTCATCATTAGGAACTTAGTAAATGTGCTGATACTGCTTTCTAGAGGATTCCCACCGTGGACAGACAGAAGCCAAATAAACAACCATCTCCTCCCCACTTCTCAACACAATCCATTCAGCCTTTCTAAAATTGACAAGCAAAACTATACAACTATGTTTTAATTTTTGTTGAAAGATTAAGAAAAAGTTAGAGAAAATATATTTCAGGTCTCCAATTCACTGTGTCAAGGCTTCCTCCAAGCACCACTCTTATTGGTATTTTTGCAAAACTCTACTCCTCTTCTGCATAATTGCATGAGGAAATTATTTCTGAGTTGTGGGGATGAGGATGGGAAGGCAGAATCTACCCCAGAGTAGACAATGACTCAGAGAGAAGCAGACAGTCCTTTGGCTGAGTGGATCCTTACTTGCAGGCCTCCTATGATTTGGTGGGCAAAACTGGACAGACCGTTCTCAACCAGACAAGGACTAGTGTCTATCTTTTTAGTTGTCAACACTGTTGAGAGGGAATTATTTTTGCAGCTTCAAAGTATATTAACTAACTGGAATTAAAATAAAAAAAAACTCAATAAAAGTAAATAAAAATAATAAAAAAAGAAATTTGATCCAGGCTATGTGGGGAGTTTGTAGACAACATCAAATGATTTTTTTTAATGTTCTGGTTGTTCATGCAATGCTAACTATTACCTAGTGTCTTATTCCTCAGTGATTAGTCTGAAAGTGAAATTTAGAAATGATAATCTTTCTGGAATGAGTTTTTCCAGAAACTAATTTACACAATGCCCAACCTCTTGCTGAGAATTCCCACAAGTGACAGTCATTATTAGTGTGATCAAGAAGAATGTTCTGAAAGTCTATCATTTTAAGTAATTTGGAAGACAGTGTAGGAGTGGGTAATATGTGCTTTTCATCATGTGTTCCATGGGTTGTGCTTGTAAGATATACATAAGTAGCTAAAAAACAAAATGTTGCCCACAGCAACAAATTTTGAGTATTCATAACACCAGAATTATCTCACTACCATAGTAGCTTATACTAGAGTAGCAACTAAATATATTTAACAGTGGTCTTCTGTATAAATAATGTGATATTTAAACATTGCATCAACACAGAGTTTCTGTGATAACCTTTAATAAGGATAGTGGAACTGACCTCAAAAAGACCCCTTACTCCAAACCGCTGTTCCTGGACCAGGACACTGCCTACTAATTCCATGCACACATGGCTGCATCACCTGCCTCTTTCTATGGTATAAAACTCAGTGCATGCAATGGGTAATATTATTTTCCAATAATTCAAAAATTATGTTTAGCCTTTGAAGAATGGCAAAACTAGTGAAGAATTTTGGGGGAGTATTCTCTTATTTTCATTCTATATAAAAGATGCAAATATACTACCAGTAGGTGGATGTCCTTATACTCTCCGAGATCTTGCAGGATATCCTGTTGCCCTTGGGCCTACATATTCTTTCATGTACTTTATTTGGGTATCATGCCTAAGGCTTATGGCCATATCAGGATGCTCTTGAGAGTAAAGCAAAAGGAGGAAGGACACATGCTAAAACAACTGGGACCCTGGTTCAGGAGGCAAAACCTAGACCACCCCATATTTATCTGGATGGAAGTTCCCCTCTTGTAAATCTTTCAAAGTCCACAAAACTGCAAAATCAAGTGGAAAAAGAATCATTAGCTAAAATATACAAAAGGAACACTAAAAAAAATCAGAGTGAACATTTGTTTAAATTCTCAGAAAACATTACAAGTTGTCAACAATATCTCAATTCTGCTGATAATATTTAGGAAATAATTTTGACTTCCTTACCTTGGCCTACATACCTTAAAATCTGACCTCTGACAACTTACTGTCCTCTCAGTCACAAGGCTCTGCCTGAACTTTCCTGAATGTAAGCTCATTTCTGCCTTAGGGATTTTAAATTATATATTCATTCTGCAGGAACACCTTTCCCCCAAATATTCACATGGATTCTCCTTTGCTATCCTTCATTGCCTATGTTAAACTTTCCCTCATAGTATTTATCAGCATTATCTAGAACCATCATTGTCCTGTATTTGCTTATTCTCTTTATCTCACAACTAGAGACATAAGTCACATGAAACACCTCCTCTTTTGTTTACAGTAGTGTGTGGAACACAGGAAACTCTCCATAAATAAAGGTTGGTTTGTAAATGAATGACTAAAAAATCAACAAATGAGTGAGGAAACAAATAAGGTTGATTAATGATCAGTTGGACAATGCTGTGATCCAATTTACTATAGCTCATAATTTTCAGCTGTGTCAACAAGTTAATGATTATTTCCAGATCAGGCTGATTGCTTTTATACTTGTGACAGAAATTCCCAGCTCAATGAAACATCTTACTAAATTGTTTGGTTATTTGAACTAAATTGTTTTGCAGTGATATCCATGTTTCAAATAAAGGAAGTCAACTCCAGATAAAGAAGAGTGTCTTGGGCCCAAATGTTCTGCAGTAACTAAACTCCCTTAAACCAATCATCGGTTGCCAAATGTTCATTCATCTTCATGCCATGGAGACTCGACTTTGGAATTTTTCTTCAACAAGAAGAAATATCCAAGAAAGAAAAAGTTGCAAATCCACCCCACAATATACACACACATAAAGTGCTTAATATTAGTTATATAAATAATTTTAATTTAATAATGTTTCTACAGACATCTTTAAAGGATTTGTATTATCTACTGGAATTTTCATTAATCTCCCCACTTATTTCCTTATGCCCCCAGGTCCAAGTCAACACCATGGATAGAGACAATAAAACCTTGTCCAGTGATTTCACCCTCACAGGGCTCTTCACTCAAAGTGCAACTTCAGGCTTCCTTTTCAGCATCATCTTTGCCATTTTCTTCATGGCCATGATGGCTAATGGGATCATGATCTTCCTGATTCACATAGATTCTCACCTCCACACCCCCATGTACTTCCTGCTCAGCCACCTCTCCTTTATTGACATGATGTACATCTCTACCATTGTGCCCAAGATGTTGGTTGATTATCTTGTGGGTAAGGGGACCATTTCCTTCATTGCCTGTACAGCCCAGTACTTTCTCTACATGGGCTTTGTGGGGGCTGAATTTTTCCTGCTGGGACTCATGGCTTATGACCGCTATGTGGCCATCTGCAACCCTCTTCGCTATCCTGTCCTTATGAGCCACCGGGTCTGTTGGATGATCTTGGCCAGCTCTTGGTTTGGTGGTGCTTTGGACAGCTTTCTCCTCACACCTATCACCATGAGTCTCCCATTCTGCAGTTCTCACAAGATCAATCACTTCTTCTGTGAAGCTCCCACCATGCTGAGGCTGGCCTGTGGTGACAAAGCTGCCTATGAAATGGTCATGTACATTTGCTGTGTCATGATGTTGCTGATCCCCTTCTCTGTGGTGATTGCTTCCTATGCCCGGATTCTCATCACAGTGCACCAGATGAAGTCAGCAGAAGGGAAGAAGAAGGCCTTTGCCACCTGCTCATCACACATAATGGTGGTGACGTTGTTTTATGGGGCTGCCCTATACACATATATGCTTCCCCAATCCTACCACACACCAATCAAAGACAAGGTCTTCTCTGCCTTTTACACCATTCTCACTCCTTTGTTAAATCCTCTCATCTACAGCTTGAGGAACACAGATGTAACTGGAGCCTTTAAGAGGATTTTGGCAAGATGTCAAGGGGATCCTGGTGTGTCAAGGGAAGGATTCTGACCATCTAAATTATCCACATCTGCTCAGGGGTACATGGGTGCTGATACTTGGGGTTATACCATGGGTAATATGAATAATGCATTTAGCAGCTGCCAATGCCAGTTATGTTGAAAGGTGCATCAGCACTACTTTTGTCAAAAATGTGAAACCAATTGTAGCATTCACACATGAATATTTCCAGAGTGCCTAAATACCACTGATGTTTATTCCTTCTTTCTGTCCACCCATTCTGTTACTGGACTCAAAGGGTACCTTTCCTCAGTGAGTATAAGCCAATAGTAGATCCAAGGCTTACAGTCAGTCTGGTGTGGAAGCTTTTATTTACTTGCAGTAAATAAGGACACCATTGGAGATATTTCCTAAAGCAGTGTCTCCCCTGGGGATAGTGCAGTTAGCCTTTATTCAGTATGCAGAGAAGTCAGGGTCCAGAAGCTTGCATGTACACTAGGGAACTTACACATATCCTATTATTTAGGCATTCTAGGTTTACTGTGCATGCTTAGCATATATCACAAGATCAAAAAATGACCTAAGTTCTACCCCTGAGAGGAGATTTTAGTATTATAATGCACTAAAATTAATTGTAGAGCAGTTTCAGGTGGCTTCTGCCCATGCTTCAACTCCGATCTGTTTCAAACTGGTTTTGTGTTAGATTTCATATCTGCACATGTTATGTCCTCTTCTAAAGGTGTTGGTGCTTTGTCTTTTCATGTGGCTCTTCTGATTTGGGCTCCTGAAAAACATCTTATAGGAATAACTTTACATACCACCTGGACTGACCCTCTATGCTGGTTACAATTCCAGCTATTATCTCATAATACTACTTCTCTGATTGTAATTAATGTATATAAATGCTCCCAAATGTCTGGTTAATATTACATACTCTGCTCACTTTCAGTGTTCTCATAAGAATTGGTGATTTTTATTACATTGTTTAAATGCTCCATTGGTGGAGTTTATAGAAGGGTTAGGTGTGCATACATTTGAGAGATATTTAAAAGAGACTAAAATATCAAAACACTTCAAAGGGAATACTTAAATAGGCTTAAATAAATATTTAGAAAATCCATATATCTTTTCTTTGAGTAGCAACTGAAAACATTCTTCCTTTATGTAAATTTGGAACTGAAGAAAATGAACCATGTACTTTTGCAGAAATGCAGAATAATCCTTTATAGGTCAATTATACGATGTTAAATTTGTTTAGTGGTAAATAATTATTACATAAGAAGACACTGAAAGATGGGAGAGAAAAAAAGTGCTCCATTAATTCATAAATTCAGTAATCCCTTTTAAGTTTCTTCTTCAATTCATTGATTATTTTTGATACTACTTTTCTCATTTAATTTTTTTTATTTAAATTCAGTTAGCCAACAGATAGTACATCATTAGTTTGAGATGTAGTGTTCAATAATACATCAGTTGCACGTAACACCCAGTGTTCATTGCATCAAGTATCCTCCTTAATGCCCATCACCCAGTTACCCTATCCCCCATCCACCCTCATTCCACAACCTTCAGTTTGTTTCCCACAGTCCAGAGACTCTCATTGTTTGTCTCCCTCTCTGATTTCTTCCCATTCAGTTTTCCCTCCCTTCCCCTATGATCCTCTGCACATTTCTTGTATTCCACTTATGAGTGAAATAATATGATAATAATTGTCTTTCTCTGGTTGACTTATTTCACTAAGCAAAATCCCCTCCAGTTTCATCCATGATGATGTATATGGTAAGTATTCATTCTTTCTGATGGCTGAGTAATATTCCATTGTATATACAAACCACATCTTCTCTGTCCATTCTTCCTTTGGAGGATATCTTGGCTCCTTTCACAGTTTGACTATTCTGGACATTGCTGCTATGAACACTGGGATGCAGGTGTCCCTTCTTTTCACTACATCTCTATCTTTGGGGTAAATATCCAGTAGTGCAATTGCTGGGCCATAGGGTAACTATTTTTAACTTCCTAAGGAACCTGCATACTGTTTCCCAGAGTGGCTGTACCAGCTTGCATTCCCACCAACAGTGTAGGGGGATCCCCTTTCTCCACATCCTTGCCAACACTTGTTGTTCCCTGTCTTGTTAATTTTTGCCATTCTAACTGGCATAAGGTGGTATCTCATTGTGGTTTTCATTTGTATTTCCATGATGGCTAATGATGTGGAGCATTTTATCATGTCTCTGTGGCCATTTTTATGTCTTCTTTGGAGAAGTGTCTGTTCATGTCTTCTGCCCATTTATTGACTGGTTTCATTGTTTTTTGGGTGTTGAGTTTCATAAGTTGTTTTGTTTTGTTTTCTGTTTTTACTATATTATGTTAGCCACCATACAGTACATCAATAGTCTTTGTCGTAAGTTTTTTTATAGATCTTAGATACCAGGCGTTTATCTGATATGTCTTTGGCAAATATCATCTCCCATTCCATAGGTTGCCTTTTAGTTTTGTTGACTGTTTCCCTTGCTGTGCAGAATATTTTTATTTTGATGAATTCCCAATAGTTCAGTTTTGCTTTTGCTTTCCTTGCCTTTAGAGATGTGTCTTGTAAGAAGGTGCTGCAACTGAGACTGAAGAATTTGCTGCCTGTGTTTTTTTTTTTTTTTTGATTAATTTTGATGGATTCCTGTCTCACATCAAGGTCTTTCATCCATTTTGAGTATATTTCTGTGTATGGCACAGAAAGTGGCCCAGTTTCATGCTTCTGCTTGTGGTTGTCTAATTTCCCCAGCACCATTTGTTGAAGAGACTGTCTCCCCCCCCCCATTGGATATCCTTTCCTGCTTTGCGGAAGATAAAGTGACCATAGAGTCGAGGGTCAATTTCTGGGTTTTCTATTCTGTGCCTTTGATCTATGTGTCTTTTGGGGCCAGTACCATATGGTCTTGATGATCACAGCTTTGTAATATAGCTTGAAGTCAGACATTGTGATGACCCCAGCTTTGGTTTTCTTTTTCCACATTGCTTTGGCTGTTTGGGGTCTTTTCTGGTTCCACACAAATTTTAAGACTGTTTGTTCCAGCTCTGTGAAAAAGTCATTGGTATTTTGATTGCGATGGCATTGAAAGTGTAGATTGCTCTGGGTAGCATAGACATTTTAACAATATTTAATTCATTAAGATTATTGGATTTTTGGAATCACTTTCTAGATGTTAGCTATGGTGTGGATATTTCTATAAATCTTTTTCTTTCAAAGAAATAGTGGATAGCACATTTTTCCTTCTGTGCAGTACTGGATTTTGCATTGGATAGCTTTTCTTTTCTTTTCTTTCCTTTCCTTTCTTTTCTCTCTTTTTTAAGTAGGGTATTCTTTTTTTAATTATTATGTTCAGTTAGCCAGCATATAGTACATCATTAGTTTTTGGTGTAGTGTTCAATGATTCATTAGTAACATATAATACCTAGTAGCCATCACAACATGTGCCCTCCTTAATACCCAGCACCTAGTTACTACATACACCCACACCACTCCCCTTTGTAACCCTCAGTTTCTCTCCTGGAGTCCAGGGTCTCTCATGGACAACATCTTAAAATGGGAAGGAAAGAACTAGTTTTCAGTTATTGTTTTTAATTTTAAGTTTTTATTTAAATTCCAGTTAGTTAGCATTCAGTTTAATATTAATGTCAGGTGTGCAATTTAATGATCCAACACTTACATACAACACCAAGTGCTCATCACATGTGGAGTCCTTGGTACAGTTTTCATTTGAAAGTTGGAGCTGGAAAGTTCTTTGGAAATGACTTAGTACAATTTCTTTAGGAAGCTGATATCCAGAGAATGTATGTATTCAGCCTAAATTGTAGGCCCGGTTGTAAGAACCTGAACCATATCCTGGGACCCTTGAACCATCTTTGCATGGTGTTATCCCAGTCTTTTTGCTCTTATCATTCTGAAAAAAGTCCTGACTTATTTCAATATCGTTCTACTTCTGACACACTGATTGTGGTGGGTGAGGTAAACACAGCCAAGACTTCTATTGCTCTACAAAAGCCATTGGGTGGTACACAAAAATCTTTAACCAATGGGACAATACATCCTGCATTGGACTACTAGTTAATGAAGAAAATAGACTTGCTTCCATCTAGTTCAGCAGGGTTATCAGTTGCAAACCAGAATCAGCCTTTCTGAGGCTTTCTTTCTGAAAGACCTCATTTTCTTCAATCTTGTCAGACTGGCTTGGGGAACACCATGTGTCAGATAATAGTGAGTTGCTTTCTAACTAAAAGATGGTGAAGTACAAGAAACACAATATATAAAACAGAAAAGAAGGTGAGAATTGATCCTGAAAACTAGGCATTCATTTCAGCTCCATGTTTTTTAAAGTGAAGTGAAAGTTTACTAAGTTAAGCTGAGAGAAGAAAGGAAAGACGCTCTCTAGAGTGAGAGTGGTCCTGAATGCGTTGCCACTGAGGGCTTCCAGTGACAGTTCTTTATTTGAGAACTGACTGGGAAGCTTGTGGCCTTGAGTTTCTGGTACTGTCTTGGTTTGAGCATGGACTATTGCTACAGTGTAATCATAGAAAATTGACAAACTTCAAAGAATTAAGTCATTAAGGGTGTTATAGACATACTTTCAAAATGAAACAATTAAAATAACAATTATATAACACTACACGCCTATTAGAATGGCCACAATTCAAAATACTGCCAATACCAAATGCTGGTGAGATACAGGAGCTTGGCATTCACTGCTGGTGGGAATGCAGAATAGTACATCTACTTGAAAAGACAGTGTGATGGTTTGTTACAAAATTAAACACATTCTTATCATATAATCTGGCAATTGTATTTCTCATGATGTACTCAACTGATTTGGAAACAAGTTTACACAAAAACCTGCAAGTGAATATTTATAGCAGCTTTCTTTTCATAATCACCAAAAACTTAGAATTAATAAAAATATCTTTAGTAGGTGAATGGATAAACTACAGTACATTTAAATAATAGAATATTATACAGCAATAAAAAACAAAATAAACTAAGCTATCAAGCCGTGAAAAACTGGAAGGAATCTTCAATGTATAGTACTAAGTGAAAGAAGATAGTCTGAAAAAGCTACATACTATATGATTCCAGCTATACGGCATTCTAGAAAAGGGAAATCTATGGAAGTAATAAAAAGATTTGTGATTGCCAGGGGCTAAGGGAGAGGAAAGGATGATAGGCAGAACACAAAATGTTTTAGGGCACTGAAAGTATTCTGTATGCTGTTATAGTGGGAATTACATGACTTTATCCATCTTCCAAAATTCATAGAATAGAATGAGTGAATACTAATGTAAACCATAGACTGTAGTTATTAGTAATGTATGAAATTAGTTCATTAATTATAACAAATATACCACACTAATACAAGTTGTTAATAATAGGGGAAAGAGAAAGAATATATGGCAATCCTCTGTACCATCTGCTAAACTTTCAGTAAACCAAAACCAAAACCAAAACGCAAAACTAGAAAATCAATTTACTAATAAAAAAAATTCTTACAAATCACATAACCCTCTGTTACTGTATTTCACTCAAGAAATCAGGGGCGCCTGGGTGGCTCAGTTAAGCATCTGCCTTCAGCTCAGGTCATGATCTCAGGGTCCTGGCATCCAACATCACATTAGACTTCCTGCTCACTGGGGAGTCTGCTTGTCCATCTCCCTTTGCAACACCCCTGCCGCTTATTAAAAAAAAAAAAAAGTCTTAAAAAAAAAAAAGAAATCCTTAGAAGCTGTCACCAAAATATAGTAGAGCCTGTAGAATTAGGGTGAGGTTGAGCATTAAATGATAAAATCTCATTAATTTTATTAGTCTTACTTTTAGGATTTGGTTGCATACATTTAGGGGATGGGGAACAACAAGACTAATATATTTTGAGAAGATAAGTTAATTAGTATAACACGAACTAAATTCTATTTTGTTTCACTTGTGCTCATGGTAGCATTTCTTTGGAACTCCACAATCCAAGTCAGCATCCTTTCTCCTCCTGAATATGTAAGAGGGTACTGGTAATGCACAATCTGTGTGTAGAGGAGAAATAAATGGTCTATATTTCCCTGTGCTCTGTATTCTCCACAGTAGGAGAAAACAATCTTTCAAAAGAAGGCTGCTACTGCAGGGGAAAGCCCTCATTAGAGTAAGTGGAATGGTTTTCTTCTCAGAGTATATTTTGTCATTCATTGTAAGTCTCAAACACTAAAAGTGTTAGGTATTTCAGTTATGTGAAAGATAGTAGAAAATTTTGAAGTCCTTTAAAGAAATGTGAAGCCATTCCTCCACTTGTGAGCCATCCAGACATAGGTTCAGAAAAATCCGGCACTGGAGGAGATATAGGAGAAGAAAGGGATAAAGAAAGGGGGGGTAATCAGAAGGGAGAATGAAGCCTGAGAGACTATGGACTCTGGGAAACAAACTGAGGGCTTCAGAGGGGAGGGGCATGGGGGAATGGGATAAGCTGGTGATGGGTAGTAAGGAGGACACGTATTGCATGGTGCACTGGGTGTTATATGCAACTAATGAATCATCGAACTTTACATCAAAAACCAGGGATGTACTGTATGGTGA
This sequence comes from Ursus americanus, assembly GCF_024610735.1. Taxonomy (NCBI): domain Eukaryota; kingdom Metazoa; phylum Chordata; class Mammalia; order Carnivora; family Ursidae; genus Ursus; species Ursus americanus. The sequence goes on along the minus strand of NC_142131.1, from coordinate 80,950,792 downwards.
CTAACATAATATAATAAAAAATATTTAAAAAAAAGAAAAAGGAAAAATCAGGTTGAACATCAGTGCTGGAACCTATGGAAAATGTCTTAGGACCTTGTGCTTCCTCTGGTAGAAACCCACGAGCAAAAGGTGTAACTTGTGTTGATTAAATAATTAGTAATGACTAGAAGAGTGATCAGTGTGGCTCTTAGCTCTGCCAGTCATTCACTCTGTCACTTAGATGATTCTGCTGCTTCAGCCTCAGTTTCTCCATAAATGAAATGAGCAATATTCTTGCAGATATAATTCCTGATTCCTTCAGAAAGAAATAACCTTGACAACAATAAGTAGTGCTCAGGCCCTGGCAACAACTACATTAAAAACATGACCAAAGTTTTTAAATTTTGGTTTCTATTCTGATATTTAGAATGCCATGAATGTTTTGCTAAAAACATGTACTCATATATAGCAGATATAGTGATTTTTGGCATTAATTAGTGTCTCTAAGAAGCACAGGATCATTCATGGGAAGGAGTTAGGGTGAACTGGTTGAGCACTATGGTGGGACAAGGGAGCCAGTGGTTGCCCAGTATCTGCCCAAGGGCCTGACAATCAATAAGCACCCTGTAAATGATGCCCAAAGGAAATGTGGGGAATCCTTCATACAAGAGGAAAATTCAAGGGAGTAAGTAATTCTAGAGGAAATCTTGTCAATGACTGATCAATGGGTTTATGACATGTGCCAATTTCAATGACCACCAGTGGCTTCCTAGACTTCTGTGTTGAGGATTTTGTCAAGAACAAGGGCCAGAGTTAAGCTTTGTAAGAGTGATGCAATCTCATTAACCAGGGTGGACATAGGCTAGATCCTGGGGATGAGTCCCACAGTTTAGGTGCCAAGTACAAATGCCCTGTATATGTGATTACTGATCTTATTCAAATTGATCATCACAGAGGTAAGGAAGCAAAGTTACAGCAAGCTATATTGGGTTACACAATCTGCTGTCAACAGCAGTATTGGCACAAAATTCAGGTCTCTTGCTTCAAATGTGTTTACCTGCAAATCTATTTTTGCTAATGAGCAAACTGAACAACTGTTGAAAAAAATGTAATGTGTTCTATGAGATGAAGGAGCACAAATGCAGTATGCAGGTGCGCGCGTGTGCACACACACACACACACACACACACACACACACACAGTTTGTAAGAAATGGTTGCCAAGACAAGGAAGAAGTAAAACTTTCAGTATTTGCAGATGACAGTGTACTCTATATAGAAAACCCAAAACATGCCACAAAAAATGCTAGAATAAACAAATTTAGAAGAGTTGCAGGATACAAAATAAGCATACAGAAATCTGTTGCATTTCTATACACCAAAAGTAAAGCTGCAGAAAGAGAAATAAGGAGTCAATTCCATTTACAATCACAACAAGGACTACAAGATACCTAGAAATAAACCTAGCCGAAGAGGTAAAACACCTGTTCTCTGAAATCCGTAGAACACTGATGGAATAAATTGAAGATGACACAAAAAAATGGAAAGACATTCCATGGTCATGAATTGGAAGAACACATATTGATAAAGTGTCTACACTACCCAAAGCAATATACACATTTAATGCAATCCTTATCACAATACTGTCAACATTTTCACTGAGCTGGAATAGCAATCCTAAAATTTGTATGGAACCACAAGAGACCCTGAATAGCCAAAGCAATACTGAAAAAGAAAAGAAAAGCTGGAATCATCACAGTCCCAGACTTAAAGTTATGTTACAAAGCTGTGGTCCTCAAGATGGTATGGTTTTGGGCACAAAAATAGACAAATAGAACAGTGGAATAGAATAGAAAACCCAGAAATGAACCCACAATTATATGGTCAATTAATCTGCAACAAAGCAGGAAAGACTAACTAATAGGGAAAAGACCATGTTTTCAACAAATGGTGTTGGGAAAACTAGAGAGTAACATGCAGAAGAACTGGGAGGGGGATTAAGATGGCGGAGGAGTAGGGGAACCCTTTTTCAGCTGGTCCCCTAAGTCGAGTTGAATGGGTACCAGACCAGCCTGAACATCACGGAATCAGCCTGAGATGCAGGAAGATACATCTGGATCTCTACAAATGAACATCTCCAGCGCTGAGTATTGAGGTACGAAGCGGGGAGCCATGAAACTGCGCACAGATATCAGAAAATAAATGGAAGGGGAAGGTAGCCACCACATTCGGGTGCCAGGAAGTGGTAGCCACCTGCACGGGGGAGCAGGCGGACTTGCGGATGACACCCATGAGAGAACAGACTGTGAACGTGAGCGGGGAGTGTGCCACCAGATTTCTCATGGAACTCCAGTGTGCTCACTGGAACCAGACTGAGGCCTGGAGCTCTGGGAGCACACGGGGGTGGCCGGTGGGTGGCGGCTGGTGGTGTTAGAAACACAAAGGACGGAGATGTGCTGGCCCTGGAAGTAAGGGCTAGGACACCGGGTGTGGGGTGCACATCCCGGGACGCTGCAGGGTTGAGCAGCACCAACAGAAACAGAGTTAAAGTGTCGAGAACATCATTGGAGAATGGTCCGCGATCCCTCTGTTCTGAGACAGAGGCTGAGATTTGGCCACTGCTGCTCTGACTCTCAGAAGAGGCACAGCAAACCGCCAGGGAAAGCCACCAGAGAACAAAAGCCTAGAAATACCTTCTCATAGCGTGCCCATCCCCATCCCCCTTGCAGGGGACACGGAGACTCTACCCAAACAGGGTTGCCTGATTATGGGTGCAGCAGGCCCCTCCCCCAGAAGGCAGGCTGAAAAATCAAGAAGCCCACATCCCAAAGATCCCTATAACAAGTCCGCACTGCCTGGGTCCCGGTCAATAATTTGGGCTCTGGACAACCCCGCAACCTCTCCTCATCAGAATGACGAGAAGGAGAAATCCCCCCCCAGGAAAGAAAAGACAATGAGTCTGTGGCCTCTGCCACAGAACTGATGGATATAGATATAACCAAATTATAAGAAATGGAATTCAGAGTAACAATGATCAAGATGATGTGTAGACTTGAAAAAAAGTATTAACAAAAATGTTAATGAGAATATAGGATCTCTAAGGGCAGAAATGAGAGCAAATCTGGCAGAAATTAAAAATTCTGTGAACCAAATGCAGTCAAAACTAGAGGCTCTGACGGCCAGTGTGAATGAGGCAGAAGAACGTATTAGCGAATTGGAGGATGGGTTAGTAGAAGAAAAAGCAAAAATAGAATCTGGACTTAAAAAAATCCATGCACATGAATGTATGTTACTGGAGATTACTGACTCATTGAAACGATCCAATGTCAGAAGCATCAGCATCCCCAAGGGGGTAGAGAAAAACAGAGGCCTAGAAGAGATATTTGAACAAATTGTAGCTGAAAACTTCCCTAATCTAGCAAGGGAAACAAACATTCGTGTCTGAGAGGCAGAGAGGACCCCGCCCAAGCTCAACCACGACAAATCTATGCCACATCATGTCATAGTGCAATTCGCAAATATTAGATCCAAGGATACAGTATTAAAAGTGGCCAGGGCAAAGAAATTTCTCACGTACCAAGGCAAAGGTATCAGAAATACGTCAGGTCTGTCTACACAGACGTGGAATGAGAGAAAGGGTTGGGGGGGGCATTTTTAAAACTCTTTAAGAGAAAAACATGGAGCCAAGGATCCTTTATCCAGCAAGGCTGACATTCAGAATTGATGGAGCAATAAAGACCTTCCAGAATTGCCAGCCATTGACCAATTTCGTAACCACGAAACCAGCCCTACACAAAGACTTTACTGGCAACATGCCATCATTAAAATCATATCTCTCAATATTCAGTCTCAATGTAAATGGCCTAAATGCTCCCATAATGCCACAGGGGTGCAGTTTGGATAAAAAGTAATGACCCATCCATTTGCTGTCTACAAGAGACTCATTTTGAACCCAAAGATACATTCAGACTGAAAGTAAAGGGATGGAATACCATCTTTCATGCAAATGGACCTCAAAAGAAAGCTGGGGTATCAATTCTCATATCAGATAGATTGGATTTTAAATTAAGACTATAGTTAGAGGCACAAAAGGGCACTATATTATTCTTAAAGGATGTATCCAACAAGTGGAGATGACAATTATAAATATATATGCCCCCAGCAGGGGAGCAGCAAGATACACAAACCAACTCTTAACCAGAATAAAGAGACATACAGATAAAAATACATTAATAGTAGGGGACCTCAGCACCCCACTATCAGAAATAGACAGAACACCCTTGCAAAAACTCAGCAAAGAAACAAAGGCTTTGAATGCCATACTCAATGAGTTGGATCTCATAGATATATATAGAACACCTCACCCTAGAACCAAAGAATACTCATTCTATTATTGCATATTCTCAGACCACAATGCTTTGAAATTGGAACTCAACCACAAGGAAAAATTTGGAAGAAACTCAAACACTTGGAGACTAAGAACAATTCTGCTCAGGAATGATTCGATAAACCAGGAAATAAAAAATCAAATTAAACAATTTATGGAGACCAACGAGAATGAAAACACAACAGTCCAAAACCTATGGGATACTGCAAAGACAGTCCTAAGGGGGAAATACATAGCCATCCAAGCCTCATTCAAAAGAAGAGAAAAATCTAAAATGCAGTTTTTATATTCTCACCGCAAGAAGCTGGAACAGCAACAAAGGGACAGGCCTAATCCATGCATGAGGAAGCAGTTGACCAATATTAGAGCAGAAATCAACGAATTAGAAACCAGGAGTACAGTAGAGCAGATCAACAGAACTAGAAGCTGGTTCTTTGAGAGAATCAATAAAATTGACAGACCACTGGCAAGACTTATCCAAAAGAATAGAGAAAGGACCCAAATTAATAAAATTATGAATGAAAAAGGAGAGGTCACAACCAACACCAATGAAATTGGAAGGATTATTAGAAACTTTTATCAACAGCTTTATGCCAATAAATTAAGCAATCTGGGAGATAGAGGCTTTCCTGGAAACCCATAAACTACCAAGACTGAAACAGGAAGACATTGATTTTTTAAACAGGCCAATTAATTATGAAGAGATCGAGTCAGTGATAAACAACCTTCCAAAAAATAAAACTCTAGGCCTGGACTGTTTTCCTGGGAAATTCTACCAAACATGCAAAGAAGAAATAATACCTATTCTCCTAAAGCTATTTCAAAAAATAGAAACAGGAGGAAAGCTACCAAATTCATTCTATGAGGCTAATATTACCTTGATCTCCAAACCAGGCAAAGACTCCAACAAAAAGGAGAATTATAGACCTATTTCCCTAATGATTATGGATGCCAAAATCCTCAACAAGATCCTGGCTAAAGAATCCAACAGTACATTAAAAGGATTATCCATCATGACCAAGTGGGATTCATCCCTGGAATACAAGGGTGTTACAACATTTGCAAATCTATCAGTATCTTAGATTTTATACAGAAACAAAAATTCAGAAATCATATGATTCTCTCAATAGATGCAGAAAAAGCATTTGACAAAATACAGCATCCTTTCCTGATTAAAACCCTTCAGAGTTTAGGAATAGAGGGTACATTTCTCAAGATCATAAAAGCCATCTATGAAAAACCTACAGCAAATATTATTCTCAATGGGGAAAAGCTGGAAGCCTTTCCCTTAAGATCAAGAACACGACAAGAATGCCCGGTCTTGCCACTATTATTCAACATAGTACTAGAAGTCCTTGCAATAGCAATCAAACAACAAAAAGGTATAAAAGGTATCCAAATCAGCAAAGAAGAAGAAGACATCTCTCTTCACAGATGATATGATACTCCATATGGGAAACCCAAAAGAATCCACTCCCAAACTATTAGACGTTATAAAGCAATTCAGTAATGTGGCGGGATACCAAATCAATGCTCAGAAATTGGTTGTATTACTACACACGGATAATGAGCCTGAAGAAAGAGAAATTAGGGAATCCATGCCATTTACAATAGCACCAAAAACCATACGTTACCTTGGAATTAAGTTAACCAGAGATGTAAAGGACCTATATTCTAGAAACTATAAATCACTCTTGAAGTACATTGAGGAAGACACAAAAAGATGGAAAAATATTCCATGCTCATGGATCAGAAGAATTAACATAGTTAAAATGTCCATGCTCTGGGTATCCCGATCAAAATACCCGATGACATTTTTCAAGGAACTGGAACAAATAGTCCTTAAATTTGTATGGAACCAGAAAAGGCCCCGAATCACCAAGGAACTGTTGAATAGGAAAAACAAAGCTGGGGGCATCAGAATGCCAGATTTCAAGCTGTACTACAAAGGTGTGATCACAAAGACAGCATGGTACTGGCACAAAAACAGACACATAGAGCAACGGAACAGAATAGAGAACCCAGAAATGGACCCTCGGCTCTTTGGGCAACTAATCTTTGACAAAGCAGGAAAAAACATCCAGTGGAAAAAAGACAGTCTCTTCAATAAATGGTGCTGGGAAAATTGGACAGCTACATGCAAAAGAATGAAACTTGACCACGATCTCACACCATACACAAAGATAAACTCCAAATGGATGAAAGACCTCAATGTGAGACAGGAATCCATCAAAATCCTAGAGGAGAGCATAGGCCACAACCTCTTTGACATCGGCCAAAGCAACCTTTTTTCATGACACATCTCCAAAGGCAAGAGAAACAAAAGATAAAATGAACATGTGGGACTTCATCAAGATAAAAAGCTTCTGCACAGCTGAGGAAACAATAAAAAAAAAAAAAAAAACTAAGAGACAGCCCGCGGAATGGGAGAATATATTTGCAAATGATGCTACAGATAAAAGACTGGTATCCAAGATCTACAAAGAACTTCTCAAACTCAATACACGAGAAACAAATAAACAAATCATAAAATGGGTAGAAGATATGAACAGACAATTTTCCAATGAGGACATACATACACAATAGCCAAGTTATGGAACAAGCCTAAGTGTCCATTGATTGATGAATGGATAAAGAAGATGTGGTGTATATTCATACAATAGACTACTACTCAGCCTTAAAAAAAATGAAATCTTGCCATTTTCAAAGATGTGGATGGAGCTATAGGGTATTACACTAAGCAAAATATGTGAGTTAGATAAATAAAAAGGCAAAATAAGTGAGTTAGAGGAATAAAAAAACCATATCATTTCACTCCTATGTGGAATTTAAGAAAGAAAACAAATAAAAGGGAACAAAGGAGAGACAGAAAGAGAGAGACAGAGAGAAAGAGAGAAGAAATCAAGGAAAAAAATGTGAAAGTGTAATTCCTTACCATGATATGCTATATTTGCCTTAAACTAAGAAAAGACCCAGGTATAATGGTAAAATAATATATGCGTTATTATTAAATTAAAAATAAAGACAAGAAGGGGCACCTGTGTCATTCAGTTGGTTAAATGTGCAACTGTTGACATTGGCTCAGGTCATGAGTTCAGGTCGTGAGATCAAGCCTTGCAGTAGGTTCTGTGCTGAGCATGGAGACTGCTTAGGATTCTCTTTCTCTCTCTCTGTCTGCTCCTCTCCCTCCCTCTGAAAATAAATAAATACATACATACATACAAGAAAGTCCATTTTCACTGTGTTGATTGATTGGTTGATATAGTTTTGGAAATTCTAAACAATATAATGAAGATAAAAAATAATTCTATGTTTTAGAATAAAGAAAACGAAATCTTAATTTTTTGCATTTGTTGACCGTGCAACATAAACACAATGTGACCCTCTGCAAAATTGTTTACTAAATAGATGTTGTATGTGGGAAAGCAAGATTTAAAAAATACATTAAATTTGGGGCACCTGGGTGGCACAGTCAGCTAAGCATCCAACTCTCAGTGTCAGCTCAGGTCATGATCTCAGGGTTGTTAGATGGAGCCCCATGTTAAGCTCCATGCCCAATGGGGACTATGATTTAAATTCTCTCTCTCCCTCTGCCTCCTCAACTCACACGCACTCTCACTCTCTCTCAAAGTAAATAAATAAATTTTAAAAATAAACATTAATATTTAAAAACCAGAAGTCACACACACACACAAACACACAAATATCCACATACCACATACAAGTTATAACTCTTCACAAAGGAAGGTAACTGAATACCTGACTAAAACAGAGTCTAGTGCACTCCTAGTTGAAAAGAGTAACTTTGTAAAGAAGTCAGTACTTTTCAAATGAATGGTAAGTCTAGTTCTATTCCAGTAAGAACTATAAAAGGTTTTTGGTGTTGTTTTGAAACATAACAATGAAGTCCTAGAGCTGTTTTCCTTTCTTAAATAAATGGGCAAATATTTATAAAGTTGTTTGGAAAAGGAAGAAAAAAAATTATATTTAATATATGTAGTGCAGAGAACAAATAACACCTTAAAATAATCCAAAGGGTGAGTTACAGTTTGAAGAGTTAGGCACTGAAAAATGTAAAAATGTAGTATATGAAAAAAAAAAACTGACCCTGACACTCATCATATAAAGGAATAGTTTCTCAGTGATTAGTTTTAGGATAAATTCATAGTTATTCAGAGAGAATACAGTAAATCTCTGGTTCATAATCATATCCCAAAATTTCAGACTTCAAAGAGTTAAGTGTAAAAAGCAAACACACATATACAGACAAATGGAAACTAATAAAAGTTAAAAAAAAACACTTCTCAAGTTTGAAGCTATTTAGGTATTTTCTAATCATAGAATTAGAAACTACAGAATTAATTTTGATGATTTTTACTTTATAACTTAAACAAATTCTTGTTTAACAGAAAAGCCATGACCAATAACAAGAAAATAGGAAAAAAAGAGAAAATAAATGTAAACAGTATTTGAAACGTATTGGCAGAAACATATTCATACTTAAATATGCGAAGAGAAGGTTAACTAAGTTTTTAATCTAATAAATAGAAGAAATAATATTGGCAGATAATTTTTTAAATATTAAATATTAACACATTCAAGAAGTATCAATCTCACTATTTTTTTAATAATAATTAATTCAGTCATCTTGGGTCAATATTACCAGAAATGTAAACATATGTGGGCCTATTTATTTCTCTTTAGAGACCATTGTGAGGATATCAGGGAAATAGGAACTATCAACCTATAGGAAAGTAAACTGATAATGTAAAATGCAACATAAAAATGAAATCAACACTTTAAATATATTTACACAAATTGACTAAATAATTCTGAATGAGGAAAATGTGAAAAAAACACTCAAAAATCCACACTCACAACTCAGGGCTTCAGAGGGGAGGCGGGGTGGGGGAATGGGATAGGCTGGTGATGAGTAGTAAGGAGGGCACGTATTGCATGGTGCACTGGGTGTTATACGCAACTAATGAATCATCGAACTTTACATCAAAAACCAGGGATGTACTGTATGGTGACTAACATAATATAATAAAAAAATATTTTAAAAAAATCCACACTCAAATTATATATATGTTGGGGCGCCTGGGTGGCACAGCAGTTAAGCGTCTGCCTTCGGCTCAGGGCGTGATCCCGGCGTTATGGGATCGAGCCCCACATCAGGCTCCTCTGCTATGAGCCTGCTTCTTCCTCTCCCACTCCCCCTGCTTGTGTTCCCTCTCTCGCTGGCTGTCTCTATCTCTGTCAAATAAATAAATAAAAGCTTTAAAAAAAATTATATATATGTTATATATATATAATATATATATATATTATATGTTCTACTATATCATATATATTATACGTTCTACTATAACATAATGTTATATATATTATCTAGATAATATTATATTTATGTATGTATGCATACACACAGTGGAAATGCAATATTTTAAGGATGCCCTTCTATATGATATGTTTTTGGCAACTATCTTCGGATATTAAGGGAGCATGTAAATTTTGGGGGGAACCTTCTAAAGTTTTAAACACTTTCTTATTTTCCTCAGTGTATGTATTGCCTTAATACACAGATGTAATTATTATTGTTAGACTATCAATAAAATGTTAAAATAAATAACATGAATTGGGCTATTTTTCATCTTTTTTATGTCTTTTCACATTAGTCCCCACATTTCTCTAGGAGGAAAAGCTGCTGGAGAAAATTTCTGATGAAATCTTCAAAAAATCAGGGACTTGCACTTGTGAACCCAGTGCTGGAAACACTTTTCTCAAAGCCCATATGACTCTAGGGCTCACCCTCTTCCATTCCATGAAACACTTCTAATTAGCTGTGACATATCTGTCTCATTAATGTCCGCTGCAATCCACAGGGAAGAAACCCGCTCTTTCCAAGAGTACTTCATTTCATGGCCTTCTTACAAAACTATTTAAGCTCCTGCCTTTTCTCACCCTGGGCGCTCCCCTCTGCGCCCAGGAATCGAAACACAGAACACCCAGAGAGGATTCAGCATTCTCTAATGGTCTGCAGCTTTCTTCCTGCCTTGTTACTGTTTCACAGTTGTCTTTCTTTGGTTTCTAGATATTCTCTTGTAAAGATAGGAAGCAAGAATTAACACACTTTTGTAGAAAGCTGGAGAAATTGTATGATTTTTCCTGGCAATGCAAAATATTTCAGGGATTTTAGGAAGACATTCTTTTAATGATACTTCCTTCTGCAGAGTTATATTGCAAGAGTTAATAAATTGCTGTACATCTTTCTGTGTGCTAATTCCATCATCAGTTGCTAAGGATACTTCTAGTCTATAGTTCAGGAAATTCAAGTTCATAAATCCAAATTAAAAACCTCTATGTGATGGATTTTCATGCAGAGGACACCTGGATGTGCAGATTGGCCATATCTTGAAACTTTTCCCATTGTGGATTTTCATGACTGAATAACTTTCTGTTTTTTTTTTTTGTCAACATAAACTAGAGGATAAATTAAATCCACTAATCTTATTTTTCTTCTAGTAATAGATCACCTTCTATTTTCTGAAAAGTCTTTGTTCATTCCTCATTGCTTTCTTAGTTACATAAAATTCTTACAGTTTCCTAGTGAGTTGTCGTTGTTGTTGTTGTTGTTGTTGTTGTTGTTTACTAAAGTTTATATGACCATCTCTACCTTTGAACAATGCACTCTACTCTGAATGGCTATCTGGAGAGGATTCAACTCTGAGTAAGTGACAGAGACAATCTTCTTTAGTTGTACCTAATTTTAGTATAAAATTAGGCATAGGGTGATTTTTTTATATTGATGATGTGCATTATCTTCTTAATTTATGCATACCAAGAAATGTGTAGCAAGTTGTTTTTAATACATTGCATTCAGATTGCATGGCTGAGAAAAGTACTGAGGAATGTGGGGTGATGAGGTTAAACATGGGAGGATATTGGGCAAATGAATAAATCATTTTGAAGGTTTCTGTAAATTAAATTATTGGATTTAATAGTTTGAAGTTTTTCTAACAATGCAAAATTCTTGATCAAATGTAAGCAATTCAGTGAATCATCTAGGATTCTAGATCATCTAGACCAACTCTGTTTATTCTTCATTTCCTACCACCTTAATGAAAACCCAGGTCTATTGAAATTGTCCAGGAAGATCACAGGTGACAGATCAAATGCTGATGAGTAACTAGCCTGGCTCTTCAAAGGAGAGTTTAAATATTTGGTAAATAAAGAAATTATTGAACTTCCCCAGTTTTCCCTAGGGGTTTGAATGAATCAACTCTCTTTATATGATATAAATAAGACTTATGCAAGGTAAATCTAAGGAAATGGAGACAGGGCTGTCTACAACTCATGGGCTGCAAATCTCATGTGCAAGCTTAGTGAGGAAATGACTGCTCCATATCCCCCACCCCAACTACATTGAGAAGAAAACTACCTGTTATTATTTCTGGAAATTACCTAGAGTATGCATTGCAAATATTTAGTTGTAATGGTGCTGAGTGGAATAGAGCAAAGAATCATCTTTTCTATAAAATACTTTTTTATATCTGTGTGTACATGATCTTAGCAAAATCTTTCCTTCTCTCTCTAAAAAATTGATCATGGGAATTAGATGGGATAGGGATAATACTACTTGAAAGACACAGAGAGGTTAAATGAAGAACTTCCTCTTGGTCTTAGTTAATAGGGCACCAATTACAAAAAGGCTCCCTATTTCCCTGCTGGAGTTCTCCACAACCACCACCACTGGCATGATTGTCTTTGTATTCTTGCTCTCTTTTTACAGAAAAGGACACTGAAGTTTGGGAAGTGGAGGTGCTTGCCTTAATGACACATAGGCAGACTCTCATAGGCCCTCTGACTTCAAGCAGAGAGCTCTTGCCTTGCTGTCAGTGATGCAAACACCTTACATATCACTTTTTCATAATGCTTTTAAAGGTTGTATAGATGCCCATATTCTTCAATTCCACTCTGGAAGTGGTATGCAAGCATTTATTTTTTTTCTTTTTAATGCCCACCACCCCATGGAATAAACTTCAATCAGAAACAGTGTAATTGTGGTTATCCAGGTATGTGATCTCTTTAGGGGTTCTGGCAGGAGGGGTATATGTTTGACAAAGGAATGTGGTTCTAAATCACTCCTTGGAGTGATGTTCTGAAAAGCAATAGACACTTGGTGAAATTATTTAATTACATGACATTTCATTGTCTAATAATTCTAAGATTCTTATTTCAATTTGGTTTTATTATTAATGATTGCAACTTTTTGAGATACTATGCAGAATTTAGGAATACAAAGAAGATTTAGGGATACATGTAAGGTTTTGTATTTAGTTTCAAAACTGCACAACTATGAATTGTCCTGGCTTGAGAAGCTCTTATGTAAAAATTCAACAGAAGAGTTGTAATGTGTACATAATGTGCCAAAAGTGTGATGTATCTATATAAAAACAGAGAAAAGTAGTATTTCTAGTTTATTCTGCACTGAATAAACTTCACCTGAAGTAATTCTTGAAATTGAGATAATACATTTTAAAATGGACATTACCAAAGATCATCTCAAGTCATTACCTGGAACTTGAGCATGTTGGCAATGTCTTCATGAATGCATACAAGAATCAGGAAGCATAACTTGGCACAGACAAACATGAAGAAATCCTAACCATATTCATATTGTGAAAGGCTGAAAGTTAAAAAGGGAGGAAGCTGCTTCTGAGCATATCTAGAGGGCAAGAAGGAGGTCCATGAGGCAATTTTTGATCCAAGTGAGCATAGAGCTTCCTAGCAATGGAGATATTGCACTGAAAAAACATGGAGTATGTGCTTTCATTTGGCAGAAAGATTCTATTGTAACTTGATTCAAAAGATGGGCATAGTGATCATCCCAGGCCTGAGCATGAATCATATCCTAACTTCAAGTTAGGTGGGAGAAGTAACTTCAAATAGCTCTACTCAACCAAATGTTCACCCCTTACCAAAAAAAGAGAGTATTTGTAAATGTCAGGATGGAATAAATGCATTTTTTTCAATTTGTGATATAGTGTAATGGATAGTAATTTAAGTAAGTTTTTTTAAATTTTTTATTATGTTATGTTAGTCACCATACAGTACATCCTTAGTTTTTGATGTAGTGTTCCCTGATTCATTGTTTGCATAAAACAGCCAGTGCTCCATGCAATATGTGCCCTCCTTAATACCCATCACTGGCCTATGGACTCTGGGAAACAAACTGAGGGGTTCAGAGGCGAGGGGGGTGAGGGATTGGGATAGGCCAGTGATGGGTAATTTAAGTAAGTTTTGAAGTTAATTTCATCCAATAAAGTCATCCCAATTTTATTTAATAATTTTTCTTGTGTTATAATTTCCAATCCAAGCATATATATGCTTCTCATAGATATTTGGATTCTCTTCAGGCTTCAATGTGATGCATATATTTCTGAAAATTTATGCTAAAGGCCATTTCCTTCAAGTGAAGAGATAATTAGAGAAAAAATATAGAATTTAACATCTGAAGTAGTTTTGCCAAGATTGCCAGAGTCCATTGAACTGAAGTTCACGAGTATTTTACAATTCAAATTCATGGATTTTAGTTGAATATGCAGATTGCTTAAATAAGAAATTGGAGATTCTCACATATTTATCAATAGTTTTGAAATAACTAAAACATTGGCATTTTCCTTTGCATTTTACAAAGTATATTCACCTAAGAATTTCTCATTTGATCCATATAGCAACCCTGTATATTACCTTAATTTAATATAAATGGAAACTGAAGCTCAGACTTTGGGGATGGAATCCAAAGTAACAGAATTCATTAATGGCAGGAAAATAACTAATACCTAATATTCTCTCTGTTACTGGGATCTTGAGGTTTGATAAAAGTTAGATCCAAAATGTGGGAGTTGTGACAACAGAATACTACTAATATTTAAGCTATTCTATAAACTTGACAACATTTCCTTATAGATACATATGTCAATGGGCTCCATTAATGAAAATTAGAAAGAAGAAAAATGAGGCAGATTGGAAATGAGGAAATGGTACATGGTGTCAGGGAAATTTATAAAATTTGGCTCAAAGATTTTGAAATTAGCACCAAAAGAAGAAGATAAACAAGAAAAACAGAGTTTATTCTGTTAAAAATCAGCAGTCGTGTTTATGTATTATGTATGTGATGTATTTTCAATCACGACATTTTTACTAGCCACATTTATGATTACATATAGTTAAAATTTAACAGATTCACGTTGTTGGCACATTTAATTTGACAACTAATGTAATGTCTAGGTTTTTTGGAATGTAGGTAAGAACACAGTGATTTGAGACTGCCTGGTCCAAACATCTCTGCCACTAACAGCATATGTGACCATTAGAACATTATTCATAATTCTGTCATCAGTGAGAAAGGGGAATATAGTTCCTCAATTCTTAGGTTTATTGTGAAACTCAACAAGTCAATAGATATGAAGCACTTGGCACAAAGTAAACTCTTCACAATTATTCTTTTTTTTAAAGATTTTATTTATTTATTTGTCAAAGAGAGAGAGAGAGTACAAGCAAGAGGAGTGGCAGGCAGAGGGAGAAGCCAGATCCCTGCTGAGCAAGGAGCCCAATGTAGGACTCGATCCCAGGACCCTGGGATCATGACCTGAACCAAAGGCAGATGCTTAACCTACTGAGCCACCCAGACGTCCCTTCACAATTATTCTTAATAGCTTTTTGTTCTCTGTGCAGTTGACTCAAATACTCATAGTTTTGGAATATTTATAGGAGCATAGATTAGTTTGGTCAATCTACCTAAAAAACATATTGGTAAAATATATCTTATCTTGACATATTTAATGTTAAAGTACATGAAAAATAATCCTTAACTTTCAAAAGAAAAAAGAAAACAAAACTTTGTTGTAGATGTTTCACAACTGTAGATGTATCATAAACTGAAATTACATAAAATAGTCAATCAGTTTTTCTTAATTACTAATCACTATAAAAAAATTCTAATTTCCAAAAATAGTAGGTGGTTTGTAGCTTACCCTGTATGTTCCTGTGCTATTTCCTCTGAATCCTAATTGCTAATGCTAAATGCTAATAGTTGACTAATGCTGATGCTAATACATGATCCTAATGCCAATTCTTCCTCATCCTAAAATTAAATTTCTTTCTTAAAAATAAACAAAAGTAATTCCACAAAAGTGACTTGCCTCTTTTTTTCTGAGTTTGCAAGAGTGGTTTCCCATTTCCCACTTTATTTTCTCCCATACAATTTCATCTGCAACACAGATGAACAGACGCCAAGAGAATACTCATAATTCTCACAGCCCATATATCAGATCACTCATTTGTACCTAAATTGCAGAGAAAGACTACTCATAGTCAGTACTGAGATGTTTTTAAGATGGTGATAACGTTGATTATAACAAAGATTCATTTAATAAGGATACCAACTTAAACACATCTAAGGTAGTATGTACACATACACACACACACACACACACACACACACACACACACACACACACATACACCAGGCCAGGGTATGTTTAACTGAAAAACATGGTTTACACCCTTATGTGTTGTTATATGTATTACTGTAGAACAATAGCATCTGTTGACATCATCTTGTCCAATGTATTTAAAGAACTATTGATTAAGGTGATCAGTTTTATGTAAAGAAACATTTTAGAATAGATTATTTGCTAGATATTTGTGTCAAAGTTGTAAGAAAATATTTTTAAATGTTTTCCTCCAACTTTTAGAAGTTCGTTGACTAACAGACAACCCATATGTTGTTATGTTAATTCTCTAAGAATATTGTCATTTTATTTGGAAGATTTTAGGTCACAACAGCACCAATATGGGATCAATGGAAGTGTACAACACAACCTCTTCCTCTGCAGACTTCACCTTCATGGGACTGTTCAACAGGAAGGACATATCAGGCCTTCTTTTTGCCATTATCTCTGTCATCTTTTTCATTGCATTGATGGCCAATGGGATCATGATCTTCCTGATCCGCACTGATGCACGACTTCACACTCCCATGTACTTCCTGCTCAGCCACCTCTCCTTCATTGACATGATGTACATCTCCACCATCGTGCCCAAGATGCTGGTTGATTACCTGCTGGGTCAAAGAACCATCTCCTTTATGGGGTGCACAGCTCAGCATTTCCTCTACCTCACCCTCGTGGGAGCCGAGTTCTTCCTGTTGGGCCTCATGGCCTATGACCGCTATGTGGCCATCTGCAACCCCCTTCGCTATCCTGTTCTTATGAGCCGCCGGGTCTGTTGGATGATCATAGCAGGTTCCTGGTTTGGGGGCTCTCTGGATGGTTTCCTTCTAACTCCCATCACCATGAGCTTTCCTTTCTGCAACTCCCGGGAAATTAACCATTTCTTCTGTGAGGCACCTGCAGTCCTGCGATTGGCATGTGCAGACACAGCCCTCTATGAGACAGTAATGTATGTGTGCTGTGTTCTGATGCTGCTAATTCCTTTTTCTGTAGTGATTGCTTCTTATGCCCGAATCCTGACCACAGTCCACCACATGAGTTCAGTGGAGGGGAGGAAGAAGGCATTTGCCACCTGCTCGTCTCACATGACAGTGGTGACCTTGTTCTATGGGGCTGCCATGTACACCTACATGCTTCCACACTCTTACCACAGGCCAGCCCAGGACAAAGTCTTTTCTGTGTTCTACACAATCCTTACACCAATGCTAAATCCACTCATATACAGTCTGAGGAACAAGGATGTGACTGGAGCTCTTAAGAGGGCACTAGGCAGGTTTAAGGGTACACAAAGAGTGTCAGGAGAAGTGTTTTGATAGTGGCTTCTTCTCACGTGAGTAACAAATGACACCCTTTGTGAACAGTGTGGCCATGCTTTCAACGAAAGATTAAACTGGAGGGTAGGTTCAATTGTGAAGGGAAAAAAAAAGGAAAAAAAGATCAATATAAAAATTCATCCTTTTGATCTTCATTTCTTCATCTCTTCTTTCCTTTCTTATGACTTCCCTTTATTCTGTTCTGTTTACATGTATTCAAAATAAATGCTCAGTGTTTGTCAGGAATTGAAAATAAAATTTCTTGCTCCACAGCTTCACCTTTTGAAGATGACATAAATTGCATGCAATTTTAAATGGCATGAACTATGTTGAAGGGTGCAGGAGGGAAGGTGGTACTTTTAATATATATGATACTGCTGTATAACTCTATGTACCATCTAAAAATAAGAAAAAAATATAATCTTCTCTATTTTGAAGACTAATACCTGACCCAGCCTTTTAGGAAGACAGTTGTGTAACTACCTATGTGTTTCAATTTGTCAGTTGGTCAGAAGAGTCACTGAATATAATTTTCTCAAATAGTCATTGTATTCCCTGAAATAATTATGTGTGTTTTACTTTAAGTAACAATACAGTATTTAAGTTTTGTTTGTTTGTAACACAGAAGTGAAAGTTTTGTCAGATAAGTTAAAACTGACGGGTGAGAAAAAAACACACTGCCCAGAAAAGACAATGTGAGGGTATCATATGGTTAAAAGTTTACTTAATGTCAGAGAAACACAAAAGGATACGGCCTGAGAGGATACTAAAATAATTATTAAAATATGTGACAAGGTCATCAGGATTTATCATATACAAGCCAAATAATAAGAGTTTATTCATATTCCATATTCATACTCCCCACTGATCCAGGAATTGGGGACAATAAACATGTGGCAAATCATGTTCAATATTGCATTTGATTATATAAGGAGTTTACTCAGGTATCATAGGGATCACTTGATTAAATTATTAATAATCATAATCAATCATATTAGTCAATCTGTCTAAAACTTAACAATTCACATATTTTGTAAGGTTCATCACCCCTAACAACCTCATAACAAATAAAGCACATATTAACAGCTTTAATTACAGATGAAAACAGTGGGGTTCAATGAAGTAAGGGACTTCTGTAGGATTTTTTTTAAATTAGTGCATTAAGCTACAAAATTTCAAGGAATGTGATTGATTGAACACTATATCTTTCTGATACAGCTTCCTCATTCATTTATCCATGTATTCATTTATTCATCATAGCTGTTAGCAAGATGGGAAAAGCACCTACAGTTAAAAAGTTTACATTCTAATGAGGGAAAGGCAATGAAAAGAAAAATAATAAAAAAAAACAGCAGTCAAGAAAACAATTTATATCCCCACAACATTGTATGTAGCAACAGTGACTAAAGCTGAACATATCTGTTCTCTGTGCCCCAGAAGAAACACACTCAGGAATTTCTAACAAATATGTATCCATAATCTTAACCAAAAGATATGTAGTAACAGATGGAAAAAAAAAAAAAGAAGCTACCCAAAATCTCACTGGTGGTGACATAAATTGTGACATGTCATACAATAAAGATAGACATTCTACTAATGCTACTTACAATAATATAGATTAATCTCAGAAACATGTTGAATTGAAGAAGAAAGTTACAAAAAAGTACATTTATATAAAGTACAGATTCTAGCCTATGCTTGGAAGATTAGTGGCTGAAAGGGTATGTGGGTGTGTTCTGAGGTGCTGGTAATTTTCTGTTTCTTCATGTGGATTCTGATTACACATCCAGTGTTCAGTTTGAGAAAACTTACCAAGTTCAACTTTTTGTATGTTTAATATTTTTGTATGTTTATTTTGCTTCAATAAAATTAAAATATAACTCATATTAGATATATATCACATTTTCTTTATCTATTCATTCATCAGTAGCTGCTTAAGTTGCTTCGATGTCTTGGCTATTGCGACCAATGCTGCAATAAACATGGGTATGAAGATATGCCTCCACATAGTAGTTTTGTTTCCTTCAGATATATTTCCAGAAGTGGAATTGCTGAATTATATGGTAGCACTATTGTTTTTATTTTTGGAGGAACTTTCATACTGTATTCCACAATGGCTGCACTAATTTACATTCTCACAAACAGTGCACAAGTGTCCCCTTGACAACACTTGTTATCTCCCATCTTTTTGATGACAGCCGTTCTAACAGGTGTAAGTTTCTAGCTCATTGTGTTGTACAGTTTAAACTAATGCAATGTTATGTGTCAATTTTATCTTAAAACTGGGAAAATATAACTTACAATATCATGAAGTGCATACAAGAAATACATTAACACAGTGGGATAATGGAGATCAGTGAAGGGCTACTCAAGCTACCATGTTCAAGGAAGTACTTTCCAAGGAGACTCTAGTTGTGCAAGAAAGGAGCCAGGCAAGGGAAAATCCAAATTGACAGGCTTCCATGTAGGAAGAATAGTAGGTGTCATTGTCCTGAAATGGGGAAGGTGTGTTCAGAAGATGGGGCAGTGAAAATGAAATGCTAGGTTTGAAATGTCTATTGAATATATGTTGAAATGTCAGATATTTCAGCTTGTATATCATTTCAGTTGTTAAGTGTGAAGATAGATTTTAAGAGTCACTGATAAACATACTGTATGTAACCACAGGAGATTACATTAGGAGATCAAACCTAGTTGAGAGACTGCATATATAAAGAAGAAAAAAACTGAAGAATAGGTCAAAATATTTCAATGTATAAATGCCAAGCCATGAAAGAAGTAGGTGACAATAAAAGGATGGAAATGATGTAGAACACCCAGGAAAGTATGGTGTGATAGAAACCTAGAAGAGACATTCTTTCTCATAGAAAGGAGGAGTCTACAATGTGAAATACTGGACATAATTTAAGTAAATTTGAAACAAAAAGGTTGTCACCTAAATACGGAAACTAATAATCATTTTATGTCCTTGACAGAGAGGTTTCAATGAGCTAAGATGGTGGCTGAGTAGGAGGACTTAGGTTTGTGTCAGCCCCTGAACATAACTTGATAATTATCAAGTCAACCTAAATACCCCAGAAATCAACCTGAAAGAACAAACTCCACAACTTAAGGGAAAGAAGAAGCCACAATGAAGAAGGAAAGAAGTACAGAGACATATTTTGGGTGAGAAAGAGATCACAGATGCTGGGGGGGAGGAGCCATAGTTGCAGAGGAAGGGAAGAGAGAGGAGCACACAGGAAAACACACAAGAACATTTTCCCAAAGCCATTGGCTGGGAAATAATAGGGACTAATTTTCATGAGTTTTTGCAACCAGTGGAGCTTAGAGACTGGGGTTTTAAGGCTTCTTTGGCTTGTCCAGGATAGAGCTGTTAGGGTGTTGCCCCACTCTTGTAGGGAAGGCAGGCAAACAAACCTGGGAGACAGTGTGGAAACAGTGATCTGAATAATACTCGGCACATACAGGGGGCGATTATTTGCTCTTCTTAGAACATGTCACTGAGAGGCAAGATTCAGGGAGAAACCACTAAGGGGACAAAGGAGGCACCAGCAGGTACTATTTCCACTTCCCCATATCTCAGGAAAAACACATAGCAACCTGCAGAAAGTAATTCAGGTCCAACACTGGCTGCCTAACTCACTTATACCATGTCCCAAAGCATTGAGCTTTGACATGACTGCCCTTCTTGGTCAAGTTCATCTCAGTCCCAGCATGATGGGCCCCTTCCACAGAAGACCAGTGCAGGTCCCTGCCCACACCATGACCCTAAAGCCTGGAGTTTTAAAACTTAGCAGGCTTGGCTAGGATAGACCCCACAGGGCTCTGTGCTGTTTCTGGGAAGAAAACAGGCAAACAACCTGGAGGCTGACAGTGTGGAAAGAGCAATCTGAAAAACAAAACAAAGCAAAACAAAAAAAACCTAAGACATATGGCAGGGAGATTACTTACTCTTCTTGAAATGTCTGCCTGAGAGACAGTGGTGCCTCTCCAGGAAAAGCAGAGCTGGTTAGCACCATTTTCCACCCCCAGCCCTCAGCATAAACACAGAGCCACCTGTGGGAAGCAGTGCAGTGGATACTTTGAATGCTTAACTTGATTACACTAAGCTTCACACCTTCTCACTCAATCTTGCCACAGTCCCTAGGAGGCAGGTCACTCATCCAAAAGACCAGCAAAAACTCCTGCCCGCAATACACCTCCAAGTTTTTCAGGGCCTCAGTAGTGGTGGAGGTGGTAACAGGACACATTTCACAAGCATACAGAAGCACACTAGGCAAAACTTGCCACGTTCAGGCCAGAGATCAAACACTGACCACTTCATGCAAGGAGAACCTCTGAAGATGACTGGCTTGAAGAATAGTGCCGGCAAAACACAATGGCAGAGCAGACACAACACACAATGGAAGCACTCCCTTAAGCTCCAGGCCCTTGGAATTACATGATATCTTCTTCATAAAGCCATTACTTTCATGAGTAAGAAACATAACTGGCTTTTCTATCAGGCGGAAGAAGAAGGTAGAGAAGAGACAAAATGAGAAGACAGGATTTATCCCAAATGAAAGAAGAAGATAAAACCACAGTCAGAGATCTAAGCAAAACAGGAATAGCTAACATGCCTGATGGAAAATTAAGAGCAACAATGATAAAGGTATTCACTGGGTTTGAGAAAAGAATGGAAGCCATCAGTATTACCATAACCACAAAGATAAAAATGTTTAAAAAATATTCAAAGATATGTCTTCACTGGAAAAGTGTCTGTTCATATCTTCTGCCCATTTTTGGATTTGAATATTTGTTTCACATGTATTGAGTTTGAGAAGTTCTTTGTAGATCTTGAATACTAATCTTTTATCTGTAGTGTCATTTGCAAATATCTTCTCCCATTCCGTGGGCTGCCTTTTAGTTTTTTGGACTATTTCCTTGGCTGTGCAGAAGCTTTTTATCTTGATGAAGTCCCACAAGTTCATTTTATCTTTTGTTTCTCTTGCCTTTGGAGATGTGTCATGAAAAAAGTTGCTGTGGCCAATGTCAAAGAGGTTGTGGCCTATGCTCTCCTCTAGGATTTTGATGGATTCCTATCTCACATCGAGGTCTTTCATCCATTTAGAGTTTATCTTTGTGTATGGTGTGAAAGAGTGGTCACATTTCATTCTTTTGCATGAAGCTGTCCAATTTTCCCAGCACCATTTATTGAAGAGACTGTCTTTTTTTTACACTGGATATTTTTTTCTGCTTTGTCAAAGATTAGTTGCCCAAAGAGCCAAGGGTCCATTTCTGGGTTCTCTATTCTGTCCCATTGTTCTATGCATCTGTTTTTGTGCCAGTTCCATGCTGTCTTTGTCAAATGTCTATCAGACACATGAAAAAGTGTTCAAAATAATTAGCCATCAGGGAAATTCAAATCAAAACCACATTGAGATACCACCTTATGCCAGTTAGAATGGCAAAAATTGACAAGGCAGGAAACAGCATATGTTGGAGAGGATGTGGAGAAAGGGGATCCCTCTTACATTTTTGGTGGGAATGCAAGTTGTTACAGCCACTCTGGAAAACAGTGTGGAGTTCCCTTTAAAAATTAAAAATTGAGCTACCCTATGATCCAGCCATTGCACTACTAGGTATTTACCCCAAAGATACAGACATAGTGAAGAGAAGGGCACCCCAATGATCATAGGAGCATTGTGCACAAGAGCTAAATTGTGGAAGGAGCCAAGTTGCCCTTCAACAGATGACTGGATTAAGAAGATGTGGTCCATATATACAATGGAATATTACTCAGCCATCCAAAAGAACAATTTCACAACATTTGCAGCAATGTGGATGGCACTGGAGGAGATAATGTTAAGTGAAATAAGTCATGCAGAGAAAGACAATTATCATATGATTTCTCTCATCTATGGAACATAAGAACTAGAATGATCAGTAGGGGAAGAAAGGGATAAAGAAAAGGGGGGTAATCAGAAGGGGGGATGAAGCATGAGAAACTATGGACTCTGAGGAACAAACTGAGGGCTTCAGAGGGGAAGGTGGTGGGGGAATGGGATAAGCTGGTGATGGGTAGTAAGGAGGGCACGTATTGCATGGTGCACTGGGTGTTATACGCAACTAATGAATCATCGAACTTTACATCAAAAAACAGGGATGTACTGTATGGTGACTAGCACAATATAATTAAAAACATTAAAAAATATGAAAAAAAAGAAAACAGGAAGAAATAGAAAATTTGAACAGACCCATAATGTGAAAGAAATTGAATCACTAATCAATCTCCCAACAAACAAAAGTTCTGGGCCATTGGCTTCCCAGGGGAATTCTACCAAACATTTAAAGAAGAGTTAATACCTACTCTTCTCAAAGTGTTTCAAAGAATGGAAGTGGAAGCAAAACCTCCAAACTCATTCTATGAAGGCAGAATTACCTTGATTCTAATATTTTATTTACTTATTTGACAGAGAGAGAGAGAACACAAGCAGGGGGAGCAGCAGAGGTAGAGGGAGAAGCAAGCTCCTTGCTAAGCAAGGAATCCAATGCTGGACTGGATCCCAGGACCCTGGGATCATGACCTGAGCTGAAGGCAGATCCTTAACTGACTGAGCCACCCAGGTGCCCCAGCATTACCTTGATTCTAAAACCAAAAAACACCCTAAAAAGGAGAATTACAGGCCAATATCCATGATGAACATGGATGCAAAGATTCTCAACTAGATACTAGCAAATCAAATCCAAAATTACATTAAAAGGATTATTCACCACAATCAAGTGGGATTTATTCCTGGGCTGCAGGGGTGGTTCAACATTTGCAAATCAATCAGTATGTTACACCACATTAATAAAGGAAAGATATGAACCATATGATGCACTCAATTGATGCAGAAAAAGCATTTGACAAAATACAGTATCTATTTTTGATAAAAACCTTCAACAAATTATGGATAAAAGGAACATACCTCAACATCATAAAAGGCCACATATGTAAGAACCACAGCTGATATCAACTTCAATGGGGGAAACCTGAGAGCCTTTCCTAGAAAGTTAGGAACAAGACAAGGATGTTCACGCTCACCAGTACTATGGAACATAGTACTGGAAGTCTTAGCCTCAGCAATCACACAACGAAGAGAAATTAAAGGCATCCAAATTGGGAAGGAAGAAGTCAAACTTTCACTCTTTGCAGGTGATATATTCTATGTAGAAAACCTGAAAGACTTCACCAAGAAGAAAAAAATAATGTTAGAACTAATACATGTATTCAGCAAAGTTGCAGGATATAAAATCAATGTGCAAAAATCTATTAACTTTCTGTACACCAATAATGAAGCAGCAGAAAAAGAAATCAAGGAATCAATCCCATTTGAAATTGCATCAAAACACAAGATACATAGGAATAGATCTAACTAAGGAGGTAAAAAAATCTGTACTCTGAATATGATAGGAAACTTATAAAAGAAATTGAAGAATACACAAAGAAATGGAAAACCATTCCATGCTCATGGATTGGAAGACCAAACATTGTTAATATCTATACTACCCAAACTACCCAACACAACCTACACATTTAATACAATCCCTATCAAATTACCACCAGCATTTTTCACAGAGCTAGAAAAAACAATCTTAAAATTTGTACAGAACCACAAAAGACCCCAAATAGTGAAACAATTCTGAAAATGAAAAAGAAAACTGGAGGCATCATAATTCTGGTTTTAAAGCTATATTACAATGCTGGAGTCATCAAGACAGAATGGTGCTGGCACAAAAGCAAACACGTGGGTCAATGGAACAGAATAGAATATCCTGTAATGGACCCACGGCTATATGGTCAACAAATCTTTGGTAAGCAGGGTACTTGTAGGGTACTACAACCCAGCAATTGCATTGCTAGGTATTTACCCAAAGGATGCAAGAATACAGATTCAAAGGGTTTCATGCACCATGTTATTTATAGCAGCATTATCAATAAAGCCAAACTATAGAGAAAACCCCAAAGTATATCAACTGGATATATCAATGGATAAAGAAGACATGATGTATATATACAATGGACTATTAGCCATCAAAAAGAATGGAATCTTGCCATTTACAATGACATGGACGGAGCCAGAGTGTTCTTATGCTAAGTGAAATAATTCAGCCATAGAAAGACAAATGCCATGTAATCTCACTCATATGTGGAATTTAAGAAACAAAACAAACGGATCAGTGGGAAGGGGCGAAAAACAAGAAAAAGAAAGAAGCAGAACAAAGCCATAACAGACTCTTAACAATAGAGAACAAACTGAGGATTTATGGAGGGAGATGGGCGGGATATGGGCTAATTGGGTGATGGGTATTAAAGAGGGCACTTGATGATGAGTATTGGGTATCGTATGTAAGTGATGAATCACTGAATTCTACTCCAGAAACCAATATTGAACTGTATGATAACTAACTAAAATTTAAGTAAAAAGAAAAAAATAAATGTTAAAGGAAATTATCTGAGTGGAAAGAATATGCCATAATCAGGAGTAAGAAAAATATGAAAGGAAAATTTGTCATAGTCAAATACAAATATAATTAAATCAGTAGTTTAATCATTTATAAAACCAGTGTGGGGTTTAAAACACAAAAATACTACTACTAATATCTATAAAAAGTAGCCACATTTGTCTTCACAAAATAAAGAGACGCAAAGTAGGTCATCATGTACATAAACTGTAGGGGAAGAGAAAAAGCTTAGTTCTTTTAAAATGAATTCAAACTGGGATGCCTGGGTGGATCAGTTGGTTAAGCATCTGCCTTTGGCTCAAGTCATGATCCCAGGGTCCTAGGATCAAGTCCCTCATTGGGCTCCTTGCCCAGGGAGGAGTATGCTTCTCCCTCTGCCTCTGCTATGCCCCCTGCTTGTGCTCTCTCTCCCCCTCTCTCTTTGACAAATAAATATACAAAATCTTTCAAAAATTAAAAAATAAATAAAATGGATTCAAACTTAAGCAACCATCAATATAATATAGACTACTACATGCATAAGATGAGATATATGAGGCTGATGACAACCAAATATCAAAAACTGGTAATACATACACAAAAGATAAAGAGTAATGATGCAAGTGTATCATTAAACAAAGTCATAAAACCACAAGGGAAGAGAGCAAGGGGAAAAAAATGAACATAGAACTACAAAAAACAACTGGAAGGCAAGTAACAAAATGACAATAAGTACATCTATCAAAAATTATGTAGAATGTAAATGGGATAAGAGCTCCCATCAAAAAACATAGGGTGACTACATGAATAAAAAAGCAAGATCCATCTATAAACTGGCTACAAGACACTCAGTTCATTTATTTTATTTTATTTTTTATTTTATTATTTTATTTTATTTTATGCTGTTTTGTTTTGTTTCATTTTGCTATTTTAATTCCAGTATAGTTAACATACAGTATTATATTACGTTCAGGATTACAATATAATTATTCAACAATTCTGTACTTTACCCAGGGCTCATCATAAGTTCACTCTTTAATATCACCATCACTTATTACATCCATCCCCCTATTCACCTCACCTCTGGTAAATAGGTTTGTTCTCTATAGTTAAATGTCTGTTTCTTGGTTTGTTTCTTCCTCTCTCTCTCTCTTTTTATCTTTTTTTACCTTGCTCATTTGTTTTCTTAAATTCCACCTATGAATGAAATCAGATGGTGTTGTCTTTCTCTGACTGGTTATTTCATTTAGGATTATACTCTCTAATTCCATCCATGTTACAAATGACATGATTTCATCCTTTTTAATGGCTGAATAATATTCTACATCTTCTTTATCCATTGATCAGTCAATGGACCCTTGGGCTGCTTCCATATCTTAACTATCGAAAGTATTGCTGCTATGAACATCAGGATTCAGGAATCCCTATGAAGTAATGTTCTTATATTCCTTGAGTAAATACCCAGTAGTGTTATTGCTGGATCACAAGGTGTTCTATTTTGAACTTTTTGAGGAACCTCCATCTGGTTTTCCACAATGTCTGCACCAGTTTGCAATCCCAACAACAGTGCAAGAGGGTTCCCTTTCTGAACAGCCTAGTCAAAACTTGTTGTTTCTAGAGATTTTGATTTTCGCATTCTGACAGGTATGAGGTAAGATCTCATTGTAGTTTTGATTTGCATTTCCCTGATGATGTGTGATGTTGAACATTTTTTCATGAGTCTGTTGGCTATATGGATGTCTTCTTTGGAGAAATATCTGTCCATTTATTCTGCCCATTTTTATTTTTATATATTTTTATTTTTTAATTAATTAATTATTTTATTATGCTCAGCTAGCCAAACATATAGGACGTCATTAGTTTTTGATGTAGTGTTCAATGACTCATTAGTTGCATATAACACCAAGTGCTCATCACAACACATGCCCTCCTTAATACCCATCACCCGGTTTCACCATGCCCCCAAATCCCTCCCTTCTGTAACTTACAGTTTCTTTCCTGGAGTCCAGAGTCTCTCATGGTTGATCTCCATCTCTGATATCTTCACATTCAGGTTTCCTTCCCTCCCCCTTTTGTCCTCTGTGCTATTCCTTATGTTCCACATATGAGTGAAACCATATAATAATTGTCTTTCTAGGCTTGACTTATATCATCACCTAGCACAATCCCCTCCAGTTCCATCTATGTCGAGGCAAATGGTGGGTATTTTTTTCCTTTCTGATGGCTGAGTAATATTCCATTGTATATATGAACCACATCATTATCCATTCATGTTGAAGGGCATCTTGGATCCTTCCACAGTTTGGCTATTGTAGACATTGTTGCTATGAATGTTGGGGTGCATGTGCTCCTTCTTTTCTTTCCATCTGTATCTTTGGGGTAAATTCCTAATAGTGCAATTGCTAGGTTTTAGAGTAGCTCTATTTTTAACATCTTGAGGAACCTGCATACTGTTTTCCAGAGTGTCTGTCCCAGCTTGCATTCCCACCAGCAGTGTAAGAGGTTTCCCTTTTCTCCACATCCTATCCAACATTTGTTGCTTCTTGTCTTGTTAATTTTTGCCATTCTAACTGGTGTAAGGTGGTATCTCATTGTGGTTTTGATTTGTATTTCCCTGATGGCAAGTGATGTGGAATGTTTTTCCATGTGTCTGTTAGCAATATGTATGTCTTCTTTGGAGAAGTTTCTGTTCATGTCTTCTGCCCATTGCTTGATTGGATTATTTGGTTTTTTTGGGTGTTGAATGTGAGAAGTTCTTTATAGATCTTGGATACTAGCCCTTTATTCATAGTATTGTTTGCAAATATCTTATTCCATTCCAGGGCCACCTCTTATTTCTGTTGACTGTTTCCTTTACTGTGCAGAAGCTTTTTGTTGAAGTTCCAGTAGTTCATTTTTTGCTTTTGCTTCACTTGCCATTAGAGATGTGT
Organism: Ursus americanus; assembly: GCF_024610735.1. Taxonomy (NCBI): domain Eukaryota; kingdom Metazoa; phylum Chordata; class Mammalia; order Carnivora; family Ursidae; genus Ursus; species Ursus americanus. Next base: position 80,922,199 of record NC_142131.1, on the reverse strand, counting down.
CTTTAAAGAAGTTGTGGCCGAGGTTGAACAGGTTACTGCTTATGTTCTCCTCTAGGATTTTGATGGATTCCTGTCTCCCATTGAAGTCTTTCTTCCATTCTGAGTCTATCTTTGTGTATGTTGTGAGAGAATGGTCCAGTTTCATTCTTCTGCATGTGACTGTCCAATTTTCTGAACACCATTTATTGAACAGACTTTTTTCCATTGGATATTCTTTCTTGATTTGTCAAAGATTGGTTGGCCATAGAGTTGAAGGTCCATTCTGGGGCTGTCTATTCTGTTCAGCTGATCTATGTGTCTATTGTTATGCCAGTACCATGCTTTTTTGGTGATCATAGCTTTGTCATATAGCTTGAAGTCAGGGATTGTGATACCCCCAGGTTTGGTTTTCTTTTTCTACATTCACCTTGTGATTCAGGGTCTTTCAAGTTCCATAAAAATTTTAGCATTGTTTGTTCCAGCCCCTTGAAAAATGTCAATGGTATTTTGATAGAAATTGCATTGAAACTGTAGATTGCTCTGAGCAGCATAGACATTTGCACAATGTTTGTTTTTCCAATCCATGAGAATGGGATGTTTTTCCATCTATTTGTATCTTCCTCAATTTCTTTCATAAGTGTTTCTAGAGTATAGATTCTTTACTTATTTGGTTAGGTTTATTCCTAGGTATCTTATGGTTTTGGGTGCTATTGTAAATGAAACTGATTCCTTAATTTCTCTTTCTTCAGTTATATTGTTAGTGTATAGAAATGCAAATGATTTCTGTGCATTGATTTTGCATCCTGCCACATTGCTGAATTGCTGTATTAGTTCTAGTCATTTGGAGGTGGCATCTTTTGGGTTTTCCATATAAAGTATCATGTCATCTGCAAAGAAAGAGTTTGACTTCTTCTTTGCCAATATGAATGGCTTTTATTTCTTTTTTTGTCTGATTGCTGAGGCTAGGAATTCTAGTAATATGTTGAAAAATAATGGTGAGAGTGGGCATCCCTGTCCTGTTCCTGAACTTAAAGTAAAATCTCTGTTTTTCCCCATTGAGATGATATTTGCCATGGGCTTTTCATAGATGGTTTTTATGATATTGAGGAATGTATCCTCTATCCCTATACTTTGAGTAGTCTTAATCAAGAAAGGATGCTGTATTTTGCTGAATGCTTTTTCTGCATTAATTGAGATGATCATATGTTTCTTGTTTTTCTTTATTAATGTGATCTAGCACTTTGATTGATTAGTGGATTTTGAACCACCCTTGTAACCCAGGAATTAGTCCCATTTGGTCATGATGGATAATACTTTTAATGTACTGTTGGATCCTATTGGCTAGGATCTTGGTGAGTATTTGGGCATCCATGTTCATCATGGATATTGGTACATAATTCTCCTTTTTGATGGGTGTTTGTCTTGCTTTGGGATCAGGGTAATGCTGGCCTCATAGAACAAGTTTGGAAGTTTTCCTTCCATTCCTATTTTTTTGAAACAGCTCAGAGGAATATGTATTATTACTTCTTTAAATGTATGGTAGAATTCCCTGGGAAGCCATCTGGTCCTGGACTCTTGGTTTGCTGGGAGATTTTGAGAACTGCTTCAATTTCCTCTCTGGTTATTGTTCTGTTCATATTGTCTATTTCTCCCTGTTTCCGTTTTCATAGTTTATAAGTTTCCAGGAATGCATCCATTTCTTCCAGGTTGCCTTGTTTGTTGGCATAGAGTTGCTGGTGATAATTTCTAATAATTATTTCTATTCCCTTGGTATTAGCTGTGATCTCCCCTTTTCATTCATGATTTTATTGATTTGGGTCCTTTCTCTTTCATTTTGGATAAGTCTGTCCAGAGGTTCATTGATCTTATTAATTCTTTAAAAGAACCAGCTTATAGTTTTGTTGATCTGTTATACTGTATTGCTGGTTTCTATTTCATTGATTTCTGCTCTAATCTTTATTATTTATTTTCTCCTGCTTGGCTTAGGCTTTATTTGCTGTTCTTTTTCCAGGTCCTTTAGGTGTAAGGTTAGTTGTGCATTTGGGATTTTACAATTTCTTTCACCAATGTTTTATAGTTTTCAGAGTACAAGTCGTCCACCTCTCTGGTTAGGATTATTCCAATTCTTATAATTATTTTTTGTGCAATTGTAAATGAGATTATTTTCTTTATTTCTCTACCTTCTGCTTCGTTATTAGTGTATGAAAATGCAAAAGATTTCTGCACATTGATTTGCAACCTGAAATTTTACTGAATGTTGGAATTTTCAGAGATTTCTATATATAGTGTCATGTCATCTGAAAATAGTGAAAATTTTACCTCTTCTTTACCAATTTGGACACAATTTATTTCTTTTTGTTGATGTTTTCTGTGGCTAAGACTTCCAGTACTGTTAAATGACAGTGGTGAGAGTGGACATCCCTGTTTTATTCCTTACCATAGAATAAAAGTATCAGTTTTTGTCTATTGAGATATTACCTGTGGGTTTTTCATATATGGCTTTTAGTATGTTGAAGTCTGTTCCCTCTATCCCTACTTGGTTGAGGGTTTTTATCATGAATGGAATTTGTAGTTTTCAACTCTTTCTCTTCATCTATTGAAAGGATCATATGGTCCTTATACTTTCTTTTATTAATGAAATATATCATATAAATTGATTTGTGAATATCAAAGCACCTTGAATTCCAAGAATGAATTAAACTTGATCAGTGTGTATGATTTTGTTTAAGTATTGTTGGATTCAGTTTGCTAGTATTTTGTTGAGGATTTGTGCCTCTATATTCATCAGATATTTGGATTGTAGTTCTTCTTTTTTTGTTGTGTCTTTACCTGGTTTGGTATCTTGGTGATACTGGCCTCACTGAATGAATTTGGAAGTTTTCCTTCTTCAATTTTCGGAATAGTTTGAGAAGAATTAATATTAACTCTTCCTTAAATGTTTGGTAGAATTCACCTGTGAAGCCTTCTATTCTTTTTTTTTTTGAATAATTTTTATTTTGTCATTATGTTTATATCTATTTTGCACAATTTCTTTTTTTATAATAATTTTTATTATGTTATGTTTGTCACCATACAGTACATCCCAAGTTTTTGATGTAAAGTTTCATGATTCATTATTTGCGTATAACACCCAGTGCACCATGCAATACATGCCTTCCTTAATACCCGTCACCAGCTTATCCCAATACCCCACACCCCTCCTCTCTAAAGCTCTCAGTTTGTTTCCCAGAGTCCATAGTCTCTCATGGTTCATTCCCCCTTCTGCTTACCCCCCCTTTCTTCTTCCCTTTCTTCTTCTATTCTTTTTTGAATAGTGATTCAATTTCCTTGCTGGTAATTAATTTGTTCAAATTTTGTATTTCTTCCTGCTTCAGTTTTGGTAGGTTATATGTTTCCAGGAATTTACCCATTTCTTCTAGGTTGTCCAATTTGCTGGTGTATAGTATTTCATAATATTCTCTTACAATGGTTTGTATTTTTGCAGTGCTCATTGTTATTTCTTCTCTTTTCCTTGATTTTATTTATTTGAATCCTTTCTTTTTTTAAGTGTTTTGCTAGAGATTTATCAATTTTATCTTTTGAAAGAAACAGCTCCTGTTTTCTTTGATCTGTCCTATTGTTTTTTGTTTGTTTGTTTTTTTTTTTTTTTAGTTTCTAGATCATTTATTTCAATTCTATTCTTTAATTTTGTTTTCCTTCTGCTGTTTGGGGTTTTGTTTGTTGTTCTTTTTCTATCTCCTTTAGGTGTAATGTTAGATTGTTTTATGAGACTTTTATTGCTTCTTGAGATAGTCTTGTATTGCTATTACCTTCCTTCTTCAAAGAGCTTTTGCTGCATCCCGAAGATTTTGAAACATTGTGTTTTATTTTTCATTTGTTTCCGTATATTTTCTGATTTCTTTGATTTCTTGGTTTTTCCACTCACTATTTAGTAGCATGTTATTTACTTTCCATATATTTGTGGTCTTTCCAAATTTTATCTTGTCGTTGATTTCTTGTTTCATAGTGTTGTGGTCTGAAAATATGTATGGTATGATCTTGATCTTTTTATACTTGTTGAGGGCTGACTTGTGACCCAGTATATGATCTATTCTGGAGACTGTTTCATGACATTTGAAAAGAAAGAATGGAATGTTCTAAATATATCTATAAATCCATTTGCTTCATTGTGTCATTCAAAGCCACAGTTTCCTTGTTGATGCTCTGTTTAGGTGACTTGTCCATTGATGTAAGGGAGGTGTTAAAGTTCCCTGGCATTATTGTATTATTATCAATTAGTTCCTTTAAGTTTGGTATCAACTGTTTTATGTATTTGTGTGCATCTATTTTGGTTGTATAAATATTTACAATCATTAACTCTTCCTGTTTGATTTTCCCCTTTATTAGTATACAGTGTCCTTCTTTATATCTTGTTACAGTCTTTGTTTTAAACTCTATTTGGGTGGATATAAGTATTGTTACTCCAGCTTTCCTTTAAAATCCTTTTGCATGATAAATGTGTCTCCATTCCCTCACTTTCAATCTTCAGGTGTCTTTAGATCTAACATGAGTTTCTTGTTGGCAGCGTATGGATTTTTTTTCTTTTCACTGTGTCACCCAATCTTTTGATTGGAATGCTTAGTTGACTTACACTAAAAATAATTATTGATAGATATGTATATGTTGTCATCTTATTACTAGTTTTTTTTTTCCTTCTCCAAACGTTTAAATTCTAGTTAGTTAACATACAGTGTAATATTAGTTTCAGGTGTAGAATTAAGAGATTAATCACTTATATACAACATTCAGTGCTCATCAGAGCACCCTTATTAATACCCATCACCTATTTAATCCATTGTCCCACAGTCCCCTCCAGTAACCCTGTTTGTTCTCTATAGTTAAGAGTCTGTTTCTTGGTTGCCTCTCTCCCCTCCCACCATGTTCACTTGTTTTGTTTCTCACATTCTGCATACGAGTGAAATTTTATGTTATGTGTCTTTCATTGACTTATTTAATTTAAAAAATCACAACCAATGAATCATCGAACTTTACATCAAAAACCAGGGATGTACTGTATGGTGACTAACATAATATAATAAAAAACATTATTATAATAAAAAATAATAAGATAACGATTTTTAAAAACAACATATGATCATCTCAATAGATGCAAAACAAAACCATATTTGGTGAAGCGTGACATGAATTCATAATAAAACTCTCAGCAAAAGGGTTTGAAGGGAACATACCTCAACATAATAAAGGCCCTATATGAAAACTCCACAACAATCATCATACTCAGTGGTGAAATAGAGTCTTTCCTCTAATATCATGAATAAGACTAGGATGTCCACTCACCACTTTCATTCAATATAGTTCTGGAAGTCCTAGCCACACCAATCAAAGACGAAAAAGAAATAAAAGGCATCCACATTTGTAAGTAAGAAGTAGAACTTTTACTTTTTGCAGATGACATGATTTTACCTTTAGAAAACCTTAAAGTCTCCATCAAAAAGTACTAGACCTAATAAATGAATTCAATAAAGTCACTTGATACAAATTAATATATAGACATCTATTGCATTTCTATACACTGATAATAAAACAGCAAAAAAAGAATTAAGAGAACAACCCTTTTACAGTTGTATCAAAAGGAATAAAATACCTAAGAATAAACTTAACCAAAACGGTAAAAGATCTGCACTCCAAAAACTATAAAACATTGATAAAAATAAGTTGAGGATTACACAAACAAATGGAAATGTATTTTATGCTTATAGATTGGAAGGACTAATATTGTTAAAATGTCTTAACTATCCAAAGCAATCTATGTATTCAACGCAATCCTTATCAAAATACCAACATTTTCATGTAACTAGAACAAATAATCTTAAAGTTTTTGTGGAATCACAAAATATGCTGAATAGCCAAAGAACTCTTGAAAAAGAACAAAGCTGAAGATGTCACAATCCCAGATTCCAAGATAGGCTACAAAGCTATAATAAAACAGTGTGGTACAGGCACAAAAATAAACACATAGATCAATGAAACAGAATACATCTTCCAGAAATAAACACACACTTTTATGGTCAATTAATCTATGACAAAAGAGCCAAAAGTATACAATGGAGGAAAAGACAATCTCTTCAACAAATATTGATGGGAAAACTGAACAACTACATACAAAAGAATGAAGCTGGATCACTTAATTGTGCCATGCATAAAAATAAACTGAAATTGTGTTAAAGACCTAAGTGCAACATATGAAACAATCAAATTCCTAGAAGAAAACATATCCAAAATATATGGAGAACTTATACAAGTCAACACAAAACACACACAAATAGTTTGATTTAAAAATTGACAGAGAACATAGATGTTTTATAAACATGTGAAAAGATACTCAACATCAGACTACTGTAATCAGAGAAATGTAAATTAAGACCATAATGAGATATCACTTTACACTTGTCACAATGGCTAAATAAAAAACACAAGAAATAACAAGTATTGGTGAGTATATGAAGAAAAAAGAACCCTTGTGCACTGCTGGTGGAAATGCAAATTAGTGCAGCCACTGTGGACACAGGTTATCCACATTATGGATAACCTCAAAAAATTAAAAATTCAATTACCATATGATCCAGTAGTTACACTACAGGGTATTAACCCAAAGGAAATGGAAACACTAATTCAAAGAGATATATCCACCCCTGATCATTGAAGCATTATTTACAATACCCAAATAGAGAAGCAACCTAAGTGTCCATCCATAGATAAATGGTAAAGAAGATGTGGTACATATATAGTATGGAATATTATTCAGCCATAAATGAATAAAAACTTGCCATTTACAACAATATGGATGGACCTAGAGGGTATATGTTAATTTAAATGTCTGAAAAAGACAAGTAACGAAAAAGACAAATGCCATATGATTTCACTCATGTGGAATTTAAGAAAGAAACAAACAAATAAAGGAAAAAAGAGTCACGAATAACAACAAAAAAAAAGACTCTAAAATACAGAGAACAAACTGTTGGTTGTCAGAGGGGACACAGGTGGAAGGATAGGTAAAATAAATAAAGTGGATAAATAAGAGTACACTTATTTGATGGTGGAAGGATAGGTAAAATAAATAAAGTGGATAAATAAGAGTACACTTATTTGATAAACACTGAGAAATATATAGATTTATTGGATTATTATATTGTACACCTGAAATTAATATAACACTGATAAATGTACTTCCACAAAAATGTAAAAATAATAAAATTTTAAAAATTAAAATAGGCTCAGGAGACAAAAGTGGGAGCTCTCATGTCCTACCATTTGTTGTCAATTGCAGACCCAACAGTAAGAGACATCTCTTGCAAGTGGATACTACTTTAGTACCCCAGAATTATGTGGAAAGCTTTTCTTGTCCACTTGCAACAGCCCAGCCCATGAAAAACATTTACAACTCAGCCACTGAAAACTCACTATACTTCACATTTCTAGTTTACTCCAATAGACTTTTTTTTTTAATTTATTTATTTGAGAGAGAAACAGAGGGAGCTAGAACAAGCAGGGGGAGTGGCAGGCAGAGAGAGGGAGAAGCAGGTTCCTTGCAGAGCATGGAGCCCAATGCTGGGCTGATTCCAGAACCCTGAGATCATGACCTGAGCCAGAGGTAGATGCTTAACCAACTGAGTCACACAGGCACGCCAGCTTTTTGTTTATAAAAGCTTCTGCCAACTGTGCCTTTTCCTATATAAATTAACTTTTCTCTCTTTTGTTTTCCAAACTTGCCATGGTTTTACCTTGGCTCAGAAATCCCAAATAACAATTCTCTGCCCTTCCCAAATAAACCCATTTTTGTTGGGTTTACTGGTATCTGGAAGTTTTAAAATTAACACACCTAAGAATCATCCTACTGGATTTTTTTTTTCCTGTTTGGGATTCCCTTTCCTCCAGCTTTCTTCATGCTAAATTCTTTTTCTCTTTAAGAATTTGCTCACGTCATCCTTCGCAAATGATCTGTGCTGTTAATGATATTGTAAAAAGTAACAAACACTACCTCATCTTCATCAATTCCTATCTTTACTATATTTTTCTCTTTTTCTTTAAAAATTGACTGTGTTTGCTGGATTATGTAGTCAACTTTGTTATGGTAGTCAATTCTAATGTTTGCCTCTCTGCTAAAATGGGGGATCCAAGGGAGCAGGGTCTTTTGCCTATTTTGCACACTAATATATCCCAATAGTCTCAAGAAATGATTGTGCATGGTAAAAACTCAGTAAATATTTATCACATAAATAAATGCCTCATAAAATGTCCACATATGTATGGACCCACTTCTGAATTCTTTATTCTCACAAGGTTTCCATTTCACACTGTTTTACTCAGATAGGTTTAAAATAAATCTGGATTTCTGGTATGACAATTTTAACTGAGTTCTTGTTATTTAACATTGTCTTGCCTGCTGCTGTTGGCCCTTTAATCTTTAAAAGAACAGTCTTTCAAATTAAATATATAGTTATTATTTGTTGAGACTGCAATGAATCTATATTTCTATTTCTGCCTTTATCTCTTCCTCTATTTCTATGTATCTAACTCCACCAATCTCTATATCTATCTATATCTAATCAATATCTCAATTAACCAATTTCATTTGTAACTCAATTCATATTATGTTGAAATATCTTATGGTAAATTACCAACTTTTTTGTATTGTATTCCTCAATATATTATTATGCTTCCATAAACAGTAAGGATAGTTCATTCACCATTGCTTACACTAAGCACTGTCATATACAACACACCAAATCTCAGTGGTTCACAGTGTAAATATTTATGTCTCAGTTTATTGAAAGTAGTGTTTCTCTATCTTTTGATGTCCTTGTTTGATGTTGAGAATCCAGTAGTTAATTTAACTGTCATTACTTTAATCACTTTATTCTGCAGCTCATTTTGTAATTTTTTTGTTTATCTTTGCTGTTCTGTAATTTCATTGTGAAATCTACTTCTGGTTATCTTTTTTCTTTTTCCTGCTAGGGAGTTATTAGGTATCTTTTATACTGCTGTCTTTTACCAGTGTTGGAAAGGTACCTGCAATTATCACTTAGAGACCATTGTGAGTAGCCCTGGAAATGTGTTCAAGTGACATTTGTTTTTGCAACATATGACATGTTTTCTTTTGCAAATTTTCTCAAAGGAAGATATTTTTACCATAGACTAACTCCATTTGTATTTTGCATATCTGATCACTGGAATAGTGACTCATAGACTATTTTGTAGATCTGATATTTCAAGCACTTTAAAAAATTTTTATTATAATAATATTTTTATTATATTATGTTAGTCACCATACAGTACATCCCTGGTTTTTGATGTAAAGTTCGATGATTCATTAGTTGCATATAACACTCAGTGCACCATGCAATACGTGCCCTCCTTACTACCCATCACCAGTCTATCTCATTCCCCCCTCACCCTCCCCTCTGAGGCCCTCAGTTTGTTTCTCAGAGTCCATAGTCTTTCATGCTTCACTCCCCCTTCTGATCACCCCCCCTTTCTTTATCCCTTTCTTCTCCTACTGATCTTCCTAGTTCTTATGTTCCATAGATGAGAGAAACCATATGATAATTGTATTTCTCTGCTTGACTTATTTCACTTAGCATTATCTCCTCCAGTGCCATCCATGTTGCAGCAAATGTTGAGAAATCGTTCGTTTTGATAGCTGAGTAATATTCCATTGCATATATGGAGCACCTTAAAATTTATTTCTAATCTCAAGGGAACCCAAATAGCCTAAAAATTTTTGAAAATTAAAATCAAATTTAGAGAACACACACTCTTCATTTTAACTCAAAATCAATCAAAGGTATAAATGTAAGAGCTGAAACTTTAAAACTTAAGAAAACTGGAGGAAATTGTTATTATATTGGTTTTGGCAATGTTTTCTTGAATATGACACCAACTTCAAACACAGCAAAAGAAAAAAAAATAGGTAAGTTGGGCTAAATCAAATTTAAAAATTTGTGTTTGTCAAAGGACACTATCAAGAAGATAGAGCTAACTCACAAAATGGGAGAAAATATAAGCAAATCATACATCTGATAAAGGATTAATATCTAGAATACATAAAGATCTCCTAAAACTCAACAACTACAAGACAAATAAATATAATAACTCAATTAAAAAGAAAGAGATTTCTCCAAAGAATATATACAGATGGCCAATAAGCATATGAAAAGACGTGTAACATTATTAGCTTTTAACAAAATGTACATTGTTACCACAATTAGATAGTAATTTGTATTCATTGAAATGGAAAAAAAGAGAATAAATGTTGGCAAAAATGTGGAAAAATTGGAACCCTTGTGCTTTGCTGGTGGGAATATAAAATACTGCAGCTGCTCTTTTTTTTTTTTAAACTTCAGAAGTAGAATTTAATGATTCTTCAGTTGAATATAACACCCAGTGCTCATTACATCAAGTGTCCTTAATGCTTATCACCCAATTGTCCCTTCCCCACACCCACCTTGCCTCCAGCAACCCTGTTTGTTTCCCAGGGTTTGCTTATGGTTTGCTTCCTTCTCAATTTTCATCTTATTTTGTTATTCTTTCCCTTCCCCTGTGTTCATCTGTTTTGTTTCTTAAATTCAACATATGAGTGAAATCATATGGCATTTGTCTTTCTCTGACTTACTTATTTCGCTTAGCATAATATCCTCTAGTTCCATCCACATTGTGGTAAATGGCAAGTTTTCATTCTTTTTGATGGCTGAGTATTATTCCACTGTATATATCTACCAGTTCTTTATCCATTCATCTGTTGATGGACATCTGGGCTCTTCCAATATTTTGGCTATTGTGGACATTGCTGCTGTAAATATCGGGATGCATGTGCCCCTTCAAATCGCTATGTTTGCATCCTTTGGGTAAATACATAGTAGTGTTATTGCTGGGTCATAGGGTAGTTCTATTTTTAACGTTTTGAGGAGCCTCCCTACTGCTATTCAGAGTAGCTGCACCAGTTTGCATTCCCACCAACAGTGTAACAGTGTTCCACTTTCTCAGCATCCTCGCCAACATCTGTTGTTTTCTGAGTTGTTAATTTCAGCCATTCTGATGGGTGTGAGGTGGTATCTCATTGTGGTTGTTATTTATAGAGCTGCAACCACTTTTGAGAATAGCGTGGCAGTTCCTCAAAAAGTTAAACATAGAATTAATCTGTGATCCAGCAATTCCACTTCTAGTTATACATCCAAAGAAAATAAAAGCAAGGACTCAGTCAACCAATGTTCATAGCATTATTAACAATAACTAAAAGGTGGAAACAACCCAAACATCCATCAACAGATGAATAGATTTTTTAAAATGTGATATTTAAAACAATGTGATGTTATTCAGCCTTAAAAATGAATACATTTCTGATATAGGCCACAATATGGGTGAACATTGAAAACATTGTGCTAAGTGAAATAAGCTTAAATATATGGCATGATTCAATTCTTATGAGGTACCTAGAATAGACAAATTCAGAGAGACAGAAACTAAACATTAACAGGGTCTTGGAGCAAGGGGATGATGAGTTATTTTCTAATGGATATAGAAGTTTTATTTGGGATGATGAAAAAGTTCTTGACGTTGATGGTTGTGATAATTACAAAACATTGGGAATGTATTTAATACTTCTACATTGTACACCCAAAAATCATTAAAATGATAAATTTTATGTTCTATATATTTTATCACAATAAAAATATTTTAAATTATTTAATAACAAAAAGGACTTTAAGCACAAACTAATGGATTATTAATTAAAAGTAATTATGAGTTACTAAGTATCTATATAAAGTATTCTGCTATTAGAGAAATAATAATAAAATATATTTACAACATGTCATAATTGGAAAAGACATATTTTAGTAAAAATAACATTTTGGAGTTTTACAATTCATTTAGAGAAGTAATTGGATAGGATATATTGATATGGATTCATCGAGTGATCATAAAATATACCAACATGACTACACACACACACATACACACATGAATATATTAGCAATACATTTTTTGAGAAAAAAAATCTCTACCTATCTATCTGACACATAATACTGATATGTAAGTAGATAAGATAAAACTCATAATGTCGACAGCCTTGGTGGCTGCTTTCACAAAACATTATCTTGTCAGAGACTCTCTCTCTCTTTTTTTTTTTTTCCCCTGTTTCAACCTCCACTCTTCCCTGGCTTTCTCTTTGGTTTCCTGGATCACATTCCTCAGGAAAATACTTGCAATTCTGTATTTATTTCCCAAGATCAATTTTTCTGGGAAGCTCAGGCTAGGCATGTCATATATGAAAGTAATTTAATAACAATTATCAAAATTGAACCCCAATTCTTAACAAGTAGGAGACACTGAAAGAAACTTTTCTAAAGTATCAGAATAGTAATTAAAAAAAAAAAATCCTCAGATGACCATACTAGGAAAATTGTATTATTTTTCTTTTCTTTCTATAGAAAATGGCATTGTCTTATAAAGGTCAATTACAGAATATGAAGCTCAAAATTTTTGAAAAAAAAAACAGTTAAAGTGGTGTGTTAAGCAGTTAAATGATAACAAAATTAAGTTAGTGTTTTTCTGGATTCCTTTTAGATATTTATCTGTGTTTTAAATGTGCAATCTGAAGGGATTTCTTTTTTCACCTGAAGAAAATATTTATCTGTATCTAGTAATGTAAGAGTGATTTTGTAAACTTTTTCTTAAGGAAGACTTCCAAATCATGTAAACTTTAGGATCAGAAAACTTAAAATTTGGGGCGCCTGGGTGGCACAGCGGTTAAGCTAAGCATCTGCCTTCGGCTCAGGGCATGATCCTGGCATTATGGGATCGAGCCCCACATCAGGCTCCTCCACTATGAGCCTGCTTCTTCCTCTCCCACTCCCCCTGCTTGTGTTCCCTCTCTCACTGGCTGTCTCTATCTCTGTCAAATAAATAAATAAATTCTTTAAAAAAAAAGAAAACTTAAAATTCAACCCTCATTTATGCACACAACAGGGAGAGGTAAATGTGAGTTGTATGATAAAGAGACAAGAAGGAGATAGCAGCACCACAAAGCCCTATGACCTAGGCGTCCCCCCACCCCAGAGTAGAGTGAGCACTTGTCAGAATACTGGAAAATAGATGAAAAATGATTTTATTGCTCTTCAGATAACTCAAAGATTTCAATTTTTTATTTCTTTTCATTATTTCACTATATATTTTTCCTTTTTTTCTTTTTTTTTATTATGTTCAGTTAGCCAACATATAGTACATCATTAGTTTTTGATGTCATGTTAAATGATTCATTAGTTGTGTATAATACCCAGTGCTCATCACAACATATATTTCAAATGTTTTCCAATGCTGATAGTTTTGTTATAACTCCTTACAACTCATTAGAAGTTATTAGAAACACAAAATCATTACACATTAAGTGGATACTTTAGTGACAGTGTGCAAAAAATATATATTACGGGGGCGCCTGGGTGGCTCAGTCATTAAGCGTCTGCCTTCAGCTCAGGGTGTGATCCCAGTGTTCTGGGATCGAGCCCCGCATCAGGTTCCTCCACTGGGAGGCAGCTTCTTCCTTTCCCTTTCCCCCTGCTTATTTCTTCTCTCACTGCCTGTCTCTCTCTGTCAAATAAATAAATAAAATCTTTGTGTGTGTGTAAACCTTTGAAGAAAGAAAAACATAAGGACTGGAAATGTTAAAAGTGAAAGAAACTTCCAAATAATTCCATGAAAAAAAAGTGAAATAATCATCATAATAATTAATTTTAGTGTAGTGTCTCACAACTCGATTTATATGGGGAGTTTAATTATTGTAATTCTTTGTAGATTGAAAGGTTACATTTTCAAGAATTAAAAAAAAAAGGTGAATGAGATTATCACATCTATATTAACTGTGTAATTGTAAGCTAGGGACGATGTACCACAGGGACTAATATTCTGATGTCAATTACTCTTCCAGATCAAAGTATTGGTCTACACTGATGATTCAACCTTTCTTATTTAAGTTGATGACCTCTGTTTTTAGCAGCCTACATAATGTAGCTAGTGACAACTCTCCTTGCACATCTTTATTAAGCATTTAAGGACACAGGCTGATCCATCTCTATGTCTTCAATCTATTTGCCTATTCTTTCCTGTTTTAAAGCCTTTCACAATGGTTGGAGACTGACCCTTATCTTTAAGTCAACAAAATGTAATTCCATGCTCAAGACACAGAAATATTTCATTCTTTGAATCCATAACCATTCCCTGCCTTCATTCCTTTTTTCTGCTTCTCTTCTGTCCTCTTTGCTTTGTTTTCCTTTACAAATTCTCAGTTTGAAAGATCTGATTCATGCCTCTTCATTACCCACACTTAACAGAAAAAAAAATGAGAAATTCCATTTGTTGTTTTTGTTTTTGTTTCAGTTCAGTAAGATTTTTCTTTGGCCAGTAGATATCTGACCTTCAGTTTAAACCATACAATTTAGGGGAGACTACTGTGTCAGGTAAGTAATTTTGAGGACTTTCTTGTCAATCAATTGTTGGATGTTTGAAATATTTGATTCTGGACTTAGTTTTTGGAAAGCTAGTTCTAACCAGGGATATATTAAGGAATATTGAGGTTTAGAACCCTCAGCATTCTAAATATAGGTATTATGGATCATGTTCACATGTTATTCATGTAAATTTTATAACCTTTGATTTCATTTATTCTCTTAACCAATATAATAAATTCAGTTTTCTATTATGTATATCAGAATGTTCGTGATTTTTCTGACCAGAACATTTCTTTATGGATTTATTTCAATGTCAATATTCAACAAAGTTTTCACTATTGAAAAAGTGCATTCATTTATATAATTTTGAAGTGTTTATAGGGGTAGGAATTTATCTAATTTGTTTATAGGATTCCATCTCCTCAAGTAATTCATGAATTTCTTTAAAGAAGATTTAGCTAGGAAGATCCTACATATCCTGCTCTAAAAAACTGCTCCACCACCTTTTTTTTCAAATAATATTTTTTTAAAGATTTTATTAATTTATTTGACAGAGAGAGAGAGAGAGACAGCCAGCGAGAGAGAGAACACAGCAGGGGAAGTGGGAAGAGGAAGAGCAGGGAGCCCGATGCAGGGCTCGATCCCGGGACCCTGGGATCACGCCCTGAGCCAAAGGCAGATGCTTAACGACTGAGCCACCCAGGCGCCCCTCAAATAATATTTTTTTTTATTATGTTATGTTAGTCCACCACACTTTCTTATTTTATATTTAGAAATTGTAGAAGGCAGATAAGACAGAAAATATGAGTGGCTTGCCAGATATCCAGAAGCTCATAAATGATGAAGATAGAATGTGAAAACTGGTTTCTGATTCCAAATATTGTTTAGTGTTCCAGCATTCCATCCCAAATGCTAAGGAAAATGGGTTTCAAGAGTGGAAATAGGAGAAGACCTCAGTGGAACTGTTCTTGAGATTTAGCTGAGAAGGTTATCATGCCTTTAGTCTGTTTTTAGAAGGAAGGCTGGACCTTTGATTTTGCCAATATATATGTTTTTTACCCTTCTGAATAAAGATTCCCCAAATTATTTATTTTTTAAGTTTTTATTTAAATTCCATTTACTTAACATTAGTGTAATATTAGTTTCAGGTGTACAATTTAGTGATTCAACACTTATATATAGTCCCCAATATTCATCACAACAAGTATAATCCTTAATCCCCATCACTTATTTAGAAAAAATATTTTATTCCAAAATTAGAAGTGAGGCTTTATAAGAAAAGCCTGCTGGGGAAGAAACATAATGGACTAGATTAAACATAGGATTAAATGACTTACATTTAATCCTATGAAGGGGGGTAAACAGAAGGGGGAATGAACCATGAGAGAACCATGAGAATGGACTCTGGGAAACAAACTCAGGGCTTCAGAGGGGAGGAGGGTGGGGGATTGGGATAGGCTGGTGATGGGTATTAAGGAGAGCACGTATTGCATGGTGCACTGGGTGTTATACGCAAATAATGAATCATGGAACATTACATCAAAAACTAAGGATATACTGTATGGTGACTAACATAACAAAATAAAAATTATTATTAAAAAAAAAAAGAAAAGGCTGATGATGACCAGACAAGGAGATGGGTAGGGAAATGGGCAAAATACATGAAGGGGATTAAGAGTACACTTATTATTATGAACACTGAGTAATGTATGGAATTATTGAATCAATATACTGTACACTTGAAACTAAAATAACATTGTATACTAACTATACTGGAATTAAAATTAAAATATTAATAAAAAATAAATGACTTACATAGTAAGGGTCATCTTTTTCCCTGTTTATCTAGGTCACTTCCCATTTATGCCACTTATCCTACATCCTGTCTGGCCAATCCTTTTTGCATTCTCAAACAACTGAATTAGGTGGTAAGTAAGCATTGTGCCAGCCTTTGATACAGAGTTGCATTTGAAAGCAGAGTGACAAAAAAAAAAAAAAAAAAAAAGGAAAAAAAGCTAGCTACCCTCTATTAGATCTGCTATTCTTGGGAAGAATAGATATGGAAAGCACAGGCTAAGATTCAAAAATTTAATTGTCACTGCTATTGGAGGACTCAGGACTAACATAAAACCCTCTGTTTTTCAGTATCCATTTTTCATACCATTATTTCCACATGCAACATGTGTGAAATTTCATTTCACCTATGATGATGTGTTCTCTGTCTGTTTCAACAGAAAGAAGTAGTGGACCTCAGGGAGGTCATCCCTATTATTTATTCACCTTTGGATTTGTTTATTTGAATAAATAGAAATCATAGTCAGAAAGTTTTCAACAAAAAGCAAAATATATTTTATACTTATTTAATTATGACACATTTAAAATTATGATAGCTGGATTAAAATAGAATTACACATTAATCACAGACCTGTATGAGGAATAATTTCCAAATCAAATTCAGAGTTCAAAGGGACAAAATAAGTATTGTAACACATAATAGTGTAAACTGTTTGCCTGAATATAAAATAAAGTTATAATTGCAAGTAATACCTCAGGTAAAATCATTGCAATGAATATTATACATAAAACAATGTCCTTATCCTATAGTGAAAAACGCTAATTCATGAAAAATCCCCAAAATAGAAAAGGGCAAGGATCATGACAATGAAATCCCAAAATTATATGTATATTTTTTTCAGATTTCTTACTATTCCAAGAAAGTCTCATTAAAGCAAATGCTAGAGAACCATACCCCAAGGGTGTTCGGTTTTTGTTCTTTTAGCATCACTAGTCACCAACTTTGTATGTCAATGTGGTATTGGACTTCAAAAGCCTTATAAGCCATCTTCAGTAGTCTCTCCCATAAAATTAACCACAGGATTATATACTGTAAGCAAACTTAGATGCAATGTGAATGTCAACCAAGTAATGAATAAGTAAATTCATGTTACATCATTCAACCATAATGATATTCTGTGTAAAGACTGCACATTTACATAGAAAAGGCACACTTTTATGTGTAAGAGGCATTTAACGCTATTACATATATAAACAAAATTGAAAGTATACTAAGATAAAAAAAATGCATAGACGTATAAATAGTTATTATCTGGGGAGATGGAGTATTCCAGATAACTCCTTTCCATCTTCTTATTTTCCCAGTATTCTTTAATGTTGTTTAACTGTTTTATAATTTTTAAAATTCAGGTCATGAGTCAACACTGACAGAGTGAGAGTAAGATGCTTTTAAGATCTGAAGATCTATAGGGCTGCTGAAATCTCCCTTTCCCTTTGTGTGGAGTGCTGGGAGTTCTCTAGGGCCTTGTTAGTGGGTTTCAGCACCAGGAATATTCATGGTCAGGGTGGGGGACACCTGTGTCACGAAAGGGAGATTTTTGGGACAATTGGTCTCCCTTGGGCTTTGATGTTCCCCTTGGAACAATACTAGTCACTGTTCTTGGTTTCTATTAACCATCTACCAACCTCTGAATTTATGTTGAAATAATGAGCAGAGCCCTCTAAGGAGCTTGTTCTTATTGAACTGATGGGTAGGGCTGAGTGGGCATTTCCTTCTCTCTCCATCTTCTGGATTGCCTCTGAATATTTTCTTTTAATTTCCCTAGTGTTTTAACACAGTGGAAACAAAAATAAAGACAGAAACAGAACAAGGACTCACATTAGGAAACAATTGGTGAAAGCCTTGATGTAAAGCTAGCAATATTTCAAGAATGAGAAAGCAAAAATCTGTAAGGATATAATGTGAACCTCATTAGTAAAAGTCTAGCCAAAAATTTACTTTTCATAGTTACAGATCTATCTGTTGTGACAGTTTTGGCGAAATATACATAGAGACCTGATATGAATTTCTCATCAATCAGCCAGTAGACTTTAGGTCCCATTGTCCTCTTCCCTGCTTTTTTCATAATTTCCAATATACACCAGGCAGGGAGAAGTCAAAACCCCAGAGGCTTTAATCAAAACCATTCTTAAAGTGCACCTACAGTCATACATATTGTAAGGGTTCTTACTATGCTTCAGTTCTAGTCTCCTTGAAGGCAGGAGACTTGCACAACCTTTAGGTCCTTTCAGAATTTAAAACTTTTACTCACCCAGTGTGCTTCAGAAGAAATATTTTTTTTTAAATGAAAAAGTTGATCTCTACTTAGGCTTATTGAAAACCAGCATAAAGCAATTATTCTGCCACTGGTAAACTAGAGTCATGTGTTCCTGAGAAGTTCTCTTAACCTCAAGTCTCACTCTTTTTTCATCAGTAGAGTTTCATAGGGTTGTTGAATACATTAGTTAAACAATATATATGAATCTCTAAGCAGAAAACACTGTTAATGTGTTCTTACTGCTATTTACAGATGAATGAATATAGAGATAACATCACTTTTTTAAAAAATCTAATTTACTCTTACATTTAATGTTTTGTTCAGCTGTTTATAATTTGGGGTGTATTCAATTCTGGGTGACTCAATTAGATGAAGATATTTAGAGCCACCATATTCCAGGAAAAGGGAAGTACTCTCCAGTAGATATCTAACAGTAGCCATTGGTAATTTAAAAAAAAAATTAAGTTCATTAGTTAACATACTGTGAAATATTAGTTTCAGGTGTAGAGTTTACTGATTCAATACTTCCATACAAAACCTGATGCTCATCAGATTAGTCCCCATCACCTATTTCACCCATCTTCCCCACCCTCCTTCCCTCTGATAACCATCAGTTAAGAGTCTGTTTCTTTATTTGCCTCTCTCTCTTTTTTCCCCTCTGCTCATTTGTTTTCTTTCTTTCTTTTTTTTTAAGATTTTATTTATTTATTTGACAGGGAGAGAGACAGCCAGCGAGAGAGGGAACACAAGCAGGGGGAGTGGGAGAGGAAGAAGCAGGCTCATAGTGGAGGATCCTGATGTGGGGCTCAATCCCATAACGCCAGGGTCACGCCCTGAGCCAAAGGCAGACGCTTAACCGCTGTGCCACCGAGGCGCCTCCATTTGTTTTCTTTCTTAAATTCCATGTATGAGAGAAATCAAATGGTATTTGTCTTTCTCGGACTGACTTATCTCACTTACTTCAAAAGCTAATGATGTATTATATGGTGACAAACATATCATAATAAAAAATTAAATAAAAAATACTTTCTAGCACAGAGGTAATTTTAAATTCTCTAGTAGCCACATCAAAAATGTAAAAAGAAACAGGTGATATTAAATTTTAGTCTATGCTATTTAACTAAATTTATCCAAAATATTGTCATTTCAGCACATAACCAGTAAAAAAAAAATGAGATACATTGCATATCTTTTTTTTTTTTAATATGAGTCAAATTCTTAATGTAATTTTTGCTCTTGGAACATCTCCATCCAGAACACCCATGTTGCAGGTCCTCAACAGCATCATGCTGCTTGTGACTACCATCCTGGACAGGGAAGATTTATATGCTGCTGATAGAAAATGTCCAAACAGTCTACCTGTTCATAAATGTGGTAAACTATTATTTAACTGAAATAACTATATACACATAATTAAACTTCAGGGTTGAGCAGAAAAGTCACTCTTTGGAAGACAATGATCTCCAGTATTACTTAAAACAAGTTTTTTTTCTTCTTTTTTTCTATTAAAAAGTTGTTCAGTAATTATTGCTACCATCTCACTAATCATGCTAATGAGTTGTGGGATATTAATCAGTGGTTTTCTGTTAAAAGAAGGAAAATGAACACCACTTGACCCTAAACATTTTCTCCTTGATTATCTCTTTTTCTAAAAATTCTTAGATTGTTTCTCAGAGCATTTTTTTTATTTCAACATAGATTCATTATTTGTATATATCCAAACCCTAATAAATATCAGCTAAGCCCCTAAATTTGCAATGTACAAATGTGTCAAGTGTAGTATAGTGTTTATAACAGCATTATTTATAATAGTCAAATTATGAAACCAGCCCAAGTATCTATCCATAAATGAATGGATAAAGAAGATGTGAGATACACACACACACACAGACAAACACACACACACACACACACACACACACACACACACACACACACTGGAATAGTTTCAGCCATAAAAAAGAATGAAATCTTGTCATTTGTAATGACGTGGTTGGGGCTACAGAGTATAATACTAAGCAAAATAAGTCAGTCAGAGAAAGACAAATACAATATAATTTCACTCATATGTGGAATTTAAGGGAAAAATGAGCAAAGAAAAAAAATAGAACAAAGAAAAATAAAAGAGAGAGAGAGAAAAGGGGAGACAAACCTAGAAACAGACTCTTAACTATGGAGAACAAACTGATGGCTACCAAAGGGGAAGTTGGTGGGGGATGGTTAAATAGATGACGTGGATTAAGAAGTGAACTTGTTGTGACAAGTACTGAGTGATATATGGAATTGTTGAATTACTATATTGTACACCTGAAAGTAATATAACACTATATAGTCATTATATTGGAATTAGAATAAAAAAAAAGAGTAGTGTAAATAAAAGTAGTTATCCTTTCATAGGCAAAATACATTCTCTTTATCAATGGTTTTCAAAAAGAACTAGAGCCCCTTGTAGGGGAGAAATATAAAGTGGGTATTTTGCTCCTTCTTTACCGACTGTTCTATCCCTATTAAATCAGACAAGTTTTAATTTTTCTCTTTTATGTGTATTTTCCTCACTGTAGTAAGGACAAAATTATTTTTTGTAATTTTAAGTAAAGACAAAATTATTTTTCTTAAATAAATGAATGAATAAATAAATAAATAAAATAAATATTGTTGAGCAAATGACATAAAATGTTTTCACTATGACCTCTAAGTTTAAAAGTAATAGCAAATCAAGTATGTCATCCTTCAGTGAGTGACTGTATGGTGTGGCATACATAAATCTTCTAAGGATGTCCTTCCAGGAAGTTGAAATTTTTGAGATTCATGAAGGAGGTGGGTCATCCTTAGTGCCCAAAGGTAAAGACTAATTTCTCAAAGCAACTTATAATCCTAGGAAACATTAGAAAAAGGGGGAAATTACATCATGAGATGAGATTCATTTGTCTTGATTTTGTCCATGGCTGCATCATAATGTTTTAAGCAAACCAACTATTTATGTTTTGTGTCCAAATTTCCCTCTCATATCTATGTATTTTTAGCGTAACCTACAGAGCTATGGAGTGGGGCAATTATTCCATGTATGCCGACTTTGTTCTCCTGGGCTTGTTCAGCAACACCCGTTTTCCCTGGCTTCTCTTTGCCCTCATCCTTTTGGTCTTTGTCATCTCCATAGCCAGCAACACCATCATGATCATTCTCATCCACATGGACTCCCGCCTCCACACCCCCATGTACTACTTGCTCAGCCAACTCTCCCTCATGGATATCTTGTACATTTCTACCATTGTGCCAAAGATGCTGGTTGACCAGATGGTGGGCCAGAGGGCCATATCATTTGCAGGATGCACTGCCCAGCACTTCATTTACTTGACCTTGGCAGGGGCTGAGTTTTTCCTCCTAGGACTCATGTCCTATGACCGCTATGTAGCCATCTGCAACCCCTTGCGCTATCCTGTCCTCATGAGCCGAAAAGTCTGTTTGTTGATTGTGGTGGCAGCCTGGCTGGGAGGGTCCATAGATGGCTTCCTGCTTACTCCAGTGACCATGCAGTTCCCTTTCTGTGCCTCTCGAGAAATAAACCACTTCTTCTGTGAGGTCCCTGCCCTTTTGAAGCTCTCCTGTACTGACACATCAGCCTATGAGACAGCCATGTATGTCTGCTGCATCATGATGCTCCTCATCCCTTTCTCTGTCATCTCAGCCTCTTACACAAGGATTCTCATCACTGTTTATAGGATGAGTGAAGCAGAGGGGAGGCGAAGGGCAGTGGCCACTTGTTCTTCACATATGGTGGTTGTCAGCCTCTTCTATGGTGCTGCCATGTACACCTATGTGCTGCCTCATTCTTACCATACCCCTGAGAAGGACAAGGCTGTGTCTGCCTTCTATACTATCCTCACTCCCTTGCTCAACCCACTCATCTATAGCCTCAGGAACAAAGATGTTACGGGGGCTCTAAAGAAAGCTCTGGGCATGTGTTTGTCCTCAGGGAGTGTATCCACTTTCTAAAGAAACTGCATTTACCTCTTGAGATTTGAAGAAAAGAATAAAAAACTTTATCATTACCTTAGGATTTACATATTGGAAACTTAACAAGTCATTCACATGCTAGCAAACAAAGGTGGGGTACTTTTGGGATTTAGAAAGCTGACTGTGGGATTTTGAGAACTTGGCCATTTTTTGAAAAGTATAATTATTCTGAACAGTGGATGGTTTGAGATGGAGTAGGAATAAAGTTGGATTTTCAGTAGTCACTTCTCTGCTTTCCACGAAGCATGGATGCCATTGGAAACCATGCATTTGTCCATTTCTTGCAATGGTCAGTTGTGGCAAAGGAAATGCTCATCTTCAGCTATTCCTCTGACTTCTCCACCACAGTTTGTCTCTTAGAAACTTTACAAATTGACCACTTCAAAGAAACCAACTGTCCAAATATTGTTTTGATTGTATTTCAAATGTTATTTCAATCTCTACAAATCATGTTTTTGTTACTCCATATTTAATTCAATGAAACCAATATTTGCATCATTGTCGGAAAAAAATGGCTTGACTTTATGTAATTAATTTTCTCAACTGAATCTCATCAAAATGCCTTATAAACACAATGGCACAAATCGAATTTTAGAGGAGGCCAGAAACTTTATTTTCCTCCCCTTAAAGTTTTATTAAAATCATCCCAGAACAATGAATTAAATGTTAAAAAAAAAGTGTGGTTTTGAGACGTTGGCAAACATGGATTGCTCCTACATTTTCTATCCCTCCTTACCCCAAACTCTTTTTTTGTTTTAAGATTGTATCTATTTATATGACAGAGAGAGAGAGAGAGAGGGAAGGAGGGAGAGAGCATGAGCCAGGGGGAGTGGCAGGGAGCTCCACCAGATGTGGGACTCAATCCAGGAAGCCTGTGATCATGACCTGAGCCTGAGGTAGCAACCTAATGACTGAACCACCCAGGTGCCCCCTTACCTCAAACTCTTAATGATATCATTTAAAAGGAATAACCAGGGCAGTTGGAAATACCATCTTTCTTACTGTATTTAAGTTGTGTGATGGCCTAACATTTTATTTTTAACAATTCTTATACAAAAGAATGAGTTTCTCTTGAGAGCTAAAGGTTGATTTATTCTTTTGGAAATTAATATACTTATTATTCAATTATTGTTACTCACTTTTTGCATTTTTATATTTTTTTTAAATTTAGTCTAACTTATTTAATTATTTTAATAATTGTACATTAACCAGTATTCTTCTGAGGTAGAGAAAATTATTTGTATCTCTTTTTCATTCTTTTCCTTACTTGACAAATCTCATTCTAAGTTATCTGCCTTTCCAACTTCCTGCTTTCATATCTTAGAGTTTACTTATCTTATATTTCATTATCTATAAAGAAAATATTTTGCAACACAAAGAACAACTTGTGATTATATAAAAGCTCATTTAAAAAATCTGAAAGCATTAGGGTGGTTTAAATGTGTATAGACTAGTCCACAGGGAGTTGACATGTTTCCAAAAATCCAGTGCTTTTATACTATGAAAAAGAAAAGGAGAAACATCTCATTATAGAGCTTTAAAAGACAACTTATTTTTCTGTCTTGCATTTCCACAGATGACAGTTGGGTGGTGGTATTGTTTCTTACCCTTAAATGTGGGCATCTGTCTTATATTTTCATTAATAACACTCAAATTGGAAACAGAATCTGGAGTTACCCTTTAGATTTTGTCACTATATTTTGATATCCTAGGATTCCTCACTCCAACCCTTCACTCTCTTTGAACTTCATTTTCTAATACTTGTGTCATGCAGAGAATGACTTAGACCAGGACTAGCCAACTTAGTGCATTTTCTGACTTGGAAATAGTGCATATGATTTATAAGTGGATTCTTGTAGGAAAGATATAGAGAGATTAGTAAAATTATAATCTCATTATAGACAAATTTTGCCATTGTAACTCTTGTAAAATTCTAAGTATAGATATGTTTACTATGTAAAATTGAACAAATTAATTTCTTGAACTCCTACTTCTGAATTATTAAATTAGGATATTCTAACCTATTTCTTACCTCAGAACAATAATTCTAAGAGAATATGTGATTACCGGTGCAAAGCGATTTTAGCTTTGGAAGGTGCTATATGCTATGATGTATTATTATGATTAACTCATCACTATAGAGCAGAAATAGTGAAACCTGCTTCTCGCATCCACTTCTATTCCAGTCTTGTCTCTGGACAGTGCATTTAAAGCAAAATTCTTTCTTGCAGAGATGAGGTTACAGAGGTGATCAATGCCTCTAACTCCAACATAAGACCTTTAATAAAACATACAGTAAATGTTTTAAGGACTGCTATTAGTCTGACTGGCCATCACACATACTTCTGGTAGAATAAGTGATTGTCTCTAATATATCTTGAGGGGCTGAGTGTCATAAGGTCCCTTCACATTGATTTTCACCTAACCTCAGAAATTAAAAAATATAGGCAAAACTCCTCAAAATGAAGATAGTTTCTTTCCCCCCACCCACCTCCCACTCAACCAACTTGACTCCTTACTTTCCCAACCTAGTGAATCAAAATGGCTGCATGCTTCCAGGCTTATCTCTCATGTATGTTTGTTTGTTTTGTGTTTTTTTTTTTGTTTGTTTTTTGTTTTTCCAATTTAGTTTTGGACATAAAGTTGGCACTCAAATTATATAAATTGAATGAAATATAGTATGTCATTAGTTTCTGATGTAGTATATGTTGGCTAACTGAACATGATAAAAATGCAAAAAAAAAAAAGAATGAATGAAATAAATGTCAAATGTTCTATAATACAGTTCCTTTCCAACATCAGTCCATTCTCTCCTTTCTAGAGTAGTATGAGCACATTCATAGCATATTTGTCATTAGAGGGCTCTGCCTTTCCCCCAATTGAAGTCTTTTTTCCCCTCCCTCTTTCTTATACCGATTCTTCTCTTCCCTGATTTACATCCCTCTATCTTCCATTCCTAACATGCACTACCTCCTTTTTTTCTTTTTTTAAAGCTTTTATTTAAATTCCACTTAAATTATTTAAATTCCATGTAGTTAACATACAGTGTAATATTAGTTGCAGGTGTACATTTAAGTGATTCAGCACTTAGACACAACACCCCAGTGCTCATCAGGAGAAGTGCACTCCTTAATCTACATCATCTATTTAACCCATCCCCCCACCCACCTCCCTCTGGTAACCATCAGTTTGTTCTCTACAATTAAGAGTCTGTTTCTTGGTTTGTCTCTCTCTTTTATTCCCCTATGACCCTCTGATTTGTTTTTTAAATTCCACAAGTGAGTGAAATTATATGGTGCTTGTTTTTCTCTTATTTTGCTTACCATAATACTCTCTAGCTCCATCCATGTCATTGTAAATGGAAAGATTTCATTCTTTTTATGGCTAAGTAATATCCATATACACACCACATCTTCTAGATCCATTCATCAGACAACAGACATTTGGGCTTTTTCCATAATTTAGCTGTTGTATATAATGCTGCTATAAACATCAGAGTGCATGTATCCCTTTGAATTAGTAGTTTTGTTTTCTTTGGGTAACTACCCAGTAGGGCAACTGGGGATTGTAGGGTAGTTCTGTTTTTAACTTTTTGAGGAACCTCCATACTGTTTTCCAGAGGTAACTCTGAGACTTCTCTTTAAAAAAAAATTATTATGTTCAGTTAGCCAATATATAGTACATCATTAGTTTTTGATGTAGTGTTCAATGATTCATTAGTTGTGTATAACACCCAGTGCTCATCACACACCCTACCTCCTAACTTTTTATTTCACTTTTCTTTTTCTTACTTTTACTCTTGCACTTTGTCCATTTCTACTTTTTCCACTATTTTTAATAATAATTTTTTATTATGTTATGTTAGTCACCATACAGTGCATCATTAGTTTTTGATGTAATGTTCCATGATTCATTATTTGCATATAACACCCAGTGCACCATGCAATACATGACCTCCTTAATACCCATCACTGGCCTATCCCAATCTGCCACCCCGCTCCCCTATGAAGCCTTCAGTTTGTTTCCCAGAGTGCACAGTGTCTCGTGGTTCATTCCATCCTCTGTTTACCCCCCTTCCTTCTTCCCTTCCTTCTCCTACCAATCTTCCTATTTCTTATGTTTCATAAATGAGTGAAACCATATGATAATTGTGTTTCTCTGCTTGAATTATTTCACTTAGCATAATCTCCTCCAGTCCCGTCCATGTTGCTGCAAATGTTGGGTAATCGTTCTTTCTGATGGCTGCGTAATATTCCATTGTATATATGGACCATATCTTCTTAATCCAGTCATCTGTTGAAGGGCATCTTGTCTCCTTCCACAATTTAGCTATTGTGGACAATGCTGCTATGAACATTGGGGTGCATATGGCCCTTCTATTCACTACCTCTGTATCTTTGAGGTAAATACCCAGTAGTGCAATGGCTGGGTCATAGGGTAGCTCAATTTTTAACTTTTTAAGGGACCTCCACACTGTTTGGGGGCATCACATTGCTGGATTTCAAGCTATACTACAAAGCTGTGATCACAAAGACAGCATGGTACTGGAACAAAAACAGACACATAGATCAATGGAACAGAATAGAGAACCCAGAAATGGACCCTCAGCATTTTGGTCAACTAATCTTTGACAAAGCAGGAAAAAACATCCAGTGGAAAAAAGACAGTCTCTTCAAAAAATGTTGCTGGGAAAATTGGACAGTTATATGCAAAAGAATGAAACTTGACCACTCTCTCACACCATACACAAAGATAAAATCCAAATGGATGAAAGACCTAGATGTGAGTCAGGAATCCATCAAAATCCTAGAGGAGAACATAGCCTGCAACCTCTGATATCGGTCACAGCAACTTTTTTCATGACACATCTCCAAAGGCAAAAGAAACAAAAGAGAAAATGAACTTGTGGGACTTCATCAAGATAAAATCTTCTGCACAGCCAAGGAAATAGTCAAAAAAACTAAGAGGCAGCCCATGGAATGGGAGAATATATATTTTCAAATGACACTACAGACAAAAGACTGGTATCCAAGATCTACAAAGAACTTCTCAAACTCAATACACAAGAAACAAATAAACAAATCAAAAAATGGGCAGAAGATATGAACAGACACTTTTCCAATGAAGACATACAAATGGCTAACAGACACATGAAAAAATGTTCAAAATCATTAGCCATCAGGGACATTCAAATCAAAACCACACTGAGATACCAGTTACAATGGCAAAAATTGACAAGGCAGGAAACAGAAATTGTTGCAGAGGATGTGGAGAAAGGGGATCCCTCTTACACTGTTGGTGGGAATGCAAGTTGGTACAGCCACTATGGAAAATACTTTCCCCACTATTTTGACTATACTCTGGCACCCACTGCTGTCTGAAGTGATATTGCACTTTTGTAGTGGTGGGTGGGGTTTTAATTAGCCTAGATTAGCAAGATATCCAGGGATAAGGAAATTTCATGGTCTTTTGAAATGGGCTTCTAAAGTGCATTGGCAATGATGTGAAGGGGAAAGGTGATGTAGCTAATGTAGAGAAATTTGTAATGGAAACATATTTAACACATATGCACTTGTCTTGGCTAGATGCACTTACTTGTAGCCAGAGACTTATATAAAATAAAACATAAGCAACTCTATATCTGTTCCTTTTATAGTATGCTCAGTAGTCTTCTTTGGTTCTGATGTGTCCATATAAATAATTTTTAGTCTAAAATAGATGAAAATCCCCAATAGTGCAGAATCTACTGCTCCATAGCAAGAGATAACTATAGAGAATTTTGTTCCCTACTCTGGGAAGAATCCTGATTCTCAGCCCGCGACTGTGCATTCTCTTTTTCTTGGGTGTCAGATCCTTCATGAGTGCTCTGCTTTGGCTCTTTCATCTGCTTATGACTTCTTCTTTGCTGTTTACATCAACACATTTTGGCTTAGAATGTAGGCTTCAATAGTAGTGATTCCCAGTTTGGTTTAAAGATATCCCAGAGTACCTTCAATAATCTCAGAAGAAATACTCTGAATATGATTGTTTTCACATAGTTATTTGTAGGAAATGAATACATTAATTTGACTTTGGTGATAGTTATAAGATTATTGTAGAGGGAGTAAAAATCATAAAACAATAAGGGTTAAAACAAAACAAGAAAACATCCTTGAAATACCGTATCATGGAACATTGGAACTTTGAAGTAACCTTGCTGATAGAAGTGCCAACATTTTTTTTTTTAAAGAAGTCAACAACAACAACAAAACCCCAAACACTTCTGAGAATGGAATTCCATGACAAACTACACACAGGAAATGACAGAACTTTAGCTGCAGCCCCAGTATCCTTATCCCAAGTCCAGGAATCATTAGCATTTCTTTTGAGCCTTTTAATTCAATCGTTTCTCAGAGGATATGGTTGACTTATATAATTTCTGAGTCATTGCTAAGATCTAATATCCTACCAGCTGTGAAATTTTCCTTCTTCCAGTTTTCCGAGTGTCTGTCTGCTTGATTCTTCCTTGTCTGAATCTCCATTTAGGGGAACTTTGATATGTGTCTTTGTCTTTCAGGGACAAGGACAGAGCTAAAATCTTTAGAAATTTAGGAAGGATATTCTAAAAACTATATTAATGTAGGTCTTATCATAAGAAATGGCAGAGTTTTAATCAAAAAGAATTCACTGTAAATGCCAGGTAGCACTTTGTAATGGTGTGAGTGGACAAAATTATTTGAACTCAAATCAAACACTGGAAATGTAAACATCCAGATTTTGGGAATTGCTGTTTTGGAATAGAGGGACCATGTCTATTTCTACCTCTGTGCAAGGCATATTACTGGAAAGGCCTGAAAGTGTGGAAGAGGAGGAGAAGGAGAGCTAAAAAAAAAACAAAAATGAGCAAGAAACATGAAAAGCGAGATTGAGAAGTCACAAAATATCTATCATATATAAATAATTTGGACTCTTGTATTTTTACAAGATAACTGAATTCAACACCAGGTGAAAAGTTGTGATGTTCACTGTCTGTGCTACTTTCCTTATCAAATTAGATAATAATAAAAGCCTGACTTAATTGTTATGTTAGCACTTCTCAATCATTATCATGACATAGATATCAAAATAAATGATAATTGGGGCACCTAGGTGGCTCAGTTGGTTAAGTGTCCAACTCTTGATTTTGGCTCAGGTCATGATCTTGGGGTCTTGAGATGGAGCCCCTCATTGGGCTCTACAGTCAGTGGGGAGTTTGCTTGAGATTTTCTCTCTCTCTCTCCCTCTGCCCCTCCCCCTATAAATAAATAAATCTTCAAAAATAAGTAAGTAAGTAAGTAAATAAATAAATAAATGCTAGTCATATGGCAAACTGGGTAAACTGAGGTGGCTGTTAACAACCAGATCAACTCCCTGATGGCTGTAGTCAGCTTGGGTGCTACAGACCAATCCAGAACTGAGAGGGTCAATATGTAGCTGTAACCCATTGGTGGCTCTGTAGTAAGCCACATCAGAATGAAGGGAAGATTCTATTCAAATCAATTGTGCACCTAATTGAGGAAATTTTATATTTATTTGAGACATATAAAGTATTCTTCAGGAATAATTAGTTTTTAAATAGTATCCTAAATGGTTGGAAACATGTGTGTGTTTTCATCTGTAATGTAGAGGGTGTGGGATTTAAGTTCTAGGTCTAATAAATTTGTGAAGATTAGAAATCATGTAAAGAATGTACCCATCACCAGGTATAGTGTATGAGAAACATTTTATCATGCTGTTTTATTATTATTATTATTATTATTATTATTGCTATTATTTTATTAGTAGAACTTACATTGTTCACCTCCACAAACAAGACCACTTCCTTTTTATTTACTCTCTAGAGAAATAAAATTAATTTCATTTTTTAAAAGTTCAATTTATCCTATGTTTAAATCTATTAATATATTTATGCAAAGTAACTTTTAGAAAATGTATGACTTCTGTTTTACTTTATCTCTTATTTTTCTTTCTTTCTCCTTCCCCTTCCTTCTTTTCTTCCTTTAATACATTCTTCTCTTCTATTTTCTTTTCTCTTTATCATGTCTCCTTGATTTCATACTGAATTTGAATTCCTTCTTCACTAATCGCTAAATAACTAATTATGAAAAACACTTAATCTTGGTGTCAAATACATATTTTAAATATAATTGCATTCAACAAAATAGGCTAGTGCCATGGGAGAGAGAAATTTTTAGTTTGGTGCAGCTTCTTTTAGATATATTAAGTTTTAATTTTAAATTTAGGTGAGCCTTACTTTTACTCCTAGGCCACATTTAACTTTTTCTTTCTTTTCTTTCTTTCTTTCTTTTTCTTTCTTTCTTTCTTTCTTTCTTTCTTTCTTTCTTTCTTTCTTTTTTTTTCTTTCTTTCCTTTTTTATTAATCTAGAATGATGCCAGGATTAAGTAAGTAGTTCAATGATGAAAATTTCAAGGAATACTTACAAACTTTTATTTGGAAAAGAATGTACACTCCAGTAAGAGAGACAGGCTTTGGTTGACTTTCCTATAATGCACAAGGTAAACCTTATAAATTTAGATTAATTGCTAACCTGGGGATTCCTCCTGCAAGATGCTGAAATCCATTATTAATGAAAAATATTTTGAACTAGCCCCACCTCCATATTCAAGTATTTAAGAAGTCTGCTCTTCCACTGCCATCCTACTCAGCCTTGGACTCAGCTGCTCTGAGGTAGGATCTTAGATTTTCATGGAAACAAGATAAAACATTCTGCAGAGAGTGGGATGTATTCTTTAGGAATCACTCTGTGACTATTAGAAAGTCTCTTCAAGATTAAAAATGATGCATTTATGCATTCACTTTTTGGCAGCTAGATTATTGGAAAAGGGATATTCTAGCTTAAAATATGGGAAACTAAGGGGAATCTGGTATAGTTTGGAAGAACATGAGTGGATTTACTGAAGAGGAAAAGGGCTTTTAAGAGATGATTTGTTGAAAGAGAGTACTTAGTATTCATTATGAGGAATTTTTAGACATTAATGGGTAGGTGTCAAATATAAGTTACACAGGGAGAAGCATGGATTTCCCTCTGAATATTTTTTAAGACAAGGATTGCCCTCTTTATATGTAGGTAGATGTGGTTGAAGGTTTTTTGCATGCTTGGGAGGAAACTGAGATATGTTAAATGTCAGCCAGGAAAAGCCACAAGAAGAGACAGAGGCCAAGCTCAGTTAAAAAAAAAAGTGTATTTTATTTACAGGTCTTAGAGACAGAAAGCATGGCACAACACCAAGGGCCAAATGGGAAAATTACCAAGGTAGTCAGAAGGCAGATGGCAAGAGTAAGGAGAAAGCATTAGGCCATAGCTTTTTGGGGGGTTTCTGCTGGAAAGATAAGGCAAGGTAGGGGAAACAGGTTAGAGTTGGCTACTTTAGATAATTTTGTCTGGCTTTACTGTGGTCTCTAATTGCTTGGTACCTAGTGCTGAAATGATTAAGATAGAGAAATATTTTCTCTAAGGTGCACATGCCAGATAGAGGAGGTCTGGGTCTGGATTAGTAAGTTTTCATATCAAAAACATGCCTCTACTCAGCTGTTCACTCTCTCTCAAGATTTGGCTAGCCCTGGAAGGGACAGTCCTCCAGCAGTTAGAAAGGTTTTTAAGATGCCAAAACATTATAATATGCAGGAAACTTAAAATATATACCTACAGGGTATCAGAAAGGATTGTTCTAAGACTTCCATTTCTTGGGCACTTCTTCCTGATAAAATATTGCTTTATCTCTCTTGGAATTCTCTTCTTACAAGAAACTGTGAAAGTCACAAACTGCCTGAATTTCTGTGGCTTCTCCCAGAAAAACTCCAGGCCTATTTTCTTGAAATGCACCACTTCTACCAGCTGGCACCCTGCACAGAGTTCCACCTATATCTCTTTACTTCTCCTCATATGGAAGACCATAAGCAGGATCAACACCCTTTACAAAACTCACTCTTCTTTTTTTTACTGAGGAGATCCAAAGCGTCTGTCCAGAGTGTCCTCCGCCATTTGGCTGGATCTTCCCCCAATCCCATGTCCTAATAAAGCTGGGTAATATTGAACAGTTTTTGTTCAATTGATATTCTCTAACTGAATAGCAGAAATGCCTGAGTCTGAGGTCGTGCAGATAATTTTTTTTTACTTGTTTTTCTTTTTTAGGAAACAAAACAAAACAAAAACAAACAACAAAAATCTCTAGTTTGGGAGGGGAATGGGAAAAAACCTGGGAGTCTTGAATAGAAGAAAATGATAGTAGAAG
Organism: Ursus americanus; assembly: GCF_024610735.1. NCBI lineage: Eukaryota > Metazoa > Chordata > Mammalia > Carnivora > Ursidae > Ursus > Ursus americanus. The sequence goes on along the minus strand of NC_142131.1, from coordinate 80,889,321 downwards.
AAAGGTTACCTGATGGGGAATGGAATCTGGAATCCTGTATGTGTAAATAAGCCAAATAACACATTACTTTAAGGAAGAGAGTGAACACTGATATTAAAATTAGATACTAGGAGCTGATGTAAACAGAAGTTAATCATAAAATATTGTGTTCATGATGTATATATTGTCACTGATTAATCACCATTCTAAATGTCTACAATACAATATTAATTGTGCATTTTGACCATGTGTCACATTAGTTTTTATATATTTGATTCATTGACAAAGTAAACATATGTTCCTTTGGGCTAAGCCTCTTAATGTGTTCCTCCTTTAGCAGGGTCTGTTCCCTATACATATTCTTCTTTCTCTCTCTCACACACACACACACACACACACACACACACACACACGCAAGCAACTCAAATCCATTTTTTTTAATGCAATGAGTCTATGGTTATTTTTGAAATAAGGAATTTGGTTTTAAATTATATCTTTCCTTCAACATTCATAATCTGTTACTAAGAAAGGATCCAAATGTGGGGTGCCTGGGTGGTCCAGCTGGTTAAGCATCTGTCTTCAGTTCAGGTCATGATCCCAGGGCCCTGGGATCAAGCTCCATATTGAGCCCCTTGCTCAGCGGGGAGCCTTCTCCCTCCCCCTCTGCCTGCTGCTAGCCCTGTTGTGCTCTCTCTCTTTGTCAAATAAATAAATAAAATCTTTTTGAAAAATGATCCAAATGTTAGAAAATATTTCATTCCTTAATCAAGGAGATTTGAGGCAATAAGAGTGATTTACTCTATGGTGGCTAACTGAAAAGAATAATAGTTAATAATAATAATAATAATAATAATAATAATAATAAGGTGATTTACTCTTGTGAATACTCTGTAGAGTCCAGTCTGAGTGTTCATATAAAATAAAATTATGTGGCCCATATTTTGATCCAAAAGTAATTTGTTGTTTTCTTAGGCAATTTTCAGATTGTTTGGTCATATTCTTTGCTATTTCAATTCTTCACTGTACTTTTAAAGGGATGTTTGGGAGCTGATTTGATACTATTAGTAAGTGAAATACAAAATCCTCAATGTATCTAAGTGAAGAAAAAAGATGTTTGGTCAAGATAAAATTACTGTGTGCCCACATGAAAATTTTAATATACAACCAGTTATTGATTGCCAAACCCTATAAACACAATTTCAGTTGTAATATCTTAAATTGTCTCTTTCTATACGAGTCAGATCTGTGCCTGTCACAAGAAAATCTTCTGCATAGTAAAGAAAGCAGAAGTAGCTGACTTTCATCAAATTTGTTGAGAGTTAAAGTTGATATCCGGGTATGGTTTATTAAGTATACAGACATTTGTGTTTATCCTGCTTAGCTGATAAGCTGTGATAAATGTAGGTTAACACTAAATTGATTTTATTTCCCCCCTCTGGATCTTACTTATTTATTTAGATTTTTTTTTATTTATGTGACAGAGAGACAGCCAGCAAGAGAGGAAACACAGCAGGGGAGTGGGAGAGGAAGAAGCAGGCTCCCAGCGGAGGAGCCCAATGTGGGACTCGATCCCGGAACACCAGGATCATGCCCTGAGCCGAAGGCAGACCCTTAACGACTGCGCTACCCAGGTGCCCCTAGAATATTACTCATAATATAAACCCACATTTGATGAACATTTAGAAAGAAAAGTAAGTCTCTCTATTGCCCTGATTAGCTTTGGTTCCACATAAAGGGGTGATTATTCCCTTTTGATGCTTCAGAGACTACGTATTCATTGTTATGGAACCAAAAAAAATCTAAGTATATTTATAGTATTGGTGGCCAATACATTTTACAGAAATAAACGTCTTTAGTAATTCTGTCACTGAAATAGAAGATAAACAATACAATATGATTATAATAATAAACTCATTCCTCAATATCCATGAACATATCCAAAAGAAGCTCATTTGCATTCCTCAAAAATAAAAAGTATGAGAATTGATTCCATTTAGTTCAAGGGAGATTTTTTTAATTTTTTTTTATTATATTATGTTAGTCACCATACAGTACATCCCTGGTTTCTGATGTAAAGTTCGATGATTCATTAGTTGCGTATAACACCCAGTGCACTATGCAATATGTGCCCTCCTTACTACCCATCACCAATCTATCCCATTCCCCCACCCCCCACCCCTCTCAAGGGAGTTTTAATAATATTGTATCTTTTTCCCTTTAAATTCAGAAATCATTTTTCCATCTGGAGTTATCTTTAATTATAAACATGAAGGATCAGTAACACAGTACCAAAATAAATGTTAAGGAATGAAAAAGCAAACTAGCAATGGGTTCCCAGAATAATATAACATTTTAATAGATTCAGAATGCCATCTTCTCAGAAAAACTCTGCTAATGTTTTGGCTGACCAATAATTTAAGAAAAGCTTAGGTCACTGTAGAATAATACGAGCCAATATTAAGTCCTAAAATTTCAAATTATTCCACAATAGCAACCAAAATGATTGCCATAGGGATGAACTCAACCCCATCCTTATGGAATATGATTCATGGCTATCCTCATTAGAGATTTATCATCCCAAATTATCCCATGAGGACAGAGACCCAACTGCTTAAAGTTACCTATGCTTAAAAAGGTGAACTTCTTTGACAGCACGTCTCACTATACCCCAGCTGACCCTGATCCTCAATTTAAGTTAGTAGCACTGCCCTGTTAATTCCTGATGCCCCAAACATTCAAAAAGCTGTTTAATAATAATAGCATCCCCAGGGTGCCTGGGTGGCTCAGTGGGTTAAGCACTCAACTCTTAGTTTCAGCTCAGGTCACGACCTCAGTGTTGTGAAATTGAGCCCCACATTGGGCTCTGTGCTGTCTGTGGAGCCTGCTTGGGATTTTCTCTCTCCCTCTCCCTGTCTTTCCCTCTCCCTTTCTCTCTCTCAGAAGTAATAATAATAATAATAATAATAATAATAATAAATATAATAATAAAATACATTAGCCCCAATACTAAATTTATCTAGATTTATTGCATCCATCTTCATTTTCTATCAATTTATGAAATCACAAATGTATGTCTATGTATGATTTTACAATGTAATCATCTTCACTGCAGAGAACTTAAATTCAATCAACCTTTCAATACTGGTTGCAAGGTAATATGGAGGGGAAGGCACAGTTACCAACCTCAGGAAATATTTAATCTAAACTAATAAAATTATAAAGAATATAGAGAAGTAGTTGAAAATAAAGCAAATTTTGAAAGTGGTTTTGTATAAACTATTATATTTATATTTCACACCAGGCTTACAGAGATATAGACCTATGATAACCTTTCATGGATAATGAAAGTGTTAATTTATAGATTATCTGCCCAATGTCACATAGACCATTAATACTGAAACTAAAATTCAAAATGATTCTAAAGTCTATATTCTGTCCTTTATACCATGCTGCTTCTGACATATTATCCATGGTTGGCCCTGCCTAAATTTCAATTATTAATTAACCTAGCAACATTTTGCCTTTGGAGCCCTAGGTGCTACCATGTGACACAAACATGAAGGCCAATCTCCAGAACTCCACTGACTTTATCCTCTTGGGCCTCATCACCCATCCTGCATTCCCTGGGCTTGTCTTTGCAGTGGTCTTCTCCATTTTTTTGGTGGCTGTAACAGCCAATGTGGTCATGATTCTGCTCATCCACATGGACTCTCGCCTCCACACACCCATGTACTTTTTACTCAGCCAGCTTTCCATCATGGATACGGTTTACATTTGCATCACCGTTCCCAAGATGCTGCAAGATCTTCTATCCAAGGAAAAGATCATCTCCTTCTTGGGATGCGCACTTCAGATCTTCCTCTACCTGACTCTAATTGGAGGTGAATTTTTCCTGCTAGGCCTCATGGCCTATGACCGGTACGTGGCTGTGTGCAAACCCCTGAGATACCCTCTCCTCATGAACCGCAAGATTTGTTTGTTCATGGTGGTGGGCTCCTGGGTTGGTGGTTCCTTAGATGGATTCATGCTGACCCCCTTCACCATGAGTTTCCCCTACTGTCGGTCCAGAGAAATCAATCACTTTTTCTGTGAGATCCCAGCAGTACTAAAACTATCATGTGTTGACACATCACTCTATGAGACTCTGATGTACGCCTGCTGTGTGCTAATGCTGCTCATCCCTATATCCATCATCTCTGTTTCCTACACACGCATCCTGCTCACCGTCCATAGGATGAACTCTGCTGAGGGCCGACGAAAAGCCTTTGCTACCTGTTCCTCCCACATTGCGGTGGTGAGCATTTTCTATGGGGCAGCCTTCTACACCAATGTGCTGCCTCATTCCTACCATACACCAGAGAAAGACAAGGTTGTATCTGCCTTCTATACCATTCTCACCCCAATGCTCAACCCACTTATCTACAGCTTGAGGAATAAAGATGTGGCCACAGCTCTAAGAAAAGTGCTGGGGAGATGCCCCTCCTCTCAGAGAAGGAGAGTGGTGGATTTGTCCAGGAAATATTAGAGGGTTCCAGATACAAAGATCGTTTGTGCTGTGGCCACTGGCACACAGTTATTTCAGAAAATATGCTTTTGATTCTGGAAAAAAAAATTCACTGTGATTTTAATAATCCTGAATTATCAATAAGGAAAATTGTCCCTTTGCAAGAATCACATAGGGACAATAACTGAAGCCTACAAGTATCATAATTGGCCAATGCGCTGGGATTCACTGACATTTTCCAGAGAGCATTCTATTCAGGTAACACTATAAATAATCCCAAACAGGCCAAATGCCCCTTTTAAGAGTACTGAATAAATATTTTTATGTTACACATGTTCATGTGTTATTTGTGTCTATATTACTGGTCAACTTTTGAACAGAAATTGCAAGGAGCATTCACCATGTTCTTGAGGATTTAATGTCAAACATTCAGTATAAATTAAATAATTTCTAATGATAATGTAGCTGCTTTATTTAGGAAAATTTTGTGAAAACAACTTAATTATATTTTGGGTTCTGTATTCTTAGTCATCTTTTATGAATGCTTGTGTTCTCTAACCACTGAAATTAAACTGTGGGTAGTTATCATGCCTTTATTCGCATAGAGTCTAGTATGTTCCTGGAAATCAATAAATATTTACTAGTTGAACAAAAACTGACTTCTGTCATTCAGATAGCAACATGGCTAAAATCTTTCCAAAACTTGCATTCATGACCTGGTAGGGTGGGCAGTTATGTGGGTGGCAAAGAATTGCTCAAAGAGTAGAACAAGCAGGACAGAGTTCATTCACTCTCCAAAGGAGGAGAGGGGCCAAACATCAAGAGAGATGTCAGCCCTGAGTTTCTGTCAGGCTGGGCTTTTTAAAGGGTTTTGAAGGATGTGAGAGAGTTGCTGTTGTGTCCATAGGGAGTGGTAGGTGGGGAGGGGTTCGACTTTTGGCCAGGTAGAGCAGGAGGTGGCAAGTTTTTCTAAGGGCCCTGTCTGGGGTTTGTCCAGGATGTGGTTTGCGGTCCAGCTAGAGTATATGTTTTATGGTCTATTTTCTGAGAATGTGGGGTACTGTGACCTAAAAAAAACCAAAAACATTAGGATCAATTATCTGTCAGTTTTATCTGTAAGCATGGCTAGGAAAGGGGCTTTGAATAAAACCATTTTATCCCCTCCTCTCTTTATTTTAAACTATTCCTGATTGAGAAAACTTCCTGCTGAATAAGGTCATAGAGCTGCCCTACATAGCTGCAAAAGAGACAAGAGTGAGGGACATACTGGTAGCAGACTGCTGTGTTCTGAAAGCCAGGGCTTCCTAGGTATGTGACAGATTGTTAATTAAGTTGAGCTTTGGAAAGGGACCCTATATAACCTTTGTTGTTTAGGAAGGTGAAGAGAGTGATGAAGCCAGAAATAGAAGTGGGAAAAGAGGTGCTATAGATGAGAAGTTCATCTACATCTCAGATAAGGGTACTATTTGGGAGGGAGGGAGATTAGAGAGATCTGATGCCAGAGCTTGTCCAAAGAAATGGGGCTATCCTTAAAACCCTATAGGAGAACTATCCAAGTCAACTGTTGGGAGCATCAGGTGTCTGGGTCAGTCCAGGTGAAGGCAAAAAGGTCTTGGGGTTCTGGGGAGATGGGAACAGTGAAAAATGCATTTTTAAGATTTAAGACAGTGAAGTACATGGTGGAGGGTGAAATGGTGGAGAGAAGATTATATGAATTGGGGACAACAGGATGGATGGGGACAAATGCCTCATAGATAATTCTGAGATCCTAAACTATTCTATTTAAAAAAAATCTGGCTTTTTGAATAGAAGGAGTGGAGTATTGCAAGGAGAGTTAGTAGGTTTTAGTTTTGAGGTAAGGAATTTGGAAATGAAGGGTTGTAAGCCTCACACGCCCTCAGCTTTGAGAAGATGTTGGGGTTTTGAAGGAAAACAAGTAAAATCCTTAAGGTATATGGTGATGGGGTGAGTTGAGTAGTCTTAACTGGTTTGGAGATGTCCCATATGGGTGAGAGATCTGAAGTCATAATTGGACGAAGTGAAGTGGGAATAGGGTATGTTGATTCAGTAAGGAGTCCCAAGAATAGGGATTGGGAATGGATGGGGTACAGATGAAGGTAAGTCCCTAGTTTGGTCATGATGTTTCGTCCCAGGAAGGGGACAGGACAGCATGGCCAAACAAGAAAGGAATGGCTAAAGGTTTGATCTCTGAAGGCACATTAGAAAAGCAGGGTAACTGAGGGTTGAGAAAGAATACTGTCAACCCTGACACAGAGATGGAGAAGGAAAAAGAGGGTCTGGAAAATTCTGGGAGAGTGTTGTAGGATGCTCCAGTGTTAATTGCGAGTTGCCCTGATTTGGGCCATGGAGATGACATGTATGGGAGCCTTTGCCAATCCTGGGATGTGTCAGTACCTGTCCTAAAGAAGTCCCAAGAGATCTGCCACCAGAAATATGGCTGATGCCCCCTGTTTGGGCCCCAAAGACAAGTTTGGGGAGCCCCCCCCCTACTTTGTTACTCTTCCAGTGGCTAACCTGCTTACTGGAGGGGATGGGAATTTCAAGTGGTGGTTTTTATTGGGACATTGTTTAGACCAGTGATCAGGCTTACTGCAGGTGTAACAAGCTCTCAGAGAGGGCTTGTGGAATGTTTGGGTTGAGTTAGTAGGTTTAGACTGCTCCTGAATAGCTCCATTAAGGACAGTAGTCTGGAGCTGATAAACCTGAGATCATTTTTTATCTCTTTGTCTCTTTTTATCATTGATTTCATCCTCTCTGCTGTGAAAAACCTTGAAGGCTGGGTCTAGTAGTTCAGATTGAGGGATTTGAAGGCCTTTATATAGTTTTTGAAGTTTTTGTTTGTTTGTTTTGTTTTGTTTTGTTTTTCTAATGTATGGGACTGACTGGGAGATGAAATGCATAGCCAGGATAGATTTTCCTTTGTAAGAGTTAGAATCAAGGTTGGTGAATTTTTGGAAAGCCTCAGTCAGGTAAGTGAGAATAAGGGCAGGGTTTTCATCTGATCTCTGGGTGATCTTTCTTAACCTTTCATATTTGGCCTGTTTAGAAGCTGCTCATTTCATGTCTTCTATAAGGCAGGTGACCATGTGGTATGTTTGACCTTGTTCCAGAGTAGGGCTAATAATTCCAATTGGGCTCAGCTAAGGGAACCACTGCCTTGCTGGGAGCATATTGTGCAGGCTGATTGAAGTTCATATCATCAGCATATTCAGTAGCCTTGGATAAAATTCTGGTCTTTTCTTCTGGGGTGGTACAGGTGGAGAGAATAACATAGAGGTTTCTCAAGGATAAATTATAAGAAAGGATGAGATATTCAAATTGCTTAGTGAACCTGGAGGGATTGGTCAAGAGAAAGAGCCAAGCTTAGATACTATATGATAAAGATCTGGCATGGAGAAGGGAACATGGACTTGAACAATACCCTCTGCTCCAGAGGCACTGGCTGGTAGGAACAAAAGGAGGCTGGTAAGAGTGGCCAGAGCAAGAGTGGATGGGAGAAAGATCAAGATGTGGAGGCAAGATCTGGTTGGTAATGGGGGTTCTGACAGGTCTTGAGGGAAAGTAGGGTAGATGGGGGGATGTGGAGGTGCCAAGGGAAGATTGACTGTGGGCATGTGGAAAGGCAGAGGTTGTTCAGCAGGGTTGAAGTCTGAGTTGGAAGAATCAGGGAGAGAGAGTTGTCTTTTGGGGCAATAGAAGGAGCATATTGTAAGCAGTGTAAAGGTCAGGACGATGATCAATTTCAAAGAAAGCTTTGACATAAGGAACCTCACATCAAATATAGAGGCTATGACAATATACACTCAATTGGAGAAGAGTATTGTGTTTAAGAAAGCCATTCTTTATGGTGACTAACATAATAAAAAATATTATTATTAAAAAAAAAAAAAGAAAGCCATTCTTTGGCCGGACCTCCTGGTCAACTAATTTATATTGGGGCCATGTTGTATTACAGCAGAAAATAGGATATTTGAGCCAAATATCTTGTTCCTATTGGAGGCTTTTGATATTTTTAAGGAAACATCCCAGAGGGGAGTCCTTGGGAAGGGTGGACAAGGTATTGCCCATATGGAAATCTAGGAAAAGGAGAAGAGAGATTTTGAAGACTGGAACAAAGGGAAAAATCATGAAGGGAGACATCTTGACCCAGACTCCCAAGAAGATGGAACCCTGACCAGTATTGAGCCCAAGATAAAGGGGCATTCCCTAAACACAAGGGTTCCTGTGAGGGGAAGGGATTGAGGAACTGTGGAAAGACCCAGAGGTCCCTCCAATGGTTGATGCATTGATTGTTGACTGAGCCAAGTAATGGGGCTTGAACTTGCTATGGGGAATCAGCCAACAACTGATGATTGTTACTAATGCTCAAGATCTCAAAAAGCCCTCCTGAAAATGAAAATTTTGACTCACCCAAGATTAGTTGACAAGGAGATCTGGTTGAGATGGATCCTGATAAGCAGGTAATGTCCAGTCCCCATATATAGGGCCACCAAAATGTTAGGGTAGCCTGGTGATGTGTGTGACACATCAGAATTGCACAAAGAGTAGAGCCATAAGCAGGACAGAGTTCATTCACTTTCCAAGGGGGAGGAGTGGGGCCAGACATCAAGTGAGATGTTGGCCCCAAGTTTCTGTCAGGATGAGCCTCTTAAGGGGTTTGAAAGATGTGTGAGGATTTCCCCATGCCCAAAGGGGGTTGGGGAGGAAGTTGACTCTTGGACAGGTAGAACAGGAGGTGGCAGGTTTTCTGAGGGGCTTTGCCCAGGGCTCATCTAAGATGCAGGTTGTGGTCCAGGTAGAGAATATGTTTTGTAGTTGTGGTCTATTTTCTGAGAATGTAGGGCACCATGACCTAGAAAAACAAAGAGTTTGGGCCAATTACAAGCACCTGTGAGTCTTGTCTGTAAGCTTGGCTTGGAAGGAGTCTTTGAGTAGAATGCCCTAATAATATGGTATAGATAAACTTAGAATGAATAAATTGAGACATTTCATTAGCTAAGTCAGTTCTCTTGGTCAGTTCTTCTATTCTCAACTTCTCAATCTGGTGTACTGGTAGACAAATATCTCTGCTTTTAATTAGCTTTTTATTAAGTGTGGTGTTTGGCTGCATGCCAGGCTTTGGTAGCCTATTAACTAAACAAAAACCACCCTGACTGAACTGTCTTCATCCATTTACCTAATGTTAACTTCCTACTGAATGTATGGTTCTAAAATATGACAAATAAAAAAGAAGTGATTAATCTGCTGTTTATTTTCTCTATCAATAAAAGGTTTAGAAAACGTTGGACCCATGTTTTAGAGGTTTTATAGTTGACAAACACTAATAAATGGTTACTTAACCTATGTTAATCTAATGCCGACATAAAGGGGAACATGTTTTCTCCATCGATGTTGATGCAAATAAAACGTCCTCATCAATATGCTTTTTAAGGTTAGTTTTGCCTTGAAAGGTTCCTAATAACTTGATCATACCCAGAAATCAAACAAATAAAAAATAAATGGTGGAATTGCTTTGATTTTTGATTTCCTGGTTTATCGAGTCATTCCTGAGCAGGATGGTTCTTAGTCTCCAAGTGTTTGAGTTTCTTCCAAATTTTTCCTTGTGGTTGAGTTCCAATTTCAGAGCGTTGTGGTCTGAGAATATGCAGGGGATAATTTCAGTCTTTTGGTATCGGTTGAGACCTGTTTTGTGTCCCAGAACATGGTCTATTCTTGAGAATGTTCCATGGGCATTAGAATAGAATGAGTATTCTTTGGTTCTGGGGTGTAGTGTTCTATATATATCTATGAGGTCCAACTCGTCGAGTATGGCATTCAAAGCCTTTGATTCTTTGCTTAGTTTTTGCCAGGGTGTTCTGTCTATTTCTGATAGTGGAGTGTTGAGGTCCCCTACTATTAATGTATTTTTATCTATATGTCTCTTTATTCTGGTTAAGAGTTGGCTTGTGTATCTTGCTGCTCCCCTGTTGGGGGCATATATATTTATAATTGTCATATCCACTTGTTGAATACTTCCCTTAAGAATAATATAGTGCCCTTCTGCATCTCTAACTATAGTCTGTAGTTTAAAATCCAATTTATCTGATATGAGAATTGCTACCCCAGCTTTCTTTTGAGGTCCATTTGCGTGAAAGATGGTACTCCATCCCCTTACTCTCAGTCTGAATGCATCTTTGGGTTTGAAATGAGTCTCTTGTAGACAGCAAATGGATGGGTCATTTCTTTTTATCCAATCTGCAACCCTGTGGCGCTTTATGGGATGGTTCGAACCATTTACATTAAGACTGATTACTGAGAGTTATGATTTTAATGTTGCCATGTTGCCAGTAAAGTCTTTGTTTGTATTGGCTGTGACTTTCTGTTCTGTATCACTCTTGGGGCCTTTTTACTTTTATAGAACCCCCCGTAATACCTCCTGTAGGGCTGGTTTCGTGGTTACAAAATTGGTTAGTGACTGGCGATTCTGAAATGTCTTTATTTCTCCATCAATATTGAATGAGAGCCTTGCTGGATAAAGGATCCTTGGCTGCATGTTTTTCTCTGAAAGAGCTTTAAATATGCTCCCCCAACCCTTTCTCTCATTCCAGGTCTGTGTAGACAGGTCTGACGTAATTCTGATGCTTTTGCCTTGGTACGTGAGAAATTTCTTTGCCCTGGCCGCTTTCAATACTGTATCCTTGCATCTAATATTTGCGAATTGCACTATGACGTGACGTGGCGTAGGTTTGTCATGGTTGAGCTTGGGAGGGGTCCTCTCTGCCTCTTGGACACGAATGTTTGTTTCCCTTGCTAGATTAGGGAAGTTTTCTGCTACAATTTGTTCAAATATCTCTTCTAGACCTCTGTTTTTCTCCACCCCCTTGGGGATGCCGATGATTCTAACATTGGATCGTTTCATTGAGTCAGTAATCTCCCGTAACCTACATTCGTGGGCGTGGATTTTTTTAAGACCATCTTCTATTTTCATTTTTTCCTCTATTAACCCATCCTCCAATTCACTAACCCGTTCCTCTGCTTCTGCGACCCTGGCCGTCAGAGCCTCTAGTTTTGCCTGCATTTGGCTTATAGAATTTTTAATTTCTGTCAGATTCGCTCTCATTTCTGTCCTTAGGGATTCTATATTCTCAGTAACCTTTTCGTTAATAGTTTTTTCAATTCTACTCATCATTTTGACCATCGTTACTCTGAATTCCATTTCTGATAATTTGGTTACATCCATAGCCATTATTTCTGTGGCAGAGGCCACAGAATCACTGTCTTTTCTTTGCTGGGGGGGGGCTTCTCCTTCTTGTCATTCTGATGAAGAGAGGTTGCGGGGTTTCCAGAGCCCAAATTATTGACTGGGTCCCAGGCCGTGCCCCTTGTTTTATAGGGATCTTAGGGATGTGGGCTTCTTCTTTAAAGATTTTATTTATTTATTTATTTATGTGGCAGCCAACCAGCGAGAGAGGGAATAGAAGCAGGGGAGTGGGAGAGGAAGAAGCAGGCTCCCAGCGGAGGAGCCCAATGAGGGACTCCTTTCCGGAAAGCCGGGATCACGCCCTAAGCCGAAGGCAGGCGCTCAATGACTGCGCCACCCAGGCACCCGGGTTGTGGGCTTCTTAATTTTTCATCCTGCCTTCTGTGTTCTGGGGGAGGGGCCTGCCGCGCCGATACTCAGGCAGCCATGTTTGGGTAGAGTCTCCGCGTCCCCTGCGAGGGGGGATGGGGATGGGCACTCCCTGAGCCGGTTTTTCCAGGCTTTTGTTCTCTGGTGGCTTTCCCTGGCGGTTTGCTGTGCCTCTTCTGAGAGTCAGAGCAGCAGCGGCCAAATTTCAGCCTCTGTCACAGAATAGAGGGATTGCGGCCTGTTCTCTACTAATGTTCTGGCCACTTTAACTCTGTTTCTGTTGGTGCTGCTCAACCCTGCAGCGTCCGGGATGTGCGCCCCACACCCGGCGTCCCAGCCCTCACTTCCAGGGCCGGCGCGTCTCTGTCCTTTGTATTTCTAATGCCGCCAGCCGCCAGCCGCCAGCCGCCCCGCGCGCGCTCCCGGATCTCCCGGTCTCAGTCTGGATCCAGTAAGCGCACCGGGATTCCGGTGTTCCGCGAGATGCCTGGTGGCGCGCACACCCGGCTCACGGTCTCAGTCTGCTGTTTTGCGGGTGCCGTCCGCGAGCCCCGCCCGCTCTCCCGTGCAAGAGGCTACCACTTCCCGGCGCCCGAACACGGCGGCTCCCTCCCCCTTCCGTTTATCTTCCGATATCTGTGCACAGTTTCATGGCTCACCGCTTTGTACCTCAATACTCAGCGCTGGAGATGTTCATTTGTAGAGATCCAGATGCGTCTTCCTGCGTCTCAGGCTGGTTCCGTGGTTGTTTAGGCTGGTCTGGTACCTATCCAGCTCGACTCGGAGGACCGGCTGAAAACGGTGTCTCCTACTCCTCCGCCATCTTAACTCCTCCAATATGTGCCCTCCTTAATACCCATCACCAGCCTATCCCATTCCCCACCCCCCTCCCCTCTGAAGCCCTCAGTTTGTTTCACAGAGTCCATAGTCTCTCATGGCTCATTCCCCCTTCTGTTTAACCCCCTTTTCTTCTTCCCTTTCTTCTTCTACTGATCTTCCTACTTCTTTTGCTCCATAAATGAGTGAAACCATATGATAATTGTCTTTCTCTGCTTGACTTCTTTTGCTTAGCATTATCTCCTCCAGTCCCGTCCATGTTGCAGCAAATGTTGAGAAAACATTCTTTTTGATGGCTGAGTAATATTCCATTGTATATATGAACCACAGCTTCTTAATCCAGTCATCTGTTGAAGGGCACCATGGCTCTTTCCATGATTTAGCTATTGTGGACAATGCTGCTGTGAACATTGGGGTGACTATGGCCCTTCTCTTCACTACATCTGTATCTTTGGGGTAAATACCCAGTAGTGCCATCAAGATAAATAGCTCTGCACAGCCGAGGAAACAGTCAAAAAAACTAAGTGGCAGCCCATGGAATGGGAGAAGATATTTGCAAATGACACTACAGATAAAAGACTGGTATCCAAGATCTACAAAGAACTTCTCAAACTCAATACACAAGAAACAAATAAACGAATCATAAAATGGGCAGAAGATATGAACAGAAACTTTTCCAACAAAGACATACAAATGGCTAACAGACACATGAAAAAATGTTCAACATCATTAGCCATCAGGGAAATTCAAATCAAAACCACATTGAGATACCACCTTATGCCAGTTAGAATGACAAAAATTGACAAGGCAGGAAACAACAAATGTTGGAGAGGATGTGGAGAAAGGGGATCCCTCCTACATTGTTGGTGGGAATGCAAGTTGGTACAGCCACTTTGGAAAACAGTGTGGAGGTCCCTTAAAAAGTTAAAAATTGGCTACCCTATGATCCAGCAATTGCACTTTGGTCTTTTTTAAGAGATTGATTGATTAATTGATTGATTGATGAGAGAGAGAGAGAGAGAGAGAGAGAGCAAGAGCGAATGCATGCACCTGAGTGGGGGCAGGGGCAGAGGGAGAGAATCTCCAAGTAGACTCCCCACTGAGTGAGGCTCCTGACTCCGGCTCTATCCCATGATGCATGAGATCATGACCTAAGATGAAACCAAGAGCTAGATGCTTAACCAACTGAGCCACCCAGTTACCCCTCTAATTTGTTCTTTCCTGGATTGCTTTGGCTATTTGGAGCATTTTCTTGTTCTGCACAAATTTTATGATAATTTTTATATACTATTGTAAAAATTACCATTGAAATTTTGATAAGGATGACATTGAATATTTTGATAAGTTTGAATAATAGGGACATTTTAACAATATTAATTCTTCCAGTTCATAAATACTAGATACTTTCCATTTATTTGTGTCTTCTTCAATTCCTTTGAAGTCTTGTATTTTTCGTTGTAGAGATCTTTCATGTCTTTGGTTAAATTTATTTTTAAGTGCCTTATTGTTGTTGATGCTGTTGAGAATGGAATTATTTTCTTTTTATTTTCAGAAAGTTTATTAGTATATAGAAACCCTACTGATTTTTATATTAATTTTTTATCCTTCAACTTTACTGAATTTATTGATTAGATCTAACAGTTTTCTGTGGGGAATTACTGGTTTTCTATATATAAACTCATGTTATCTGCAAATAGAGACCATTTCACTTCTTTTCCAATTGTGTATCTTTTATATTTTTTATTAACTGATTGCACTGGGTAGGATTCCAGTACTGTAATAAATAGTAATGAAAGCAAACCCCTTGTCTTCTTCCTCATGAAGAAAAGTTATCAATCTTTCACCATTGTTTGTGATGTTAGCTTTGGGTTTGCCGTACATGACCGTTATTATGTTGAAATATGTTTCTATTAAATCTTATTTGTTGAGAGTTTTTATTATAAATGGATGATGAATTTTGTCATATAATTTTTCTGAGTCTATCGAGATGATCATATAATTCTTTTTTCATTCTGTGAGTGTGATGCATCACATTTATTGATTTGTGTATGC
This sequence comes from Ursus americanus, assembly GCF_024610735.1. Lineage (NCBI taxonomy): Eukaryota > Metazoa > Chordata > Mammalia > Carnivora > Ursidae > Ursus > Ursus americanus. Next base: position 80,874,319 of record NC_142131.1, on the reverse strand, counting down.
TGCACTATCCTTGCATACTAGTTATAAATCCCACTTGATCATGGTAGATATTTTTAATGAGTTTTTAATTCTTTTTTATAATATTTTTTACTATGTTATATTAGTCACCATACAGTATATCCTTAGTTTTTGATGTAATGTTCCATGATTCATTATTTGCTTATAACACCCAGTGCACCATGCAATATGTGCCCTCCTTAATACCCATCACCTGCCTATTCTGCATGCTGTATTTTGTTGATAAATTTTGTGTTTATATATATCAGGGATATTTCCCTGTAGTTCTTTTCTTATAATGTTCTTTTCTGACTTTGGTATCAGGGTAATGTTAGCCTCATAAAATAATTTTGGGAGTGTTATTTCCTCTTCAATTTTTTTTGAAAAGTTTGAGAAGATTTAGCATGAATTCTTCTTTAAATGTTTAGTACAGTTCACCCATGAAACTATGTGATCCTGGAATTTTTTCACTGGAAATATTTTATCACAGATTTAATCTCCTTACTGATAATTCTAACATTCACAATTTCTATTTCTTTATGATTCAGTCTTGGTATTTTGTATGTTTTTAATACATTTTCAATTCCCTCTAGGTTATCCTACTTGGTGTATAGCTGTTCATGGTAGATTCTTATATTGTGTTTTTTTTTCTGTTGATTCATTTTATTTATTTCATTTAAATTCAATTAACCAACATATAGTACATCATTAGTTTTTGATGTATTGCTTAATGTTTCATTAGTTCCATATAACACTCAGTGCTCATCACATCATGTGCCCTTCTTAATGCCCATCACCCAGTTACCCCATCCTCGTCTCTTCCACAGCCCTCAGTTTATTTCTTGGAGTCAAGAGTCTCTAATCATTTGTCTCCCTCTCTGATTTCTTCCCAGTCAGTGTTCCCACCCTTCACCTATGATCCTTATTATCTTGTGCATTTCTGTGGAATTAGTTGTAGTGTCTCTGCTTCAATTTATAATTGTGTTGATTTGAGTCGTTTCTCTTATTTCCTTGATTTATCTAGCTATAGATTTGTCAATTTTGCTTATCTACTCAAAGAATCAACTCTTAGTTTTGCTCATATTTTCTATAGTTTTTCTGCATTCCATTTTATTTATTTCTGTCATGGTGTTGCCATCTTTGGGTTCAACTTTTTGGGCCTCGTGGATCTGGGTGTCCACTTCTCCCCCTAGATTTTGGAAATTTTCAGCCATAATTGCTTTAAATATACTTTCTATTCCTTTCTATTACTCTTTTCCTACTGGAATTCCCATAATGTTGATATTATGTCTTTTGACCATGTCTTATAAGTACTGTAGGCCTTCATTATCTTTTTTAAAAATTATTATTCTTGTCTTTTTATTTCTCTAACTGGATAATTTAAAATATCCTCTGGTTTAGGACACTGATTCTTTTTTCTGTATGGTTAAGTCTGCTTTTGAAGCTTATTATTTTATTCTTTGGGTCAGCCATTGTGTTTTTCTGTTCTAGTTTTCTTTTTTGTTGTTTGTTGTTGTTATTTCTCGTTTTATGAACTTCTGTTATTTATGCACTGTTTTTCTAATTGTATTTAGTTGTTTCTATGTTCTTACAGTTTACTAAACTTCTTTAAGAGGATCATATTTAATTCTTTGTATGACCACTCATAGACACCCATTTCTTTATAATCCATTATTGGGATAGGTAATTTTGTTTGTTTGTTACTTTTTTCTTTTTCTTTCTTTCTTTCTTTTTTTTTGGGGGGGTGGTGATGCCATGATTACCTGATTTTTCATGATTGTTGATTTTTTTTATGATAGTTGATTTCTTTCTTTTCTTTTCTTTTTTTTTAAAGATTTTATTTATTTATTCGACAGAGATAGACAGCCAGCGAGAGAGGGAACACAAGCAGGGGGAGTGGGAGAGGAAGAAGCAGGCTCCCAGCGGAGGAGCCTGATGTGGGGCTTGATCCCACAACGCTGGGATCACGCCCTGAGCTGAAGGCAGGCGCTTAACCGCTGTGCCACCCAGGCGCCCCGATAGTTGATTTCTGATGTTAGTATCTGCATGCGATTAAGTAGTATCTTTTTCCAGACTTTGCAAATTCACTTCGGCAGAAACAGTTTTTCAACAATCAGTTCAGTTTGGATTTTTGGACATTTCTGCTAGTAACATTCTTGGGCAGGTAGGGCTTGCTATCAGGGTCTATTCTGGGGAAAGGCTGCTTCCTGAACTTTGAGAACAGTGGTTGGGTGCTGCTGTTGAGAACAGATAGGTAGGATTGCTGATTGGATCCCCGTCTTGGTTTCTGGTCAGCATCACTGTATTTGGGAACTTGGTACTATATTCAGCAACAGTCAGGGCTATGACCAACTGGCAGAACACCAAAATGGAACCCAGGGCCTACATGGCTGGTTGTTTGGAGATTCAACTAAATCAAGACTGTACAACAAAATTCCTGGCAGGTAGAACTTATGTTTTTGTCTTGCAGATGGCAAAAGCCATATGCTGTGTTCTGAGTTCAACTGCCACTCTAAGCAAGGCTGTTGGATGGGCTAAGCAACTTTCCATGTACTTTCCTTAAGTTCCCTACTCAGGTGGACTGAAGGCTCTTTTCAGAAGTGGGTTGGGCTTTAAATCAAATTCCTAAACAGGTAGAGCAGGAAAACTGCCTCCAAGCCTGCCAAGGCTCTTTGTTGTCTTGACTAAAGATGATACATGCTTCCAAATACCCTGGCCAAGTGGGACCACTGAGTCTGTTGTCAGTATAATCATCTCTCCCTATTACACTATCTGCTCAAATATTTTGGATTACACAGTTTTCTAGATGTTCCAGCCAATCTTTCTGCTTGTGTGAAGACTGGAGCTACATTAATTGGTGGGTGGGACTAGATTTAGTTCCTCTGCAAGAGCAGAATGGGAAGACCAGGTCTAAGTGGCTTCCTAAATGTTCCCAGTCAGACTTTCTGGTCCGGAGGTGTATAGGGGTATAATCAGCAATGGGTGAGGCTATGAATTACTTCCCCTCATTGGGCAGAGTGAGAGAACTGACTTATTGACCCCAAAGTTTATTTGCTTGTGGTCTTGACACAAACCAAATCACTCTCCAAGTTCCTTGGGTGAATGGTACCACTGGCTTTACTCTGTGAATATCAGTTCTGCCTACCATACTCTCTGCTTGAATGTTGCTGCGCTATGCAGTTTTAAGGTGTTCCAGCCAGGCTTTCTGGTCAGGCAGGCCCAGGAGCTATACTCAGAAATGGGTCAGGCTGTGACTCAGTTCCCTGGCTTTGGTGGGGTCAGACCAGGCCCCAGATCTAGAAAATCTATTGTTTGAGGTCCTGAATCAGGTAGACCTGTGCCCCAGTTAGTTCCCTGGTTAGGCTGTACCACCATCTTGTCTCTCCAGATGAACGTAACTGGTAGTTGGGACTTCTACTTGGGCACAGCAGATAGGAACTTGGTGTGCTAGTATCTGAGTACTGATTGTTAGTTCCCCACCCTTTTCCGTCATAACCAGATTTTCAGTAATCAAGCCCCATAGCTTCCCCTGTAATCCCTGTGGTGCAAGACCAGTGTGAAAGATCCCCAAAGATGACCTACAAGACTGGAGAGCTGGGTGTCAATCCTTCACTCTGTTTTCCTGCTGGAGGACAATAGATACAGGCGAGCTCTCTTAGTGAGGTGGTGTACTGACCTGGGTGAGGGGCAATGCAGTCAGAATGCAGCTGTTTATCCTACCCTTCTAATGTAGTTTTTCTTATCTCTGTGGTACAGGGGAATGTTTCAGCCTCTCCCCCATGTTGTAAGATTTTCTCAGTGGTGTCCTCCCCATGAATAGTTGTTTCGTGTTCTTGTGAAAGGAACTAAATTGGAAATAACTTACATTGCCATCTTAGTTATATCACTTTCTATAACATTTTAATCAATGTATATATTGCTATAAATGTCCCTTTAGGTTTCTTTTGCAGGATCTCAACGGTTTGGATATGTTGTATTTCCAGTTTCACTTGTTTTGAGATATTCTTTGATTTCACATTTGATTTCTTCTTTTATCCATTGATTGTAAGCTTATTGTTTAGTTTTCACATATTTGTAGATTTTCCAGATTTCCTCATATTGTTGATTTCTATTTTCATACCATAGTGGTCAGAAGTAATACTTGTTATAATTTTCATCTTCCATCTTCTTAAATTTGGTAGGACTTGTTCATGAATTTATATATGATATAACCTGGAAAATGTGTTGTGTGTGTTCAGGAAGAATGTGTATTCTGCTACTGTAGATGGATTGTGATAGATTTGTCTGCTGAGTTATTTTGTTTTAAACAATAGTTTAAGCACAATATTTCATAGTGGTTTTCTGCCTTGACAATGTTTCTATTGTTTAGTGGCTTACTGAAGTCTATTACCATTATTGTATTATTGTCTATTTCTCTCTTTATCTCTTAGAATTTACATAATATATTTGGCTTGTCCCATGTTGGGTGCATATATCTTTACCATTGCCAAATAGTATTGATGGATTATTTCCTGTATATTTGACACTGACCTCTTGTGTGTCTTTATACAGTTTTGACTTAGAATCTATTTTGACTAATATGGCTATAGCTTCCCCTGTTCTCTGGTGGTTTCCATTTGCATGGAATAACTTTTTCCTTCCATTTACTGTGAACCAACAAGTTTTCTTAAAGGTGTAGTGAGTCTTTTTAGGCAGCATATAGCTTAATCTTTTTTTTTCCTTGTCCATTTAGCCACTCCATGCTTATCAATTTAATGTATTTATATTTAAAATAATTATTTATAGTTAAGGACTTACTAATGCTATCTTATTAATTGCTTTCTCCTGATTTATGTTTTCTTTGTACTTTCTTCTCCTTCTATCTTCCTTTGTGAAGAATGATTTTCTATAATGATGTGCTTTGGCTCACTTTTCTTTGTTTTTGTTCATCAACTGTAAATGTTTGCTTTGTGTTTACCTTGAGGTTTACATAAACATAGTATACATAGCTACATCAGTCTATGTTAAGGTAATAACAACTTATCTTGGATTGCATAGAAATGCTCTACATTTTTATTCTCATTTGCCATATATTATGTATTTGATATTATAATTTGATATTATGTTATATTACGTATTTGCCATATATATGTATTTGATATAATATAATCTGATATTACCTTTTTATATTGTGTATTTATTATCAAGTTACAGTTTTATTTATTTTTAAATATTTTTCTTTAATTTTTATGCTAGAGTTAATTGATAACACACAATTGTATTACAATATTAGAGTACTTTCACTTTGAATATGCCATTATCTTTATTTCTTTAAAGATTTATTTATTTATTTGAGAGAGAGAGAGCACACATGCATGAGTTGGAGAGGGGCAGAGGGCGAGAAGGACAAAGAACATCTCAAGCAGACTTCCCACTGAGCGTGAAGCCCAACACTGGCCAATCTCCTGACCCTGAGATCATAACCCTGAGATCATGACCTGAGCTGAAACCAAGAGTTGGTCACCCAAACAACTGAGCCACCCAGAAGCCCCTGCAACTATCTTTAAAATTGACTTTCATGTTTCCAAATGTTTTCCAGTTTCTTATTAGTGTTCTTTTATTTAAACTTGAAGATGTCCTTTCAGTTTTTCTTGTAAGTCAGGGCTAGTGATAATGAACTCCCTGAACTTTTAATTATATATATATTTTTTTGTTAAGTCTTTATCTCTCTGTCATTTTGAAAAACACATTTGGTGGTTAATGTATTCTTGGTTAGCAATTTTGTTTTGTTTTGTTTTGTTTTGTTTACTTTGTTCTTTCCTTTCAACACTTTGAGTATATTACTTTATCCAGCCTGCAAGTTTTCTGCTAAAATATCCATTGATGAGGACACTTTGTATGTATATTTTTTTTCTCTTCCAGCTTTTAAAATTTACTCTGTGTTTGATTTTAACAGTTTTTTATAAGTTAAGTAATAATTTATTATTTAAGTTACTAAATAATAAGCTTGGGGACTCATGAGCTTCATGAACTTGGATTGTTTCCTGCCCCTCTACCTTTATTTTCATTCTGAGATTCAAAAAAATGCATAGTTTTTTTTCAATTGATGATTTCTCATAACTCACATAGGATGTCTTCACTTTCCATCATTTTTTTTTTTTCTATTCTGGCTGGATAATTTCAAACAATCTGTTTTGGCTCACAAGTTCTCTGTTTGATTAGGTCTGATATTAATGTTCTCTTTTGAATTTTTAATTGCATTCATTCTGTATTCTTCAGATCCACAATCTTTCTTTGGTTCTTTCTGTAACTTCTGTCTTTGAAGAACTCACTTTGTTTGTGTATTGTTTTCCTGATTTTATTGAACCATCTTTCGGTGTTTCTTTTAACTCACAGAGGCTTTTACAAGAACGATTTTGAATTATTTATTGGATAAAACAGGGATCTCCATTTCTGTGAAGTTGTACTGAAAAACTATGATGTTCTCTTTGTGGTATGATGATTCCATGAATCTTTATGTTTCTTGATGTCTACATGTGACATCTATACATTTAAAGTACTGGACACTTCTAGTCTTTACTGCCTTGCCACTTCAATGAGTCTAATCTTGGGTTTATTTTCTTAAATGATATACTGGACTTTTCTTGAGGCTACACCCTCACCTAAGTGATAACTACATTTCTGTGTGTGTTTACTTTGTGATTATTTATCAATCATACCTCTTCTAATTTTTGCAATTTTCTGTTGTATATTTTAACATACTTTAATTTAAAAATTATTTTATACATATGGTGGGTATCCTTTCCCCTCATTTAAAAGGGATGCCCAGGGATGTTTCCCAGTAATGTTAACAAATTCCTTTTTTTTATTTTTAATTAATAATATTTTTATTATATTATGTTAGTCACTATACAGTACAGAACACAAATTCCTATATTATATTATTTGTGTTAACTAGATTTTCCCCTTTATTAAAAATATATTCTATTGCTTGGGAAATACAATTATACATTATAATAATTTTAAATTAATTTTAAATTACCAACTGCATACTTGTACAAACCAGATATTGTTTATATTAAATAAAATAATTAAATTAAATTAATTAATAATTAAAATAAAATTAATTAATTAATTAAATTTAATTATTTAATTTTTATTTTAATTAAATATTTATTTTTATATTATTATTTTATTGTTTATTGTTTTTATTTTTTATGATATTGTTTTATATTATGTGTTAAAAGTGAAGGAAAATTCTCCAAATTTTAAATCATATTTAAATTTATTTTCTAGTTTTGATTCTGATTTGCTCAAAGTCCTACCAGTATTTACAGAAGTAATTAGCCCCATGTGAGCTGTGGAAGCTGATGTTCAGAGCAAAGAAAATATTGGCTCTCACTAGCAAGAGGCAAATGGGAGCCTCAGAACTATGTTCTCTGAGTTTTTTCTTGTGTTTTTGTGCCAAATCTTGTCATTAATTGATAAACAATTTCCAAAGAAGAGAAGCATGTGGTACAATGAGCACTTTCTAGCTTATTAATCCTGGTGATAAACTGGGAAAAAATTCCTCTGAGAGTGACATGTTAATAAAACCCATGTTCATTTTCTGTCAGATACCAGCTAGGCTGGTCTACCAAAGACCTGATGATGCATGTTGAAGGGCAGTCATGCCTTCTCTGGTTTCTTTCTACAGGTGAGAGATATGGACATGAAATTAATTGAACTCTTGCTTCCACAGATTTATTTTACTTATACAGAAATTAAAAAGTATATTTATATAATGTAAAAATTGAAATAATGGTTGGTATAAAGTTTAATTATTAAATGCTTTATTAAATACCCAGGAAGTTTTTAGAAATAAAGGAATAATAAGAAAAACTAAAAATATTTAATGTCCAGAAACGAATACAGATTTCTTTTCCCTAGAAAGTGGCAGTACACCTTTGCCAAGTTAGATTTGGAAAAAGTCCTCCTAATAGCTATGATAATAGCATGAAATAAATGTTCAAAACTTCAGATACTGACTGTATACAGAAGTTATTTTCATGAGGCAGGACAATTGTAATGGATAATTTCATGGCATTGAAATGTCATTTGACTATGATTCATAATATACAGCCAGTATTTTTTCATTTGGAATTGCATTAAGTATAGATTGTATTAAACCTGCATACCACATACCTACCATGGTCTTGCCAAATATTTAGCAACAATCTCAGGGAGTTTGCCTTTCAAAATCCGAAAGGCTTAATTTTTGAGTAAATGTTTAAGGTTTATTCTATTCTATTATATCTCCTGGGTTTCTACAATTAAATAAAGACATAAAGCTGATAAATCCATACCTATAGCATCAACTCTTGATTATCTAGCATTGCTTTATTTCATTTTCTTTGATTAGATTTTAAGTTCATTCTGTTATATAGATTTTATTCATTACATAAGAAAGGGCAGGGATCTTCATTTTGATCTATGATGTACCCCAAGCTCCAAGAAGTATCCCTGAGGGGCGCCTGGGTGGCACAGCGGCTGAGCGTCTGCCTTCGGCTCAGGGCGTGATCCCGGCGATCTGGGATCGAGCCCCACATCAGGCTCTTCTGCTATGAGCCTGCTTCTTCCTCTCCCACTCCCCCTGCTTGTGTTCCCTCTCTCGCTGGCTGTCTCTATCTCTGTCGAATAAATAAATAAAATCTTTTAAAAAAAAAGTATCCCTGATATAGAAAATGTGCTAAAAATAGTTGAATAAATGAACACTTTTTAAATTTAAGAAAAATTAGTATGCAAAAATATTTGGGTTTCGGGGCACCTCTCTGGCTCAATTGGAAGAGCATGCAAGTCTTGATCTCAGGGTCATGAGTTTGAACCCCACATTGAGAGAAATTACTTAAGTAAAATTTTAAAAATAATACTTTGAAAAAAATTTTCCCTATCTCCTGGGAATACCAAGTTTGAAGACTTGTAGTAGAAACTGTAGATCAATAGAATTAGGTGTGATTTATAAGCTCACATTTCATACATGTCAAGGATGAAGGTGAAAGCAAAAGAATAAACTAAATTCTTTCCAACACCACCAATTCTGATGTCATTTCTATTTAAATTCTTTTTAAAAATATTATTTATTTATTTATTTATTTGACAGAGAGACAGCCAGTGAGAGAGGGATCACAAGCAGGGGGAGTGGGAGAGGAAGAAGCAGGCTCCCAGCAGAGGAGCCTGATGCGGGGCTAGATCCCAAAACGCTGGGATCACGCCCTGTGCTGAAGGCAGATGCTTAAGGACTGCGTTACCCAGGCGCCCCATCTATAAATTCTTTAATGTTGTAGCTCCTGCAAAGAAAGCATAGCTGGCTTTTGCTAGATTTGTGACAGATAACCATTTTCCTTTTGAGGAAACAGGAGGTATGTGTCATAGGTAGGCATTTGCTTAGTTGTGGAGACGAAAAGACACTTCCTTCCATATTAATTGAAAACTTAGATGTTAAAATGAGGTTTAGGGGGCGCCTGGGTGGCACAGCGGTTAAGCATCTGCCTTCGGCTCAGGGCGTGATCCTGGCGTTGTGGGATCGAGCCCCACATCAGGCTCCTCCGCTATGAGCCTGCTTCTTCCTCTCCCACTCCCCCTGCTTGTGTTCCCTCTCTCGCTGGCTGTCTCTATCTCTGTCAAATAAATAAATAAAATCTTTTAAAAAAAATGAGGTTTAGGATTCTATATTTCAGTTGATACCAAAGTTGTTCTTCTCCTGAACTTCCAGTGTTTAACTGCAATGAGTAGTGATTTTAATAAGTATCCAATAAACTTAGGAAGATAAAATCAGGAAATATATTTGAATATAGCTTAATCTATGTCTCTGGAACTTAGTTTTTGCAGAGATGATGAAACAGCAGTAGAGACAGTCACTTTCTTGATTCCTTAGATAAATTGTGGAGAAACTTTTTTCATGAGCGAAAAAGAAAAAGTATATATAAATTTAACCAAACTCAGAGCTGCCTGCATATAATGGTTCTTTCTAATTTGAAAGATTGTAAAAAATGTGTGAGTATTTTTAAGAACAAGATTATATGCTGTGTATATATTAAGTAGTAAGACCAGTATCAAGAGAGAATAAATAAATAAATAAATAAATAATAAAGATGGTCTTATACTCTTAAATTTATAACCTAAAATTTACATAATTTGCAATCACTTTTACTATCATGTCTACCTTAAATATAGGGAAAATTAGAGTAAAGGAATTTAAGTGATGGAAACAAGGTGATTTATTGGCAAATTTAAAATTAAATAATTAATATTGTTTTCTTACTCTGAGGCCTGTTCTCTCTCCATAATTATCAAACTGGAGAGTTATTTGTTTTCAGTAAGGGGAAATCCTATAATTTATAGTCAATACTTTGATAGCATTATTAAGTGCCCAGTACTGTTATAAGCTCCTTACACAGACTCCACAATAATCTTGAAGACTTGGGTTACTTTGATGCCCTTTGGCCAGTGAGGAACTTGAGGAGTGACTTCCCTGGTGTCATATGGCTAATAAGTGGCAGACCTGGATTTTCACCCAGGCCATTGAGGTACAGATTCTGTCTAAGGATTAGATTAAACTGTACCAGGAGTAAAGGATAAAGTGGCATCTTAGAGTTTGTGATTTTAGAAAACTGGGGAATTTAAACTAGCAAATTGGAGTTGTTTATACCAATGTTAAGTGTCAATTATTTGGGGGCATTCTTTTGTATGTATCTCTCCTTTCTTTGATAATTATTTTAATTTTCTAACACATTATGTATTTAAAAATTTATATTTTCTGACTTTTCGATGTGTGTATGCTAGTAAGTCTCTCTGAATTTAGCTTACAATAACTAACATGCATATTTTAAGATTATAATAATTTATTTCAGGTGGCATTTTGTAGTACAAGGTTTAACAGTTGGGAGGAATGTGATGAATTTTTTTTTTCAGATTTGGGAGGAGATGTGGGCAGGGTTCTGGTGTAAGTTCATCCCAGCCTTGTCATCCTCTTAATATTTAAAGACTGAGATGTGGAAAATTATATGTATTAATTGTCCAAGTTTTGAATAAGAAGCTTATCCTTTGGGGCGCCTGGGTGGCACAGCGGTTAAGCGTCTGCCTTCGGCTCAGGGCGTGATCCCGGCGTTATGGGATCGAGCCCCACGTCAGGCTCCTCCGCTATGAGCCTGCTTCTTCCTCTCCCACTCCCCCTGCTTGTGTTCCCTCTCTCGCTGGCTGTCTCTATCCTGTCGAATAAATAAGTAAAATCTTTAAAAAAAAAAAAAAAAAGAAGCTTATCCTTTGACTTAAAGTAATTTCTTTTTACACATATAATCCACACTTGTAGGAAGACAGAAAATATGATCCAGAAGAAACTGATGTCACTTGAATCTCCATCATCAGTGAAAACGTGGATTTATATCATAATTTCATATATGTATATATATGTTTATATATATACATTAAACTACATATAGTTTTATGTATATATAAATGTATATCTACTTATCACATATATATTATTGATATATATACATATATATGATAAGGAAATTGTAAATGTGTCACCTTTTTTAACTTAATAACAAAACTGTCATACCATGCTCATGATTATAGATCCACCTTACATCCCAATAGTTGCTTGAAATTCTATTGTGAATTCTAATATTAAGAGATAAATTATTTTTATGTGTCCAATTGCAGCTGCTTATATTTCTTTTGCTTTCCTACTATTGCAAACAAGACCAAGGTAAAAATTTTTATATATTGCCCACTTATCTCTTGATTTCCGTTTAAAATTTCCTACCAGCAGAAGTTTATACACATTATTTTTAAGATCCTGATATTCGATCCGTGCTCTCTCAAACAAAAATAATGCCCACTCCCATTCTCATCAACAATTTATGAGCACCACCCCCCCTTAATACTCAATGTTGAAACAACACGGCTGTCAACTAGAGGTTTAATTTGAATAAGATTGGCAGCTCAAAATTCATTTCTATACCCTGTGGCCTGTGCTACAGAAGAGAAAATAACCAGTACTCCAAGCATCTAGCCTGTTGAGGAAGATTTTGGGGCCTGTACTATAGGGAAGAGTCAGAGTGAGTCGAGCTAAAGTTCCAACCATCTAACTTTGGACATCCAATGCCTAGCTGTCCACAGTCAGACCAACAACTTTGCATTGCATAGCCTTACACAACACATGAGTTAGAGGAATGTAACACCAAGTGCACAGTGATTCATACGTATTCCGGGGAGGAAGTGGTGGGAGTTGTTTTTATGGATTCACCAACAAAATCCAGAGATTTCAACCTCGCTGGAAACAGAGGCCAAGAACACCTTGATTTTCCAATGATATTAAACTTGATAACTAACTCTGATCATACTCGAGTAAGGAATAATCATATTGAAAAGTCTGTTATTATGGAACCAATGACCTAAATCAACTGTGGGGAAGCTCTCGGAGTACCTCCACCTGTAGAGAGGTTTTGGTTTAAGAGAGTGATGTATTATGTTAGACACAACTGTAACAGGTTTGAGGTCTGATCGCAGACGTAGCATTTTACTTTAAGTCTTTTTTTAAGTGTTGTTTTTTTTTTTAATTTTTTACAATTTTTTAAGTAGGCTCCACACCCAATGTGGGGCTGAAATCATGACTCCAAGATCAAGAGGCACATGCCCCACAGACTGAGCCAGCCAGGTACCCCTAAAATGTTAAAGACTTATCATTCCTCCCAATTTAGGAACATCAATATCTATTATCTATCTATCTATCTCTCTATCATCTATCTATCTATCATCTATCATCTATCTATCTATCTATCTATCTATCTATCTATCTATCTATATCATCTATCATCTATATGCATGCAGTAGAAAAGGGAAATTATGTTTAAAAAACTTGCTAATTTGGGGCGCCTGGGTGGCACAGTCATTAAGCATCTGCCTTTAGCTCAGGGCGTGATCCCAGCGTTCTGGGATCAAGCCCCACATCAGGCTTCTCCGCTGGGAGCCTTTTTCTTCCTCTCCCACTCCCTCTGCTTGTGTTCCCTCTCTCGCTGGCTGTCTCTGTCAAATAAATAAATAAAATCTTTAAAAAAAACTTGATAATTTAACTCATGGTTTTAGATTTGTAAATCATTGGTAAGATCTCTTTAGTAACATTTCAGTTTATGCCACAATGAGTTAATTTGAGTTCACGCCTTCATGTAATTTTTGAAATGTCTTTGTTGTTTATTCTTCATTCAATTTTAATAGTCTTGTCCTCATGGGTCACTTATTTATTTGTGTTAACTCTGCCACTTCCCCCTGACACACATGGAGGTTTTCTTTCAAATGTGGATCTTCAAAGGAAATATGGTGTCATCTTTACAGAGCTGCATATGTAATGATGGCTATACTGGTGAACCACTGGGAGTAGGACTATTGGATAGGCATTATTATGTCTGCTTGAAGATAAGTAGTTGCCCTCAGCTGTGAATATTCAGCAGTGAGAATTGTGTCTGGTGTTTGGAAGATCATTCCCAAGTTACATTCAGTGAGGACTTTTTTTTTTCTTTTTCTTTTTTTCCTCCCTCTCTTCCCTCACCCCATGGACGTTGAAATAGGAAATCAGATATCTATGGGCAAACGTGATTCTTAGAGATCGCCCAGAAGTTAGCACTTTGTATTCCTGGAAATAATGAACTTCGTTTGTTACTTTGTAACATTGTTGAAAACTTTGACCAGAAATCCAAAACTTTTTTTAACAGGATTATGGTTTTGCAGCCTGTATTAATGTGACTTGTCTTAGACAACTGTAAATATAAAAGATGATTAAAAAGATATTGTACATTAGGGTCAGATGAGTGTAACAGTGGAGAGTATGAAAAACAAAGTCCTGCTACTTGAACCAGGCCCAAATTTGCCACTTGCCCTCCTGTGCCTCAGTTTCTTCAACTGAACAATAGTGATAATTATACTAACTGACCCCATAGAGGTGTTGTGTAAAGTAACTACATCAAAACACTAGAGCATGTGAAGAGATGCTTGGCATAGAGTAAGTATTGCATGGGTCCTGGCTAATTTGTTATTAGCAATATTCCTCAATTATACATGTTTAAAAGCTAATAAAATTATTTATTGGTGTGGCTGCCATAATAAATTACCACTAACTTTAAATGACACAAATTCATTTTCTTTCAATTCTGGAGGTCACAAGTCAAAAAAGGGACATAATAGGCTAAAATCAAGGAGGTCTGTACTCATTTCTGAAGGCCTTGGAGGAGAGTCCTTTTTTTTTTTTTTTAAGCATTTTTCAGATTCTAGAGACCGCTCAATTCCTTGCATCATGGTCCTCTTCATCTTCAAAGCCAGTGTTTGAATCATTTGGATCTCTGTTCATAATACCACATCTCCTCTGGTTTCTGCCTCCCTCTTTTCTACCTCCCACTTATAAGGAACATTGTATTTACACTGAGCACAATAGGACATTCCAGAATAATCTCTCTCTCTCTCTCTCTCTCTCTCTCTCTCTCTCTCTTTCTCTCTCTTTTTAAGTAGGCTCCTTGTCCAGGGTGGAGCCCAACACAGGGCTTGAATTCATCACCCTGAGATCAAGACCTGAGCCAATATCATGACTTGGATGTTTAACCTACTGAGCCAACCAGGCACTTCCAGAACAATCTCCTTTTAATCACGTCTGCAAAATCTGTTTTGCCAAATAAGGGAACATATTCATAGTCTTAGAATTAGGACATAGGGATCTTTGAGTGGGGTATGGACATTATTCTGCCTAGTACAACTGGTTTTATCTATCATTAATTTAAATATATCATAGCTTTGTTAAGTTTAATAAAATACAAAATTTATAGAAACATGTTTTAAGATGCATTTTTTTTTCTGCTAATAGGAGACAGATATAAACCACGGCTAAGAAAAAACATTCACAATGATTTTCTGTCCTTTTGCCTGTATGATTTAGAGTGAGTTCAAACTATGTTATTAGCATCCACAATACAATATCTGGAGGGATAATAACATCTGCAGATACAGTTATCTTGTACACAATAATTGGGACACAATGAATGAACTGCTATTACAGCATGGGCAGATTCAGAAAGGAGAGAAAGAGGTGAGTCCCTTGTGTGCTGAAAATTTGTTCTGATGTCTGACTGTGTCCAAAATAGTATGTTGATTTTAAGTCACTGACAGTGATTATCTCAAATTTGTATATGTGAAACTTCAATGATTAAGATGTAAAATTTGTATTGCTGTTTTATCCTAGAAACTTGTGAAATATTTTTGTTTCCTAGAAATAACTTTCCTATTAGAAAATGTGGGTAAATCCTATCTTATGGCAATTTTATTTTGGTTTGAAGATAAACACAAGGGCCTGGCATTGAATTTTTATTTTTTATGTTATGTTAGCCACCATACAGTACATCATTATGTTAGCCACCATACAGTTTTTGATGTGGTGTTCCATGATTCATTATTTGTGTATAACACCCAGTGCTCATTACAACATGTGCCCTCTGTAATACCCATCGCTGGGCTAATATATTTTTTTAAATTTTCCTTTAGCATATTTTATAGATCATATTCATGTGGATTTTAAAGAAATTTTACAAGAAATGGTTCACTTAAAGGGCAAAAAAAACAAAGCAATTTGCATTTCAGTAAACTATATATGCTTAACAATCATTTATTTAAATAATCAACAAATATTTGCCATGTTCCAGGCATCTTTTATATTCTGGAAGCACACAGTAAACAAAATAGGCAGACTACCTTATTCATATTGAGACTCTTTCAGTGACAGGAGACAAGTACAAAATGAAATGAATATATATGTTAAGTGGTGGAAAAGAATATAAAAACAATAGTCATCAAGAACTATAAGAATAGACCCCTCTGAGAAGGTGGGCTTGAAGCAAAGTCTTGAAGGACATGAGGGTGACAGTCACAGATGTGGGGAGGAGAACCAGGCCTGGGTCACAGCAGAGACAAAAGCTGTGGACTGGAGACACACCCAGAGTGGGGACAAAGGATTGGCAGGGAGTCCATATGGGATTTGCAGCACTGAAGGAAGCAGAAAATGATTTGAAAGGATTAATGTGTTACAATATGGTGTGTCTTGAAGTGAAATATGAAGTTTCATAGTAGAGCTTTGAGCAGGATTTGACCTACTCTGATGTAGATTTTTTTAAAGATTTTATTTATTTACTTGACAGATGGAGAGAGAGCACAAGCCAGGGAAGTCACAGAGGGAGAGGAAGAAGCAGGTTCTCTGCTGAGCAGGGAGCCAAATGTGATGTGGAGCTCAATCCCAAGGCCCTGGGATCATGACCTGAGCTAAAGGCAGAAGTTTAAAAAAACTGAGACACCCAGGTGCCCCTCTGATGTAGATTTTTAAGATCACTTTGCTCTGCTGAGGTTAGACTAAAATTAGACAAGAGAGAGAGAGAGAGCAGGGAGATAGCAGGAAAGCTACCAGAATAACCTAGATGAAATATGGCTGGAGCATTTCCTTTATGAAGTGCAACAAATGTCCTAACCCTTTGTGATGTTGTGTTGCATAACTAATTTAGTTTTGTTGTTGTTGTTGTTGTTTTGTTTTCCTGGCATAAAGCTCCTAAAACTCTCTGAATTTCCTAAATGGAAATAGCTATGTAGATGTCTTTTGTTATTCAAAAAAGACCCTCCTACCACCCCTTAGTTTATGCTAATGAGGTGACTTATTGAAATTTCCTAAGAATCAGGGTTGGTTTCCAGGAAACTAACCAAAATTAAAGGTTTGCAGTTTTTAAACCTCCACCTTTCATATATCCAAGGAGAGGATCTAGAAGTTTCATTAATCACTGATGGCCAGTGATCTGATCAATCATGCCAAAATAATCAAGCACCCATAAAAATCCAAAAGGATGGGGGATTCAGAGAGCTTCTGAACATATGGAGTTGCCAAGAGAATGGCACATCTAGAGAGGGCAATGAAGCTCCCAGTCTTTTCCTGCACATCTTATGTATCTCCTCTACCTTATTGTTCCTTAGTTATATACTAGTCAATATAGTAATTAAAATATTTTCCAATCCAGAAAATTAGTTGAACCCATGGGTGAGGTCATGAAAACCTTCTATTTATAGCCAGTGGTTCTGAAGCTCAAGTGATAAGCTCTATTTGGCCATTGTTATTTGATTTGGGGAACAGTATTGTGGGACTAAGCCCTTAAGCAGTGAGATACTAAGCTATCTTCATGTAGATAGTTTGAGTATTGTATTAAATTGTAGGACACCCAGCTGGTTGTCTGGAGAGTTGGATATTGTTTATTATGGGGAATAAAACCTTACAAATTTGGTGACCAAAAGTGTCAGAGGTAAAATAATGAGAATAGAGGAAACACATACAGGGTGTTTGTTTTTTCCTTTACATTCAACACTTCCTAAATAATTCCTTTTTCTCACCTTTGGCCATTCAAATAATCAGTGAATCAATGAGACTGCTACCAGTATTGACTTAGCTCTACTATAGACTGGACAACATTCTGGATGCCAGAAATTCAGAGAGTGAATAGGAGATATGTTGAACTATAATCCAGGTATAGCAAATACCAACTTTTTTATGCAGTTAGCGTAATCTATGTATTGCAGCATGAACATAAACACAATATAAAAAGTGTTGCTCTCCAACAAAGAGAATAGATCTATAGTTTCTAACTTAAGATGTGCCTCTTGGTCTGTTCCTTTTTCTCTAGCATTTTGCCTTGGAAAATTTCAGCCCAGCCAGTACTCTCTGAGGTGTCATCTCCATTTTAAGTTTCATCCATATTGAAAGTGTCTTCTCTCCTTTTCCTTCCTGGTCTTTGTGGCTTTCTGCTCTGCTGGAGCTGTCATCAACAAAGTCAATGAAGAATATCACTTTATCCTCTGACTTTATCCTCCTGGGGCTTCTGGTGAACAATAAAGCTACAGGAATTGTCTTTGCTGTTATTTTTGCTATCTTTGTGGTGGCTGTAACGGCAAATTTGGTCATGATATTCTTGATTCAGGTGGACTCCCGTCTCCATACTCCTATGTATTTCCTGCTTAGCCAGCTATCCATTATGGACACCCTTTTCATTTGTACCACTGTCCCAAAACTTCTGGTCGACATGGTTTCTAAAGAGAAGACCATTTCCTTTGTAGGTTGTGGCATCCAGATCTTCCTCTACTTGACCATGATTGGCTCAGAGTTCTTTCTCTTGGGCCTCATGGCCTATGACCGATATGTGGCTGTCTGTAACCCTCTTAGGTATCCAGTCCTGATGAACCGCAGGGTGTGTCTCCTTCTGGCTGCTGGTGCCTGGTTTGGTGGGTCTCTGGATGGCTTTCTTCTCACCCCCATCACCATGAATGTCCCCTACTGTGGCTCCCGCAGTATCAACCATTTTTTCTGTGAGATCCCTGCAGTTCTCAAACTAGCCTGTGCTGACACATCCTTGTATGAAACCCTAATGTACATCTGCTGTGTACTCATGTTGCTCATCCCTATCTCTATCATCTCAACCTCCTATTCTCTCATCTTGTTAACTGTCCACCAAATGCGCTCTTCTGAAGGCCGAAAGAAAGCCTTTACTACTTGTTCTTCCCACTTGACTGTAGTCAGCATTTTCTATGGGGCTGCCTTCTACACTTATGTTCTGCCCCAGTCTTTTCATACTCCGGAGCAGGACAAGGTAGTGTCAGCCTTCTATACCATTGTCACACCCATGCTCAATCCTCTTATCTACAGCCTCAGAAACAAGGATGTCATGGGGGCATTTAAAAAGATATTTTCACAATACTCATCTGTTAAAAAAGTATCCACAAGTGATGCTTAAGGATTCAATAAACTGACAATAGGGCTTCCCTTAAGAACATTCTCTATCGTCCTGTTTCAAAGGTGACTATTTGGTCAGCTGTCAAAGATTACTTACAATTGGCAATTAAGAGGATTTATCATGGCTGCTTTCTTGTTACCAGGGGAGGGAACCAAAGATTTTTTGTTAGTTATGTAGATACATTTTAGCTACCTATCAACAATAAGATATTATTACATAGATTAAAGAATTCCCCTGATTCTGGTTCTTGACTCTCAGAGTAAATAAAGGGGAAAAAGTGTATCCTAGAGTTCATAGCAAATCTTTGCAGGTTCCTTTCACACTTAACCCTGGAACACCTTTCAAAGCTAACAAATTTTGTTGCCAATAATTATGTGATTGTTTTTGTATCAATAAAATAAGACAATGTCAATTCACAAGTTACAAAGGATAGAAATCACACAATTTTATTCAGGTCTTTATTTATTGGCTTAGCCTCAGGGGATTTTAACCTCTATGATCATTTTCATAGCACTTGTGTTAAAAAATAGTGACTTTCAAATACTAGGCCAGAGTAAATAGTGAGTGAGCTAAACCGACTGAATATTGAATGTCTAAGCATTACATACCTACTCAAAAGGGATAGACTCTAATATTTAACATAAAAGGGAATTACTGTGCTTTTTTTCCCCACATTATTTTAATAGCAGAATTCTAGGAAATTTAACATCTATAGAAAGAAAATTTACATTGCCCAATTTTGTATGATTCATCAGCAGGACTTGGATGCAATTCAGATTTGTTTGGAGTGAGATGGAAAACTTTTGAAGAATTTTCTGTATAAATATAACTTGATAAGATGTACATTTTTATGTGAACTGTTTTATGCACACTGCCACACTGTGTCTGTAGTGTGGAATATAGAACAGGGAACTAGATTGTATGCAAGAAGACAATTTAGGAATCTTCAAATGAAAGAAAAGAAGGATTGATTTGGGTAGTTACACAAGAGGATTTAGCTCATGGAAAGGATGACTGTTAGGAAAGAAAAATGAAAGATAAGTTAATTGACCTCAAGGGAAAGGAAACTAGGATTTCTACTTACTAAGATTTTGAAAACTTTTAGAATGACAGGATCGAGTAGGAGCAGCCAAGAATTTAGTTGTTGAGAAACTTCTGAAATGTCTGTTAGATATAAGAGAACATTTGGGGTTCAGATTGTAGTTAAGGCCTGAAGGTCTAAATTTGGTAGTCTTCAGAATAGAAAGAATATTTAAAGGCATAGGGTTAGCTGAAACTTAGGTAATAGTAAAGATTTAGCACTAAGGCAACTGTTCAGCTGGAGAGAAAGTGAGACAAGAGACAGCAATTGATGGAGTAAGAAGAAGTAATATCTCAGATAGAAGTGAGGAAACTTCAAAACTGGAATGTAATCAACTGCACTAGATGCTGTTTCTTGTTGTATTACAATGTGAGCTTTGAGTTGGCCACTATATTTGTCAACACAAAGATCAATTATTACCTTAATAAAAGCAATTCCAATGAAATTTTGCTCCAAGAGGATTCAGAGTAAATTAGAAGGGGAGAAAATGGACAGGATGACTAGAGTACAAGAACATTTTTTTTTTTAATGAGAGCAGATAAATGGAGCAATAGCTAGAAAGGGATATGATATCAATGTGTTTTTCTTGTTGTAGAATATTGCAGATATGTTAAAGGGATTAATTTACCCAATCCATTGATAATGGATTAAAAAAAAATGGAGGAAGGTTCTTCCAGAAGATGACCTTTGAGAGAGACAGAGAGCATAGAAACCAATTTAAAAGTAAAGAGGTTGATTTTTTTTTTTTTTGAGTTAGCATGGCCAATTCATTTACTATAGCAGTAAGAAAGGCTGAGCATAGGTGATACAAGTAAGTTCTCCTCTGATTTCTTCTATGTTCTCAGTGTAATTAGAATCAGGGAGAACTTCTACTTGTGAAAGGGAGGAATGATTGCTAAAAATTTGAGAAGAGAAGAAAAACATTTTGGAGACCAGTTGAGTAAATGAATAAATTAGAGATATTAGGATTACAGGGTAGTTTTGGGGTTGATTTATGAACTTAGCATAAGCATGTTTGTCAGGTAGACCAATAAGTGCTGCCTAACAAATAGTAAACACAGAATCTATTACCTACAATTAATTATGGCAACAATTACAAGAATAACAGGAAGAAAACAACTTTTATCACTACTTTTACAAACTTAGCATTTCTTATATGAATAAAATATGTTGTAAACATTTGTTTTTCCAAAGCCTAGAACTTGCAGCATATATTCTTATATGAATAAAATATGTTGTAAACATTTGTTTTTCCAAAGCCTAGAACTTGCAGCATGTATGTTTATAGGGTTTTTTTTTTATTTCAATGGATTGATCTCATGGTAGAATTAAAGGTTTTGAACCAACATTCTTGCCCATGTGGAGCTTATTATATAATATGATATAATTTGGAATCATAAGGTAACATACTGTCTCCTCAACATACTAATTATTCGGTTTATGAGTTAAAGACATCCCCCCCAATACGTCTAGTGTTTAAACTGGTCTTTGTGATGCCTTCTTTGGTGACAAGTTGGATTATCTAATATCCTCAGTGAACAATTTTTCTGTTCCAATATATTTTATTAAAATGTTCAGACTTCTACCATTGCAATATGCCTAATAACTGATTGCTCAGCTTTGAACTGATTTTCTTTTTTCTTTTTTTCTATTCAAGTTAAAATATTTTAAATAACTTCCAACCTATATGCCAGTTTCAGGTGCAAATGAGTGATGTTAATATCACAGGGTGTTTGAATCTTGTCTTTTTAATTTCTGTGTTCTGTATACTTGAACATGGTACCTAAACTCTCTGTACTAAATTTTCCTTTCTTAAGGAAGGATTTCCTATTAAAAATCAAGAAAGGGGAAAGGGTTCTTGCAACAGAGACTTTCTGAGTCTGTGACTGTTGCTTCTTGAGACAATGGCAGTTCTGCTTTTATCATATTTTCACTTAGCATTTTTCTGTGTGTTCCCAGGCACAGTTCTTATCAGCAGTCCCTCTTTATTCATTAAATAACTTAAACTATAAGTACCAAATACAATCAGTTGCAATTGTATCTGGGATATTTATACTTCTCCCTTTTACCCCTTGGCTTGATGATATGTCTTTACAGGGAGAAGAAATCCACAAATTTGATAAAATCCGCAGGGGATTTTTTTTTTTTAGATCTGTCTAGCCCTCCAGTAGGTATTACTAGTGGACCAAATTGGCATCATCCATCTGCCACCTTGTGGATAATTACACATAACATTATTCTAAAACTACAATGTATTTCGTTGGTGTGCTACTTAAAATATGGAGGTTAGGGAAATAAAACAAAAAAAATAAAAATAAAAAAGGAACATCAAAATTTATATTAAGGGTAGTTTTTATTTAAACTCAATTAGCCAGCTATAGACAAGATGGCATTAGAGTAGGGACTGTGTTGAATCTGGTCCCTTGAATTTAGCTGAATATCTATCAAACCATTCTGAACACTCATGGAAACAGCCTGAGATGTAGGAAAATATATCTGCAACTCTATGAGCAGAGTAACAAATGCTTTTTGCAAGGTAGGAGGTGTGGAGTCATGAAGCTGTCCGGAGATATCAAAAGATAAACAGACCAGGGAGGGGGCCTCCATAAGGTGGCTATCTGAAAGAGATATGACATCTGAGCCCGTAATTGGAACCCTTAGAAATCTGCTCCAGTGAGAAACATCACTTTCTTTTTTTTTTCTAATAAATTTTTTTATTATGTTATGTTAGTCACCATACAGTATATCCCAAGTTTTTGATGTAAAGTTCCATAATTCATTGCTTGCACATAACACCCAGTGCAACGTGCAATACATGCCCTCCTTAATACCCATCACTGGCCTATACCAATCCTCTCTCCCTCCCATCTAAAGCCCTCAGTTTGGTTCCCAGACTCCATAGTCTCTCATGGTTAATTCCCCCTTCTTTTACCCTGCCCTTCCTTCCTCCCTTCCTTCTCCTACCAAGCTTCCTACTTCTTATGTTCCATAAATGAGTGAAACCATATGATAATTGTCTTTCTCTGCTTGACTTATTTCGCATACCATTATCTCCTCCAGCCCTGTCCATGTTGGTGCAAATGTTGTGAAAGCATTCTTTTTGATGGCTGAATAATATTACATTGTATTTATGGACCACATCTTCTTAATCCAGTCATCTGTTGAAGGGCATCTCGGCTCCTTCCACAATTTGGCTATTGTGGACAATGCTGCTATGAACATAGGGGTGCATATGGCCCTTCTCTTCACTACGTCTATGTCCTTGGGGTAAATACCCAGTAGAGCAATTGCTGGATCATAGGGTAGCTCAATTTTTAACTTTTTAAAGGACCTCCACACGGTTTTCGAAAGTGGCTGCACCAACTTGCATTCCTACTAACAATATAAGAGGGATCCCCTTTCTCCACATCCTCTCCAACATTTGTTGTTTCCTGCCTTGTCAATTTTTGCCATTCTAACTGGCTTAAGGTGGTATCTCAGTGTGGTTTTGATTTGAATTTCCCTGATGGCTAATGATTTTGAACACTTTTTCATGTGTCTGTTAGCCATTTGTATGTCTTCATCGGAAAAGTGTCTGTTCATATCTTCTGCTCATTTTTTTATTTGATTATTTCTTTACATGTATTGAGTTGAGAAGTTCTTTGTAGATCTTGGATACCAGTCTTTTATCTGTAGTGCCATTTGCAAATATCTTCTCCCATTCCGTGGGCTGCCTGTTAGTTTTTTTGACTGTTTCCTTGCCTGTGCAGAAGCTTTTTATCTTGATGAAGTCCCACAAGTTCATTTTTTCTTTGATTTCTCTTGCCTTTGGAAAAATGTCAAGAAAAAAGTTGCTGTGGCCAATGTCAAAGAGGTTGCAGCCTATGTTCTCCTGTAGGATTTTGATGGATTCCTGTCTCACGTCGAGGTCTTTCATCCATTTGGAGTTTGTCTTTGTGTGTGGTGTGAGAGAGTTGTCAAGTTTCATTCTTTTGCATGTAGATGTTCAATTTTCCCAGCACCATTTATTGAAGAGACTGTCTTCTTTTCACTGGATGTTTTTTCCTGCTTTGTCAAGGATTAGTTGCCCAAAGAGCCGAGGGTCCATTTCTGGGTTCTCTATTCTGTTCCATTTGTCTGTGTCTGTTTTTGTGCCAGTACCATGCTGTCTTTGTGATCACACCTTTGTAGTACAGCTTGAAGTCTGGAAACGTGATGCCCCCAGGTTTGTTTTTCCTTTTCAACAATTACTTGGCTATTCGGGCCCTTTTCTGGTTCCACCCAAATTTAAGGCTGTTTCTTCCAGCTCTTTGAAAAATGTCATCAGTATTTTGTTCGGGTTGGCATTGAAAGTGTAGATTGTTCTGGGTTGCAGAGATATTTTAACTATGTTTATTCTTCTGATCCATGAGCATGGAATATTTTTCCATCTTTTTGTGTCTTCTTCAATGCCTTTCAAGAGTCATTTGTAGTTTCTAGATATAGATACTTTACATCTCTGGTTATGTTCATTTGGAGATAACGTATGATTTTTGATGCTATTGGAAATGGAATGGATTCCCTAATTTCTCTTTCTTCAGCCTCCTTTTTCGTGTATAGAAATGCAACTTATTTCTGAGGATTGATTTTGTATCCCGCCACATTACTGAATTGCTCTATAAGTTCTAGTAGTTGGAGGTGGAGTCTTTTGGGTTTTCTATGTAGAGTATCATGTCATCTGTGAAGAGAAAGAGTTTGACTTCTTCTTTGCCTATTTGAATACATTTTATACCTTTTTGTTGTCTGATTGCTCTTGCAAGGACTTCCAGTACTTTGTTGAATACTAATGGCAAGAGTGGCCATCCTTGTCGTGTTCCTGATCTTAAGGGAAAGGATTCTAGCTTTTCTCCATTGAGAATGATATTTGCTGTAGGCTTTTCATAGATGGTTTTGATGAAATTGAGGAATGTACCTTCTATCCCTACACTCTGAAGTGCTTTAATCAGGAAAGGATGCTCTATTTTTTCAAATGCTTTTTCTGCATGTATTGAGAGCATCATATGGTTCTTGACTCTTTTCTTGTTGATATGATCTATCACATTGATCGATTTGCGAATGTTGAATCACCCTTGCATCCCAGGGATGAATCCCACTTGGTCATGATGGATAATCCTTTTAATGTACTGTTCGATCCTCTTAGCTAGGATCTTGTTGAGAATTTTGGCGTCAATATTCATCAGGGATATCGGTCTATAATTCTCCTTTTTGATGGGGTCTTTGTCTGGTCTGGGGATCAAGGTAATACTGGTCTCATAGAATGAGTTTGGTAGTTGTCCTCCTGTTTCTATTTTTTGAAACAGCTTTAGGAGAATAGGTATTATTTCTTCTTTGAATGTTTGGTAGAATTCCCGGGGAATCCGTCAGGCCCTAGACTCCTATTTTTAGGGAGGTTTTTTTTTTTTTTTTTTAAAGATTGTATTTATTTATTCAACAGAGATAGAGACAGCCAGCGAGAGAGGGAACACAAGCAGGGGGAGTGGGAGAGGAAGAAGCAGGCTCCTAGTGGAGGAGCCTGATGTGGGGCTCGATCCCATAACGCCGGGATCACGCCCTGAGCCGAAGGCAGACGCTTAACCGCTGTGCCACCCAGGCGCCCCTTTAGGGAGGTTTTTGACCACTGCTTCAATCTCTTCATAATTAATTGGTCTGTTTAAAAAATCCATTTCTTCCTGTTTCAGTCTTGGTAGTTTATAGGTTTCTAGGAAGGCATCCATTTCTTCCATGTTGTTTAATTTATTGGCATAAAGCTGTTGATAAAAGTTTCTAATGATCCTTCCTATTTCATCGGTGTTTGTTGTGATATCTCCGCTTTCAACCATAATTTTATTAACTGAGTCCTTTCTCTCTTCTTTTGAGTAACTCTGGCTAGTGGCTTATCGATCTTATTTATTCTTTCAAAGAACCAGCTTCTAATTCTGTTGATCTGCTCTACTGTACTCCTGGTTTCTAATTCATTGATCTCTGCTCTAATCTTGATCACCTACCTTCTCGTGCGAGGGTTAGGCCTGTTCTTCTGTTCCAGCTCCAGCTTCCTGAGGTGAGAATATAAAAACTGCATTTTAGATTTTTCTATTCTTTTGAGTGAGGCTTGGATGGCTATGTATTTTCCGCTTAGGACCACCTTTGCAGTGTCCCATGGGTTTTGGACCAATATGTTTTCATTCTCATTGGTCTCCAAAAATTGTTTAAACTGATTTTTAATTTCCCTGTTTATCCAATCATTCTTGAGCAGGATGATTCTTAGTTTCCAAGTGTTTGAGTTTCTTCCAAATTTTTCCTTGTGATTGAGTTCCAGTTTCAAAGCATTGTGATCTGAGAATACGCAGGAAGTAATCTCAGTGTTTTGATTTCGGTTGAGACCTGTTTTGTGACCTAGTATATGGTCTATTCTGGAGAAAGTTCCATGTGCATTCAAAAAGAACGAGTATTCTGTTGTTCTGGGGTGTAGTGTTCTTTATATATCTATGAGGTCCATCTGTTCTAGGAGATTTTTTTTCTTGCATTTGATTTCTTCTTGAACCCATTGTTTGTTCAGGAGTGTTTTGTTTAATGTTTACATATTTGTGGGTTTTCCAGCTTTTTTTTTTTTAATTTTTGCTTCCTACCATTGTGGTTAGGAAATATATATATATAAACAGTTTTCTTTTTTTTTTATAATGATTTTTTATTATATTATGTTAGTCACCATACAGTACATCCCCGGTTTTCGATGTAAGGCTCGATGATTCATTAGTTGTGTATAACACCCAGTGCACCATGCAATATGTGCCCTCCTTACTACCCATCACCGGCCTATCCCATTCCCCCACCCCCCTCCCCTCTGTAGCCCTCAGTTTGTTTCTCATAGTCCATAGTCTCTCATGTTTCATTCCCCCTTCTGATTACTTAAATTTAATAAGACTTGTTTTCTGTACGATCATGTGTTCTATCCTGAATAACGTTATGTGTACACTTGTGAAGAATGTGCATTCTGTTTCTTTTCAATGGAATGTTCTGTAATATCTGTTAGGTCCATTTGACCTAATATATGGTTTTCTTTTGTTTCCTTTTTTTAAAAATTATGATATGTTAGTCACCACACAGTATATCATTAGTTTTTTGATATAGTGTTCCATGATTCATTGTTTGTGGATAACACCCAGTAGTCCATGGAATACTTGCTGTCCTTAATACCCATCACCAGGGTAGCCCATCTCCCCCACCCTTCTCCCCTCTGAAGCACTGATTTGTTTTCCCAACATCCATAGTCTCTTGTGGTTCATTCCCCCTTCTGTTTACCCCTCCTTTATTATTCCTTTCCTTCTCCTACCAATCTCCCTGCTATTTTTTATTTTCCACAGATGACTGAAACCAGATGATAATTGTCTTTCTCTGCTTGCCTTATTTCACTTAGCATAATCTCCTGCATTCCCATCCATGTTCCTGCAAATTTTGGATAATCATTCTTTCTGATGGCTTAGTAATATTCATTGTATATATGGATTGCATCTTCTTTATCCATTCCTCTGTTGAAGGGCATTTGGCTCCTTCTACAGTTTAGCTATAATGGACAATGCTGCTATGAACATTGGGGTGTATATGGCCCCTCTCTTCACTACATCTGTATCTTTGGAGTAAATACCCAGTGGTGCAATTGCTGGATCACAGGTTAGCTCAATTTTTAACTTTTTAAGGGACCTCCACATTGTTTTCCAGAGTGGCTGTACCAACTTGCATTCCCACCAAGAGTGTAGGAGGGATCCCCTTTCTCCACATCCTCTCCAACACTTGTTGTTTCTTGCCTTGTCCATTTTTGCCATTCTAACTGGTATAAGGTGGTATCTCAATGTTGATTTGAATTTCCCTGGTTTTCATCTGTCATTTCCTTGCTGATTTTTTTTTTTTTTTTTGTCTAGAGGATGTGGTCATTTCTAAAATGGTCTGTTGCTATTTATTTTTCTCTTCTGATTTTTTTTTTTTTTTAGTTTTTGCTTAAATTATATAGATGCTCTATACTGGTTGTGTATATATTTACAATTATATATCTTCTTGATGAATTGGCCTCTTTATCATTATATAATGTCTTTCTTTTTCTCCTGTTATTGTTTTAGCCTTAAACTCGATTTTGCCTCATATAATTATTGCTATCCCTACTTTCTTTTAGTTCTCAATTGCATGGAATAACTTTTTCCATCCCTTCACATTCAGCTTATGTGTGCCTGTAAAGGTAAAGTGAGTCTTGTAGGCAGCTTATAGTTGTGTCTTTTTGTTTGTTTGTTTAAATCCAACCAGGCATTGAGTGACTTTTGGTGGTGAATCAAATCTCTTCACATTAGTGTTTTGTCATGTGAGGAATTACTAATGACATGTTTAAATTACTATCTGATTGGGGTTTTTTAAGTTTTTATTTGAATATTATCATGGAATATTACTCAGCCATCAGAAAATGTCTATTTTAAATCTAATACTATATTGGTTTTGTTTTTGTTTTAGTTAAACTCCCATTAGTTCTTATACAGTGCAATATTAGCTTAAGGTGTACAATTTACTGATTTAACACTTACATAAAAACACCTGCTGCTCATCACAAGTGCTGTCCTTAATCACCATCATTTTTTAACCCATGCTCCCAACCTTCCCTCTGGTAATCATTAGTTTCTAGGGTTAAGAGTTTTTTGGTTTTTTATTCCCTCTCTTTCCCCCCATGATTGTTTTGTTTATTGAATTCCACATATGAATGAAATTATGTGGTATTTGTCTTTCTATGGTTGACTTATTTTGCTTAGCATAATACTTTCTAGCTCCACCCTTGTCATTGTAAATGACAAGATTTCATTCTTTTTTTTTTTTTTTTGTGGGTGATGGATATTAAGGAGGGCATGTGATGTAATGAACACTGCATGTTACTCACAATTAATGAATTATTGAACATTATATCAAAAACTAATGATGTAATATACATTGCCAAATTGAATTTAAATTAAAAAATAGAAACTTTGATTAATGAAAAATAAAAGTAATCCTAAGAATATAATCCCATGTGTATAAGTCATCTTTTATTTCAAAGGCAAGAACACACAAGGAAAGGATATTCTCCTCAAAATGTGTTAGAAAAACTGGATATACAAATAAAAGATGATAAGAGACACTAATTTCACACTTTATACAAAAAACATCTCAAAATGGATTAAAGACTTGAACAAAAGACAAGTTTAAAAGATAAGCAAAGGCTACATTACTTCACTACCTCAAACATAAGAAATGTTAAAGGGAGTTCTTTAAATGAAATAAAAGGGTACTAATTAGTAACAGTAAAACATTTGGAAGTATGACTTATCAGGTAAAAATAAACATACAAAAGTTCAGAATAATCTAATGTAAAGATGGTGAGTTAATCATTTGTAAGCTCGTATGAAGGATAAAAGACAAAACTAGTAAAAAAAATAAGAATTTGTTAAGGAATACAAAGATAAAAAGATGTATATTGTGACATCAAAAGCATAAAAGTTTGAGAGAAGGATAAAAGTATACAGCTTTAGAATGTGTTAAAACTTAAATTTTAGTTGCGTATAACACCGAGTGCACCGTGCAATGCATGCCCTCCTTACTACCCATCACCAACTAATGAATCATCGAACTTTACATCAAAACCCAGGGATGTACTGTATGATGAATAACATAATATAATAAAAATTTTATTATGAAAAAAAACCTTAAATTTTAATGAACTAAAATAGAAAGTTGCTCTTGAAAGCCTTACAGTAATTGCAAAGCAGAAGTTATAATTCATATTAAAAAAAAAGAAAAAAAGAGAGAGAAAGGAATCTAAGCATACCACTACAAAAAATAATCAAATCACACACAAAAAGCAGAATAACTATAAACCAGGGTGAAAACAATTAACAAAATATGTTTAGATGTAAATGAACTAAATTCTCCAATCAAAAGCATAGAGTGATGAATGGATAAGGAAAAAAATTCATTTATATGTTGCCTAGAAGAGACTCACTTCAAATATATTGACTGAAAACAAAAGGAAAAAAAATATTTCATGCAAATGGAAAGTAAAGAAAGCTAGGATAGCTACATTTATATAAGAGAAAATAGACTAAAACAAAGAATGTAGAAAAAGGCAAAGAAGGGCATTATAAATGATAAAGGAGTTAATCCAAGGGAAAATAAAATATTATAAAAATTCTGCATCCAACACATGACAACTTGAATATAAAGCAAATATTAACATACCTAAAGTGAGAAACAAACAATAATTAATAGCAAGGAACTCTAATACTCCCACTTTCATTAGAGTTTAGATCATCCAGACAAAAATATCAATGAGTAAACATTAGCCTTAAATGACAAATTAGATCTGATAAAGTTAACAGATAGATACAGAACATTTCATCCAAAACCACCATACACATTTTTCTCAAGTGCACATGGAGTATTTTCCAGGACAGATCATATACTAAAACCTAAAACAAGTTTTACAAAATTTAAGAAGATGGAAATCATATCAATCATCTTTTATGACTATATGGTATGAAATCAATTACAAAAAGAAAAGTGGAGTGTGCCTAGGTGGCTTAGTCAGTTAAGTGCCTACCTTCTGTTCAGGTCATGATCTCAGGGTCCTGGGATCAAGCCCTGTGTGAGGCTCCCTGCTCAGTGGGAAGTCTACTTCTCCCTCTCCCTCCGCTCCTCCCCCCCCATTCATGTTCTCTCTCTTTCTCAAATAAATAAATAAAATCTTTAAAAAAGAAACTGGAAAATTCACAAGTATGTGGAAATGAAACAATATCTTACTGAAAAAAAAACAATGGATCAAAGAAAAATGAAAAAAGAAAATAAAATTATGGAGATAAATGAAATGGAAATACAACATACAAGGATATATGGGATATATCATGATCAAGTGAGATTTATTCCAGAGATTAAAATATAGTTAATCCTCTGCAAATCAATGTGATAAATTGAATTTACAAAATGAAGGATAAAAATTGTATGATCACTTCAATAGTTGTAGAGAAGCATGTAATAAAATTCAACATCCTTTTATGATAAAAACTCTCAACAAGCTGGGTATAGGTGAAATTTATCACAACATAGTAAAGGCTAGATATTTCAAGTCCATAGTTAGCATCATACTCAGAGGTGGAAACCTGAAATTTTTCCTCTAAGATCAGGAACAAAACAAGGATGCCCACTCTAATTATGCTTATGAAACATAATATTGTAAGAATGTGCCAGAATAATTAGGAAAGAAGAATAAATAAAACTCTAAATCTCAAGGGAAAAGTAAAACTGTCTCTATTTGCAGACAGCATGATTTTATACATACAAAACCTAAGAGATTGAACCAACCAACAAACAAAACTGTTAGAATTAATGAACACATAAAATAGCAGGATACAAAACTTAACACACAAAAATATGTTTCAGTCCTATAACAAAAAAAAAAAAAACAAACAGAAAGGAAACTTATTTTAATAATAATACTTTTATTATATTGTTAGTCACCATACAGTACATCCCTAGTTTCTGATGTAAATTTCCATGATTCATTACTTGCTTATAACACCCAGGACACCATGCAATATGTGCCCTCCTTAATACCCATTGCCAGCCTATCCCATTTCCCCCCCTCCCCACTGAAGCCCTCAGTTTGTTTCCCAGAGTCCATAGACTCTCATGGTTCATTCCCCCTTCTATTTACCCCCCTTTCTTCTTCCCCTTCTTCTCCTACTGATCTTCCTACATCTTATGTTCCATAAATGAGTGAAACCATATGATAATTGTCTTTCTCTGCTTGACTTATTTCGCTTAGCATTATCTCCTCCAGTCCCTCTCATGTTGCAGCAAATGTTGAGAAATCATTCTTTTTCATGGCTGACTAATATTCCATTGTATATATGGACCACAGATTCTTAATCCAGTCATCTGTTGAAGGGCATCACAGCTCCTTCCACGATTTAGCTATTGTGGACAATGCTTCTATGAACATTGGGGTGCATATGGCCCTTCTCTTCACTACATCTATATCCTTGGGGTAAATACCCAGTAGTGCAATTGCTGGATCATAGCGTAGCTCTATTTTTAACTTTTTAAGGGACCTCCACACTGTTTTCCAGACTGGCTGAACCAACTTGCATTCCCACCAACAGCGTAAGAGGGATCCCCTTCCTCCACATCCTCTCCAACATTTGTTGTTTCCTGCCTTGTCAATTTTTGCCATTCTAACTGGTGTAAGGTGTTATCTCAGTGTGGTTTTGATTTGAATTTCCCTGATAGCAAATGATGTTGAACATTTTTTCATGTGTCTGTTAGCCATTTGTATGTCTTCATTGGAAAAGTGTTTGCTCATATCTTCTGCCCATTTTTCGATCTGTTTATTTTTTTCTTGTGTATTGAGATTGAGAAGTTCTTTGTAGATCTTGGATACCAGTATTTTTTTTAAAGATTTTATTTATTTATTTGACAGAGAGAGAGACAGCTAGTGAGAGAGGGAACACAAGCAGGGGGAGTGGGAGAGGAAGAAGCAGCCTCCCATCAGAGGAACCCAATGTGGGGCTCGATCCAAGAACACTGGGATCACGCCCTGAGTCAAAGGCAGACGCTTATGACTGAGCCACCAAGGCACCCCTGGATACCAGTCTTTTATCTGTAGTGTCATTTGCAAATATCTTCTCCCATTCCGTGGGCTGCCTCTTAGTTTTTTTTACTGTATCTTTGGCCATGAAGAAGCTTTTTATCTTGATGATTGGAACTCAATCACAAGGAAAAATTTGGAAGAAACTCAAACACTTGGAAACTAAGAACCATCCTGCTCAAGAATGACTGGATAAACCAGAAAATCAAAAATCAATATAAACAATTTATGGAGATGAACAAGAGTGAAAACACAATGGTCCAAAACCTATGGGACACTGCAAAGGGAGTCCTGAGGGGAAAATATATAGCTATCCAAGCCTCACTCAAAAGAATAGAAAAATTAAAAATGCAGTTTTTATATTCTCACCTCGAGAAGCTGGAACAGGAACAGAAGAACAGGCCTAACCCTCGCACGAGAAAGCAGTTGATCAAGATTAGAGCAGAGATCAATGAATTAGAAACCAGGAGTACAGTAGAGCAGATCAACAGAACTAGAAGCTGGTTCTTTTAAAGAATAAATAAGATCGATAAGCCACTGACCATATTTATTCAAAAGAATAGAGAAAGGATGCAATTTGATAAAATTATGAATGAAAGGGGGAGGTCACAACCATCACCAATGAAATTGGAAGGATCATTAGAAACTTTTATCAATAGCTTTATGCCAATATATTAAACAACCTGGAAGAAATGGATGCCTTCCTGGAACCTATCAACTACCAAGACTGAAAGAGGAAGAAATTGATTTTTTAAACAGACCAATTAATTATGAAGAGATTGAAGCAGTGATCAAAAACCTCCCGAAAAACAGACTCCAGGACCTGATGGATTCCCCGGGGAATTCTACCAAACTTTCAAGGAAGTAATAATACCTAGTCTACTGAAGCGGTTTCAAAAAATAGAAACAGGAGGACAACTACCAAACTCATTCTATGAGACCAGTATTACCTTGATCCCCAGATCAGGCAAAGATCCCATCAAAAAGGAGAATTATAGACTGATATCCCTGATGAATATCAATGCCAAAATTCTCAACAAGTTCCTAGCTAATAGGATCCAACAGTACATTAAAAGGATTATCCATCATGACCAGGTTGGATTCATCCCTGGGATGAATTACAGACAGATATCCCTGTTGAATATGGATGCCAAAATTCTCAACATGATCCTTGCTAATAGGATCCAACAGCACATTAAAAGGATTATACATGATAGCCAAGTAGGATTCATCCCTGGGATTGCCACATTCACAAATCGATCAGCATGATAGATCATATCAACAAGAAAAGAGTCAAGAATGATATGATCCTCTCAATTGATGCAGAAAAATCATTTGACAAAATACAGCATCCTTTCCTGATTAAAGCACTTCAGAGCGTAGGGATAGGGGGTACATTCTGCAATTTCATAAAAACCATCTACGAAAAGCCTACAGCAAATATCATTCTCAATGGGGAAAAGATAGAACCCTTTCCCTTAAGATCAGGAACATGACAAGGATGCCCACTCTCACCATTATTATTCAAGAAAGTACTAGAAGTCCTTGCAAGAGCAATCAGACAACAAAAAGGGATAAAAGGTATTCAAATAGGCAAAGAAGAAGTCAAACTCTTTCTCTTTGCAGATGACATGATAGTCTATATGGAAAACCCAAAGGACTCCACCCCCAAACTACTAGAACTTATAGAGCAATTCAGTAATGTGGCGGGATACCAAATCAATGCTCAGAAATCAGTAGAATTTCTATACATGAACAAGGAGACTGAAGAAAGAGAAATTAGGAAATCCATTCCATTTACAATAGCATCAAAAATCATACGTTATCTCCGAATTAACTTAACCAGAGACATAAAGGATCTATATTCTAAAAACTACAAATCACTCTTGAAGGACATTGAAGAAGACACAAAAAGATGGAAAAATATTCCATGCTCATGGATAGGAAGAATTAACATAGTTAGAGTGTCTAGGCTACCCAGAACAATCTACACTTTCAATGCCATCCCAATTAAAATACCAATGACATTTTTCAAAGAACTGGAACAAACAGCCCTTAAATGTGTGTGGAACAAGAAAAGGCCCTGAATCGCCAAGGAATTGTTGAAAAGGAAAAACAAACCTGGGGGCATCATGTTGCCAGACTTCAAGCTGTACTACAAAGCTGTGATCACAAAGACAGCATGGTACTGGCACAAAAACATACACATAGAGCAATGGAACAGAATAGAGAACCAGAAATGGACCCTCGGCTCTTTGGGCAACTAATATTTGACAAAGCAGGAAAAAACATCCAGTGGAAAAAAGACAGTCTCTTTAATAAATAGTGCTGTGAAAATTGGTTAGCTGCTTGCAAAAGAATGAAACTTGACCACTCTCTCAGACCATACACAAAGATAAACTCCAAATGGATGAAAGACCTCGATGTGAGACAGGAATCCATCAAAATCCTAGAGGAGAGCATAGGCAGCAACCTCTTTGACATCGGCCACAGCAACTTTTTTCATGACACATCTCCAAAGGCAAGAGAAACAAAAGAAAAAATGAAGTTGTGGGACTTCACCAGAAAATAAAAAATTTTAAATTCCATTCATAATTACACCAAAAAGAATAAGATACCATGGAACAAATTTAAACAAATAGCTGAAAGACCTGAAAACCCTAAGAGACTGATGAAAAAATAAAAGAAGACACAAATAAATGGAAAGGTATACCATGCTCATGAATTGGAAGATTTAATATTGTTAAAATCTCCACAATACCTAAAGCAATCTATGCATTAAATGCAATTCCTATCAAAATTTTGTGACATAAACAAAGAATTCTAAATGTTGTATGGAACCACAAAATACCCTGAATAGCCAAAGTAATCTTGAGCAAGAAGGTAAATCTGGAGACATCATCCTCCCTCATTCCAAACTATATTACAGTTACAGTTATCAAAACAGTATGTATTAATGTAAAACAGAAACATTGCTCAATAGAACAGAATAGATTGGCCCCTGGGTGATTCAGTCAGTTATTGTCTGACTCTTGGTTTCAGCTCAGGTCATGATCTCAGGGCTGTGAGATCAAGCTCAACCTTGGCACTGACCATAGAATCTGCTTAAGATTCTCTCTCTCTCTCTCTCCCTCTGCCACCCCCACTTTCTCACTTTCTCTTAAAAAAAAGAAAAGAAAAGAAAAGAAAAGAAAAGAAAAGAAAGAATAGAATAGAATAGAATAGAATAGAATAGAATAGAATAGAAAAAAAGAACTAAATAGAGAGCCCAAAAATGTATCCATGCACACATGGATATATTCATAGCTCCTTTCTTACAAAGGAGCTATGAATATACCATGGGGAAAGGACAATCTATTCAGTTAATGGTGTTAGGAAATCTGGACAGTCACATGCAAAAAAATGAGACTAGTCGACTATTTAGCAGCACTATATACAAAAATTAACTCAGCATGGATGAAAGAGTTCAATGTAAGAGCAGAAATCATAAAATTCCCAGAAGAAAAAAAATAAGCAGCAAGGTCCTTTTTATTGGAATTGGTGATAGTTTTTTTTTTTATTTGACAGCAAAAGCAAAGGTAACAAAAGGAAAAATGAATATGTAGTATTACATCAAACTAATAAGCTTTTTCACAACAAAATAAAACATCCACAAAATGAAAAAGCAACCAACTGTGGGAGAAAATGTTTGCAAATTATATTTCTGAATATCCAAAATATATAAAGGACTAATACAACTTTATCACCACCACCACCATCCCCACAACAACAACAAAACCCATGCAGTCTGATTTAAGAATGGGCAGAAGATCTGAATAGACACTTTGTCAAAGACATATAGATATCCAACAGGTACATGAAAATGACACAGGTGACATTAATCATTATGGAAGTATAAGTTAATACCACTCTAAAATATCACCTCACACCTGTTAGAATAGATAATAAAAAACACCAGAATTAGCAAGTGTTGGTGAGGATGTGCAGAAAATGGAACATTTGTGCATTGCTGGTGGAAATGTAAATTTGGGCTGCTGCTATAGAAAACTCCAGGAATGTTTTTTTAAAAATCAAAATAGATCTACTAAACAATCCAGCAATTCCACTTCTGGATATTTATCTGAAGAAAAAGAAATACTAAATTGAAAATATATACACACCCATAGGTTTATTGTAATATTATTTACAATCGCCAGATGTGGAAACAACTTAAGTGTCCATAGATTTTTTTAAAAATGTTTTTTTAATATAAATAGACATACATAAAATGGAGTATTATTCAACCATAGCAAAGGGAAATTGTCATTTGTGACAATAAGGATAGACCTTGAGGACCTCATGCTAAATGTACTAAGTCAGAAAAAGAAAGACTACTACCATATGATCTTATTCATATGTAGAATTTTTGAAAAGTAATAACAAAATACAGAGAGAAGATTAATTACTACCAGAGATGGATGGTAAGGAAGGTGAAATAGGTGAAGGTGGTCTAAAGGCACAAATTTAAAGTTATAAAATGAATAAAGCATTTAGATGTAATGTACAGCATAGTGACTATATTTAATCATACAGTATTGCATATTTGAAAGTTGTTAAGGGAGTGGATCTTACAAATTCTCATCTTGAGAAAAATATAACTCTGTATGGCAATGAATGTTAACTAATATTATTGTGATGATTATTTTGCAATATATATGAATATTGAATGATTATGTTATACACCCGAAAGTAATATAATGTTATGTGTCTATTATATGTAAAAACTAGACATAAACATAAGCTCTAAAGCTGTAAACCATATAAAGAAAAACTTCAGATTTTGGACATTATACTGGGCAAAGATTTCTTGATACAATACCAACAGCTAAAATAGATGAGTGTGACACCAAACTAAAAGTTCTGCATAAGAAAGAAAAAAAAAAGGTACTAGGGAAGGGGAGAACATATCTGTAGACCTCATTTTACATAAAAGCTTAATATCCAAAATATATAAGGAACTCATATAACTCTATGGCAAAACAAAACAAAACAAAACAAAACAACAACAAATTCAAAATGGGCAAAGGAACTGAGTAGATACTTCTCCAAAGGAGACACACAAATGGCCACAGATATATAAAAGATGACCAACATCATTAATCATCAGGGCAATGCAAATCAAATGCACAATAGAGATCACCTGCTACCTGTTATAATAACTATTAACAACCACAAAAAGAGTAAGTGCTGGTGAGAATGTGGAGAAAAGAAAATCCTTGTATATTGTTGGTTGGAATTTAAACTGATGCAGCCATTTTGGAAAACAACATATAGGCTCCTAAAAAATTTGAAAACATAATTATCATCTGATTCAGCAATCCCAGTTCTGGATGTATATCCACATGAATTGAAATCTAGATCTCAGTAAGATTTGCACTTTCACGTTTGTTGTCATATTATTTACAGTAGCCAATATACAGAAACAAATTAATGACCATCAAACAATGAATGAATGAACAATGTAACAAAATATGGGATATGGTACACAACGGAATATTATTCAGCTTTTAAAACATAAGGACATTTTTTTTGTTTTTTCTTTTTTTGTTTTTTTTTTGTTTTTTTTTGTTAATTATGTATTTTATTATTTTTTAATAATAATATTTTTATTATGTTAGTCACCATACAGTACATCCCTGGTTTTTTATGTAAAGTTCGATGATTCATTAGTTGCGTATAACACCCAGTGCAGCATGCAATACGTGCCCTCCTTACTACCCATCACCAGTCTATCCCATTCCCCCATCCCCCTCCCCTCTGAAGCCCTCAGTTTGTTTCTCAGAGTTCATAGTCTCTCATGCTTCATTCTCCCTTCTGATTATCCCCCCTTTCTTTATCCCTTTCTTCTCCTACTGATCTTCCTATTTCTTATGTTCCATAGATGAGAGAAACCATATGATAATTGTCTTTCTCTGCTTGACCTATTTCACTTAGCATTATCTCTTCCAGTGCCGTCCATGTTGCAGCAAATGTTGAGAAATCATTCTTTTTGATAGCTGAGTAATATTCCATTGTATATATGGACCACATCTTCTTAATTCAGTCATCTGTTGAAGGGCATCTTGGCTCCTTCCACAATTTAGCTATTGTGGACAATGCTGCTATGAACATTGGGGTTCTTTTTTTTTTTTTCTTTTCTTTCTTTCTTTTTTTTTTAATAAGGACATCTTGTCATTTGTAATTACATGGATGGGTCTGGAGGACCTTATACTAAATGAAATATGTCTGACTGAAAAAGACAACACCACATAAGAACCACCACATGTGATTTCAGTCGTATGTGGAAATTAAAAACACACATGAATAAACAAAAAGCAGAATCAGACCTATTAATACAGAGAACAAAGTCGTGGTTGCCAGAGGAAAGAAGGGTGGAGTGATGGGCAAAATGAGTGAAGGGGAGTGGAAGACACAGACTTTCAGTTATGGAATGAATTAGTCACAGGAATAAAAGGCACAGCATAATGAATATAGTCAATGATATTCTAATAGTGTTGTATGGTGACAGATGGTAGTTATAGTTGTAGCATAATATATAAACTTGTCAAATTACATGTTACACAATAGAAACTAATGTATATATAGCATAATATATAAACTTGTCAAATGTATATATATAGCATAATATATAAACTTGTCAAATTACATGTTATACAGTAGAAACTAATGTAACATTGTATTTCCACTATACTCAAATAATTTTTAAAAAAAAATCATTTGGAAGAAAGAAAAATACAAAACAACTATGAAGTTTTAGCCCGTGCCTAGTATACAGTAAATCTCAATAAATGAAAAAAATAAATATGTATTAACATGGTTATAGATTTGTATAAATACATACCTATACACATATATACACATTCATGTGCATGCAAATTACTCATCTAACATCTGTCTTGCTTATAGAGTATAATTCATCATTCATAAATGAAGTTATTTTAGATTTCGTAAGTGTGCCTGATTTTTACACCTTCTGGTTTCAGTCTACAGAACCACCTTTAT
This sequence comes from Ursus americanus, assembly GCF_024610735.1. Lineage (NCBI taxonomy): Eukaryota > Metazoa > Chordata > Mammalia > Carnivora > Ursidae > Ursus > Ursus americanus. Next base: position 80,834,739 of record NC_142131.1, on the reverse strand, counting down.
CCGACACTTTCTGCTCAAAATCTAAAGGTTGATTTTCTTTAATGTTTAATCAGTGACATCAGTTGTTAGCTGGGCAACTCAGAACGTTGCCTAAGATGCTAACTGGTATTTATCTTTAGCTCAAACATACACATATATTGTAGCCATATTTTTATAACTCAAAGTTGGAACCTTTAATCTAGCAAATAATTGCTGTACCAAGCAATTGGAACTTCTTTGAAAACTGACCTGTATAGTGAGAATATACAATCTTTCAAATTTTATGGAAAACAAACTTCTGTGGTTAGGACTTGGTATCAATAATGCCTTACCTTATCCTTTACATTGCAACTTTAAAAAATTTATATTTATAGCACGACAGGATACACTGTAATTGAAGTATAACTACTAACTCTCTGGAAATAATTTAGAAACAATGAGTGGCATCTTCTATCTTTCCCCTGAAGATATACAGTATTAGTGAGTAAATTGTAGCATAAGCAACTGGTTTTCTCTAAAACTTGGTATCACCAAGGTTTCTGTCTAGAGCAAAAATGACAACTAATATTAGCACAAATACACCATTTTTCACTATGGAAAGGACTAGTCATTCCAACAAACTCGAAGTTCATACTTGTTAGCAAATATCCATTTGAACATTACAACCTAGTAGTCTCAAAAATTATTTAACCTTTTGGTGCCTTAGTTTCCTTCCCTGTAATATAAATACCTGCCCTATAGTCAGCAATATTATGTTGCACACATAAAAATTTGTTAAGAAGGTTGATCTAATGATAGGTGCTCCTACCAAAATAAAATAAATTTGTCAACAACAACAACAACAACAACAGCAAAAAGCACATATCTTCCTTAAAGACTTTAAGAGGATTGAATAAGTTAATATATGTAACAACACTGTAACAGTGACTGGCACATAAGTTGAGGGGGGATATATACACATCTCATTTATTTTAGAAGTTAAAGAGTATTAACATATTTTATTCATTCCATTTTACTGCAACAAAAATATTGTAAACTAATTTTCAAATATTGTTTCCTAAACTACTGTAAGATCCTTATTTTATACGCATGAAGAAATTGAGTGTGTCAAGAAAAAAAAAATAGAAGGATTCTCTACTTTTGGAACCACCTGATAATTCACAAGATGTCACAGTTAGTTGTAAATTAGTAAACATGCAATGAAGTCTGTGGTTTTAGGGAACAGATTCAACAACACACTGTTTACACCCCAAAAGCCCATAATTCCACTTGAAATGGTCCATTCCACTTAGAATAACACTATCCAGCTCATTGTCTTCCCACACCTGGGTTCCCATACCTCCATTGTTACTTTTTTCCAATTGATTCCCACTGATTTAACTTTTCTACAATCCAAGTCTGGTCATTTTATTATCATTTGTAAATATCTGGGTCTCAAAAGAACAAGAAATGTGGCTATAAAGTGAATGAGGAAAGAGGTGCTATTGGGACAACTCTCTCCTGCTTGGTCAACCACCTGAACTTTGCTCATAGTGTTCCTTTTCTGTGGCACCATGTCCTTGCCGCTTAAGGAAGAGCCCTGGTCCAAGCCTCCTGTACTCATATGAAGGTAGTATCTACTCACCATTCAATGCTGAGATCTAGGGTGCCCATTGAGCCTCTTTGTTTGGCTGAACTCACATGTCATAGGTGGGTCATGATGAGCTGCACCCTTTCCACATGAGCCTCAAAGCAATTTATCTATTTTATTACAACTCTTTGCACAAACTACACCTACAGATTATCTTCCTTAAAGATATTAGACATTTGTTATTTATATGCTAAATTCACTTAGCTATTAGTTATTTTTTATTATAACTAAGATGTGTTTTTTGAATAAATGAAGGATTGGATGTTTGATGGTCTTCCTCTGCTTGTTTGTATAATAAGTTACATACTTCAGATTTCAGCTCCAATACAACCTTATGCTGGAAATGTTCCTTAAGCTCTCCTTCTTGGGGTTAATGTATTCCCCACAGTACCTTCTACCACAATGTATTCATGATTTCAGAGAGGGAAGAGCCACAGGATGTCTTCAGGATTGGAACCAAAGAACAAAATGGTCCTAATTAAACATAGGCCAACAACTGGATGGTTGCAGTAATGACCAGCCATGTCAACATGTGCATGATTTCCAAGATTTGTTACTTATATTGTCACCATGCAGCAAGGACACATTTTTAAAATAGTCAAAAGTCTGACACTTGTGTTTTATTCTTAAGCAATTTCAAATTTACAGAAAAATAGTATGAATAATAATAGTACAATTAACACTCGTGTACCTTTTGAGTAGATTCTCCTATAAGTTTATACCCCATTTGGTTTATCACCTCTCTCTCCATCTCTCTCTCATCAGTTGCACACCTTATGAACTTTGTTTCCAAATATTTCATTATGTATTTCTTAAGAATATGAATATTCAGAAAAATGTAACATGGATACAATTGTACAAATATTTTGAATCTAGAAATGTAAAAAGGAAGAGCTCTCCAGTACGGGGACAAAATTCCTTCAAAAGGAATGAATAGGTGATGACACATCATGTTATAAGACTCTGAAGAAAAACACTGGCATAAGGTCCTAAAGTTTTAAATTGTAGACTAAGAAAAAAAAAAACATTAGTACAATTTTTCCCTACTTCATAGTTTCCTGTAGGACAGATCCCATATTCAACATCTTTTTTAGAGCCCTTGTGACATCCTTATTCCTAAGACTATAAATTAAAGGATTCAGGACGGGAGTGAGTATGGTATAAAAGGCAGATACAATCATGTCCTTCTCTGGGGTGTGATAGGAAGTGGGGAGCATATATGTATAGATGGCAGCCCCGTAGAAGAGGATGACCACTATCATGTGGGAAGAACAAGTGGCAAAAGCCTTCTTCCGTCCCTCGGCTGATTTCATCCTGTGGATGGTGAAGAGGATGAAAGAATAGGAGCTTGAAATGATTGTCACAGGGATGAGGATCATGAGGACACAACACAGGTACATGAGTGTCTCATAGAGTGAAGTGTCTGAGCAGGAAAGCTTCATTACAGCAGGGACCTCACAAAAGAAATGGTGGATCTCCCGGGAACTGCAGAAGGGGAAGGTCATGGTGACGGGTGTGAGCATAAATCCATCTACAGATCCCAGAAACCAAGAGGAAGACACCAAGAGGAGACACACTCTATGGTTCATGAGGACAGGATAACGGAGTGGATGGCAGATGGCCACATAGCGGTCATAGGCCATTGCAGCTAGAAGGAAAAATTCTGAACCTCCTAGTGTCAGATAAAGAAACATCTGCATCCCGCATTCAGGGGCTGAGATCTTATTCACACCCATGACCTGGTCCATGAGCATCTTGGGCACAGTGACAGAAATATACATCACATCCATGAGAGACAACTGGGTGATAAAAAAGTACATGGGGTTATGCAGATGAATGTCACAGTGTATCAGAAGGATCAGAATGGTGTTTCCAGACAAGGCCATCAGGAAAACCACAAAAATGACCAAACAAAGGAGAGCTGGGTACTTGAATTGACTGAAGAGTCCCACTAGGTCAAAATCTGTTCGTCCAGTATAGTTGACAACCCAAGTGGTGTTCTCCATTGCATTTTATCTGGTGAACCAAGGAGAGCTGTGGAGTTAATGGACCATTCATGGGATATGAGCACCTGAAATAAAGGTTTAGTGAGGGAGGGTGTGTGTGTGTGTGTGTGTGTGTGTGTGTGTGTGTGTGTGTGCATGTGCATGCATGTTTACACATAGCAACCCGGGTGCCAATATGGTGAAATTCCAAGGACCTATAAAGTTTAAGATTATAAATTACCTATAATTGAACAAATTTACTAGAAATCTAAGAATTCACAACTGTGGGTCAAAAATATGATGCCCTTCAACAGATGACTGGATTTAGAAGATGTGGTCCATATATACAATGGAATATTACTCAGCCATCAGAAAGAATGATTACACAACATTTGCAGCAACATGGACGGGACTGGAGGAGATTATGCTAAGTGAAATAAGTCAAGCAGAGAAAGACAATTATCATATGGTTTCAGTCATTTATGAAACATAAGAAATAGGAAGATCAGTAGGAGAAGGAAGGGAAGTATGAAGGGGGGATAAACAGAAGGGAGAATGAACCATGAGAGACTGTGGACTCTGGGAAACAAACTGAGGGCTTCAGAGGGGAGGGTGGTGGGGAACAGGGATAGGCCGGTGATGGGTATTAAGGAGGGCACATATTGCATGGTGCACTGGGTGTTATATGAAAATAATGAATCATGGAACATTGCATCAAAAACTGGGGATGTACTGTATGGTGACTAATATAACAAAATAAAAATTAAAAAAGAAAAAATCAATACAGAACTTGACACATAAATTAAAAAAATATATATCAGTACTTTAATCATTCCACTTCTAGGTATACATTTTCCCCAAAGAAAACAAAAACACTATTTGCACCTTCATGTTTATTTTTTTTTCAAATCCTCAGATGACATTCATTTTTAAAAAATATTTTATTGAAATTCCAATTAGTTAACATATAATGTAATATTAGTTTCAAGTGTAGAGTATAGTGAATCAACATTTTCATACAATCTCTGGTGCTCATCACAAATGTACTCAGTCCCCATAACTGATTTAACCCATCCTCCCAGCCACCTCCATTCTGGTAACCATCAGTTTGTTCTCTATGGTTAAGGGTCTGTTCCTTGGTTTGTCTCTCTCTCTTCTTTTTTTCCCCTTTACTAATTTGCTTTGTTTCTTAAATTCCACATATTAGTGAAATTATATGATATTTCTCTTTCTCTGATATATTTTACTTAGCATAATACTCTCTAGCTCCATCCATGTCATTGCAAATGTCAATATTTCATTTTTATGGCTAAGTAATATTCCATTGTATATTTTTATGTGCAGCCATATGTTTATTGCAGTGTTATTTACAATAGCCAAGATATGGAAACAACTTAAGTGGATAAGGAAGGAATGGTGTCTGTGTACATATAAATGTATTATGTGCATATATATATATATATATATATATATATATATATATATATATATATATATATTATGCCACTATCATAGAGGATGAGATTCTTCTTTTTTACAACTTGGGTGGACCCACAAGGGTATTATGGTAAGTGAAATAAGTCAGACTGAGAACGACAAATATTACATAATTTCACTCATGTGGAATCTAAAATTTAAATGAATAAACAAAAAAACCAGTATGAGTCCTAGAAATATAGAGAAGAAACTGATGATTGCCAGAGGAGAGAATTGTAGGGTGATGGGAACCATGGGTGAAATGGAATGGGAGATAGAGTATTCCAATTATGGAATGAATAAGTCACAGGAATAAAAGACACAGCATAAGGAATATAGTCAATGATATTTTAATAGTTTGTAGGGTGACAGATGTAACCTACACTTGTAAACATAGCATAGCATATAATTTGTTGAATCCCAATGTTGTGTACCTGAAATTACTGCAACATTGTGTGTCAAGTTAATATTGGTAACTTACAGTAAGGTTGCCACAGTTCAAGGTCATGAGATTTCCTGATAATGGATAGTTGTTTATGATTGAGTATGGAAATTTTTGGAATCACTGCCCTAGAAAAACACAGAAAGTGAATCATGGAAAAAAGACAGTAAAGTCTCTTATTTATAGACTTTTTTGTTATGGAAGTCAAAATTGAATCAACCTTTCACTTTTAAAGATCCAGCTGGATTTCTAAAACTCTTAATATATATTCCACATGAGAAAGATTTAGAAAGTAACTGAAACATAACTTGGGGAAATTTATACCAAAAATGTGAACACCCATTGACTCCACAATCAGATTAGGGTGTGATACTCTCTGCTTGTGCAGAGTGATCCATGTATCCACAGGAGTAGATCAGGGCCCTCACCAATGACCAACCCCTTAGATATCCTAGGGACATCAATTTAGGAGCCCAAACTTTGAGGTTGGACTGTGACTGTGGGTCCAGATTATCCTCTATCCACAGTCCCTTTGTCCACTTTATATAGAAACAGGATAATAATGTTAGATCTCAAGTATGATCAGGATTAAATGATGTAACATAATGAAAGTGCTCTGGGAAACAAACTGAAGGCTTCAGAGGGGAGGGGGATGGGGGAATGGGATAGGCTGGTGATGGGCAGTAAGGAGGAAACATATTGCATGGTCCACTGGGTGTTATACGCAACTAATGAATCATGGAACTTTACATCAAAAACCAGGGATGTACTGTATGGTGACTAACATAATATAATAAAAAATATTATTATTTAAAAAATCAAATTAAAAAATACTGAAAGTGCTTAGAACATTACAAGCTGCAGATGAATAAGCACATATATTGTTAAAGAGTTAATATCTATGGTAATTGTTATGTAAAATCTGTGTAAGAGATGGCAGTTACTGTTTGTGTTGTATAATATAAGATGAATTATTTCAGTTTGCCTGTTTTAGTATCTATTCATACACAAGAACTTGGATTTGGCAATTTCTGTAGTCCCAGACTAATATATATTTATATTTATATATTTGTATTTATATATGATATATTTATTATTTTTACTCTTTCCAAACAGCATATCTTTATGGAAAATCTTGTCTTAGTACTATCTAATATAGGCTTCTCCAACTTCATCTACTTAAATTTCCTACCATTTGTTCTAAATCTCAGGAAGAAGAATTCACATTTACAAGATCTTCTTCATTTACAAGACAAGCTTTAGTTGCTTTTAAAAACATAATCTACTTTATTGTCTATAGTAACCAGTTTTTCATCAAAACTGAGATGTAGAGAGCAAAACTGAATAATGCTGAGTTTGTCTCTGACTCTAATACAACTCCCCCTACCCTACCCAATTTGGCTACTCAATACCTATACCTCTGTTAAATGCTGAAGACAAAAGAAAAAAATAAATTTATTACACTGAAGGAGGTCACAGTCCATCTATTCAGGCTAAAATAGTGTGTGTGTGTGTGTGTGTGTGTGTGTGTGTGTGTGTGTGTGCGCGCGCATGTGTGTGTGTGATTAAAAGTAGAATTTTAAAATGGCTCAAAATAAATAAGAAAGAACACTGGAAGTAAAGTGTCCATTCTGAAAAGAATCAGTAATAGCCTCTTTTACATTTTCTTTTCTTTTTTTTTATTCTATTATGTTAATCACCATACAGTACATCCCTAGTTTTCGATCCAAAGTTCCATGACTGACTACTTGCCTATAACACCCAGTGCACCCTGCAATACGTGCTCTCCTTAATACCCACCACCAGCCTATCCCATTCTCCCACCCCCATCACCTCTGAAGCCCTGAGTTTGCTTCCCAGAGTCCATAGTCTCTCATGGTACATTTTCTCTTCTACAGATCAAATCGTTGCAACTTTCCAACTACTGATGTGTTAAATGTTAAATTTTAAAAGTCCTTACTCTAGAAACTACAAATCACTCTTGAAAGACATTGAAGAAGACACAAAAATATCAAAAAATATTCCATGCTCATAGATTGGAAGAATAAACATAGTTAAAATTTCTATGCTACCCAGAGCAATCTACACTTTCAATGCCATCCCGATCAAATGACATTTTTCAAAGAATTGGAACAAACAGCACTTAAATTTGTGTGGAACCAGAAAAGACCCTGAATCTCCAAGGAATTGTTCAAAAGGAAAAACAAAGTGGGGGCATCACGTTGCTGGACATCAAGCTATACTACAAAGCTGTGATCACAAAGACATGATCGTACTGGCAAAAAAACAGACACATAGACCAATGGAAGAGAATAGAGAATGCAGAAATGGACCCTCGCCTCTTTTGGCAACTAATCTTTGACAAAGCAGGAAAAAACATCCAGTGGAAAAAAGACAGTCTCTTCAATAAATGGTGCTGGGAAAATTGGACAGCTTCATGCAAAAGAATGAAACTTGACCACTCTCTCACACCATACACAAAGATAAACTCCAAATGGATGAAAGACCTTGATGTGAGACAGGAATCCATCAAAATCCTAGAGGAGAACGTAGGCTGCAACCTCTTTGACATCGGCCACAGCAACTTCTTTCATGACACGTCTCCAAAGGCAAGAGAAACAAAAGATAAAATGAACTTGTGGAGCTTCATCAAGATAAAAAGCTTCTGCACAGGCAAGGAAACAGTCAAAAAAACTAAGAGGCAGCCCACAGAATGGGAGAAGATATTTGCAAATGACACTACAGTTAAAAGACTTGTATCCAAGATCTACAAAGAAATTCTCAAACTCAAAACACATGAAACAAATAATCAAATCAATAAATGGGCAGAAGATATGAACAGACACTTTTCCAATGATGACATATAAAAGGCTAACAGACACATGAAAAAGTGATCAAATTCATTAGCCATCAGGGTAATTCAAATCAAAACCACACTGAGATAACACCTTGCACCAGTTAGAATGGCAAAATTTGACAAGGCAAGAAACAACAAATGTTGGGGAGGATGTGGAGAAATGGGATCCCTCTTACACTGTTGGTGGGAATGCAACTTGGTGCAGCCACTTTGGAAAACAGTGTGGAGGTCCCTTAAAAAGTTAAAAATAGAGCTACCCTATGATCCAGCAATTGCACTACTGGGTATTTACCCCAAAGATACAGATGTAGTGAAGAGAAGGGCCATATGCACCCCAATGTTCATAGCAGCAATGTCCACAATAGCTAAATCGTGGAAGGAGCCGAGATGCCCTTCAACAGATGACTGGATTAAGAATCTGTGGTCCATATATACAATGGAATATTACTCAGCCATCAGAAAGAACGATTTCTCAACATTTGCAGCAACATGGACGGGACTGGAGGAGATTATGCTAAGTGAAATAAGCCAAGCAGAGAAAGACAATTATCATATGGTTTCACTCATATATGGAACACGAGAGATAGGAGGATTGGTGGGAGAGGGAGGGGAGGAATGAAGGGGGGTAAACAGAAGGGGGAATGAACCATGAGAGACTGTGGACTCTGGGAAACAAACTGAGGGCTTCAGAGGGGAGGGGGGTGGGGGATTGGGATAGGCTGGTGATGGGTATTAAGGAGGGCACATATTCCATGGTGCACTGGGTGTTATGTGCAAGTAATGAATCATGGAACATTGCATCAAGAACTGGGGATGTACTGTATGGTGACTAATATAACAAAATAAATATTATTTAAAAAATAAAATAATAAAATTCCATGATCTAAAAAAATAATAATAAATATATCTTGACTCACAACGAAATAAAATAAAATAAAAGTCTTTAGCAACAAATGTAAAAATAAATAAATATTGACTCTTCTCTCTAGGAAGAATTTAGGAGTGGTTATGATACAGGGTATTTCACTAATAAATTGTGACTTTCAAAACATTATATACTTTTGTAATGATTAAAAAGACTAATTACAATATTCAACTTATTAACATTATCAAGTTCTGGGTTCCAAAGCAGTAGAAAGCACTTAAAATATGTTTGATGCCTTAATATAAATATCCAACAAATCTGCTACATTAAAATATGTTGCATTAAAAATATAAACTTATTCTCATTTTCCACCCCCAGTAGGTAGATGAAAGCTGACCTCCGTGCAAAATTTTAAAGCAGCCCAGTAAAAGAGAAACATACCTGCTTTCTAAGTCAATTTTTGCAGTCAAATGAAGCAAATCTCTGTTGTACTTCAGTAAGTGGAGTCAAGCCACACTGAACAGTCTATCTGGCACACCAAACAGACAATGGAATGCTGTCTATACCATGCAAGATAACAAGCCACCCTGTTCATTCTTATTTTCTCTATCCAGTTGTTTGTGTTTAATGTAAATAAAATAGTGCATATTTAAATTGGGGAATATTAATAATGGTGGTAGGGGCACCTGGATGGCTCAGTGGAAGGGCATGTGACTCTTGATTTTGGGATCGTGAGTTTGAACCCCATGTTGGGTGTAGAGTGTACTAAATACATATATATATATATATATATGATCATTAGATCTATATATATATGATTTATTTAAATTTAAAATAAATTTAAATATGTATTTTTATTTTTCAAATTATCCCCTTTTTTATTTTTATTTATTTTTTAAATATTTTATTTATATTTAAATACATATATATATATATTTATATTTAAATACATATATATATATATATATATGATCATTAGATCTATATATATATGATTTATTTAAATTTAAAATAAATTTAAATATGTATTTTTATTTTTCAAATTATCCCCTTTTTTATTTTTATTTATTTTTTAAATATTTTATTTATTTATTTGTCAGAGAGACAGAGAGAGCACAAGCAGGTGGAACAGCAGGCAGAGGGAGAAGCAGGCTCCCTGCTAAGCAAGGAGCAAATGTGGAACTTGATCCCAGGACCCTGGGATCATGACCTGAGCCAAAGGCAGACACTTAACCAACTGAGCATACCTGTTTCTTTGTTTTTTAATAGTGGTGATAGAATAACAAATCTTTACTTGAAGCTGATGAAAATCCAGAAATTGTTCTATTGTTCTCTATTATTCTATATTTCCTTCCCCAAGAGTCAATGAAGTACTTAATCATCTTTACACCTTTTTACAAATTACACAATTCAAATTCCCAGTATAGACATTTTAACATAAGATTAATAGAAGAGAAAATTCTTTTAAAAAATTATCAGGGTAACTGCCTAGCATCACACAACTCACCTGAGGGAGGATTTGTGTCTCATTCTCAATCAGGTGATAGAACTCAGAGCCAATAATGTTGCCTTCACTTTCTAGAACACGATCTTCCCTCCACAGTCTACAGTTTAGGTACACGCATCACTATCTGTTTCTTATATATATTTGAGATATCTATATCATCTATATCTATCTATCTATCATCTATCTATCTATCATCTATCTATCTATCATCTATCTATCATTTATCTATCTATCATCTATCAATCATCTATCATCTATCATCATCTATATCTATCTATCATCTATCATCTATCTATCTATCTATCTATCATCTATCTATCATCTATATCTATATGAGACATTTGTTTCAGTTTTCTAACTACCAGAAATAATGCCCACTCAAAGTAAAATCAATCTCATTACTTCTGTAAAATTTCAGCTTCAATAAAACAATCATATCATTCAAAAAGTGGCAGGCATGCATATTATTTTGTCCATACATAAATGGAAACCCAAAAGCCATTTCCTAGTACATTGCAATAAGTAACTACTACCTGATTAATAAAAAAGGACAATTAAGAGTACACTCATCTTGATGAGCACTGAGAAATGTCTAGAATTGTTGAATCATTAGATCATACAACTTATACTATTATAACACTGTATGTCAATTATACTTGAATTTTTAAAAATCACATGTGTTTTTCTTCATAAAAATAGATGATAGAGAAAAATTGAGGAAACATGGTCAAGACCTAATACCATGTATCAGAAGGAGAACAAGTCAAAAACATTAATTACCCTTTTGCTTGTGCAGTTCTTTTTATATGATTGAACTCAGCATCAGATGATGGTGCAGCCCTTACCCACCTGGGTAATGGTGTGTGGCCGTGGTTAACTAACAGTATAAAGATTAACAAGAGAGTGACATCATCCTGGTTTTACCATACCCATTAGGGGAGTTGATGAGGTTTGTTGTTGATAAATTCGTTGTGGGAGTTTGCAGTTAAGAGACCTAACAACAACAATGGCAACAACACCAACAAAGGCAATGGGTTTCCCTGTTGCACTCTTCTGGTTCTCTCCTCATATCTTTTTAAAATCTTTTCTTCTTATTATTTTTTAATGATTTTATTTTATTTATTTGTCAGAGAGAGAGAGAGAGAGAGCACAAGCAGGGGGACTGGCAGGATCCCTGTGTGGGGTTCCATCCCAGGACCTGGGATCTTGACCTGAGTTGAAGGCAGATACTTAACCAACTGAGCCACCCATGCATCTCAATCTTTTCTTATTATTAAACTGGCAACCCTAAAAGTATTAACAATAATTTCACATTTCAGTATCACCAGTAAAATCTTATTTGTGAAATAGATAATAGAAAAATATAAAAACACAAACCATTAAAAAGAAAATTTAATCAATATATTGTACATCTAAAATTAATGTAACATAGTATGTCAGTTATATTTCAATAATACAAAATAGTATTTTAAAAAATTTAAAATGAACCATAATGTAATCTCTCAGACAAAAATCATGCTTTTTCTTTTTTTAAATTTTTCATTATGTTTTGTTAGTCACCATACAGTACACCCTTAGTTTTTGATGTAGTGTTCCATGATTCATTGTTTGCATATAACACTCAGTGCTCCATGCAATATAAAAAAAAATGTTTTTTTATTATTAAGTTATGTTATTCACCATACAGTACTTCATTAGTTCCCAATGTAGTGCTCCATGATTCATTGTTTGCACATAACACCCAGTGCTCCATGCAATACATGACCTCCTTAATACTCATCACTGGGCTAACCTATCCCCCCACGCCCCCTCCCCTCTAAAACCCTCAGTTTGTTTCCCACAGTCCATAGTCTCTCATGGTTCATCTCCCCCTCTGATTCCCCCACTTCATTCTTCCCTTCCTTCTCCTAATGTCCTCCATGCTATTCATTATGTTCCACAAATAAGTGAAACCATATGATAGCTGTCTTTCTCTCCTCGACTTATTTCACCTAATCTCCTTAAGTTCCATCCATGGTGATGTAAACGTTGGCTAATCATCCTTTCTGATGGATGGAACTGGAGGAAATTATGCTAAGTGAAATGAGTCAAGCAGAAAAATCATGACTTAAAAGTTAATTTTTGCTTTATTTATTTGTATTATGTTCAGTTAGCCACCATATAGTACATCATAAGTTTTTGATGTAGTGTTAAATGATTCATTAGTTGTGTATAACATCCACTGCTCATCACAGCATGGGCCCTCCTTAATACTCATCACCCAACTACCCCACCTCCACCACCTCCCTTCTGAATCCTCTATTTTTAACATCTTGAGGAAGCTCCATAGTGTTTTCCAGAGTGGCTGTACCAGCTTGCATTCCCAACAACAGTGTACGAGGGTTCCCTTTTCTCCACATCCTCACTAACATTTGTTGTTTCCTGTCTTGTTAATTTTTGCCATTCTAACTGGTGTAAGGTACCTCATTTTGGTTTTGATTTGAATTTCCCTGATGGCTGGTGATGCTGAACATGTTTTCATGTGTCTGTTAGCCATTTGTATGTCTTCTTTGGAGTAGTGTCTGTTCATGTCTTCTGCCCATTTTTTGACTTATTGTTTGTTTTTTAGGTGTTGAGTTTGAGAAATTCTTTATTGATCTTGGATACCAGAGCTTTATTTGTAATCTCATTTACAAATATCATGGGTTACCTCTTAATTTTTTTAAACTATGAATATTTATGAGGTGCAGGGCATGTACCAGGCAGTTGGGATAAACCAGGGAACAAGATAGGAGCAGTTCTTCTGAACCTTTTTCTATATATGTGTTATGGAACTAAGTTGATCATTTTCTCATGCCATCTTTGTGCATGACATCCTTTCTCCAGACAGTGACTATTTTTGTAAGTTCCACTCTGTTGTACTGGAGCCTACTGTGTCCTCCAGGGTTTAAGCCTGCAGATGACTCATCCTAGACCCCTCCAACTTTTTTTTGTCTCTTAAGTGCTATTTTTATTTTTCTAAAGTTTTTATTTAAATCTTAGGGTTTTTAAAAAGTTTTTATTTAAATTTCAGTTAGTTAACAAAGTGTAATATTAGTTTCCTGTGTTCAAAATAGTGATTCAACTCTTCCATACCACACCTGGTCCTCATCACAAGTGCACTTTTAATCCCCATCACCTATTTAACACATCCCTCTGCACTCTCCTTTTGGGTAACCATCAGTTTATTCTCAACAGTTAAGAGTCAGTTTCTTTCTCTCTCTCTCTCTATCTCTTTTGTCAGTCTGCTCATTTGTCATGTGGTATTTGTCTTTCCCTGACTGACTTATTTCACTTAGCATAATACTCTTTAGCTCCATTCCTGTCTTTGAAAATAGCAATATTTCATTCTTTTTTTGTGTGACTGAGCAATATTCCATTGTGTGTGTATGTATATGTGCATATATATATATATATATACACACACACACACATATATGCACATATATACACACATATATATATACTTCCTCTTCTATATCCATTCATCAGTCCATGCACATTTGGCTCTTTCCATACTTTGGCTATTGTTTTTTTTTGTTTTGTTTTTGTTTTTTGTTTTTTTTTTTTATACTTTTAATACCATTTATTTATTTTTTAATTTTTTTAATATATTATGTTAGTCACCATGCAGTACATCTCTGGTTTCCGATGTAAAGTTCGATGATTCATTAGTTGCGTATAACACCCAGTGCACCATGCAATATGTGCCCTCCTTACTACCCATCACCAGTCTATCCCATTCCCCCACCCCCTCCCCTCTGAAGCCCTCAGTTTGTTTCTCAGAGTCCATAGTATCTCATGCTCCATTCCCCCTTCTGATTACCCCCCTTTCTTTATCCCTTTCTTCTCCTACTGATCTTCCCAGTTGTTATGTTCCATAGATGAGAGAAACCATAGGATAATTGTCTTTCTCTGCTTGACTTATTTCACTTAGCATTATCTCCTCCAGTGCTGTCCATGTTGCAGCAAATGTTGAGAAATCATTCTTTTTGATAGCTGAGTAATATTCCATTGTATATATGGACCACATCTTCTTAATCCAATCATCTGTTGAAGGGCATCTCGGTTCCTTCCACAATTTAGCTATTGTGGACAATGCTGTTATGAACATCGGGGTGCATATGGCCCTTCTCTTCACCACGTCTGTATCTTTGGGGTAAATACCCAGTAGTGCAATTGCTGGATCATAGGGTAGCTCCATTTTTAACTTTTTAAAGGACCTCCATACTGTTATCCAGAGTGGCTGTACCAACTTGCATTCCCACCAACAATGTAGGAGGGATCCCCTTTCTCCTCATCCTCTCCAACAATTGTTGTTTCTTGCCTTGTCAATTTTTGTCATTCTAACTGGTGTAAGGTGGTATCTTAGTGTGGTTTTGATTTGAATTTCCCTGGTGGCTAATGATTTTGAACATTTTTTCATGTGTCTATTAGCCATTTGTATGTCTTCATTGGAAAAGTGACAGCATGGTACTGGCACAAAAACAGACACATAGACCAATGGAACAGAATACAGAACCCAGAAATGGACCCTCAGCTCTTTGGGCAACTAATTTTTGACAAAGCAGGAAGAAACATCCAATGGAAAAAAGACAGTCTCTTCAATAAATGGTGCTGGGACAATTGGACAGCTACATGCAAAAGAATGAAACTTGACCACTCTCTCACACCATACACAAAGATAAACTCTAAATGGATGAAAGACCTCAATGCAAGACTGGAATCCATCAAAATCCTAGAGGAGAGCATAGGCAGCAACCACTCCACATCAGCCACAGCAACCTTTTTCATGACACATCTCCAAAGGCAAGAGAAACAAAAGATAAAATGAACTCGTGGGACTTCATCAAGATAAAAAACTTCTGCACATCCAAGGAAACGTCAAAACCACTAAGAGGTAGCCCACAGAATGGGAGAAGATATTTGCAAATGATAGTACAGATAAAAGACTGGTATCCAAGATCTACAAAGAAATTCTCAAACTCAATACGTAGAAACAAATAAACAAATCATAAAATGGGCAGAAGATATGAACAGACACTTTTCCAATGAAGACATATAATTGGCTAACAGACACATGAAAAAATGTTCAAAATCATTAGCCATCAGGGAAATTCAAATCAAAACAACACTGAGATACCACTTTATGCCAGTTCGAATGGCAAAAATTGACAAGGCAAGAAACAACAATTGTTGGAGAGGATGTGGAGAAAGGGGATCCCTCCTACATTGTTGGTGGGAATGCAATTTCATACAGCCAGTCTGGAAAACAGTGTGGAAGTCCCTTAAAAAGTTAAAAATTGAGCTACCCTATGATCCAGCCATTGCACTACTGGGTATTTACCCCAAAGATATAGACGTAGTGAAGAGAAGGGCCATATGCACCCCAATGTTCATAGCAGCTCTGTCTACAATAGCTAAATCGTGGAAGGAGCTGGGATGCCCTTCAACAGATGACTGGATTAAGAATTCGTGGTCCATATATACAATGGAATATTATTCAGCTATCAAAAAGAATGAGTTCTCAACATTTGCTGCAACATGGACGGCACTGGAGGAGATAATGCTAAGTGAAATAAGTCAAGCAGAGAAAGACAATTATCATGTGGTTTCTCTCATCTATGGAACATAAAAACTAGGAAGATCGGTAGGAGAAGAAAGGGATAAAGAAGGGGGGTAATCAGAGGGGGGAGTGAAGCATGAGAGACTATGGACTCTGAGAAACAAACTGAGGGCTTCGGAGGTGAGGGAGGTGGGGGAATGGGATAGACTGGAGATGGGTAGTAAGGAGGGCACGTATTGCATGGTGCACTGGGTGTTATATGCAACTAATGAATCATCGAGCTTTACATAAAAAACCAGGGATGTACTGTATGGTGACTAACATAATATATTAAAAAATATTTTAAGAAAAAGAATATATGACCACCAAGTCAGCATTGCAAGAAATATTAAGCGGAATTTTATAAAAGAATAAAGACCCAGATATTAACAGAGACAATCTATGGAAACATGGATAATTATTATAACTTATTGCTAACAGCTATATGCCAACAATCTAGGTGATCTGGAAGAAATGGATGTATTCCTTGAAAATAACGAACTACCAGGACTGAAGCAGCAATAAACAGACAAGCTGTACAGACCAATAACGAGCAAGGAAATTGAAACAGGAATCAAAAAGCTTCCAAAAAATGAGTCCAAGGCCAGATGGCTTCCCAGTGGAATTCCGCCAAACGTTTAAAGAATAAATCATATCTAATCTACTGAAGCTGTTAAAATAAAAAAAAAAGAAAGAAAGAAGAAAAAAAAAAAAGAAAAAGGAAAAAGAAAAAAAAAAGAAATTGTATGAAAACATCCAAACTCATCCTATGAGGCCAGCATTATCCTGATTCCAAACCAGAGAAAGACCCCATCACAGAGGAGAATTATGGACCTATATCCCTGATGAACATGGATGCCAAAATACTCAACTAGATCCTAATCAATAGGATCCAACAGTACATTAAAAGGATTATTAAACAAGACCAAGTGGGGTTTATTCCTGGGATGTAAGGGTGGCTCAATATTTCTAAATCAAACAACCTGATAGGTCACATTAACAAAAGAAAAGAAAAGAACCATATGATCCTCTCAATTGTTGCAGAAAAAGGATCTGACAAAACACATTATCCTTTCTTGATTAAATCTCTTGAAAGTGTAGGGAAAGAGGGAACATACCTCAATATCATAAAAGCCATCTATGAAAATCCCACAGAAAATATCATATTCAATGGGGGAAAACTGAGAGCTTTTCCCTTAAGGTGAGAACAAGACAGGGATGCCTATTATCACCATTGTAGTTCAACATAGTATTAGAATTCCTAGCCTCAGCAATTAGACAACAAAAAGAAATAAAAAGCATTCAAATAAGCAAAGAAAAAGTCAAATTGTCTCTTCACATCTGACATGATACTTTATGTGGCAAACCCAAAAGACTCTACCACCAAATTACAGATCTCATACAGCAATTCAGCAATGTGGCAGGATACAAAATCAATGCACAAAAATCAGTTGCATTTCTATACACTAACAATGTAATTGAAGAATGAGAAATGAAGGAATGGATTCCATTTACAATAGGACCAAAAACCATAAGATTACCTAGGAATAAAGCTAACCAAAGTGGTAAAGGATCTCTATTCTAGAAACTACAGACCACTTATAGAAGAAATGGAGGAAGACACAAAGTGATGGAAAATACCTCCATGCTCATGGATTGGAAGAATTAACATTGAGAAAATATCTATGCTGCCCAGAGCAACCTTCGCTTTCAAAGCATCCCTATGAAAATACCATCTACATTTTTCATAAAGCTGGAACAAACAATTCTAAAATTTGTATGTAACCAGAAAAGACCCCAATTCATAAGGGGAATGTTGAAAAGGAAAACCAAAGCTGGGGGCCTTGCAATGTCAGATTTCAAGCTTTATCACAAATCTGTAATCATCAAGACAGTATGGTACTGGCACAAAAACAGACACATAGATCAATGGAACAGAATAGAGAGCCCAGAAATGGACCCTCAACTCAATGGTCAACTAATCTTTGACAAAGCAGGAAAGAATACCCAATGGAAAAAAAGAGAGTCTCTTCAACAAATGTTGCAGGGAAAATTGGACAACCACATGAAGATGAATGAAATTTGACCATTCTCTTACACCATACACAAATATAAAGTCAAAATGGATTAAAGACCTCAATGTGAGATAGTAATCCATCAAAATCCTAGAGAGAACATAGACAGTAACCTCTTGGCCACAGCAACTTCTTACAAGACATGTCTCTAAAGGCAAGGGAAACAAAAGCATAAAATGAACTTTTGGAACTTCATCAAAGTAAAAAGCTTCTACACAGAAAAGAAACAGTCAACAAAACAAAGAGGCAACCTACAGAATGGGAGAAGATATTTACAAATGACATTACAGGTAATGGGCAGGTATCTAATATCTATAAAGAACTTCTCAAACTCACCACCCAAAAAACAAATGATCCAGTCAAGAAATGGGCAGAAGACATGAACAGACACTTCTCCAAAGAAGACATACAAATAGCTAACATACACATGAAGAAATGCTCAACTCAAACTCAACACCCAAAAACAAATGATCCAGTAAAGAAATGGGCAGAAGACGTGGACAGACACTTCTCCAAAGAAGACATACACACAGCTAGTAGACACATGAAAAAATACTCAACATCACTAGCCATCAGGGAAATTCAAATCAAAACCACAATGAGATACCCCCTTACACCAGTTAAAATGGCAAAAATTAACAAGACAGGAAGCAAGTGTTGGTAAGGATGTGGAGGAAGGGGAAACCTCTTACACTGCTGGTGGGAATGCAAGCTGGTACAACCACTCTGAAAAACACTATGGAGGTTCCTCAAGATGGTAAAAATAGAGCTACCCTACAACCCAGCAAATGCACTACTAGGTATTTACCCCAAAGGTACAGATAGGGACTAAAGAGATAATTTTACACCCCAAAACACTCTAGATTAAACTTGAGGAGTTGGAGAACAGTTTATCGTGTTAATGGACATCAAAAGAAAGCTGGAGTGGCCATAGTTCGATCAGACAAATAGATTTTAAACCAAAGAGTGTAACAAGAGTTGACAAAGGACACTACATCACAATTAAGGGGTCTATCCATCAAGAAGATCTAATAATTGTAAATATTTATGCCTCCAACAAGGGAGCATGAAAACATAAATCAATTAATAATAAACATAAAGAAACTCTTTGATAATAATGCAAGAAAAGTAGAGGACTTAAACACCCAACTTGCAGCAATAGACATACCATCTAAGCAGAAAATCAGCAAGGAAACAATGCCTTGAATGACGCACTGGACCAGATTAAATTAATACATATATTCAGAGAATTTCATCCTTAAACAGCAGAATACACATTCTTTCTGAGTGCATAGGGAACATTCTCCTGAATAGACCCCATAAGAGGTCACAACTCAGGCCTCAGGAAGCACAAAAGACTGAGATCATACCATGCCTATTTTCACACCACAACACTATGAAACTTGATGTCAATCACAAGAAAAAATTTGGAAAGACCAAAAATACATGGAGATTAAAGAAAATCCTACTTATGAAAGAATGGGTCAACCAAGAAATAAAAGAAAAAATAAATAAATACATGGAAGCAAGTAAAAATGAAAACATAACAATCCAAAACCTTTGGGATTCAGCAAAGGCGGCCATAAGAGGGAAGTAGATAGCAATACAGGCCTTCCTCAAAAGCAAGAAAAGTCTAAAATGTACAACATAACCTTACACCTAAAGGATTTGTAAAAAGAAGAACATAAAACCTAAAACCATCAGCAGGAGGGAAATAAAAAAGATTAGAGCAGAAATCAATAATACAGAAAGGAAAAAAACAAAGCAAAACAGATCCATGAAACTAAGAGCTGGATCTTCAAAGAATTAATGACATTGACAATCCTCTAACCAGACATATCAAAGAGAAGAGAAAAAGGACCCAAATGATTAAAACCCTGAATGAAAGAGGACATATCACAACCAACACCACAGAAATACATACAATTATAAGAAACTATTATGAGTAAGTATATGTCAATATTTCGGGAAATCTGTATGAAATGATAAATTCCTAGAAACATATAAACTACAAAAACTGAAACTGGAAGTAGTAGAATATTTGAATAGCCCTGTAATCAGCAAAGGAATTGAATCAGTAATAAAAAATCTCCCAACAAAGAAGAGTCCAGGGCTGGATGGCTTCCCAGGGAAATTCTACCAAATATTTAAAGAGAGTTAATACCCTTCCTTCTGAAACTATTCCAAAAAAATAGAAATTGAAAGAAAACTCCCAAACTCATTTTATGCGGCCAGCATTATCTTGATCTCGAAACCAGACAGAGACCCCATTATAAAGCAGAATTACAGACTAATATCCCTGATATTAATTATCCCTGATGAACATGGATGCAAAAAATCTCAATAAGATGCTAGCAAATGGAACTCAACAGCACATTAAAAGATTATTTGCAACGATCAAGTGGGATTTATTCCTGGACACCTGGGGTAGTTCAATACCTGCAAATCAACATGATACACCACATGAATAAAAGAAAAGAAAGAACCATATGAACCTCTCAATAGATGCAGAAAATTCATTTGACAAAATACAGCATCCATTCTTGATAAAAAAAAAAAAACCTTCACGAAAGTAGGGATACAAGGAACATACCACAACATCATAAATGCCATATATGAAAGATCCACAGTTCATATCATCCTCGATGGGGAAACATTCGAACTTTTCCCCTAAGGGCAGGACCATGACAGGGATTTCCACTCTCACCATGTTGTTCAACATAGTACTGGAAGTCCTAACCTCAGCAATCAGACAACAAAAAGAAATAAAAGGCAAACAAATTGGTTTGGAAGATGTCAAACTTTCACTCATTACAGAAGACAAGATACTCTATGTAGAAAACCCAAAAGACTCCACCAAAAATTTAGTGGAACTGATACGTGAATCCAGGAAAGTTGCAGAATATAAAATCAACATAGAGAAATTTATTGTATTTCTCTACACCAATGATGAAGCAGCACAAAGATGAATTAAGGAATCAGCACCATTTATGGTTACACCAAAATAAATAAATACATAAATAAGATATCTTGGAGTAAACCTAACCAAAAAGTTGAAAGAATTTTGTTCTCTGAAAACTATAAAACATTAATGAAAGAAATTAAAGATGGCACAAAGAAGTGGAATAACATTGCATGCTCATGGATTGGAAGAATAAATATTGTTAAAATTCCTATACTACCCAAAGCAAACTACACATTTAATGAAATCCTTATCAAAATACTACCAGCACTTTTTGCTGAGCTAGAACAAAGTATTCTAAAATTTTTATGGAATCACAAAAGCCCTGAATAGCCAAAGCAACCTTGAAAAAAAATCCTATAGGCATCACAGTTCTGGACTTCAAGTGCAGTGATCAAAACAGCATGGTACTGGCACAAAATTGATACATAGATAAGTGGAACAGATTAGAAAAGCCAAAAATGAACCCACAATTATATGATCAATTAGTCTTCAGCAGAGCAGGAAAGAATATGTAATGCTGAAAAAGAGACTCTTCAAAAAATGATGTTGGGACAACTGGACAGTAATGTACAAATGAATGAATCTGGACCGCTTTTGATACCATATACAAAAATAAATTCAAAATGGATAGAAGACCTAAATATGTGACATAAAACCATAAATATCCTAGAGGAGAACACAGGCTATCATCTCTTTGACACTGGCCATAGCAATTTATTTCTAATTATGTCTCCAATAGAAAGAGAAGCAAAATCATAAATAACTGAGACTTAATCAAAATTAAAACCTTCTGCACATTAAAAAAAATAATCAAAAAAAGTAAACTGTGGAATGGGAGAAGATATTTGCAAATGACATCAGATAAAGGGCTAGTATCTAAAATCTATAAAGAAAATAACAAATTCAACACCCCCAAAAAAATAACTCAGTTAAAAAATGGGCAGAAGACATGAATAGGCATTTTTCCAACGAAGACATACAGATAGCCAACAGGCACATGAAAAGATGCTCAACATCATTCATCATCAAGGAATTACAAATCAAAAATACTATTAGATATCACCTCGCACATGTCAGAATGCCTAAAATTAACAACACAGAAACAACAGGTGCTGGTAGTATGTGGAGAAAGGGGAACCCTCTTGCCCTGCTGATGGGAATGCAAACTGGTGCATCTACCCTGGAAAGCAGTATGAAAATTATTCAAAAATCAAAAATAGAAGTACTGTGTGATCCAGCAATTGCACTACTAGGTTTTACCCAAAGAATACAATAATTCTAATCCAAAGGGCACATGCATCCTAATGTTCATAGCAGTATTATGCACTACAGCCAAATTATGGAAACAGCCCAAGTGTCCATCAACTGATGCATGGATAAAGAAGTGGTATATATATATTAAATAGGATATTACTCAGCCATAACAAAGAATGAAATCTTGTTATTTGCAACTATGTGGATGGGGCTAGTGAGTATTATGGTAAGCAAAATAAGTCAGTCAGAGAAAGACAAATACCATATGATTTCACTCATGTGGAATTAAAGTAATGAAAGAAAAGAGCATAAGGAAAAAAAAACGAGAGAGAGAGAGAGAGGCAAACCATGAAACAGATTCTTAACTATAGAGATGAAACTGAGAGTTACCAGAGGGGAACTGGTTGGGGAATGGGTTAAATAGGTAATGGAGATTAAGGAATACACTTCTGATAAGCACTGAGTGTTGTATGGAAGTTTTGAATCACTATATTGTATACCCGAACCTAATTTGCACTGCATATTAACTAACTGGAATTTAAATAAAAACTCAAAAAAAATAATAGGAGACTTTAACACTTCATGCACATCAATGACTAGACCATACAAATAGAAAATACACAAGAAAGCAGTGGCTTTGAATGACAAATTGGAACAGATGGAACTAATAGATACTTTCAGAACTTTTTATCCTCAAATAGCAGAATACACATTCTTTTCAAGTGCACATAAGACATTCTCCAGAACAGATCACTTGTTAGGCCACAAAACAAGAAAAAAATCTCAAAAAATACTGAAGTTGTACCGTGCATGCATCTTTTCTAACCTCATTGTTGTGAAATTGGATATCAACTGCAAAATATCTAAAAGACCACAAAAATATGGAAGTTAAATAATATGCTACTAAACAATGAAAGCAAAGATGAAATGAGAAAAATGATTGAATACAAATGAAAATAAAAACACAACAGCCCAAAATCTTTAGGATGTAGCAAAACTTTCTAAGCGGGAAGTTAGAGCAATAAAGGCCTATCTCACAAAGCAAGAAAAATCTCAAATAAACAACCTAACCGTACAAAAAAAAAAAAAAGAACCTAGAAAAAGTAAAGCAAACAAAGCCCAAAACCATTATAAGGAAGGACATAATAAAGACTAGAGCTGAAATGAAAATATTAGAAACAAAGCAATAGAACAATTCAATGAAACTAAGAGCTCATTTTTGAAAAACATACAAAATTGATGAACTCTTACCCAGACTCATCAAAAATAAAAAAGAAAGATAAAGAGACAGGACACAAATAAATCATAAATGAAAGAGGAGAAATGACAACCAACACCACACAGACACAAAGGATTAGAAGAAGGTAGTATGAAAAATTATATGCCAACAAGTTGGAGACTCTAACAGAAATGGATAAACTCCTAGAAACATACATCCTTCCAAAATTAAATAAGGACGAAACTGAAAATTGGAGCAGACCCATTAACAGCAATGAAATTCAATCAGTGATCAAAATACTCCCAGCAAACAGAAATCCAGAGCCAGACGACTTTAAAGGTGAATTTGGGGGGCGCCTGGGTGGCTCAGTTGGTTAAGCACCTGCCTTCAGCTCAGGTTATGATCTCAGGGTCTTGGGCTCTAGCCCTGAGTTGGGCTCCGCTCACTGAGGAACCTGCTTTTCCCTCTCCCCCTGCCTCTCCTTCCCTGCTTGCTCTCTCTCTCTCTGTCAAATAAATAGATAAAAGAGGTTGACACATGATATAGTTTTTGAGCTTTAGAGGCTGCATCAGTGAAAGACAAGGGAACAATATCAATCCCTCATACAATACTCTTGAAATTAAATGGGGATAGATATACACAATATAAGAAAAATATTTTATATTACGGAAAAGGCTAAGGCCACATAAAACCTGGCATCTATTTCACAGATAAGATTTTACTGGTGACGGTGAAATTTGAGATTACTGTTAGTATTGGTTAAGATTTCCAATTAATTATAAGAAAAGATTTTAAAAACACATGAGGAGAGAACCAGAACAGTGCAACATAGATACCTATTACCTTTTGTTATTTTGTTGTTGTTAGATCTCTTAATTGCATTCTTCTTCAAAGTCCCAGAAGGAATTTATCAATAGTAAACCTCATCAACTGCCATGATGGGCATAGTAAAACCAGGATTATGTCACTGCCCTGTTTATCTTTATACTGTTAATCATGGCCACACTCCATTACTCAGATGGATAAGAGGTGCAGCAGCATCTGATGCTGAGTTCAATCATATAGAAAGAACCACAGGAGCAAAAGGGGTAATTATTGTTTTTGGTTTGTTTTCCTTCTCATACATGCTATTAACTTTTGAACATATTTCTTCAATTTTTCCCTATCATCTATTTTTTTATGAAAAAAAGCAAATGTGATTTTTTTATATTCAAGTATCGTTAACATAGAACATGATATTAGTTTTAGATGTATGCAACAATTTCTCAGTGCTCAACAAGATAGCCTTTTTTTTGACTGAATATTTCATGTAACAATAACTTACTGCAACATATTAGGAAATGTGTTTTTATTCCCATTATGTATGGAGAAAATAATACACATTCCTCCTATATTATTGGATGGTGTGTTTGTTTCCTTGAGGCTGAAATTTTACAAAAGAAATGAGACTGATTTTACTTTGGGTGGGAATTATTTCTGATAGAAAACTGAAACAAACGTCTCAATTATATTTTTGTTTCTTAGATGAAACTGACAGATTATATCCCAATTGTAGGCTGTGGAGGGAATAAAGTGTTCTAGAAAGCTAAGAGAGCATTATGAGCTCTGGACCCCAACATTTGAATTGAAACACAAGTCCTCTCCCAGGTAAATGATGTGATGCTAGGCAAATGACCTGGGAATCTGAATTATTTAATTTGTAAAAGGAGAAAAAAAGATGAGTAAGAGATAACTCTTAGGGAAGATAAAATATGATAGAGCAATAGAACAAAATCTGCTGTCAGCTTCAGATAAAGAGTTGATGTTATTATACCACCACTAGTAATAAGTCCCCAAATTAAGTAGTGCACTGTTCTGTTTATATTAAACTCAAGAAATTGGATACAGACAAATAAGAATGTACAGTACAGTCAATTACCTTACACGGTACAGACAGCATTCCATCATCTGGTTTGTCAGATGGGCTGTTCAGTGTAGCTTGATCACAGTCATTCTCATTTTCCAAATTGCAATAAAGGGTTGTTTCATTTTGGCCATACATATTGACTCAGAAAGCGAGTATGTTTTCCTTGTCTTGGGCTGTCTTAATTTTGCACAGAGGTCAGTTTTCATCTACATGTAGATGTGGAATTTGACAGATTATATTTTTCAATATGATGTGTATCAGATTTGTTAGGTATTTATATTAAGGCATTAAATTAATTTTCAGTATTGTCTACTGCTTCGGCACCCCAGAACTAGGAACTCTTAATAAGTTGAATATTGTAATCAGTCTTTGGAATCATGACAAGAGCATAGAATGTTTGGAAAATTAGTGATTATTCTTGAAATATCCCTGATTCATAACCATTTCTAAACTTTTCCTGGAGAGAGGAGCCAATATTTCTTTTTATGCTGGTATGGACTTTAAAAATTTGACATTTCAGAAACTGAAAAGTTGCAAATCCTTAAAATCCCTAAGACAAAATGTAAAAGAAGTTATCATTCTTTTTTAGGAAGGAAAATGTATTTTACTGAATATTGGCTTGTTCCCTTTCTCTGAACCTGTACACGAATTACTATAGATCTTAACTATTTAACAATATATGTAATTACTCATCTGTAAATCATAATGTCTAAACACTTTTATTATTTTACATAATTTAATCCTGAACATACTTGAGATCTAACTTTATTATCCTCTTTTGATGTAAAGTACATTTTTTATGTAAAGTACATTTACTGAATTTACTTGTAGATGTAGTTTACTTCTACTGTTCTTTCTTATCTTGAGCTTTTTTAAAACTGAACTTTGAATCACACACACACACACACACACACACACCATTTTTGTTGAATAGACAGTCTGTGACCTCCTTTAGCATAACCAATTTCAAGTTTATTTATTTGACTTTAGTATTTAATGTAGATATAGGCTTTGATAGCCAGATACAGAAGGGGGAATGAATTGGAGTTAGAAACAACTCACTGTTGTTCAGTTTTTCTCTCTGCATCTCATTTTCCATGAAAACTCTTTTGCTACAGACAATAAAGTAGATGATGCTGGTGAAAACAACTAAAAACTTGTATATGAAAATTATCTTCCAAATGCTAGCACTCTCCCCTTAAATTTAGAGTAAATGGTAGGAACTTTATGTAAATGAAGTTGGAAAAGGTATACTAGACAAAACTAAGGTAGAATTCCCCTTAAAGATCTGTTTAAACAGAGTTAAAATAAGATATATAGGTAATATATAGATATAGCTATATACATAGATATAGTATTATATCTATTCTATCTAAAACAAACTGTTTACCAAAAGGACATGGGAGAGGAATGAGTTAATATATATATATATATATATATATATATATATATATATATATATATATATATATATATATATATATATATATATATATATATTCTGGTCTACAGAAATTATCAAATCCAAATCCTTATGCATATGAATAGATACTAAAACTGGCAAACAGGAGATTTCATCTTATATCATAAAACAAATATGGTAACAACCATCTCTTACACAGAATCTGTACAATAATTACTGTAGATCTTAACTTTAACAATATATGTACTTACTCATCTATGATAATGTCTAAGCACTTTTATTATTTTACATAATTTAGTCCTGAACACACTAAGATCTAACTTTATCATCCTCTTTTTATGAAAGTGAACAAAATAATTGTGGGTAGAGGATGATCTGGACCCACAGTCATAGTCCAGACTCAAAGTATGGGCTCCTACATTGATGATCCTAGAATATCTAAGGGGCTGATATGGGTGAGGAACTCATCTGTTCCTGTGGATGCATGGCTTACTCCACACAAACACAGAGCATCACAGAGGACATTCAAGCTTTTGGAATGATTATTCCCAAATCATATTTCAGTTACTTTTTAAACCTTTCAAATATGGAACATATTTCTAACAGTATTTAAGATTCACCTAGATCCTTGAATCAGAGAGGTTGATTCCATTTTGACTTCCATAACAAAGAAAGGAAAAAAAAACTATAAATAAGGGGTTTTATTCTTTTTTTAAATTCACTTTTGTATTTTCAAAGGGCAGTGATTTTGCAATATTCCATACTCATCGATAAACAACACTGTCATCAGGAATTCTCAAAACCTTGAAATATGGAAATTTTATTAGAAGTTACCAATATCCTTTGTTTTAAGTTCAATTAGCCAATAGATAGTATACATTATTAGTTTCAGATGTAGTATTCAATAAATTATCAGTTGCATATATCACCCAGTGCTCATTACATCACAAGCCTCCTTAATACCCATCATCCAGTTACCACATTCCCCCACCAACTCCCCCTGCAGCAACCCTCTGTATCCCAGAGTTAAGAGTGTCTCACAGTTTCTCTCCCACTCTGATTAAAAGTTATTATATGCTCACAACAGGTGTAATTACCACCTGTCATGAAACACTATCAAGGTGATGAAGAGTGGGACAAAATGGGTGAAGGGGAGGAGATACAGGCCCCCAGTTATGGAATGGTAAGTCACAGGAATAAAAAGGAGAAAATAAAGAATATAGCTAATGATATTGTAATAGTAATGTAATAGAACAGATGGTAGCTATATTTGTGATGAACAGCATATTGTATAAATTTGTTAATGGAACATTGTAAATTATACTCAAATTCAAAAAAAATAATATAAATAAAAATAACTGAAGGAAAAAATACAAAAAAATAATATCATGGCCTATATTCCTTATGCTGAACCTTGTATTCCTGTGACTTATTTATTCCATAACTGGAAGACAGTATCTCACATTCTTATTCACCCATTTTGTCATTGGTCCATCAATTTCTTCTCTGGAAACCATCAGTTTCTTCTCTGTATTTACATATCTGATTCTGCTTTTTGTTTGTTCATTCATTTCTGTTTTTATATTCCACATGTGGGAGTGAGGTCATGTGGTATTTGTCTTACTCAGTCTGACTTATTTCACTTAGCAAAATACCATCTAGGCTCATCCATGTTGTCTCAAAGGGCACAATGTTATGGATTTTATGGATGCATAATATTCCATTGTCTGTACAGAATACACACACACACACACACACACACACACACACACTTTCCTTATCCATTCATCTATCGATGAGCAGTTATATTGTTTCCATATCTTGACTACTGTGAATAATGCTGTGGTAAGAATAGAGGTGCATATATAAATATACAATGGAATATTACTCAGCCATAGGAAAGAATGAAATCTTGCCATTGGCATTGTCATGGATGAAGCTAGAGAGTATAATGCTAAGCAAAATAAGTCAACAGAGAAAGACAAATGGTATATGATGTCACTTATATGTAGAATTTAATAAGCTGAACAAAAAAGCAAAGGGAAAAAAGAGTGAGCTAACTATAGAAAACAAACTGTTTACCAAAGGGACATGGGAGGGGAATGAGTTAAATAGGTGATGGGGATTCAGGAGTACACATGCTGTGGTATGCACCAGGTGTTGTATAGAAGTGTTGATTCACTATATTGTGCACCTGACACCAATATTACACTGTATGCCAAATAACTGGAAATTAAATAAAATCTTTTTAAATGATTATATGAAAATTGAAAAAAAATTAAATTAAACACAGATGTCCATATATTAGTGTTTTTGCTTTATTTTGGGAAATGCATATCCAGTAGTGAAATTATTAAGGTAACAATATTTTTAAGACTTTTTTTTTTTAACAAAGAAACAAAGAGAACAGGGTGGAGGGCCAGAGTGAGAGAGAGAAAGAAAATCTCAAACACATTCTCTGTTGAGTTTTAATCTTAGTGTGGGGTTCAATCTCTTGACCCTGAGATCATGACCTGGTCAAGAGTTGGAGGCTTAACTGACTGAGCCCCCAGGTGCCCCTAAGGTACCAATATTTTTTATTGACTACATGAATTCTTAGATTTTTTTTTTAATTTCAGTTAGCCACTGTATAGTCCATCATTAGCTTTTGATGTAGTGTTCAATGATTCATTAGCTGTGTATAACACCTAGTGCTCATCACAACATGTGCCCTTCTTAGTACCCATCACCCTGTTACCCCATCCCCCCACCCCTCCCCTCTGAAACCTTCAGTTTGTAACCCAGAATCCAGAGTCTCTCTAGGTTCATCTCCCTCTCTGATTTCTCCCCCTTCAGATCTCCCTCCCTTCCCTTATGGTCCTATGTGCTATTGCTTATGAGTGAAACCATCTGATAATTGTCTTTCTCTGTTTGACTTACATCATTTAACATAATATCTTCCAGTTCCAACCCTGTCAATGCAAATGGTGGGTATTCATCCTTTCTGATGGCTGAATAATATTCCATTGTGTATATGTACCTAAGGTAACCACATCTTCTTTATCCATTCATCTGTTGAAGGACATCTCAGCTTCTTCCACAGTTTGACTATTGTGGACATTGCTCCTATGAACATTGGTGGATGTGGCCTTTCATTTCACTACATCTGTATCTTTGAGGTAAATATCTAGTAGTGCAATTGCAGGCTCATAGGGTAGCTCTATTTTTAACATCTTAGGGACCTACATAATGCTTTGCAGAATGGCTATACCAGCTTGCATTCCTGCCAACAGTGTAAGAGAGTTCCCATTTCTCCACATCCTTGCCAACGTTTCTAGTAAATTGTGCTATTATAGGTAATTTATACTCCTACAATTTACAGGTCCTTGGAATATCCCTTTATTAGCACATAAGGTTGTTGATTGAAAACATGCACACACACACACAAGCTCCCTAAACATTTATTTTAGGTGCTCATATCCCATGAATGATCTCTTAACTCCACAGCTCTCCTTGGGGCAAAGGGAAAATCCAATGGAGAACACCACTTGGGTGGCCAACAATACTGGACGAACAGATTTTGACCTAGTGGGACTCTTCAGTCAATCCAAGCACCCAACTCTCCTTTGTGTGGTCATTTTTGTGGTTTTCCTGATGGCTTTGTCTGGAAACACCATTCTGATCCTTCTGATACACTGTGACATTCATCTGCATAACCCCATGTACTTTTTTATCACCCAGTTGTCTCTCATGGATGTGATGTCCATTTCTGTCACTGTGCCCAAGATGCTCATGAACCAGGTCATGGGTGTGAATAGGATCTCAGCCCCCGAATGCGGGATGCAGATGTTTCTCTATGTGACACTAGTAGGTTCAGAAGTTTTCCTTCTAGCTGCCATGGCCTATGACCGCTATGTGGCCATCTGCCATCCACTCCGTTATCCTGTTCTCATGAACCATAGAGTGTGTCTCCTCTTGGTGTCTTCCTCTTGGTTTCTGGGATCTGTAGATGGATTTATGCTCACACCCGTCACCATGACCTTCCCCTTCTGCAGATCCCGGGAGATCCACCATTTCTTCTGTGAGGTCCCTGCTGTAATGAAGCTTTCCTGCTCAGACACTTCACTCTATGAGACACTCATGTACCTGTGTTGTGTCCTCATGCTCCTCATCCCTGTGACAATCATTTCAAGCTCCTATTCTTTCATCCTCTTCACCATCCACAGGATGAACTCAGCAGAGGGATGGAAGAAGGCTTTTGCCACTTGTTCTTCCCACATGATGGTGGTCATCCTCTTCTATGGGGCTGCCATCTATACCTACATGCTCCCCACTTCCTATCACACCCCCGAGAAGGACATGATTGTATCTGTCTTTTATACCATACTCACTCCTGTTCTAAACCCTTTAATTTATAGTCTTAGGAATAAGGATGTTACAAGGGCTCTAAAAAAAATGTTGAATGTGGGATCTGTCCTACAGGAAACTCTGAAGTAAGGGAAATTTGTACTCATGTTTTGTTTTTGTTTTTTTATTTTTTTTTCTTAATCTATAAATGAAAACTTTGGGACCTTATGTCAATGTTTTTCTTCAGATTCTTATAACATGTTGTCATTACCTATTCATGCGTTTTGGAGGAATTGTGTCCCTGTAATGGGAAGCTCTTCTGTTTTACAGTTCTGCATTCAAAACAGTTGTACAATTGTATTGTATCCATGTTACATTTTCCTGATTATTCATATTCTTAAGAAACACATGATGAAATATTTGGAATGAAAGATCATAATGTGTGCAACTGATGAGAGAGATGGAGAGAGAGAGGTGATCAACCAAATGTGGCATAAATATATAGGAGAATCTAGGCAAAAGGTACATAAGTGTTAATTGTACTATTATTATTTATGATAATGTTCCACAAATTGGAAATTGCTTAAGACTATTAAGAATAAAACATAAAGCATCAGACTTTTGACTATTTTAAAAATGTGTCCTTGCTGCATGGTGACAATATAAGTAACAAATCTTGGAAATCATGCACATGTTAACATGGCTGGTCATTACTGCAACCATCCAGTTGTTGGCCTGTGTTTAATTAGGTTCATTTTGTTCTTTGGTTCCAAATCTGAAGACATCCTGTGGCTGTTACCTCTCTGAAATCATGAGTGCATTGTGGTAGAAGGTACTGTGGGAAAAACATTAACCTCAAGAAGGAGGGCTTGGGGAAACTTTCCTGCATAAGGTTGTATTGGAGCTGAAATTTGAAGTCTGTAACTTATCATACAAACAAGCAGAGGAAGACCATCAAACATCCCATCCTTCATTTATTCAAAAAACACCTCTTATGCTCTAATAAAAAATAATAACGAATAGCTAAGTGAATTTAACATATAAAGAGCAAATGTATACTATCCCTAAGGAAGATGATCTATAGGCATACTTTGTGTAAAGAGTTGTGATAAAATACATAAATTGCTTTGAGGCTCATATGGAAAGGGTGCAGCTCGTCAGGACCCACCAGTTCTACCAATGACATGTGAGTACAGCTACAGCTACACAAAGGGAGAATGGGGACCCTAGATATCAGTGTTGAATGGTGACTAGATGCTACTTTCATCTAAGTATGAGAGGGTAGGAACAGGGCTCTTGCTCAAGGAGCAAGGACATGATGCCACAAAAAAGGAACACTATGAGCAAAGTTCAGGTGGTTGAAGAAGCAAGAGAGGAATGTCCCAATAGCACCTCCTTCCTGGTTCAATTTATAGCCTCATTTCTTGCCCTTTTGAGACCCAAATATTTAGAAATGATAATAAAATGACCAGACTTGGATTGTAGAAATGTTAAATCAGTGGGAATCAATTTGAGAAGAGCAACACTGGACATTTAGAGACAATGTGAGTGAGGACAACGAGCTGGGTAGTGTTAATTTAAGTGGAATGGACCATTCCAATTGGATTTTTGGGCTTTTGGGGTGTAAATAGACCTTGTTGAATCTGTTCCATAAAACCACAAATCTGGTTGCCTGTTTACCAGTTTCCAATTAGTTGTAACAGCTTGTGAATTATCAGAAAATTTCAAAAAGGGACATTCCATTTTTTCTTTGGCACACTTCATTCTTTCATGACTAGAAAATAAGAATCTTGCAGTATTTTGGGAAACAATGTTAGAAAATCCGTTTGGAATATTTTTGTTGTAGTCAAATGAAATACATAAGATATGTATGCTTTTTTTAATAATAATATCTTTTTTATTTTATATTAGTCACCATACAGTACATCCGTGGTTTTTGATATAAAGTTCCATGATCCATTAGTTGCATATAACACCCAGTGCAACATGCAATACATGCCCTCCTCACTACCCATCACCAGCTTATCCCATTCCCCCACCCCCTCCCCTCTGAAGCCCTCAGTTTGTTACAATTTTTAACTTATAAAATATTCGAGTGGTTTGTATATCACCCTTCAATATGTTCGACAGTAATGACACACACATTTGATGATTCCATTTAAAATACTGTAGGCATGAGGAACAAAATGGAGCAAAACAAAACAAAGTGTTTTATAGAACCATATTTTTTCAAGAACGGTTTTTTATACTATCTAAAGCAAAATAATGAGACAAAAATATTGTAGAATGATGAATTATTTTTTTTAAATAAAGTGTTCAAAATACAATTTTCCATAGCTTATAATAATAAAGATTTATGAGATCCCTTCAGCTGGAAAATCATCAACTTATATTTGTTATATTATATAAAGTACATGATAGTCAGAATTACTAGACATAGAGGAACATTTGGTGCTCCTTGTTTTTTTGCATCTTGAATGTAAAAATGGAAGAGTTTCTGTCACTCACATGCACTTGCTTACACTGTTACATAAGTAGCTGTGCACTGAAGTAGTTTAAATGTATAAACTTCATGTGTTTGTGCTCATGATTTAACCAGCACATGGCCAGAGAAATACTTTTTTTTAAGATTTTATTTATTTATTTGACAGAGAGAGAGAGACAGCCAGGGAGAGAGGGAACACAAGCAGGGGGAGTGGAAGAGGAAGAAGCAGGCTCCCAGTGGAGGAGCCTAACATGGGGCACAATCCCAGGATCATGGGATCACGCCCTGAGCCGAAGGCAGATGCCCAACGACTGAGCCACCCAGGTGCCCCCAGAGAAACAATTTTTAACCCATGAAAATAAGTCCTCAGTGTTCCTACAACAAAGGACATGAAGAACTATGATTGAATTTTACCAAATTGGGGCACCTGGGTGGCTCAATCACCTCTGTGTCTACCTTCACCTCGGGTCATGATCGCTGCATCCTGGGATCAAGCCCCATGTTAGGTTCTTAGTTCAGTGGGGAGAATGCTTCTCCCTCTCCCTCTGCCTGCTGTTCCACCGGCTTTTGCTTTCTCTCTCTCTCTCTGTCAAATAAGTAAATAAAATCTTAAAAAATAATGATTTTTACCAAATTTAGGAATAAACCAGCATGGATTAGGTGGAGAAGGTTGCATTGTTTTTCACAAATACACCACTTTTTTATAGAATATTTTATTTAGTTGTTTATTTATTTCACATTATATGCCACTCACTGTTTAAATGGTGTTATATATATTAACTTATTCAAGCCTATTAAACACTTTGAAGCAGATATTATTTTTGGTGTTGTAGTGGTTGTTGTTGTTAAATTTATTTAATTGTGGTAGGAACACCTCTCATGAGATCAACCTCTTAGTAATTTTTTAAGTGTACACTATAATATTTTTGACTATAGGGCAGGTATTCATATTATCTCAGTTTACAGAGAAGGAAATTAAGGCACCAACAGGTTAGATAATTTTTTTGAGATCACTAGGTAGTAATGTCCAGATGGATATTTGCCAATAAGTGCGAATGAAGTCTGAGCTGGTTGAGTGATGGCCTTTCAATAGTGAAAAATGGTATATGTGGGGCACCTGGGTGGCTCAGTCATTAAGCATCTGCCTTCAGCTCACGGCCTGATCCCAGAGCCCTGGGATTGAGCCCCACATCAGGCTCATCCGCTGGGAGCCTGCTTCTTCCTCTCCCACTCCCCCTGCCTGTGTTCCCTCTCTTGCTGGCTGTCTCTCTCTCTGTGTCAAATAAATAAATAAAATCTTAAAATAAAGAAAAAAGAAAAATAGTATATTTGGGTTAAAGTTATTTCTGTCATCATCGTTGTAGACTGAAAACAGTGGTACCAAGTTCTAGAGAAAAACAGTGTATTATACTCCCATTTAATTGACCGACACTCTACATTTTCAAAGAGAAGATAGAAGATGCCACATATTATTTTCAAATAATTTCCCAAGTGTGAATGTAATTACTCACAGTAAAATTTTGCAACAGTATAAACATGAATGCCATTGCAATACAAAGATAAAGCATTATGGATATCAAATCATCACCACAGCAGTTTGTTTTCCATAATTTTAGAAGGATTGAATATTCCTTCTATACAGAAGTTAGTCTCCAAGAAAGTTCTAGTTGCTTGGTACAGCAATTCATTGGTAGATTAGTTTTCAAATTTGAGTTATGAAAATATTGCTATCACACATGTGCATGCTAGAGCTAATGATAATTACTAGTTAACATCTTAAGCAAAGCTTTGAATTGCCCAGCTTATAATTAATTTCACTTTTTAAACATTAAAGAAAGTCAACCTTTTAGGTTTTGAGCAGAATGTGTCTGGATAAACGTGATTCCCTAGATTGAAACCAGGTGGTGTAAAAATCAGGTCCACTTATAAAATCCTATCCAGCTTTTAGTGAGTGACAAATAATACTCTATAATCAAGACAAATATTAGATGAGTAACTTGCATGTGTATGATATATATATGTGTATATATATATATATATATATATATATGATTTTACAAATGTGTGTATGTTGACTATATATATGTATATATATCTAGCTCTTTCATTTATTGAGGTTTACTGTGTACCAGGCACTAAGCTTTAACTACTTTATAGGGTTTTTTTTTTTACTTTTTTTCCAAATAATATTAAAAACAAATTAGTATATATGACATACAATATTACATTTGTTTTTGGTATACAACATAGTGCTTTGACAAGTTTATCTATTATGCTATTGTCACCATAACTATAGCTACCATCTGTCACTGTACAACACTATTTAAATACAATTGACTATATTTCTTATGCTGTGCCTTTTATTCTCGTGACTTGTTCATTCCATAACTCAAAGACAGTATTCCCAACTCCCCTTCACCCATTTTGCCCATCACTCCACCTTCTCCCATCTGGTGAACATCATTTTGTTTTCTGTGTTTATAGGTCTGATTCTGCTTTTTGTGTATTTAATTGTGTTTTTACATTCCATATATGACTGAAACAATATCGTGGCTGTCTTTCTCAGTCAGACTTATTTCACTTAGCCTAATGTCCTCCGGACCCATCCACATAATCCCAAATGGCAAGATGTCTTTATTTTCTAAGGCTGAATGATATTCCATTTATATCATATTCCATAATTTGTCACATTGTTTATTCATTCATCGGTTGACAGACATTTTGTTTGCTTCCTTATCTTAGCTACTATGAATGATGAAACAACATGAAAGTGCAGATGCCAAAAAAAAAGAAAAGAAAGAAAAAAGAGAAAGAGAGAAGAAAAGGAAGGAAGGAAGGAAGGAAGGAAGGAAGGAAGGAAGGAAGGAAGGAAGGAAGGAAGGAAGGAAGGAAGGAAGGGGACCCCAGAAGTGGGGTTGCTGAATCAAATGGTAATTACATTTTCAAAAATTTGAGAAATCTTTATATTCTTTACAAGGTGGCTACATCAGTTTAAATTCTAACCAACAGTATAGAAGGGTTACTTTTCCTCCACCTTCTCACCAGCTGTTGTTCTTTTTTGTTGTTGTTAATAATAGTCATTCTAACAGGTGGAAGGAGATATTTATTGTGGTTTTGATTTTCATCTCCCTGAATGATTAGTAAGGTTGGTAAATATTTTATATATCTATTGGCCATTTGTCTCTTTTTGAGAAGTATCTACTCAGTTCCTTTATCATTTTTAATTGGGCTCTTTTTTTCATTTTGTTTTGTTTTGTTTGTGTATTTTTTTTGTTATTGACTTGTATGAATTCCTCATATATTTTGGATATTAACCTTCAATCTAAAACGAGGTCTGTAGATATTTTCTCCTATTTCCTAGTTGAATTTTTATTTTGTTAATTGTTTCCTTTGCTGTGAAGAAGACATTTAGTTGGAAGTCATATTTGTCTACTTTAGCTTTTGTTGCTTGGACTTTTGGTATTATATCAAGAAACCTTTGCCCAGATAATGTCCAGAAGTGTCTAACCAAGTTTTCCCTTTAAGGGATTTATGGTTTTATTTATTTTTTTTAAAGATTTTATTCATTATTTGAGACAGAGACAGTGAGAGTGAGCATGGGGGGAGGGTCAGAGAGAGAAGCAGACTCCTGATGAGGGACTCGATCCTGGGACTCCAGGATCATGACCTGAGCTGAAGGCAGCACTGAACTGACTGAGCCACCCAAGTGCGCAAGGGATTTATGGCTTTACAGCATATGTTTAGGTCTATTTTGTAGATGTAATTGGCATATAACATTATGTTAGTTTCCAGTGTAGAACATAATCATTCAATATTTGTATACACTGCAAAATGATCATCGCAATAAGATTAGTTGACAAGAATTGCCATACATTGTAACAACATTTTTTTCTTTTTTTCTCTCTAGTAATCTTAATTTTTGTTATATTCACTTTTTGTAAATCCTTTAGGCAATAAACGTTTCTTTTTCCTTTAACACCACAAAAAAAAAGAATAAACATTAAAAAAATAACTGTTATTCATCATTTAGTAAGTACATATTTTTGACCAGGGTCCTGTAATACCCTTTCAGATTTTTCTCAATAAATGTCTTCTTTTTTCTTAGCTCTAACACTAAATCATTTTTTGTTTCTCCTTTCTTCCCCCCACAAGTTATTATTATATTTTTGATTAGTGTTTGATTTCTCTCTTTTTCTATTTCCAACTTTTTTCTATTGATGGGAACTTTTAAGGTCTACTATCGGAAAGTAACTTTCAAATATGCAATACTGTAATATTAATTATAGTCAACACGCATACATTGCATTTGAATGCTATATTTTATAAGTGGAAGTTTGCGCCTTTAAATAACCTTCACCCATTTCACCTTTCCTACCTCCCACTTCTGGTATCAAACAAAAGGGTCTTTGTATTTTTGGGATTGCATTTTTTTAAAGATTTTATTTATTTATTTATTTATTTATTTATTTATTTATTTATTTATTTATTTATTTATTTATTATGAGAGAGAGAGATAGCAAGAGAGAGTATGAGCAAAGGTGGGAGAGTGCAGAGAGGGAGAAGCAGGCTCCCCACTGAGCAGGGAGTCCAATGTGATACTCCATCCCATGACCCTGGGATCATGACCTGAGTGGAAGACAGACACTTAACCAACTGAGCCACCCAGACATCCCAAAAGATTGCATTTTTTAAAAATTGCACATATACGTGAGATCATTCAGTATTTTTCTCTTTTTCTCTGACTATTTCACTTAGCATAAGATCCTCATGGCTTATCGTATTGTCACAAAAAGCAGTTTATCTTTTTACAGGTAAATAATACTCCATTTTATGTAGGCATGCATGTTTATATGTATGTGTGTGATTGTCGAAGTGTGTATCACAGTTGTTAAACTTAATTCATTAATCTATGAACACTTAGGTTGTTTCCATATTAGCTATTGTAGATAATGTGTCAATAAACATGGAGGTGTATATAGTTTTTCAAGTTAGTGTTTCTGTTTTCTTCAGATAAATACCCAGATGTGGAATTTCTGGATCATATGGTAGTTCCATTTGGATTTTTAAAAATATCTCCCTAGTATTGTCCATGGTTGCTGCCCAAATTTACATTTCTGCCAACAATGCACAAGTGTCCCCTTTTCTCCATATCCTGATTAACACTTGTTATTTCTTGCTTTTTTATTATAGCCATTCTCATGGGTAGAAGGTGTTATCTCAGGGTGTTATTGATTTGTATTTACTTGTTTATTAGTAATATTGAGTGCTTTTTCATGTTACCTGTTGGCCATCAATATGTCTTCTTTGGAAAAATGTCTACTCAGATCCCCTGGCCATTTTTAAATAAGATTGTTTTTTGTTGTTTTCGTCATTGTTTAGTTATATGAGTTCTTCATCTTTTTTGGATATTAACTCCTTACCAAAACTATAATTTGCAAACATTTTCTCCCATTTAGTCAGTTAATTTTTCATTTTGTTGATATTTTCCTTTCTTGCAAACAAGCTTATAAGTTTGATGCAGTCACAATTATTTATTTTTGCTTTGTTACCTTTCCTCCTGGTATCAAAGAAAAAAACAAAACAAAACACCGTGACTGAGGACAGGAGCTTACTTGCTTTTTTTTTTTTTCTTCTAGAATGGTATAATTTCAGGTCTTACATTCAAATCTTTATTTTTTTTTAATTTAATTTCTTATTTTTATTTATTTATTTTTTTGATGTAAAGTTCGATGATTCATTAGTTGTATATAACACCCAGTGCACCATGCAATACATGCCCTCCTTACTACCCATCACCAGCCTATCCCATTCCACCATCCCCCTCCCCTCTGAAGCCCTCAGTTTGTTTCTCAGAGTCCATAGTCCCTCATGCTTCATCCCCCTGCTGATTACCCGCCTTTCTTTATCCCTTTCTTCCCCTACCGATCTTCCCAGTTCTTATGTTCCATAGATGAGAGAAATCATATGATAATTGTCTTTCTCTGCTTGACTTATTTCACTTAGCATTATCTCCTCCAATGCTGTACATGTTGCAGCAAATGTTGAGAACTCGTTCTTTCAGAGAGCTGAATAATATTCCATTGTATATATGGACCACAACTTCTTAATCCAGTCATCTGTTGAAGGGCATCTTGGTTCCTTCCACGATTTAACTATTGTGGACAATGCTGCTATGAACATTGGGTGCGTATGGCCCTTCTCTATATTACGTCCGTATATTTGGGGTAAATACCCAGTAGTGCAATGGCTGGGTCATAGGGTAGCTCAATTTTTAACTTTCTAAGGGACCTCCACACTGTTTTCCAGAGTGGCTGTACCAAATGCATTCTCAGCGACAATGTAGGAGGGATACCCTTTCTCCACATCCTTCTCTAGCAATTGTTGTTTCTTGCCTTGTCAATTTTTGCCATTCTAACTGGCGTAAGGTCGTATCTTAGTGTGGATTTGATTTGAATTTCCCTGATGGCTAATGATTTTGAACTTTATTTCATGTGTCTGTTTGCCATTGGTATGTCATCATTGGAAAAGTGTCTTTCATATCTTCTGCCCATTTTATGATTTGTTTATTTGTTTCTCACGTATTGAGTTTGAGAAGTTCTTTGTAGATCTTGGATGCCATTCTTTTATCTGTAGTGTCACTTGCAAATATCTTCTCCCATTCCGTGAGCTGCCTCTTAGTTTTTGGGACTGTTTCCTTGGATGTGCAGAAGCCTTTTATCTTGATGAAGTCCAACAACTTCATTTTATCTTTTGTTTCTCTTGACTTTTGAGATGTGTCATGAAAAAAGTTGCTTTGGCCAATGTCGTAGAGCTTGCTGCCTATGTTCTCCTCTAGAATTTTGATGGATTCCTGTCTCACATCGAAGTCTTTCATCCATTTGGAGTTTATCTTTTTGTATGGTGTGAGATAGTGGTCAAGTTTCATTCTTTTGCATGTAGCTGTCCAGTTTTCCCAGTACCATTTTATGAAGAGACCGTCTTTTTTTCCACTGGATGTTTTTTCCTGCGTTGTCAAAAATTAGTTGCCCAAAGAGCTGAGGGTCCATTTCTAGGTTCTCTATTCTGTTCCATTGGACTATGTGTACGTTGTTATGCCAGTACCATGCTGTCTTTGTGATCACAGCT
Source organism: Ursus americanus (assembly GCF_024610735.1). NCBI lineage: Eukaryota > Metazoa > Chordata > Mammalia > Carnivora > Ursidae > Ursus > Ursus americanus. The sequence goes on along the minus strand of NC_142131.1, from coordinate 80,793,597 downwards.
TTGTAGTACAGCTTGAAATCCGGCAATGTGATGCCCCCACTTTGTTTTTCCTTTCCAACAATTCCTTGGCGATTGGGGCCTTTTCTGGTTCCATACAAATTTAAGGACTATTTGTTCCAGTTCCTTGAAAAATGTCATTGGTATTTTGATCAGGATAGAATTAAAAGTGTAGATTGCTCGGGGAAGCATAGACATTTTAGCTATGTTAATTCTTCCGATCCATGAGCATGGAATATTTTTCCATCATTTTGTGTCTTCTTCAATCTCTTTCAAGAGTGATTTGTGCTTTCTGGAATATAGATCTTTTATGTCCCTGGTTAAGTTAATTCCAAGATAACATATGAATTTCAGTGCTATTGTAAATGGGATGGATTCCTTAATTTACCTTTCTTCAGTCTCATTGTTCATGTATACAAATGCAACTGATTTCTGAGTATTGATTTTCTATCCTGCCACATTACTGAATTGCTCTATAACTTCTAATAGTTTGGGAGTGATTTCTTTTGGGTTTTCCATATAGAGTATCATGTCATCTGCAAAGAGAGACAGTTTGACTTCTTCTTTGCCGATTTGGATACCTTTTATCCCTTTTTGTTGTCTGATTTTTGTTGTAAGGACATCTAGTACGATGATGAATAATAATGGCGAGAGTGGGTATCCTTGTCGTATTCCTGATCTTAAGGGAAAGACTTCCAGCTATTCCCCATTGAGAATGATATTTGCTGTAGGCTTTTCATAGATGGTTTTTGTGAGATTGAGGTATGTACCCTCTATCCCTACACTCTGAAGGGTTTTAATCAGGAAAGGATGCTGTATTTTCTCAAATGCTTTTTCTGCATCTATTGAGAGGATCATATGGTTTTTGACTCTTTTCTGGTTGATATGATGTATCACACTGACAGACTGGCGAAAGTTGAACCACCCTTGCATCTCAGGGATGAATCGCACTTGGTCATGATGGATAATCCTTTTAATGTACTGTTGGATCCTATTAGCTAGGATCTTGTTGGGAATTTTGGCATCCGTATTCATTAGGGAAATCAGTCAGTAATTCTCCTTTTTGAAGGAGTCTTTGCCTGGTTTGTGGATCAAGAAGAAGTTGTGGTCCATATATACAATGGAATATTACTCAGCAATCAGAAAGAATGAGTTCTCAACATTTGCTACAACATGGACAGCACTGGAGGAGATAATGCTTAGTGAAATAAGTCAAGCAGAGAAAGACAACTATCATATGATTTCTCTCATCTATGGAACATAACTAGAATGATCAGTAGGGGAAGAAAGGGATAAAGAAAGGGGGGGTAATCAGAAGGGGGAATGAAACATGAGAGACTATGGACTATGAGAAACAAACTGAGGGCTACAGAGGGGAGGGGGGTGGGGGAATGGGATAGACCGGTGATGGGTAGTAAGGAGGGCACATATTGCATGGTGCACTGGGTGTTATACACAACTAATGAATCATCGAGCCTTACATCGAAAACCGGGGATGTACTGTATGGTGACTAACATAATATAATAAAAAATCATTATTAATAAAAAAAAAATAATAAAAAAATAAAAAATAAAAAATAAAAAATAAAAAAAAAAAGGTAATATTGGCCCCATAGAATGAGTTTGGTAGCTTTCCTTCTATTTCTATTTTCTGAAATAGCTTTAGGAGAATAAGTATTATTTCTTCTTTGAATGTTTGGTAGAATTCCCGAGTAAAACCGTCCGGTGCTGTAGTTTTATTTTTTGGAATTTTTTTTTATCACTGTTTCAATCTCTTCATAATTAATTGGCCCGTTTAAAAAAATCAAGTTCTTCCTGTTTCAGTCTTGGTAGTTTATAGGTTTCCAGGAAGTCCTCCATCTCTTCCAGATTGCTTAATTTATTGGCATAAAGCTGTTGATAAAAGTTTCTAATAATCTTTCCAATTTCATTGGTGTTGTTTGTGACCTCTCCCTTTTCATTCATAATTTTATTAATTTGGGTCCTTTATTCTTTTGGATAAGTCTTACCAGTGGTCTGTCAATTTTATTTATTCTTTCAAAGAACCAGCTTCTAGTTCTGTCGATCTGCTCTACTATAGTCCTGGTTTCTGATTCATTGATTTCTCTTCTAATCTTGGTCAACTGGTTCCCCGTGTGTGGATTAGGCCTGTCCCTCAGTTGCTGTTCCAGCTTCTTGAGGTGAGAATATAAAAACTGCATTTTAGATTTTTCTATTCTTTTGAGTGAGGCTTGGATGGCTGTGTATTTCCCCCTTAGGACTTCCTTTGCAGTATTCCATAGTTTTGGACCATTGTGTTTTTATTCTCATTGGTCTCCATAAATCATTTAAATAGAATTTTGATTTCCTGGTTTATCAAATCACTCGAGCAGGATGGTTCTTAGTCTCCAAGTGTTTGAATTTCTTCCAAATTTTTCCTTGTGGTTGAGTTCCAAGTTCAAAATGTTGTGGTCTGAGAATATGCAGGGAATAATTTCAGTCTTTTGGTATCGTTTGAGACCTGTTTTGTGACCCAGAACATGGTCTATTCTTAAGAATGTTCCATGGGCATTAGAATACAATGTGTATTCTTTGGTTCTCGGTTGTAGTGTTCTATATATATCTATGAGGTCCAACTTGTCAAGCATTCAAAGCTCTTGTTTGTTTGTCGATTTTCTGCTTAGGTGCTCTCTCTATTGCTGATAGTGGAGTGTTGAGGTCCCCTACTATTAACGTATTTTTATCTATATGTCTCTTTTTTCTGGTTAAAAGTTGGCTTGTGTATCTTGTTGCTCCCCTGTTGGGGGCATATATATTTATAATTGCCATATCCACTTGTTGAATACATCCTTTAAGAATAATATAGTGCCCTTCTGTATCTCTAACTATAGTCTTTAGTTTAAAATCCAATCTGTCTGATATGAGAATTGCTACCCCAACTTCCTTTTGAGGTCCATTGGCATGAAAGACTGTATTCCATCCCTTTACTTTCAGTCTGAATGTATCTTTAGGTTCAAAATGAGTCTCCTGTAGACAGCAAATGGATGGGTCATGTCTTTTTATCCAATCTGCAACCCTGTGGTGCTTTATGGGAGCATTTAGGCCATTTAAATTGAGACTGATTATTGAGAGATATGATTTTAATGATGTCATGTTACTATAAAGTCTTTGTTTCTATAGATTCTGACTTTCTGTTCTGTAACACTCTTGGGAGCTTTTTACTTTTATAGAACCCTGCTTAATATCTCCTGTAGGGCTGGTTTCGTGGTCACAAAATTGGTCAATGACTGGCGATTCTGGAAGGTCTTTATCTCTCCATCCATGCTGAATGACAGCCTTACTGGATAAAGGATCCTTGGCTGCATGTTTTTCTCTGAAAGAGCTTTAAAAATGCCCCCCCCAACACTTTCTCTCATTCCAGGTCTGTGTAGACAGGTCTAACGTAATTCTGATACCTTTGCCTTGGTACGTGAGAAATTTCTTTGCTCTGGCCGCTTTCAATACTGTATCCTTGGATCTAATATTTGCGAAATGCACTATGACGTGATGTGGCATAGGTTTGTCGTGGTTGAACTTGGGAGGGGTCCTCTCTGCCTCTTAGACATGAATGTTTGTTTCCCTTGCTAGATTAGGGAAGTTTTCAGCTACAATTTGTTGAAATATCTCCTCTAGACCTCTGTTTTTCTCCCCCCCTCGGGGATGCCAATGATTCTGACATTGGAACATTTCATTGAGTCAGTAATCTCACATAACCTACATTCCTAAGCATGGATTTTTTTGAGTCCAGATTCTATTTTAGCTTTGTCTTCTACTAAACCATCCTCCAATTCACTGATAGGTTCTTCTGCCTCATTCACACTGGCCATCAGAGCCTCTAGTTTTGCCTGCATTTGGCTCATAGAATTTTTAATTTCTGCCAGATAATCTCTCATTTCCACCCTTAGATATTCTATATTCTTTTTTTTAAAGAGTTTTTATTTATTTGACAGAGATAGAGACAGCCAGTGAGAGAGGAAACACAAGCAGAGGGAGTGGGAGAGGAAGAAGCAGGCTCCCAGCGGAGGAGCCTGATGTGGGGCTCGATCCCAGAACGCCGGGATCACGCCCTGAGCCAAAAGCAGACGCTTAATGACTGAGCCACCCAGGCACCCCAGATATTCTATATTCTCATTAACATTTTCGTTAATACTTTTTTCAAGTCTACGCATCATTGTGACCATTGTTACTCTGAATTCCATTTCTGGTAATTTGGTTATATCCATATCCATTAGTTCTGCGGCAGAGGCCACAGACTCATTGTCTTTTCTCTGCTGGGGGGGATTTCCCCTCCTCGTCATTCTGATGAGGAGAGGTTGCGGGGTTGTCCAGAGCCCAAATTATTGAAAGGACCCAGGCAGTGCACCCTTGTTTTATAGGGATCTTAGGCATGTGGGCTTCTTGATTTTTCAGCCTGCCTTCTGGGGGAGGGGCCTGTGGCACTGATACTCAGGCACCCCTGTTTGGGTAGAGTCTCTGTGTCCCCTGGGGGGGTGAGGATGGGCATACTGTGAGCCAGTATTTCTGGGCTTTTATTCTCTGGTGGCTTTCCCTGGCGGTTTGCTGTGCCTATTCTGAGAGTCAGAGCATCAGTGGCCGAATCCCAGCCTTCTCAGAACAGAGGGGATCGCGGACCGTTCTCCACTGATGTTCTGGCCACTTTAACTCTGTTTCTGTTGGTGCTGCTCAACCCTGCAGTGTCCCTGGATGTGTGCCCCATAGCCGGTGTCCCAGCCCTCACTTCCAGGGCTGGCGCGTATCTGTCCTATGTGTTTCTTTTTTTTTTTTAAACATGTATTTATTTTAGACAGAGAGAGACAGCCAGCGAGAGAGGGAACACAAGCAGGGGGAGTGGGAGAGGAAGAAGCAGGCTCATAGAGGAGGAGCCTGATGTGGGCCTCGAATGCATAACACCGGGATCACGCCCTGAGCCGAAGGCAGACGCTTAACCGCTGTGCCACCCAGGTGCCCCGTCCTTTGTGTTTCTAACACCGCCAGCGGTCAGCAGCCCTGCTGCTCTGGAGCTCCCGGTCTCAGTCTGGTGGTGCACATTCCCCGGCTTAAGGTCTCAGCCTGCTCTCTCCTCAGTGCCAGTCTGAGGGTCCGCCCTCTCCCCCATGCAGCTTGCTACCGCTTCCCGGCACCCAAACACGGCAGCTCCCTCTCCCTTCCATTTATCTTCTGATATCTACGTGTATTTTCACAGCTTCCTGCTTTATACCTCAATACTAAGCACTGGAGATGTTCATTTGTACAGATCCAGATGTATCTTCCTGCATCTCAGGCTGATTCCGTGGTTGTTTAGAACGGTCTGGTACCTATCTAGCTGGACTCTGGGGACCAGCTGAAAAAGGGATCCCCTACTCCTCTGCCATCTAAACTCCCTCCCTCAATTTGTTGCATTTCTATACACCAATCATGAAGCAGCACAAAGTTAAATGAAGCAGCACAACAATAAATTCAGTAATCAACAACATTTACTCCAAAATAAATAAGCACACAAATACCTAAATAAGATACCTTGGAGTAAACCTAACCAAAAAGTTGAAAGAACTGTTCTCTGAAAACTATAAAACATTAATGAACAGAATTAAAGGTGGCACAAGGAAGCGGAATAACATTCCATGCTCATGGATTGGAAGAACAGATATTGTTAAAATGTCTATACCAGCCAAAGCAAACTACACATTTAATGCAATCCCTAGCAAAATACTACCAGCAACATTCACTGAGCCAAAACAAACCTCCTAAAAATTTATATGGAGCCGCAAAAGCCCTGAATAGCAAAAGCAACCTTGAAAAAGAAAACCAAAGCTGTAGGCATCACAGTTTCACACTTTAAGTTATATTACAAAGTGTAGTGATCAAAACAGCATAGTACTGGCAAAACAAACAAACAAACAAAAACATAAATCGGTGAAACAGACTGAACCCACAACTGTATGATCAATTAGTCTTCAGCAAAGAGGGGAAGAATATATAATGCTCAATAAGAGAGTCTCTTCAAAAAATGATGTTAAGACAACTGGACAGTAACGTACAAATGAAGGAATCTGGACAACTTTCTTTTTTTTTTTAAAGATTTATTTATTTATTTATTTATTTATTTATTTATTTATTTATTTATTTTGACAGAGATAGACAGCCAGGAAGAGAGGGAACACAAGCAGGGGAGTGGGAGAGGAAGAAGCAGGCTCCCAGCGGGGGAGCCTGATGTGGGACTCGATCCCAGAATGCCTGGATCATGCCCTGAGCCAAAGGCAGACGCCTAATGACTGTGCTACTCAGGCACCCCTGGACAACTTTCTTATACCATACACAAAAATATATTCAAAATGGATAGAAGACCTAACTGTGAGACATGAAACTGTAAATATCTTAGAGGAGAACACAGGCTATCATCTCTTTGATATTGACCATAGCAATTTATTTCTAGATATATCTCCAGTGGCAAGAGAAACAGAAGCATAAATAATTAAGACATTATCAAAGAAAAATCTGCACATCAAAAATACAATCAATAAAGTAAAAGGCAAACTGTGGAGTGGGAAAAGATATTTGCAAATGATATATCAGATAAAGGCCTAGTATCTAAAATATATGATGAAAATATAAAGCTCAACACCCAAAAACAAATAGCCAAGGTAAAAATGGGGAGAAAAAATAAGAAGACATTTTTCCAAAGAAGACATACAGATAGCCAGCAGACACATGGAAAAATGTTCAACATCACTCATTGTCAAGAAAATCAACATATAAAAAAATACTATGAGATATCACCTCACATGTGTGAGAATGGCTAAAATTAACAACACAAGAACCAACAGGTGCTGGGTAGGATGTGGAGAAAGGGGAACCCTCTTGACATGTTGCTGGGAATGCAAACTGGTGCAACCACCCTGGAAAGTATTATGGAGGTTCCTCAGAAAGTTAAAAATAGACCTACTGTGTGATCCAGCAATTGCACTACTAGATTTTACACAAAGAATGCAAGAATTCTAATCCAAGGAGTACATGAAGCCCAATGTTTATAACAGCATTATCTAGTATAGCCAAATTATGGAAACAACCCAAGTGTCCATCAACTGATGGATGGATAAAGAAGAGGTATATATATTCAATAGAATATTACTCAGCCATAAAAATGAATGAAATTTTGTCATTTGCAGTACATGGATGGAGCTAGTGAGTATTATGGTAAGCAAAATAAGTCAGTCAGAGAAAGACAAATACCATATGCTTTCACTCATGTGAAATTAAAATAACAAAACAAATGAGCAAAAGGAAAAAAGAGAGCAGCAAACAGTGAAACCGGTTCTTAACTATAGAGATGAAACTGAGTGTTACGAGAGGGGAAGTGGTTGGAGAATGGGTTAAATAGGTAATGGAGATTAAGGAATACACTTCTGGTGAACACTGGGTGTTGTATGGAAGTTTCAAATCACTATATTTTATACCTAAACCTAATTCGTGGATATCAACCACAAAAATATCTAAAAGACCACAAAAACATGGAGGTTAAATAATATGCTACTAAATAGTGAAATCAAAGATGAAATAAAATATAATCAAATACAAATGAAAATAAAAACACAACAGCCCCAAATCTTTGGAATGTAGCAAAACTCTTCTAAGTTTGAAGTTAGAAAAATAAAGGCCTGTCTCATAAAGCAAGAAAAATCTCACATAAACCGCTAACCTTACCAAAAAAGAAGAAAAAAGAAAAGGAAACAAAACCCAAAACCATTAGAAGGAAGGACATAATAAAGATTAGAGTTGAAATGAACACATTAGAAACAAAGCAATAAAATAAATCAAAGAAACTAGGAGCTCATTCTTTGAAAGACCTACAACATTGATGAACTCTTAGCCAGACTCATCAGAAACAAAACAGAAACAAAAAGAGACAGGACACAAATAAATCAGAAATGAAAGAGGAGAAATGACAACCAACACCACACAAATACAAGGGATTATAGGAGGGTCATATGAAAAATTATATGCCGATGAGTTAGAGAATCTAACAGAAATGGATAAACTCCTAGAAACATGTATACTTCCAAAATTAAATAAGGAAAAAATTGACAATTTTAGCTGACCCATTACCAGCAATGAAATTGAATCAATGATCAACATATTCCCAGCAAAGGGAAATCCAGAGCCAGATGACTTTAATGGTGAATTTGACCAAGCACCTGGGTGGCTCAGACAGTCAAGTATCTGACTCTTCCTTTAGGCTCAGGTCATGATCTCAGGGTTGTGAGATGGAGCTTTGCAGGGGGTTCCACACTGAATGTGCAGTCTGCTTGAGATTCCCTCTGTCCCTCTCCCACTGCCCCTCCCCCAGTTTATGCTATCTAAACAAACAAACAAAAAACCAAACAAACAACAGATGGACGAATGGATGAATGAATGAATGAATGAATGAATATACAAACAAATCTTAAAGGTGAATTCTATCAAGAGTTAATACCTATTCCTCCCAAACTTTTCAAAAAGAAGAAAGAAAGAAAAAAAAGAATGAGAGTTTCATTTCGTTCTATGAGTCCAGCATTACTCAGATACCAACCCAGATAAAACATTAAAAAAATAAAGTGAAATAGTGGCCAATATCCCTGAAGAACATAGATGCAAAAAGTCTCTAGAAAAAGGTGGTTCAATATTTGCAAATCAATCAATGTGATACATCAATCAACAAGAGAGAGGATAAAAAAATATGATTATTGCCATTGATACCAAAAAGCATTATACAAAGTACAATATCCATTCATGATAAGAACCTTCAAAAAAGTAATTTAGAGAAAACATACCTCAACATAATAAAATTACATATGAAAAACCAACAGCTAATGTAATATTTAATGGTGAAGAACTAAGAAATTTTTCCCTTGGATCATGGACAAGTAAAGAAGTCCACTCTCACCACTTTTATTCAGTATACTACTGGAAGCCACAGCAATGTGACAACAAAAAGAAATAAAGGGCATCCAAATAAAAGGAAGAAGGGAAAATTCACTAGCTGTAGATGACATGAGACTATACATAGAAAACTCTAAAGACTCCAGCAAAGAAACTACTAGAACAGATAAATAAACTCAGTAAGGTCATAGGATACAAAAGCAATATGCAGAAACCTGTCATATTTCCATAAACTCCTACTGAGGTAGCAGAAAGAGGAATATTAAGAAAACAGTCCCATTTATAATAGCTCCTGGAATAACATAATAACCTAAGAATAAGCTTAACCAAAGAGGTTGACACATCATGTAGTTTTTGAGCTTTAGAGGCTGCATCAGTGAAAGACAAGAGAATTCTATCAATCCCTCATACAACACTCTTGAGATTAAATGGGGATAGATATACACAATATAAGAAAAATATTTCACACTATGGAAAAGGCTAAGGCCAAATAAAACCTGGCATCTATTTCACAGATAAGATTTTACTGGTGATGGTGAAATTTGAGATTACTGTTAATATTGGTTAAGATTTCCAGTTAATAATAAGAAAAGATTTTTAAAAAGATATGAGGAGAGAACCAGAACAGTGCAACATAGATATCTATTACCTTCTGTTGTTGTTGTTTTTGTTTATGTTGTTGTTGTTAGAACTCTTAATTGCATTCTTCTTCAAAGTCCCAGAAGGAATTAATCGACAGCAAACCTTATCAACTCCCATAATGGGCATGGTAAAACCAGGATTATGTCACTGCCCTGTTTATCTTTATACTGCTAACTGCAGCCACACTCCATTGCTCAGACGGGTAAGAGCTGCAGCATCATCTGATGCTGAGTCCAATCATATAGAAAGAACCTCAGGAGCAAAAGGGTATTATTGTTTTTTACTTGTTCTCTCTCTGATACACGCTATTAATTTTTGAACTTATTTCCTCAATGTTTCCCTATCATCTATTTTTATGAAAAAAAAGCAAATGTGATTTTTTATATTCAAGTATCATTAACATAGAACATGATATTAGTTTTAGATGTATGTAACAATTTCTCAGTGCTCAACAAGATAGCCTTTTTTTTTGACTGAATCTTTCATGTAACAATAGCTTACTGCAACATATTAGGAAATGTGTTTTTATTCCCGTTATGTATGGAGAAAATAATACACATTCCTCCTATATTATTGGATGATGTGTTTGTTTTCTTGAGGCTAGAATTTTACACAAAAACGAGACTGATTTTACTTTGGGTGGGAATTATTTCTGATAGAAAACTGAAACACATGTCTCAAATATATTTATGTTTCTTAGATGAAACTGACAGATTATACCCCAATTGTAGGCTTGTGGAGGGAATAAAGTGTTCTAGAGAGCTAAGAGAGCATTATGAGCTCTGGACCCCAACATTTGAATTGAGACACAAGTCCTCTCCCAGGTAAATGATGTGATGCTAGGCAAATGACCTGGGAATCTGAATTATTTAATTTGTAAAAGGAGAAAAAAGGATGAGTAAGAGATAACTCTTAGGGAAGATAAAATATGGTAGAGCAATAGAACAAAATCTGCTGTCAGCTTCAAATAAAGAGTTGATGTTATTATACCACCACTAGTAATAAGTCCCCAAATTAAGTAGTGCACTGTTCTGTTTATATTAAACTCAAGAAATTGGATACAGACAAATAAGAATGTACAGTACAGTCAATTACCTTACATGGTACAGACAGCATTCCATCATCTGGTTTGTCAGATGGGCTGTTCAGTGCAGCTTGATCACAGTCATTCTCATTTTCCAAATTGCAATAAAGGGTTGTTTCATTTTGGCCATACATATTGACTCAGAAAGCGAGTATGTTTTCTTTGTCTTGGGCTGTCTTAATTTTGCACAGAGGTCAGTTTTCATCTACATGTAGATGTGGAATTTGACAGATTATATTTTTTAATACAATGTGTATCAGATTTGTTGGGTATTTATATTAAGGCATTAAATTAATTTTCAGTGTTGTCTACTGCTTTGGCACCCCAGAACTAGGAACTCTTAATAAGTTGAATATTGTAATCAGTCTTTGGAATCATGACAAGAGCATAGAATGTTTGGAAAATTAGTGATTATTCTTGAAATATCCCTGATTCATAACCACTTCTAAACTTTTCCTAGAGAGAGGAGCCAATATTTCTTTTTATGTTGTAAGGACTTTTGATGTTTAACATTTCAGAAACTGAAAAGTTGCAAATCCTTAAAATCCCTAAGACAAAATATAAAAGAAGTTATCATTCTTTTTCAGGAAGGAAAATGTATTTTACTGAATATTGGATTGTTCCCTTTCTTTGAACCTGTACACAAATTACTGTAGATCTTAACTCTTTAACAATATATGTAATTACTCATCTGTAACTCATAATGTCTAAACACTTTTATTATTTTACATAATTTAATCCTGAACATACTTGAGATCTAACTTTATTATCCTCTTTTGATGTAAAGTACATTTTTTTATGTAAAGTACATTTACTGAATTTACGTGTAGATGTATTTTACTTCTACTGTTCTTTCTTATCTTGAGTTTTTTTAAAACTAAACTTTGAATCACACACAAACCATTTTTGTTGAATAGACAGACTGTGACCTCCTTTAGCATAACCAATTTCAAGTTTATTTATTTGTCTTTAGTATTTAATGCAGATATAGGCATTGATAGCCAGATACAGGAGGGGGAATCAAATTGGAGTCAGAAACAACTCACTGTTGTTCAGTTTTTCTCTCTGCATCTCATTTTCCATGATATTTTTTTTTGCTACAGACAATAAAGTAGATGATGCTGGTGAAAACAACTAAAAATTGTATATGAAAATTATCTTCCAAATGCTAGCACTCTCCCCTTAAATTTAGAATAAATGGTAGGAACTTTACGTAAATGAAGTTGGAAAAGCTATACTAGACAAAACTAAGGTAGGATTCCCCCTTAAAACTCTGTTTAAACAGAGTTAAAATAAGATATATAGGTAATATATATGTAGAGCTAGCTAGCTAGCTAGATTCTGGGACTACAGAAATTATCAAATCCAAATTCTTATGTGTATGAATAGATACTAAAACTGCCAAACAGGAAAATTCATTTTATATCATAAAACAAAAATGGTAACAGCCATCTCTGACACAGAATCTGTAATACAATACTTACTGTAGATCTTAATTTTAACAATATATGTACTTACTCATCTGTAGCTGATAATGTCTAAGCACTTTTATTATTTTACATAATTTAGTCCTGAACATACTTAAGGTCTAACTTTATTATCCTCTTTTTATGAAAGTGGACAAAATAATGGTGGGTTGAAGATAATCTGGACCCACAGATTCCAGACTCAAAGTATGGGCTCCTACGTTGATGTCCTTAGGATATCTAAGGGGCTGACATGGGTGAAGAACTCATCTGTTCATGGGGATGCATGGCTTACTCCACACAAACACAGAGAATCATACAGGAGATTCAAGCCTTTGGTATTTCCCAATTGTATTTCAGTTACTTTCTAAAACTTTCATATATGTAACATATTTCTAGCAGTTTTTAATATTCAGCTGGATCCTTAAATCAGAGAGGTTGATTCCATTTTGACATCCATAACAAAGCAAGAAAAAAAACTCTATAAATAAGGGTTTTATTCCTTTTTATTTAATTATTCACTTTTTGTATTTTCAAAGGGCAGTGATTGTGCAATATTCCATATTCATTAAAGAACAACACTATCATCACAAATTCTCAAAACCTTGAAATGTGGAAATTTTATTATAAGTTACCAATATCCTTTGTTTTAAGTTCAATTCGCCAACATATAGTACAGCATTAGTTTCAGATGTAGTGTTCAATAAATTATCAGTTGCATATAACACCCAGTGCTCATCACATCACAAGCCCTCCTTAATATCCATCATCCAGTTACCCCAGTCCCCCACTAACTCCCCCTGCAACAACCCAGTATCCCAGAGTTAAGAGTCTCTCACAGTTTTTCTCTCTTTCTGATTATTATATGCTCATAACAGGTGTAACTACCATCTGTCATGAAACATTATTAGGGTGTTGAAGAGTGGGACAAATGGGTGAAGGGGAGAAGGAGCTACAGTACCCCAGTTATTGAATGATAAGTTACATGAATATAAAGGAGAACATAAAGAATATAGCTAATGCTATTATATTAGCAATGTAATGGGACAGTTGGTATCTATATTTGTGATGAACACAGCATAGTGTATAAACTTGTTAATGGAACATTGTAAACTATGCTCAAATTCAAAAAAATAGTAAAATAAATAGAAATAACTGAGGGAAAAATTTAAAAAAATAAAAAAATGTAATGTCATGGCCTATATTCCTTATGCTGAACCTTGTATTCCTGTGACTTATTTATTCCATAAGTGGAATACAGTATCTCACATTCTTCTTCACCCATTTTGTCATTGTTTCACCAATTTCTTCTCTGACAACCATCAGTTTCTTCTTTGTAGTTACAGATCTGATTCTTCTTTTTGTTTGTTCATTCATTTCTGTTCTCATATTCCACATATGGGAGTGAGGTCATGTGGTATTTATCTTACTCAGTCTGACTTATTTCACCTAGCAAAATACCATCTAGGCTCATCCATGTTGTCTCAAAGGTTACAATGTTATGGATTTTATGGCTGCATAATATTCCATTGTCTGTACAGAATACACACACACACACACACACACACACACACACACACACACCACTTTCCTTATCCATTCATCTATAGATGGGCAGTGATATTGTTTCCGTATCTTGACTACTGTGAATAATGCTGTGGTAAGAATAGAGGTGCATATATAAATATACAATGGAATATTACTCAGCCATAGGAAAGAATGAAATCTTGCCATTGGCATTGTCATGGATGAAGCTGGAGAGTATAGGCTAAGCAAAATAAGTCAACAGAGAAAGAGAAATGGTATATGATGTCACTTACATGTAGAATGTAATAAGCTGAACAAAAAAGCAAAGGGGGAAAAGAGAGGTAACTATAGATAACAAACTGATGTTTACCAAAGGGACATGAGAAGGAAATGAGTTAAATAGGTGATGAGGGTTAAGGAGTACACACGTTGTGGTATGTGCCAGGTGTTGTATACAAGTGTTGAATCACCATATTGTGCACCTGACACCAATATTACACTGTATGCCAAATAACTGGATATTAAATAAAAACTTTTTTAAAAGATCATATGAAAATTGAAGAAAAATAAATTAAACACAGATGTCCATATATTAGTGTTTTTGCTTTATTCAGGGAAATGCATACCCAGTAGTGGAATTATTAGGGTAACAATATCTTTTTAGAATTCTTGTTTTTACAGAGACAGAAAGAGAGCAGGGTGGAGGGCCATAGTGAGAGAGAGAAAGAGAATCTCAAACACACTCTCTGTTTAGTTTTAATCCAAGTGTGGGGCTCAATCTCATGATCCTGAGATCATGACCTGGTCAAGAGTTGGAGGCTTAACCAACTGAGCCACCCAGGTGCCCCTAAAGTACCAATATTTTTGATTGACTGTGAATTTCACCATTTTTTTATTTCAGTTAGCCACTGTATAGTCCATCATTGGTTTTTGATGTAATGTTCGATGATTCATTAGCTGTGAATAACAGCTGCTGCTCATCACAACACCTGCCCTTCTTAGTACCCATCACCCTGTTACCCCACACCCATCCCCTACCCTCTGAAACCCTCAGATTGTCACCCGGAATCCAGAGTTACTCATCGTTTGTTTCCTTCTCTGATTTCTCCCCCTTCAGATTTCCCCCTCTTCCCTTATGGTCCTCCATGGTATTGCTTATGTTCCACAAATGAGTGAAACCATATGATAATTGCCTTTCTCTGTTTGACTTACATCACTTAGTAGAATACCCTCCAGTTCCATCCATGTTAATGGAAATGGTGGGTATTCATCCTTTCTGATGGCTGAAGAATAATCCATTGTATATATTTACCTTACCTCATCTTCTTATCCATTCAACTGTTGAAGTGTTGAAGGACATCTCAGCTCCTTCAACAGTTTGGCTATTGTGGACACTGCTCCTGTGAGCATTGGGATGCATGTGGCCCTTCTTTCACTACATCTGTATCTTTGTGGTAAATACCAAGTAGTACAAATGCGGGCTCATGTGGTAGCTTTATTTTTAACATCTAGAGGAATCTCCATATTGTTTTCCAGAATAGCAGTACAAGCTTACATTCCTACCAACAGTGTAAGAGGATTCCCCTTTCTCCACATCCTTACCAACATTTCTAGAAAATTTGTTCAATTAGAGGTAATTTATAATCCTACAATTTACAGGTCCTTAGAATTTCCCTTTATTAACCCACAGTGTTGCTGTGTATAAACATGGACACACACACACACACACACACACACACACACACACACACACAAACACTCAAGCTCACTAAAAATTTATTTCAGGTGCTCATATCCCAGGAGTGATCTATTAACTCCACAGCTCTCCTTGCTGCACCAGGTAAAATGTAATGGAGAACACCACGTGGGTGGCCAACCATACTGGACGATCAGATTTTGACCTGGTGGGACTCTTCAGTCAATCCAAGTACCCAGCTCTCCTTTGTGTGGTCATCTTTGTGGTTTTCCTGATGGCCTTGTCTGGAAACACCATCCTGATCCTTCTGATACACTGTGATGTTCACCTTCATAACCCCATGTACTTTTTTATCACCCAGTTGTCTCTCATGGATGTGATGTCCATTTCTGTCACTGTGCCCAAGATACTCATGGACCAGGTCATGGGGGTGAATAAGATCTCAGCCCCTGAATGTGGGATGCAGATGTTTCTCTATTTGACACTAGTAGGTTCAGAATTTTTCCTTCTAGCTGCCATGGCCTACGACCGCTATGTGGCCATCTGCCATCCACTCCGTTATCCTGTCCTCATGAACCATAGAGTGTGTCTCCTCTTGGTGTCTTCCTCTTGGTTTCTGGGATCTGTAGATGGATTTATGCTCACACCCATCACCATGACCTTCCCCTTCTGCAGATCCCGGGAGATCCACCATTTCTTTTGTGAGGTCCCTGCTGTAATGAAGCTTTCCTGCTCAGACACTTCACTCTATGAGACACTCATGTACCTGTGTTGTGTCCTCATGCTCCTCATCCCTGTGACAATCATTTCAAGCTCCTATTCTTTCATCCTCTTCACCATCCACAGGATGAACTCAGCAGAGGGACGGAAGAAGGCTTTTGCCACTTGTTCTTCCCACATGATGGTGGTCATCCTCTTCTTTGGGGCTGCCATCTATACCTACATGCTCCCCACCTCCTATCACACCCCTGAGAAGGACATGATTGTATCTGTCTTTTATACCATACTCACTCCTGTTCTAAACCCTTTAATTTATAGTCTTAGGAATAAGGATGTCACAAGGGCTCTAAAGAAAATGTTGAATGTGGGATCTATCATACAGGAAACTATGAAGTAGGGAAAATTTGTACTAAAATTTTTTTTTTTATTCTATAAATGAAAACTTTAGGACCTTATGCCAATGTTTTTCTTCAGATTCTTATGACGTGGTGTGTGATCACCTATTCATGCATTTTGAGGTAATTTTTTCCCTGTACTGGAAAGCTCTTCGTTTCTATGCTTCTGCATTCAAAACAATTGTACTATTGTATTGTATCCATGTTACATTTTTCTGAATGACCATATTCTTAAGAAACACATAATGAAATATTTGGAAACAAAGATCATAAGGTGTTCAACTGATGATGGAGAGATGGAGAGAGAGGTAAAAAACTAAATGGGGTATAAACTTATAGGAGAATCTAGTCAAAAGGTATATAAGTGTTAATCGTTCTATTGTTATTCATACTAACTTTTCACAAATTTGAAATGGCTTAAGAATATAAAGAATAAAACATAAACCATCAGACTTTTGATTATTTTAAAAATGTGTCCTTGCTGCATGGTGGCAGTGTAAGTGACAAATCTGGAAATCATGCACATGTTAACATGGCTGATCATTACTGCAATAATCCAGTTGTTGGCCTGTGTTTAATTAGGGTGATTTTGTTCTTTGGTTCCAATACTGAAGACATCCAGTGGCTGTTACCTCTCTGAAATCATGAGTACACTGTGGTAGAAGGTACTGTGGGAAATACATTAACCCCAGAAGGAGAGCTTGGGGAATCTTTCCTGCATAAGGTTGTATTGGAGCTGAAATTTGAAGTTTGTAACTTATCATACAAAGAAGCAGAAGAAGACCATCAAACATCCAATCCTTCATTTATTTAAAAAAAATCTTATGCTATAGTAAAAAATAATAGTTAAGTGAATTTATCATATAAATAACAAATGTCTACTATCTCTAAGGAAGATAAACTGTAGGTGTAGTTGTGCAAAGAGTTGTAATAAAATAGATAAATTGCTTTGAGGCTTAAGTGGAAAGGGTGCAGCTCATCAGGACACACCAGTTCTACCTATGACATGTGAGTTCAACCAAACGAAGAGGCTCAATGGGGACCCTAGATCTCAGTGTTGAATCATGACTAGATGTTACTTTCATGTGAGTATAGGAGGCTGGGACCAGGGCTCTTGCTCAAGGAACAAGGACATGATGCCACAAAAAAGGAACACAATGAGCAAAGTTCCAGTGGTTGACCAAGCAGGAGAGAAATGTCCCAATAGCACCTCTTCCTGGTTCAATTTATAGCCTCATTTCTCGCTCTTTTGAGACCCAAATATTTACAAATGATAATAAAATGACCACACTTGGATTGTAGAAAAGTTAAATCAGTGGGAAATCAACTGAAGAAGAACAACATTGGAGGTTTGGAGACCAGGTGAGTGAGGACAATGAGCTGGGTAGTGTTAATCTAAGTGGAATGGATCATTCCAATTGGATTTATGGGCTTTTAGGGTGTAAGTAGGCCTTGATGAATCTGTTCCATAATACCACAAATTTGGTTGCATGTTTACCAGTTTCCAATTAGCTATGACAACTTGTGATTTATCAGAAGGTTTCAAAAGGGGACATTCCCTTTTTTTCTTGACACACTTGATTCTTTCACCACTAGAAAATAAGGATCTTGCAGTACTTTGGGAAAAACGATAGATAATTAGTTTACAATATTTTTGTTGTAGTCAAATGAAATACCTAAAATAAGTACACTTTTTAACTTCCAAAATATTTGGGTAGTGTGTATATCACCTCTCAATTTCTGAACCATAATGACACACACATTTGATGATTCCATTTAAAATACTGTAGGCATGGGAACCAAACAGGGCAAAACAAAACAAAATGTTTTATAGAACCGTATTTCAAAGATGACTTTTTGCCCTATCTAAAGCAAAAAAAAAAAAGAGAGAGAGAGAGAGAGAGAGAGAGAGAGAGATAAATGTTTTAGAATAATGAATTATTTTTTAAATAAGATGTTCTAAATATAATTTTCAAGCTTAAAATAATGATTTATGAGAACTCTAGAGCTGGAAAATCTTCAATAACTACATTTATTATATTATGTATAGTACATGATACTCAGAATTACTAGACATAGAGGAACATTTGGTGCTCCTAGTTTTTTTTGCATCTCGAATGTAAAAATGGAAGAGTTTCTGTCACTCACATGCACTTGCTTACAGTGTTACATAAGTAGCTGTGCACCAAAGTAGTTTAAATGTAGAAACTTCAAAATATGTTCATATGTTTGTGCTCATGATTTAACCAGCCCTTGCACAGAGAAATAATTCTTAACCCATGAAAAAAAACCCTGAGTATTCCTACATCAAAGGACATGAAGGACTATGATGAAAATTATTATCAAATTAGGGAACCTGGGTGGTTCAATCAGTTAAGCGTCTGCCTTTGGCTCAGGTCATGATCGCTGAGTCCTGGGATCAAGCCCATGTTGGGTTCTCAGCTCAGTGGGGAGAACGCTTCTCCCTCTCCTTCTGCCTGCTGTTCCACCTGCTTTTGCTTTTTCTCTCTCCCTGTCAAACAAATAAATAAAATCTTAAAAAATAACAATTTTCACCAAATTTGGGAATAAACCAGCATGGATTAGGTGGAGAAGGTTGCATTGTTTTTCACAAATACACTGCTTTTAAATGGAATATTTTATTTAATTGTTTATTTATTTTACATAATATGCCACTCACCATTTAAATGATGTTATGTATATTAACTTATTCAAACCTATTAAACACTTTGAAGCACATATTATTTTTGGTGTGGTGTTGGTGGTTGTTGTTAATTTTTTTAAATTTATCTTTTATAATAATATTTTTTATTATATTATGTTAGTCACCATCCAGTACATCCCTGGTTTTTGATGTAAAGTTCCATGATTCATTAGTTGTGTGTAACACCCAGTGCACCATGCAATACGTGCCCTCCTTACTACCCATCACCAGCCTATCCCATCCTGTGTTGTTAAATGTATTAAATTGTGGTAGGAACACCTCTCATGAGATCAAACTCTTAGCAAATTTTTTAAGTGTACACTAGAGTATTCTTGACTATAGGGCAGGTATTCATATTATCTCAGTTTACAGAAAAGGAAACTAAGGCACCAACAGGTTAGATAAATTTTTTTGAAATCACTAGGTAGTAATGTCCAAATGGATATTTGCCAATAAGTGCGAATGAAGTCTGAGTTGGTTGAGTGATGGTCTTTCTACAGTGAAAAAATGGTATATTTGTGGCATCTGGGTGACTCAGTCATTAAGTGTCTGCCTTCGGCTCAGGGCCTGCTGGGTGGCCTGCTTCTTCCTCTCCCACTCCCCTTGCCTGTGTTCCCTCTCTCGCTGGCTGTCTCTCTCTCTGTCAAATAAACAAAATTTAAAAAAAAAGAAAAAAGGAAAACGGTATATTTGGGTTAAAGTTATTTCTGTCATCATCGTTGTAGACTGAAAACAGTGATACCAAGTTCTAGAGAAAACCAGTTTATTATACTCCTATAGAATATGCCACATATTATTTCCAAATAATTTCCGAAGTGTGAATGTAATTACTCACAGTAAAATTTTGTAACAGTATAAACATGAATGTCATTGCAATATAAAGGATAAAGCATTGTGGATGTCAAACCATCACCACAGCAGTTTGTTTTCCATAATTTTAGAAGGATTGAATATTCCTTCTATACAGAAGTTAGTCTCCAAAACAGTTCTAGTTGCCTGGTACAGCAATTCATTGGTAGATTAGTTTTCAAATTTGAGTTATGAAAATATTGCTACCACACATGTGCATGCTAGAGCTAATGATAATTACCAGTTAACATCTTAAGCAAAGCTTTGAATTGCTCAGCTTATAATTAATTTCATTTCTTATTTTTTAAAAGATGTTATTTATTTATTTGACAGAGATAGAGACAGCCAGCGAAAGAGGGAACACAAGCAGGGGGAGTGGGAGAGGAAGAAGCAGGCTCTTAGCAGAGGAGCCTGATGTGGGGCTCGATCCCGGAACACCAGGATCACGCCCTGAGCCAAAGGCAGACGCTTAACGACTGAGCCACCCAGGCGCCCCTCATTTCTTACACATTGAAGAAAGTCAAACTTTTAGGTTTTGAGCAGAATGTGTCTGGATAAACATGATTCCCTAAATTGAAACCAGGAGGTGTAAAAATCAGGTCCACTTATTGAGGTTTACTGTGTACCAGGCACTAGGTTTGACTACTTCATAGTTGTTTTTTTTTTTTTTACTTCTTTCCAACTAATATTAAAAACAAATCAGTATATATGACATACAATATTACATTCATTTTGGTATATAACATACTACTTTGATAAGTTTATATATTATTCTATTGTCACCACAACTATAGCTACCATCTGTCACCATGCAACATTATTTAAATATAATTGACTATATTCCTTATGCTGTGCCTTTTATTCTTGTGACTTGTTCATTCTATAATTCAAAGACAGTATTCCCAACTCCCCTTCACCCATTTTGCCCATCACTCCACCTTCTCCCATCTGGTGAACATCATTTTGTTTTCTGTGTTTATAGGTCTGATTCTGCTTTTTGTGTATTTAATTGTGTTTTTACGTTCCATATATGACTGAAACAATATCGTGGCTGTCTTTCTCAGTCAGACTTATTTCACTTAGCCTAATGTCCTCCGGACCCATCCACATAATCCCAAATGGCAAGATGTCTTTATTTTGTAAGGCTGAATAAAAATTCCATTGTATATCACATTCCATAATTTGTCACATTGTTTATACATTCATCGATTGATAGACAGTTTGTTTCCTTATCTTAACTGCTATGAATGATGAAGCAACAAGAAAGTGCAGATGCAAATAAATAAATAAATGAGAAAAGAAAAAGAAAAAGAAAAAGAAAAAGAAAAAAAAAAAAGGAAGTGCAGATACATTAATGAGATCCGGATTTCAATTCAATTGGCTATACATCCAGAAGCAGGGTTGTTGATTCAAATGGTAATTACATTTTCAAAATTTGAGAAACCTATATATTCTTTACAAGGTGGCTACACCAGTTTAAATTCCAACCAACAGTATGGAAGGGTTACCTTTTCCTCACATTCTCACCAACCCTTGTTTTTGTTGTTGTTGTTGCTGTTAATAATAGCCATTCTAATAGGTGATGTTTATTGTGGTTTTGATTTGCATTTCCCTGAATAATTAGAAATGTTGATAAATATTTTATATATCTTTGACCATTTGTTTGTCTCCTTTTGAGAAGTATCTACTCAGTTCCTTTATCATTTTTAAATTTTTTTGTTTTATTATTATTATTATTATTATTAATTTTACTATTGACTTGTATGAATTTCTTATATATTTTGGATATTAACCTTTTATCTAAAATGAAGCTGTAGATATTTTCTCCCATTCCCTAGCTGAATTTTTATTTTGTTAATTGTTTCCTTTGCTGTGAAGACGACTTTTAGTTGGAAGTCACATTTGTCTACTTTAGCTTTTGTAGCTTGGACTTTTAATATTTTATCAAGAAACCTTTGCCCTGTGTAATGTAGAGAAGCTTCTAGCCAAATTTTCCCTTTAAGGGATTTATGGTTTTATTTATTTTTTTAGAGATTTTACTCATTTATTTGAGACAAAGAGAGTGAGAGAGAGAGCATGAGGGGAGGAGGGTCAGAGAGAGAAAGGCAGACTCCCTACTGCGCAGGGATCCCAATGTGGGACTTGATCCTGGGACTCCAGGATCATGACCTGAGCTGAAGGCAGTTGCTCAACTAACTGAGCCACCCAACCACCCAAGGGGTTTATGGTTTTAGAGCATATGTTTAAGTCTTTTTTTTTTAGATGTAATTGACATATAACATTATGTTAGTTTCTGGTATAGAACATAATCACTCAATATTTGTATACAGTGCAAAAAGATCATCACAATAAGATTAGTTGACAAGAATTGCCATACATAGTAACAACTTCCCCCCCAGTAATCTTAATTTTTATTGTATTCACTTTTTGAAAGTCCCTTAGGCAAGAAAAAAAAAGAAAAAAAGAAACAAGAAAAGGAAATAAACATTACAAAAATAACTGTTATTCATCATTTAGTAAGTATGTTTCTGACCAGAGTGTCCTGTAATATCCTTTCAGATTTTTCTCAATGAACGCCTTCTTTTTTTAACTGTGACACTAACTTAATCACTTTTTGTTGCTTTTTTCTTTCCCCTGCAATTATTATATATGCTATTATTGTACTTTTTATTAGTGTTTGATTTCACTCTTTTTCTATTTCCAATTTTTTTTCTATTGATGGGAACTTTTAAGATCTACTATCTGAAAGTAACTTTCGAACATGCAATACTGTAATATTAATCATAGTCACCACCCATACATTGCATTTGAATGCTTTATTTTATAAGTGGAAGTTTGCACCTTTAAATCACCTTCACCCATTTCACCTTCCCTAACTCCCACTTTTGGTAGCAACCCAAAGGGTCTATGTAACTTTGGGATTGCATTTTTTTAAAGATTTTATTTATTTATTTATTTGTGTGAGAGAGAGATAGCAAGAGAGAGTATGAGCAAAGGTGGGGGAGTGGGGAGAGGGCAAAGCAGACTTCCCACTGAGCAGGGAGCCCAATGTGGTACTCCATCCACAACCCTGGGATCATGACCTGAGCAGAAGACAGACACTTAACCAACTGAGCCACCCAGACATCCCAAAAGATTGCATTTTTAAAAAACTGCACATATAAGTGAGATCATTCAATATTTTCTCTTTTTGTGTGACTTATTTCACTTAGCATAAGAACCTCATGGCGTATCCGTATTGTCACACATAACAGTTTCTCTTTTTACAGGCAAATAAGACTCCATTTTATGTAGGTATGCATGTTTATATGTATGTGTGGGATTGTTGAAGTGTGTATCACAGTTTTTAAACTTAATTCATTAATCTATGAACACTTAGGTTGTTTCCATATATTAGCTATTGTAGATAATGCTGCAATAAACATGGATGTGTATATAATTTTTCAAGTTAGTGTTTCTGTTTTCTTCAGATGTATACCCAGATGTGGAATTTCTGGATCATATGGTAGTTCCATTTGGAATTTTTAAAATATCTCCCTAGTATTGTCCATGATTGCTGCCCAAATTTACATTTCTACCAACAACGCACAAGCGTCCCCTTTTCTCAATACCCTGATTAACACTTGTTATTTCTTGATTTCTTTATTATAACCATTCTCACGGGTATGAGGTGATATCTCTGGGTGTTATTGATTTGAATTTACTTGTTTATTAGTAATATTGAGAACCTTTTAATTTTACTTGTTGGCCATCAATATGTCTTCTTTGGAAAAATGTCTACTCAGATCCTCTGGCCATTTTTAAAAACAGATTGTTTGTTTTTTGTTGTTTTCGTCATTGTTTAGTTATATGAGTTCTTCAACTCTTTTGGATATTAACTCCTTACCAAAACTATAATTTGCAAACATTTTCTCCCATTTAGTAAGTTAATTTTTCATTTTGTTGATATTTCCCTTTTTGTGAACAAGCTTATGAGTTTGTTGCAGTCCCAGTTATTTATTTTTCCTTTGTTACCTTTGCTCCTGGTGTCAAAGAAAAAAAAAAACACCACGACTGAGGACAAGGAGCTTACTTGCCTATTTTTTCTTCTAGGAATGGTATAATTTCAGGTCTTATATTCAAATCTTTGGTCCATTTTGAGTTAATTTTTTTGTGTATGTTTCAATATAGGGGTTAATTATTTATTTATGTATTTTTGCATATGACTGTCCAGATTTCCTAACACTGCTAATTGTGTCTCTCCTTTCCCCATTATATACTCATGGATCCTTTGTCATAAATTAATTTAATTTATATTCATGGATTTATTTCTTGGCTCTCTGTTGTGTTCCATTGAATGTTGTGTCTGTTTTTACGTGAGTACTATATTGTTTTGATTACTGTAACTGTTATATAGTTTGAAGTCTGGGACCATTATGTCTCCAGTTTTACACTTCGTTCTCAGGATTATTTGATGATTCAGGTCCTTCTGTCATTCCATATAAATTTTAGGGTTTTTAGTTCTACTCATACAGAATTTGTCCTTCAAATATTAGTAAGGATTGCACTGATGTATAGATTGCTTTAGGTAGTGTGGGCATTTTAACAATATTAATTCTTTCAATCCATGAACATGGCATATGTTTCTATTTATTTTTTATCTTCTATTTCTTTCATAAACATCTTATACTTTTCAGTGTACAGGTGTTTCAACTGCTTGTTTAAATTTGTTCCTTGGTATTTTGTTATTTTTGATGCAATTCTAAATGCTTTTTTTCTTTATTTCTCTTTCTGTTAGCTTTCAAGTAATATAGAACTGCAACATTTATTTCAGTATTGCTTTTATATCCTGCAAATTTATGAATTCATTTATTAGTTCTATCAGATGTTTAGTACAGTCTTTAGGAGTTTTTATGTACAATCTCATATTGTATCCTAACAGTGACTGCTTTAATTCTTCCTTACAAATTTGGACAATGTTTATTTCTTCTTTTTGGCTCGTTCCTCAGTCTTGGACTTCTAATGTTGAATAAATGTAATGAGGGAGAGCATCCTTGTCTTGTTCCTAATTTTAGAGGAAAATTCTCATCTTTTCACCTCTGTATATAATGCTAGCTGTGGTCTTGACACAGGTGGTCTTTATTATGTTGAGACATATTTCCTCTCTACCCACTTTGTTGAGTTTTTATCATAAACAGATACTGAATTTTGTCAAATGCTTTCTCTACATCTGCTGAGATGATCATCTGAATTTTATCCTTTATTTTCTTAATGTGGTTTACCACATTGATTGATTCTCAGTTCAACCAGGTCTGCTTTCTGGAATAAATCCCACCCAATCATGGTGTATGATTCTTCTGATGTATCTTTAGTGGTTCTTCTAATATATCTTCTCATTATTGTAATAGGTTTGCTAATATCTTGTTTGGAAGTTTTGAACCTGTTTTTCAGGCATATTTGCCTACAATTTTCTTTTCTTTGTTTAAAGACTTATTTACTTGAGAGAGAGAGAGGGAGAGAGAGCGAGAGAGAGAGAGAGGCAGCAATGGGGGAGGGGTAGAGGAGGAAGGGGAGAGAATTTTCATCAAGCTCCCCACTGAATGGGGAGCCTGACACAGAGCTCAATCTCACCACCCTGCAATCATTACCTGAGCTGAAATCAAGAATCAGACACTTAACTGATTGAGCTACCCAGGAATCCCTGTAATGTTCTTTCCTTGTGGTATCTTTGTCTGGTTTTGGTATCAAGTTAATACTTTCCTCCTAAAATGAATTTGGGAGTGTTCCCTCCTCTTTTATATTTCGGAGGCTTTGAGAAGGATTGGTATTCTTCTTTAAGTGTTTGGTAGAATTCACCAGGAAAGCTTTTCGATCTGGAATTTGTTAATTGGGAAGTTTTGATTACTGATTCAATGTCCATATTCATAATTATTCTGTTCAAATTTTCTATTTCTTTTTTAATTAATTTTTGATACTGTGTAGTTTATTTTTTGTAGTATCCAGTTTTTATTTAAATGCCAGTTAGTTAACATACAATGTAATATTAGTTTCAGGGGAATATTTAGTGATTCACTGATTATATACAACACCTAGTGCTCTATTTTTTTAAACTTATATTTAAATTCCAGGTGACATACAGTATAATATACTTCCATACAACTGCTGGTGCTCATCATAAGTGCAGTCCTTAATCCGCATCACCTATTTAACCTATGCACCCCTTCCTCTTGATAATAATCAGTTTTCCCTCTATAGTTAAGACACTGTTTCTTGGTTTGCCTCTCTTTCTTTTTTCCCCTATGATTGCTTTGTTTCTAAAATTCTACATATGAGTGAAATCATATGGTATTTGTCTCTCTCTGACTTATTTTGCTTAGCATAATATTCTCTAGCTCCATCATGACATTACAAATGGCAAGATTTCATTCTTCTTATGCCTGAGTAGTACTCCATTATATATATTTACATAGTGTCTTTATCCATTTATCTGTCAGTGGACACTTAGCCTACTCCCATATCTTGGCAATTGCAAATAATGCTACACTAAACATCGGAGTGCATGCATTTCTTTGAATTAGAGTTTCTGTGTGTTTGGGTAAATACCCAGTAGTGCAATTGCTGGACCATGTAGTAGTTCTATTTTCAACTTTTTGTGGAACCTCCATAATATTTTCCAGAATGGCTGCACCAGGTTGCATTCTCACCAACAGTGCACAAATGTTCCTTTTTCTCCACATCCTTGTCAACAACTGTTGTTTCTTGTATTTTTTATTGTAGCCATTCTAACAGGTGTGAGGTGATATGTCTTTATGGGTTTGATTTCCATTTCCCTGATCATCAATGATGGTAATCATCTTTTCATGTGTCTGTCAGCCATCTGCTGTCAGTCATGTCTACTTTGGGGAAAAAAAAGTCTATTCAGCTACTCTCCTCATTTTTTAAATTGAATCATTGTTTCCCTTTTGTATGAGTTATTTGTATATTTTAGGCCTGAACCCCTTATCAGATATATCATTTATAAATATGTTCCCACATTTAGTAGGTTGTGTTTTTACTTTGTTGATTATTTCCTTGCCTGTTCAAAAACTTTTTATTATGACATTGTCCCAATAGTTTATTTTTGCTTTTGTTTCCCTTGCCTCAGAAGACATATGTAGAAAAATATTGCTATGGCTTGTATCAGAGAACTTATCACCTGTTTTCTCTTCCAGTGTTGTTATGGTTTCAGGTCCCTCATCTAGCTCTTTAATCCATTTTGTGTTTATTTTTGTGTATGGTGTTAGAAAGTAGTTCAGTTTCATTCTTTTTTTTTAAATTTTATTTATTTGTTTTATTATCTATTTGAGAGAGAGAGAGAAAGGGTGGGCAGAGGGAAAGGAGGAAGTAGAAACAAGCTGAGCAGGGAGCCCGATGAGAGGCTCCATCCCAGGACCCAGAGATCATGACCTAAGCTGAAGGCAGATGCTTAACCAACAGAGCTACCCAGGTGCCCCCAAAACATTTCTTTAAAAAATTAACATATAGCTGTTTAGATTTACCAGCACTGTTTATTGAAAGACTGTCTTAACCCCATTGTATATTCTTGCTTACTTTGTCATAGATTAATTGATCATAGAAATGTGGGTTTATTTATGGTCTCTACCATGTTCCATTGATCTACGTGTCTATTTTGTGCTACTTCCACATTGTTTTGAATATTGTTTTGAGCAGCTTTGTAGTATATCTTGAAATCTGGAATTGTGATATCTCCATCTTTCTTCTTCTTTCCCAGGATTGCTTTGGATCTTTGATGTTTTCTGAGGTTCCATGCAAATTTTAGTATTATATGTTCTAGTTTTGTAAAACTGCTATTGGTATTTTGATAGCAATTGCTTCAATCTGTTGTTTTGGTTATTATGGACATTTTGACAATATTAATTTTTCCAATCCATGAGCATGGAATATCTTTTCATTTGTGTGTGTGTGTGTGTGTGTGTGTGTGTGTGTGATCTTCAATGTATTTCATCAGTTATTTTATAATTTTCAGAGAACAGGGATCATAACATGAGCCAAAGGCAGCCGCTTACTGAATGAGCCACTCAGGCATCCCAATGAACTATCTTTTTAAGGTATTACTGTATGTTGTTTCCTAATATTTTGTTGTGGATTTTTGCATCTATGTTCATCAGGGTTATTGGCCTGCAGTGTGTGTGTGTGTGTGTGTGTGTGTGTGTGTGTGTGTGTGTATGTGTGGCATTTGATTTTGGTATCAGGATAGTGATGACTTTCTAGAATGTGTTTGTAAGCTTTCCTTCCTCTTATATTTTTGGAATATTTTCCTAAGAATAGGTTTTAACTTCGCTTTAAATGTTTGGTAGAATTCACTAGTGAATCCTTCTGGTCCTGGACAATTACTTTTTGGTAGTTGTTGATTACCAATTGAATTTCATTACTTTTATTTCTTTTTAAAAATATTTTATTTATTCATTTATCAGAGAGAGAGAGTGGGAGAGAGAGAGAGAGCTGGGGGAGTAGCCAGCAGAGGGAGAAGCAGGCTTCCTGCTGAACAAGGATCCCAATGCAGGACTCAATCCCAAGACCCTGTGATCATGACCTTAGCTAAAGGAAGATTCTTAATCAACTGAGCCAACCAGACATCCTTCATTTATTTTATTTTATTATTTTATTTTTGTTTGTTTCATGTTTTAATTTAAGTTCTTGTTAGTTAACATATAGTGTAATATTGGTTTCTGGAGTGGAATTCAGTGATTCATCACTTCTTACAGCACCCAGTGGTCATTACAACAAGTGCCCTCTTTAATACCCGTCACCCATCTGGCCCATCCCATGCCCACCTCCCTCCATCACCCCTCAGTTTGTTCTCTATAGAGTGTATTATGCTAAGCAAAATAAGTCGGTCAAAGAAAGACAAATAGCATATGATTTCACTCATATGTGGAATCCAAGAAACAAAATAGATGAACACAGAGGAAAGAAAAAAAAAACAGAGAGGAAAACCATGAAATGTAGTTTAGTTTTACCTGTGTTTGAACATTTCACAAAGTGAGTTATGCAGCATGCACTCTTTCTGTCACTGGTTTCACTCTTTTTCTTTGAGATTCATGCATGTTTTTCCATATAGATTCAGTTCACTATTTTCCCATTGTCATAGAGTATAAATGTATTCATATTACTATTAATATTTTGTTGAAACTTGTGGTGATTTTTAATATTGTTTCCACAAGCTTTCTTGGACATAATTGTCCAAAGTAATTTTATTACACACTCCACTATCAGTGTATCAGAGTCTCTGTGTGTGAGTGTGTAAATATTCCAAGTGTTCTAAGGTTCTCACTATTATTTCCTGAAATAAATCCTATCTTCTTAAAGCTGTTGTAGCTGTTTTTTTGTTCTATAACTTTGTTGTATTTAGTTTACTAAGTTTTTTGATTAGGATATTCATGAGGGAATATATTACATATAATATACATATACTATATATAATACACATATATTATACATATATATTAAATATATTCTTTAGTACATTTATTGCTTGATTCTGATGTCAAATTAATAACTTCACAAAGCACTTTATTGATCCTCATTTTTCTTTTTTTTTCTATGTAGAATGTAACTTTCCTTTTTTAAATTTAAATTCAAATTCAATTAGCAATTTCAATTACTTCTAATCAGTCTATTCAGAATTTCTGTTCCTTCCTAGTTTAGTAATGGAAGATTGCAATTTATCCATTTCTTATACATTGTCCAGTATGTTGCCATATAATTTTTCATAGTATTCTTTTATAAGACATTATACCTCTGTGGTATCAGTTGTTATTTCTCTTCATGTTTGATATTATTTATTTGGACCCTTTATTTGTAGTTGCCTTGATGAGTCTGGTTAAGGGCTGTCAATTTCGTTTATTTTTATTGAACCTACTGGCCGTGATCATATTTTTATAGAATCTACTGTTGGTTTCAATCATTTTTTTTCCTATTTTGTTTTTAGTCTCTACATTATTTATTTTTGCTCTGATCCTCATTATTCCCCTACTTCTACTCACCTCGGGCTTTGTTTGTTCTTCCTTTTCTAGTTCCTTTAGGTGTAAGATTAGATTGTTTATTTGATTTTTTTATTGTTGTTCTTTATTTTTTTAATTTTTAATTATGTTCAGTTGGCCTGCATATATTACATCTTTTGTTTTTGATGTAGTGTACAATGATGCATTAGTTGCAAATAACGCCCATTGTTCATCACCAAACATACATTTCTTAATAGTCATCACCCAGCTACCCCATTCTTCCACTTCCCACTCTTCTGTAACTCTCAGCTTGGCTTCCTGAGGCAAGAGACCCTTATGGTTTGGCTCTTACTCTGATTTCTTCCCATTCAGTTTTTCTCCCTACCCCTGTGGTCTTCCTCGCTATTCCTTATGTTCCACATGTTAGTGAAACCATATGATAATTGTCTTTCTCTGCTTAACTTACCTCAGCATAATCTGCTCCAGTTCCATCCATGTCGATGCAAATGGTAGGTATTCATCTTTCCTGAAGGCTGAGTAATATTCCAGTGTGTGTGTGTGTGTGTGTGTGTGTGTGTGTGTGTGTGTGTGTATATATATATATATATATATATATATATATATATATATATATATATATATATATATATATATCTCACATCTTCTTTATTCACCCATATGTTGAAGGTCATCCCAGCTCTTTCCAAAGTTTGGATATTGTGGACAATGCTGTTATAACACTGGAGTGCATGTGTCCCTTCTTTTCACTACAGGTATATCTTTGTGGTAAATAGCAAGTAGTGCAATTGCTGGGTGGTACAGTAGCTCTATTTTTAATGTCTTGAGGAAGCTCCATACTGTTTTCCAGAGGTGCTGTACCAGCTTGCATTCCCACCAACAGTGTAAGAGGGTCCTCCTTTCTCCACATCCTTGCCAACACTTGTTGTGTTTCATCTTATCAATTTTAGCCATTCTAAGTGGTGTAAAGTGGTATCTCATTGTGGTTTTGATTTGTTTTTCCCTAATAGTGATGTGGAACATTTTCTCATGTGTCAGTAAAAAATTATGTCTTCTTTGGAGAAGTATCTGTTCACGTCTTCTGCCCATTTCTCAACTGGATCATTTCTTTTTTGAGAGTGGAGTTTGAGAAGTTCTTTATAGATCTTGGATACCAGCCCTTTATCCATGTCATTTGAAAATATTTTCTCTCATTCCATGGGCTGCCTTTTAGTTTTGTTGACTGTTTCCTTTGCTGTGCAGAAGCTTTTTATCTTGATGAAGTCCCGCAAGTTCCTTTTTTGGCTTTTTTTTTTCCTCTTGCCTTTGGAGATGTGTCTTGAAGGAAGTTACTGTAGCCAATGTCAAAGAGGTTGCCCCCTATGTTCTCCTATAGGATTTTGATTGATTCCTCTCTCACATTGAAGTCTTTCATCCATTCTGAGTTTATCTTTGTCTATGGTGTAAGGGAATGGTCCTGTTTCATTCCTGTATATGTGAATGTCCAATAATCCCAGCCCCACTTATTGAAGAGACTGTCTTTTTTCAATTGGATATTTTTCCAATTTTGTCAAAGATTAGTTGACCACAGAGGTGAGGGCCCATTTCTGGAGTCTCTATTCTGTTCCATTAGTCCGTGTATCTGTTTTTGTGCCAGTACCGTGCTGTCTTGATGGTCACAGCTTTGTAATACAGCTTAAAGACAGGCATTGTGATGACCCCAGCTTTGGTTTTCTTTTTCAACATTCTCTTGGCAATTCAGTGTCTTTTCTGGTTGCATACTTATTTTGGATGATTTATTCCAGCTCTTTGAACAATGCCAATGGTATTTTAATAGGGATTATATTGGATGTAAATTGTTCTGGACAGGATATATATTTTAACAACGTTTATTCTTCCAATGAGCATGAAATGTTTTTCCATTTTTTTGTGTCTTCCTCAATTTCTTTCATACATGTTCTATGGTTTCTAGAGTATAGATCCTTTACCTCTTTAGTTTAATTCCTAGGTATCTTATGATTTTTATTGTTATTGTAAATGGAATAGATTCTTTAATTTCTGATTCTTCAGTTACATTGTTAGTGTGTAGAAAAGCAACTGATGTCTGTACATTGATTTTGTAACCTGCCACATTTCTGAATTGCTGTCTGAATTATAGTAATTTGGGGGTGGAGTGTTTTGGGGTTTCCACATAAACTATCATGTCATCTGTGAGGAGGGAGAGTTTGACTTATTTATTTCTTTTTGTTGTGTGATAGCTGAGGCTAGGACTTCTAGTACTATGTGGAACAAGAGTGGTAAGAGTCGGCATCCCTGATGTTTACCTGATCTTAAGGGAAAAGCTCTCAGCTTTTCTCCATTGATAATGATATTCAGTGTGGGCTTCCCATACATTATTTTTCTGATATTGAGGAATGCTCCCACTATCCCTATACTCTGAAGAGTTTTAATCAGGAATGGATGTTGTATTTTGTCAAAAGCTTTTTCTGCATCAATTGGGACGATCATATGGTTCTTGTCTTTTCTTTTATTTCTGGACCCTACCATGTTCCTTGATTTGTGAATGTAAAACCACCCTTGAATCACAGGCATAAAACCCACTTGATCATAGTGAATAATCATTTTAATGTACTGTTGGATCCTATTAGCTAGGATCTTATTGAGTATATTGGCGTCCATGTTCATCAGGGATATTGGTCTACAATTCTCTTTGTATGGAAGGGTCTTTGCCTGGTTTTGGGATCAGGGTAATTCTGGCCTCATAGAAGGAGGGTGGAAGTTTTCCTTCTGTTTCTATTTTTTGGAATGGTTTCTGTACAATACGTATTATTTCTTCTTTAAATGTTTGATAGAAATCTCCTGGGAAGCCATCTGGCCCTGGACTCTTGTTTTGGGGGAGTTTTTTGATGATGGCCTCAATTTCATCAGTGGTAATTGGCCAATTCAGATTGTCTATTTCTTCCTGTTTCTGTCTTGGTAGTTCATAAGTTTCCAGGAAGGCATCCATTTCTTCCAGGTTGCTTAATTTGTTGGCATATAGTTGCTGGTAATAATTTCTAATAATTGTTTCTATTTCTTAGGTGTTAGTCATGATCTCTCCACTTTCATTCATGATATTATTAATTTGTGTCCTTTCTTTTTTCTTCTAGATAAGTCTGGTCAGAGGTTTATTGATCTTATTAATTCTTTCAAAGTATCAGCTTCTATTTTCATTGATCTGTTCTACTGTTTTTCTGGTTTCTATTTCATTGATCTCTGCTCTAAGCTTTATTATTTCTCTTCTCCTGCTTGCTTTAGGCTTTATTTGCTGTTCTTTCCCCAGCTCCTTTAGGTGTTGTGTTAGCATGTGCATTTGGGATTCTTCTAATTTTTTGAAAGAGGCTTGGATGGCAATGTGTATTCCGCTTTGGACCACCTTTGTAGTATCTCATAGGTTTTGGACTGATGTGTTTTTGTTCTCACTGCTTTCCTTGAAATGTTTACGTTCTTCTTTAATTTCCTGGTTGACCCATTCGTTCTTTAGCAGGATGGTCTTTAACTTCCAAGTGTTTGAATTCCTTCCATTTTTTTCTTGTGATTGAGTTCTAGTTTCAAGGCACTGTGGTCTGATATCATGCAGGAAATAATCTCAATCTTTTGGTCTTGGTCGAGACCTAATTTGTGACCCACTATGTGGTCTATTTTGGAGAAAGTTCTGTGTGTACTCGAGAAGAATGAGTATTCTGTTGTTTCAGGGTCAAATGTTCTGTATGTATCTATAAAGTCCATCTGGTCCAATGTGTCATTCAACATTCTTGTTTCTTTATTGATCTTCTGTTTAGATGATCTGTCCGGTGCTGAGAGTGGAGTGTTAAAATCTCCTACTATTAGTGCATTATTGTCGATCTGATTCTTTATTTTGGTTAACACCTGGATTATGTAGTTGACTGCTCCCATGTTGGGGGTATAGATATTTACAATTCTTAGATTTTCTTGTTAGATAGACCCTTGATAAATAATATATTGTCCCTGTGGGTCTGTTATTACTGTCTTTGATTTAAATTCTAATTTGATATAAAAATTGCTACTCCAGCTTTCTTTTGAGGTCCATTGGCATGAAAAATGATTCTCCATCCCCTCATTTTCATTCTGGAGGTGACTTTCGGTTCAGAATGAGTCTCTTGTAGACAGCATGTGGATGGGTCCTGTCTTTGTATCCAACCTGCAACACTGTGCTGTTTCATGGGAACACTTAGGCAGGTCACGTTGAGGCTTACTACAGAAAGATATGTGTTTATTGCCATGCTCTTGTCTGTACAGTCCCTGTTTCTGTCGATTGTCCCTGTAAATTTCTTTTTTTTAAGATTTTATTTATTTATTTGAGAGAGAGAGAGAGACAGCGAGTGAGAGAGGGAACACAAGCAGGGGCAGTGGGAGAGGAAGCATCAGGGTCCCAACATAGGAGCCCGATGTGGGGCTTGATCTCAGGACTCTTGGATCACACCCTGAGCCAAAGGCAGACATTTAACAACTGAGACACCCAGGCACCCCTGTGAATTTCTGTTCCATATGTCTCTTGGGGTCTTTCTTCTTTTATCTCTCCATCATTATGAATGACAGCCTTGCCAGATAAAGTATTCTTGGCTGGGTATACCTTGAATATGTCTTGCCAGCCCTTTCTGGGACAGCTCTGACATTATTCTGATGCTCCTCCCTCTGTACATAAGGAATCCCTTCCCCTTAGGATGGCTTCCTTTTTTCTAACATTTGCGAGTTTTTCTATTTCATACTGGGGTATTGGTCTGCTCTTCTTGATTTTGGGAGGGGCCTTTCTGCCTCTAGGACATGAATGCTTGTTTCCTTCCCCAGATTAGGAACATTCTCAGATTTGATTTGTTCAAATATATCTTCTTTTTTATTTTTTTAATAATATTTATTTTGTTATATTAGTCACCATACAGTACATCCCCAGTTCTTGATGCAATGTTCCATGATTCATTACTTCCATATAACACCCAGTGTACCATGCAACATGTGCCCTCCTTAATACCCATCACCAGCCTATCCCAATCCCCCACCCCCCTACCCTCTGAAGCCCTCAGTTTGTTTCCCAGAGTCCACAGTCTCTCATGGTTCATTCCCCCTTGTGTTACCCCCCCCTTCATTCTTCCCTTCCTTCTCCTACCAATCTTCCTATTTCTTATGTTCCATAAATGAGTGAAACCATATGATAATTGTCTTTCTCTGCTTGACTTATCTCAAATATATCTTCTAGTCCTCTTTGTCTCTCCACCCTCTCAGGGATCCCAATGATTCTGACATTGGAACATTTCATGGTGTCATTGGTTTCTCTTCAGTCTTTTTTGGGGGGAGATTTTAAGCTGTTTGTCCCAAGCCTCCTCCTATTCCTTCCTTTCTATTACTTTATCTTCTAGATCACTAATTTGTTCTTTTGTCACATTTACCCTAGTGTTAGTGAATCTAGTTCAGACTGCATCTCATTCATAACATTTTTAAGATTGGCCTGATTAGGGACACCTGGGTGGCTCAGTCATTAAGCATCTGCCTTTGGCTCAGTGCATGATCAAAGGGTCCTGGGATCGAGCCCTGCATTGGGCTCCCTGCTCTGCTGGGAGCCTGCTTCTTCCTCTCCCACTCCCCCTGCTTGTGTTCCCTCTCTCGCTGGCTGTCTCTCTGTCTCTCTGTCTCTCTCTCTCTTTTTTTTTTTTTAAAGATTTTATTTATTTATTCGACAGAGATAGAGACAGCCAGCGAGAGAGGGAACACAAGCAGGGGGAGTGGGAGAGGAAGAAGCAGGCTCATAGTGGAAGAGCCTGATGTGGGGCTCGATCCCAGAACGCCGGGATCACGCCCTGAGCCGAAGGCAGACTCTTAACCGCTGTGCCACCCAGGCGTCCCTGTCTCTCTCTCTTTTTGTCAAATAAATAAGTAAAATCTTTTTTTAAAAATTGGCCTGATTAGCTCTCACTTCTGCTCTTAAGGATTCTATATTTCTGTTAACATTTTTCTCAAGTCTAGCTATTGTTTTCATAATTGTTACCCTGAAGTCTATTTCTGACATCTTGGTTATATCCATATCCATTAGGTTTGCAGGAGAGGCCATTGTCTCTGGTTCTTTCCTTTGTTGGGAGTTCCTCCTCCTAGTCATTATGTTTAGGGGTGGTTGAGGGAATGTACAAAGTTGAAAATATCAACCACAATCCTGGCAAGGAGCACCTTGGGAACATTCTGAGTGTTCAGGAGCCACCACCAAAAAAAAAAAAAAACCCAGCCAAAATGAACCCCAAGAACAAGATTTATAACGTTAAAAAAAAAAGGTGGGGTGATGGGATGGAGGGCTATAATGTCTCAATGTGGGTGAGGTAGGGTGTTTCAGTTCTTCCTGGGTGTATTTTGTTCTCTTTGTTAGAGTACACTACTTTCCAGAGTTACAGGGATATTAAAACTGGTGTATATATATATATATATATATAGTATTGAATAGGGGAAAAAGGACTACATTCAAGTCTCCATCCATATATTTAAAAAAAGAAAAAGGAAAGGGGTGCCTGGGTGACTCAGTCATTAAGCATCTGCCTTCGGTTCAGGGCGTGATCCAAGAGTCCTGGGATCAAGCCCCACATCAGGCGCCTCCGCTGGGAGCCTGCTTCTTCCTCTCCCACTCCCCCTGCTTGTGTTCCCTCTCTTGCTGGCTTTCTCTCTCCCTGTCAAATAAATAAGTAAAATCTTTAAAAAAAAAAGGAAAAGGAAAAATATATAGGTGTGAAAGAGTACAAGTTAAAAAGTTACTATGGAATATGTTGTATTAAACACCTAGTTGAAATGATAAGTAGGTAAAAAAAAAAAAGAAGAGACACAAGAATTAAAAAAAATAATAATAATAAGTTGTGAAATACACAGGCTGTGAGGCAACACCAGGAGCTCAATATACTATATTCCCCTGGTGTTGGGGTTTTACAGTTTTATGGGGTCCCTCAGGTTTTCATCCTTTTGTTCTTCCAGCTCCTCTTCTGGGGGAGGGGACTTCCATGTTCTTGTTTCTCAGGCAACCCTTCTTGGGCCGAGTTGCCTGCCCCCTATCAGGGGGCTGGGGTCCTTGAAACCACTTTTTAGGCTTTTATTCTTTGGTGGCTTTTTGTGCCTTTTCAGAGGGTCACAGCCAAGGATAATGTCCACTCCCAGACCTCCGCCCCTGAGAGAAGCCAGTCTGGTCTTCTCTGAACCCTCCAGAACACACAGTCTCCAAATCTGTAAGTGCTGCTGAAAACCATAGCATGCACACCCCCAGTGATCCTTTCAGTGCTGGACTCAGGCCCCAGCTTGTCTCTGCCCCCTGTACCTCCAAATTCCTCAGCAATCCCGGTCTGGACAGGCATGAGAATGAGCCACAGCTGCCCATTCCCTGCACCCTCCCACCCTGGCCATGGGCACAGGTCCTGGCATTTGCCCCTTAAGCTCCTGGATTCTGTTTGAGCGCTGTTATCAGGCCCTTACCCTCCAGCTGCCATCTCTCTGCAAGCTATCGCTGTTCCCCCAGTGCAGGTGGCTTTTTCAATGGGGTATTTACATTACTTTCCAATGGCTAGCTTCTGGTTGTTCCCTCCCCCTTCTGTTTATCCTCCAATATCAGTCCATGCAATCACAACTCCAACCTTTGTACCTCTCCACTGATGATCCTCTGTCCCTGAAGAGATTTAGACGTATAATTTTAGATGTCAGGCTGATTTCATGGGTGTTCAGATGGGCTTGGTAGATATTCAGCTAAATTCAGGGGACTAGTTGAAATGGAGTCCCCTACTCCTCTGCCATCTTGCCAACTAGTCAAAACTGGAGTTTTGACAGAGAGTGCATTGAATGTATACATAGCTTTGGGTAATATAGACATTTTAACAAAATTCTTCTGATGAATGAACATAGGATATATTACCATCTGTGTCTTCTTCAGTTTCTCTTGTCACAGATTTTATCATGTAGATATTCCACTTACCTGATTAAATATAATCCTAAGTATTATATTGTTTTTGATGCTATTGTGGATGGAGAATTATTTTCTTTTTCAGACATTTCATTGTTAGTGTACAGAAACACATCAGATTTCTTTATATTGATTTTATATTCTGCAGGTTTAATGAATTTTTTATTACATCCGATGGTGTTTTGGGTGAATCTTCAGGATTTTTCATACATAAATTTTTATTATCTGCAAACAAGGACAATTTTATTTACTCCTTTCTGATTTGGATAGCTTTAATTTCTTTGTCAGTCTAATTGCTCTAGCTAGGACTTCTAGTACTATGTTGAATAAAAGTGGTGAAAGTGAACACTTGTCTTGTTTCTGATCTTGGAGGAAAAACTTCCATTTTTTTACCATTGGCTATAATGTTATCTGTGGGTTTGCAAAATATGGCCTCTATGGTGTTGAGGTATTTCCCTTCTATAACCAACTGTTTAGGGTTTTACTCAGAAAAGGTTGTTGTAATTTCTCATCTACTTCTATCCTGAAAAATTGATATGATTTTATCATGTTAAACTTTCTATTAAAATGGTGCATAATATGCATTGGTTTTTCTATATTAAAAGATCCTTGTATTATTCCAGGGATACACCTCACTTATATATAATCCTTTTAATGTGTTTCTGATTTTGGTATACATATAAGCATAATATATTATATTAGTATATTATATAAGCTGAATTCTAATGTTTATCATTTGTTTGGCAGGTATATTCCTCAGAAATGTCAATCTATACATTTCTTAATGCCAGCCTCATAAAATGAGTCTAGAAGTGTTCTATCTCCTTCATTTTTTTGTATTTTTTGAGGTTTGACATTAATTATTCCTAAATATTTAATAATTTTCACCAGTGAAGCCATCTTATCCTGGTTTTCTGTTTTGTTTTGTTTTGCTTTCTGTGTTGAGAGGTTACTCATTACTGATTCAAGTTCCTTACTCAATATTGGTCTATTTATATTTTCTATTTCTTTTTTTATTATTTATTTCTAATTTAGTCTTGATAGGTTGTATATTCCTAGGCATTTATCCATTTATCTAGGTTATACAATTTGTTGACATATAATTGTTCTTATATGAACATACATACTCATGATTCCATGTGTATCTGTATTATGAGTACTGCCTCCTTCGTTTTCATTTCTGATTTTATTTACTTGTGTTTTTTTTATTCTCATTAAAGGTTTGTCAGTTTTGTATACTTTTTGAAACACTGATTTGCTTTATTGAATTTTTCTAATATTTTCCTTGTCCCTAATTTATTTCTACTCTGATATCTGTTATTTTTTTCCCATCTGCTGATTTTAGCACAGTTTTTTTTCTTTTTATAGATCTTCAAGATATAAAGTTATGTGAGATCTTTCTATTTTTTAGAAAATGTACTTGTCACTATAAATTCCTTTCTTAAAACTTTTACAGTATCACATAAGTTTTGGTATGTTGTTTCCATGTTCATTTGTGCAGAGTTTTTTGTTTTTGTTTTTCCTTGCATTTGATTTCTTCCTGGACCCCATTATTTGTCAGGAGTGTTTTGTTTAATTTTTACATATTTTCAGCTTTCCAGCTTTTCACTTTTTGATTTCTTGCTTCATACCATTGTGCTTGGGGGGAAAATGATATAATCAGTTTTCTTAAGTTTATTAAGATTTGTTTTGTGTACTATTATATGGTCTATCCTGAAGAATGTTATGTATACACTTGAGAAGAATGTGTATTCTGTTTCCGTTCAATGGAATGTTCTGTAAATATCTGTTAGGTCCATTTGATCTAATATTTGGTTCTCATCCATCATTTTCTTGCTGAATTTTTGCCTGGAGGATCCATTCATTTCTTAAATGGTCTGTTGCTCCTTATTTCTCTCTTCTGATCTGTCAGTATTTGCTTAAATTATTTAGTTGCTCCTAAATTGGTTGTCTATATATTTAAAATTATATCTCTTCTTGATGAATTGACCTCTTTATCATTATATAATGATTTCTTCTCTTGTTATTGTTTTCGCTCTAAAGTTGACTTGTCTCATATAGCTATCCCCACTTTCTTTTAGTTTCCAAATGTATGGAATATCTTTTTCCGTCCCTTCACATCCTTCATATGTGCCTGTAAAAGTAAAGTGAGTCTCTTGTAGGCAGCTTATAGTTGTGTCTTGTTTTTTATCTACCCAGGCACTGCATGCCTTTTGATTGGTGAATTAAATCTATTTACATTAGTGCTATTGTTATGTGAGGAATTACTAATGATGTATTTAAATTGCTATCTGGGTTTAGTTTTTTTGTTTGTTTGTTTGTTTGAGTTTTTATTTCAATTCCAGTTAGTTAACATACAGTGTAATATTAGTTTCAGGTGTACAGTTTAGTAATTCAATACTTCCATGCAACACCTGGTGATCATCACAAGTGCCCTCCTCAATCCCCAAAACCTGTTTAACCCATTCCTCCACCTGCCTCCCCTCTGGTAACCATCACTTTGTTTTCTATACTTAAGAATTTGTTTCTAGTTTTCTCTCTATTTTTTTCACTTTTTTTCACTTATATTTGTTATGTTTCTTAAATTCCACATGAGTGAAATCATATGGTATTTGTCTTTCTCTCACTGACTTATTTCATTTAGCATAATACATTCAAGTTCCATCCATGTCACTGCAAATTGAAGATTTTGTTCTTTTTTATGGTTTATGGCTAAGTAACTTGTGTATATGTGTATGTATATATACATACACACACACACACACACACACACACACACACACACACATATATATATATATATATATATATATATATATATATATATATTCTTTATCCATTCATCAGTTGATAGACGTTTGGACTTGTTCCAAAGTTTGGCTATTATTGATAATGCTGTTATAAACCTGGGGATGCATGTATCCCTTTGAATCAATATTTTTATATCCTCTGGGTACAAACCTGGTAGTGAAACTGATGGATCATAGGGGAGTTCAATTTCTAACTTTTTGAGGAAATTCCATACTGTTTTCCAGAGTGGCTGCACCAGTTTGCATTCCAACAACATTGCAAGAGGGCCCCCCTTCATCAGCATCCTTGCCAACAGCTGTTGTTTCCTGTGGTGTTAATTTTAGCCATTCTGACTGGTATGAGGTGATATCTCCTTGTAATTTTCACTTGTAGTCCCCTGATGATGAGTGATAGTCAGCATTTTTCATGTGTCTTTTTACCATCTGGATGTCTTCTTTGGAAAAATACCTATTTATGTCTCCTGCCCATTGGATTATTTATTTCTTGGGTGTGGAGTTTTATAAGTTCTTTATATATAGTTCTTTATTTATTAGAAAGAACCTTATTTATATATTCTTTACATATACATATATGTATATACATGTATACATATATGTATTTTTTAACTTTTTAACTCAAGTTTTTATTTAAATTTCAGTTAGTGAACATACAGTGTAATATTAGTGTCAGGTGTAGAATTTAGTTATTTCAACACTTCCATACAACACCCAGTGCTCATCATAACATGTGCACACTTCTTAATCCCCAACACCTATTTGACTCATCCACCCACCCACTGCCCCTATAGCAAGCATCAGTTTGTTCTCTATAATTAAGAATGTGTTACTTGGTTTGCCTCTCTCCCTGTGTTTGTTTGTTTGTTTTGTTTTGCTTGTTGTTTTTTTCGTACACTTGTTTGTTTTGTTTCTTAAGTTCCACATATGAGTGAAATCATGCCATTTGTCTTTCTCTGACTGACTTATTTTGCTTAAGTTGATGTTTTTTGATCATGTAAGGGTGTATTTATATTATTTTACATGTGGCTGTCCAGTTTTCCCAGTACCATTAACAGAAGAGACTCTCCTTTCCCCTTTGTGTATTATGGGTATTGTGTTGTTACCAAAATTAGTTGTTTATATATGCTTGCATTTATTTATAGGATCTCTACTCTTTTTTAGTGGTCTGTTTTATTTCCAATATTTTCATACTTGTACCATCCTATTTTGATTAGTACAATTTTGTAATATAATTTGAATTCAAGAAGCATGATACCTTTTATCTGTTCTTCTTTATCAGGAGGACATTGATTATTCAGGATCTCTTGTGATTCCGTTAAAGTTTTAGATTTTTCTCACCCATTATATAAAGTGTCATTGGAATTTTGACAAAGATTGCATTGAATTTATGGAGAGATTTCAATAGTATGGACATATTAACCCTATTAATTCACTCAATCTATGAACATGGGATATCATTCCAAGTATTCATATCTTCTTCAATTTCTTTCAGTTAATGTGCTGTAAGTCTCAGTGTACAGGTCTTTCAACTCTTGAGTTAAATATGTTCCTAAGTGTTTATTCTATTAGGGTTGCTTCTTGATTTCCATTTCTGGTAGATCATTGCTAGTATAAAGATATACAACAGTTTTTGTTCATTTTCTATCATGTAACCTTACTAAATTTGGTTAAAACTAACAGGCTGTTTTGTTTTTTTTCTTTGTTTTGTTTTTGTTTTGTTTTGTTTTTGTAGAGTATCTAGGATTTTCTACACATAGAATTTTGTCATCTGCATGCAGAGATAATTTTACATCTTCCTTTCTGATTTGCATGTTTTTTTACACCTTTTCTTATCTGATTTTTCTTTTTAGTATTTTAGTACAATGCTATATATAAGTGAGAATAAATGTCCTTCCCATGTTCAAAATGTGAAAAAAAAAAGCTTTTAGGTTTTCTCTATTGATTATGATTTCAGTTATTGGCTTTCCATAAATGGTCTTTATGGTGTTGAGGATTTTTTTTTTTTGGTATCTTTTTTGTAGAACATTTTTATCATGAATGGACTTTGAATTTTGTCAAATACATTGTCTGCATTTAATCAAATAACCATATGGTTTTTATTTTTATTTCTTAATGTAGTTTGCCTCATTGTTATATTTGCACATATTAAATCAACCTTGCATCCCAAGGATAAATCCCCCTAGTTCTTGGTTTATAATTTTTTTTCATGGTTGTTGAATTCAGTTTGTTAGAATTTTATTCAGAAGTTTTGCATCTATGTTGTTTAGACATATTGGCCCATATTTTTCTCTTTCTGTGGTGTTATTTTGTTTTGTGTTGTTTATTATTACAATTACCCTGGTTTCGTAAATGATATTGAAATCATTCCTTCTACTTCTGTGTTTTAAAAGAGTTTAAGAAGGATTTGTATTAATTTTTTCTTCAAATATTGGTAGAATTCAGCTTCAAAGCCATCTGGCCCAGAGATTTCTTTCTTAGGAGATTTATTTTTATTGTTGTTGTTGTTGTTGTTATTGTTATTATTATTATTATTATTACTATTACTTCAGTTTTCCCACTTATTATCGGTCTATTCAAGCTTGCTACTTCTTTTTAATTCAGTATTGGTAGGTTATATGCTTCTAGGAATTTATGCATTTTTTTCTTGACAATGCAGTTTCTTCACATGGTATTGTTTAAAGTAATTCTTCATTATTCTTTTTTTTTTTCCTGAAGCACATGTTGTAATAGCGCCTCTTCTTCATATTTGCTTTTTTGTAATGCAAAATATTATTTTTTAATGTTTTTTTATTATATTATGTTAGTCACCATACAGTACATCCCTGGTTTCTGATGCAAAGTTCGATGATTCATTAGTTGCATATAACACCCAGTGCACCATGCAATACATGCCCTCCTTACTACCCATCACAAGTCTATCCCATTCCCCCAACCCCCTCCCCTCTGAAGCCCTCAGTTTGTTTCTCAGAGTCCATGGTCTCTCATGCTTCATTCCCCCATTCTGATTACCCCCCTTTCTTTATCCCTTTCTTCCCCTACGGGTCTTCCTAGTTCTTATGTTCCATAGATGAGAGAAATCATATGATAATTGTCTTTCTCTGCTTGACTTATTTCACTTAGCATTATCTCCTCCAGTGCCATCCATGTTGCAGCAAATGTTGAGAACTCGTTCTTTCTGATAGCTGAGTAATATTCCATTGTATATATGGACCACAACTTCATAATCCAGTCATCTGTTGAAGGGCATCTCGGTTCCTTCCATGATTTAGCTATTGTGGACAATGCTGCTATGAACATTGGGGTGCATATGGCCCTTCTCTTCACTACATCTGTATCTTCGGGGTAAATACCCAGTAGTGCAATGGCTGGGTCATAGGGTAGCTCAATTTTTAATTTTTTAAGGGACCTCCACACTGTTTTCCAGAGTG
Source organism: Ursus americanus (assembly GCF_024610735.1). NCBI lineage: Eukaryota > Metazoa > Chordata > Mammalia > Carnivora > Ursidae > Ursus > Ursus americanus. The sequence goes on along the minus strand of NC_142131.1, from coordinate 80,749,393 downwards.
GCTGCACCAACCTGCATTCCCACCAACAGTGTAGGAGGGATCCCCTTTCTCCACATCCTCTCCAGCAATTGCTGTTTCTTGCCTTGTCAATTTTTTCCATTCTAACTGGCATAAGGTGGTATCTTAGTGTGGTTTTGATTTGAATTTCCCTGATGGCTAATGATTTTGAACATTTTTTTCATGTGTCTGATAAAGCAGGAAAAAACATCCAGTGTAAGAAAGACAGTCTCTTCAATAAATGGTACAAAATATTATTTATTTATTTATTTACTTTGTTTCTTAACCTTTTTTCCTTAAGAAAAAACGTTATTTATTTATTTAATGGAGAGAGACAGCCTGAGTGGGAGAGAAAGAAACTCAATCAGACTCCATGGTACTGAGTGCAGAGCCATACCTATATAAATTATTCATTTATAGGTTGCTTACAAGAGACTCAATTCAGATGTAAGGACACAAAGATTGAAAGCAAGAGTAAAAAAATATATTTCATGCAAATGGAAAATAAAGGAAGCTGAGATAACTATATATGAGATAAAATAGACTTAAACAGACTGTTCAAAGAATCAAAACAGGACTTTAAAATGATAAAAGAGTTAATCCAAAAAGAGAATAAAACACTGTATAAAATTATGTATCTAACAGAGGAGCACTTAAATAGGTAAAACTAATATTAAGAGACTTAAAGTGAGAAATAAACAACAATAAAATAATAGCAAGGAACTCTAATACCTTCACTTTCATTAGTGTTTAGATAATCCACACAGAAAATTAATGAGGAAACATTCATCTTAAATGACACATTACATCAGACAGACAACATATATACAGGACATTTTTTTAAAGATTGTTTTTTATTCATTTGACAGAGAGAGAGACAGCCAGTGAGAGAGGGAACACAAGCAGGGGAGTGGGAGAGGAAGAAGCAGGCTCCCAGCGGAGGAGCCCGATGTGGGGCTCGATCCCAGAATGCCAGTATCATGCCCTGAGCCGAAGGCAGACACCCAACAACTGAGCCACCCAGGCACCCCTATACAGGACATTTTTAAAATTTTTTTGTTATATTATGTTAGTCACCATACAGTACATCCCTGGTTTCTGATGTAAAGTTTGATGATTCTTTAGTTGCATTTAACACCCAGAGGACATTTCATCCAAAAGCAACATACACATTTTTCTCAAGTGCACATGGAATATTTTCCAGGATAGCCCATATTTTAGGACCCAAAACAAGTCTTAAAAATTAAAAAAAAAGATTAAACTTATATCAAGTATCTTTTATGACCACATGGTATGAAACCAGAAGTCAAGTATAAAAAGAAAACTGGAAAATCCACACATACGTAGTGATGAAACAATATCTTACTGAAAAAACAATGGATCAAAGAAAAATCAATGAATAAAATAAACTGTGGCTTTAAATTAAATGGAAATACAACATACCAAAATATACGGGATAAATCCTGATCAAGTGTGATTTATTCCAAGGATTAAAAGATGGTTAATCCTCGGCAAATTGGTCAATGTGATGAACCACATTTACAAAATGAAAGATAAAAATCAAACTAATAAGCTTCTTCACAACAAAAGAAAACATCCACAAAATGAAAAGGCAAACCAACTATGGGAGAAAAAGTTTGCAAATTATATTTCTGATAAGGAGTTAATATCAAAAATATATGAAGGACTTGTACAACTTTATAACCACCACCAACATCACTACCATCATAACAACAACAAAACCCATGTAATCTGATTTAAAAATGGGCAGAAGATCTGAATAGACACCAACAGGTATATGAAAAGATGTTCAAAATCACAAATCATTATAGAAATATAAATTGATACCACTCCAAAATACCACCTCACACCTGCTAGAATGGATAATAAAAACATAAGAATTAGCAAGTGTTGGAGAGGATGTGGAGAAAATGGGAACCTTGTGCATTGCTGGTGGAAATCTAAATTTGGGCAGCCACTATGCAAAACACTAGGGAAATTATTTTTAAAAAAGAATCAAAATAGAACTACCATATGATCCAGCAATTCCACTTCTGGATATTTGAAGAAAACAGAAACACTATATTGAAAGATATATACATCCCCATCTTTATCACTGTATTATTTGTAATAGGCAGATATGGAAACATACTAAGTGTTCATAGATGAATACATTATTTTTTAAAGATATATATACATGCATACAATGGAGTATTATTCAGCCATAGAAAGGGAAATTGTCGTTTGTGACAACATGGATAGAACGTAATGACCTTATGAAAAGTGTAATGAGTCAGACAAAGAAAGACAATTGCCATATGATCTTACTTATATGTGGGATCTTTTAAAAGTAATATCAAAATACAGAAAGAAAATTAACTACTACCAGAGGTGCATGATAAGGAAGGTGAAATGGGTAAAGGTGGTCTAAAGGCACAAACTTTCAGTTGTAAAATAAATTAAGCATTTAGATGTAATGTACAGCATAGTGACTATATTTAATCATACAGTATTACGTATTTGAAATTTGCTAAGAGAGTGGATCTTGACCAATTTTCATCATGAGAAAAAATATCATAATTATGTATGGCAATGAATCTTAACTAATATTACTGTGATGATTATTTTGCAATATATACGAATACTGGGTGATTATGTTCTATATCTGAAAATAATATAATGTCATGTGACTATTAATATCTGAAAATAATATAGTGTCATGTGACTATTATATCTAAAAAATAGACATAAACATAAGTTCTAAAGCCATAAATTTTCTAAGGAAAAACTTAGGTTAGAAGAGCCTGGACATAGTATTGGGCAAAGGTATTTTGATATAATACTAAAAGTCCAAGTGACAAGAGGTAAAACAGATGAGTGTTACATTAAAATATTCTGCACTGGAAAATAAACAATTAACATAATGAAAAGGTAACTAGGGAAGGGGAGAAGATATCTGCAGACTTCATTTTGCATAAAAGGTTAATATCCAAAATATTTAAGGAACTCATAAAACTCAAAAGCAAAATAAAACAAACAACAACAACAACAAAACAAAGTAAAAATGGGTAAAGGAACTGAGGAGATTTTTCTCCAAAGGAGACATACAAATGGTCACAAACATATAAAAGGTGACCAACATCACTAATCATCAGGGAAATGCAAGCTGAACCCACAATATATATCACCTTCGTTCTGTTAGAATGACTATTACTAGCAAAAAAAAAAAAGAGTAAGTGCTGGTTAGAATGCGGAGAGAAGGTGATCCTTGTATATTCTTGGTTGGAACTTAAACTTATACATATATTTTGGAAAACAATATGTAGGTTCTTAAAAAAATTGAAAGCATAATTATCATTTGATTCAGCAATCCCACTTCTGGGTATATATCTACATGAATTGAAATCTGGATCTCAATAAGATTTGCACTTTTTCTAAAAGATTTTATTTATTTATTTGACAGAGAGAGAAAGACAACCAGCGAAGAGAGGGAACACAAGCAGGGGGAGTGGGAGAGGAAGAAGCAGGCTCCCAGCAGAGCAGAGAGCCCGATGCACAGCTCATTCCCAGGACCCTGGGATCATGCCCTGAGCCAAAGGCAGACGCTTAATGACTGCACCACCCAAGCGCCCCAAGATTTGCACTTTTAAAAAAGATTTATTTATTAGAGATAGGTGGAAGTGGCAGAGGGAGAAAATATCCAAGAAGACTCCTGCTGAGTGGAGCCCAACATGGGACTCAATCTCATTAACCATGAAATCAGAAGCTAAAACAAAAGCAAGAGTCATTTGCTTAACTAACTGAGCCCCCCAGGCACCATGACACATTCATGTTTATTGTCATATTATTCACAGTAGCCAACATATGGAAACAAATTAATGACTATTAAACAATGAATGGGTAAACAATGTGACAAAATATGGAATGCAGTATACAATGGAATATTACTCAGTCTTAAAAACACGAGGACATCTTTTTTCTTTCTTAAAAAAGGACATCTTGTCATTTTTAATTACATGGAAGAGTCTGGAGGACCTCAAAATAAATGAAATATGTCTGACTGAGAAAGACAACCTCCACATGATTTCAGCCATATGTGGAATTTAAAAACATTAATGAATAAATTAAAAGCAGAATCAGACCTACAAATACAGAAAACAAAGGCATGGTTACCAGAGGGAAGAGGGGTGGAGTGATGGGCAAAATAGGTGAAGGGGAGTGGAAAATACAAACTTCCAGTTTTGGAATGAACAAATCATAGGAATAAAAGACACAGCATAAGGAATATAATCAAAGATATTCTAATAGTGTTGTATGGTGAAAGATGGCAGCTACAGTTGTGGTAAGGACAGCATAACATATAAACTTATCAAATTACATTTTTACAGTAGAAACTAACATCACATTGTATTTCCACTATACTCAATTAAGAAAATAATCAGTTGTTAGAAAGAAAACAAAACAAAACAACTATGAAGTATTTAGCCCAGTGCCTAGTACACAGTAAACTGCACAAAATGGAAAAAAAAGATAAATATGTATATACATGGCTAACATACATACATTTGTTAAATATATACCTATACACATGTATACATATATATACACATTCACATGCATGCGAGTTAATTACTCATCTAACATCTGTCTTGCATATAGAGTATAAGTCACCATTCATAAATGGAGTTAGTTAGTATTTCATAAGTGTGCCTGATTTTTACATCTTCTGACTCAGTGTATAGAACTACCTTTATCCAGACACCTTCAGCTCAAAATCTAAAGGTTGATTTTCTTTAATGTTTATCCAGTCAAATTAATTGTTAGCTGGGCAATTCAGAGCTTTGCTTAAGATGTTTGGTGTTTATCATTAGCTCTAACATACACATGTTATAGGCATGTTTTTATAACTCTGAGTTAGAACCTTTAATCTAGCAATGAATTGCTATACTACGTAACTGGAACTTCTTTGGAAACTGACCTCTATATACAGAGAATAACCAATTATTCTAATACTATGGAAAACAAATTTCAGTGATTAAGATTTGATATCAATAATGCCTTATTTTTTCCTTTACATTGCAACTTCATAGCATTTATGTTTAGAGCATGGAAGGATTACACTATAATTGAACTATAATTACTCTCTCTGGAAATCATTTGGAAACAATGAGTGGCATCTTCTATCTTTCCTCTGAAGATATACAGTATTAGTAAATAAATACTAATATAAGAAACTGGTTTTCTCTAAAACTTGGTATCACCAAGTTTTCTGTCTAGAGCAAAAATGACAGAACTAACATTAACCCAAATACACCATTTTTCACTATGGAAAGGCCCAGTTATTCCAACCAACTTGGAGTTCATACTTGTTAGCAAATATCCATTTGAACATTACTACCTAGTGCCCTCAAACAAATTATTTCACCTGTTGTGACTTAGCGTCCTTCTCTGTACAATGCAGAAAATATGAATACCTGCCCTATAGTCAACTATACTACGTTGCATACATAAAAATTTGTTGACAAGGTTGATCTAATGGTAGGTGTTCCTACCACAGTAAAATAAATGTACCAAAAAGAACAAAGAAAAAAATCATATCTTCCTTAAAGGGTTTAATAGGTTTGAATAAGTTAATATACTTAGCAACATTATAACAACGACTGGTACATAGTGTAAAATAAATAAAATATGTATTAAATAGTTAAAGTGAAATATTTGTTAAAAACAAACAAACAAAAGCAATGCAAGCTTCTCTATCTAATTCATATTGGTTTATGAATACATTTGTAATAATTCCAATCATAGTCCTTAGTGACCTTCAGAGGATGCAGGAATGCTGAGGGCTGGTTTTCATGGGTTAAAAATAATGTCTTTGGCCAAATGCTAGTGGCATCATGAGCACAAGCACAAACATGTGAACACATTCTGAAATCTGCACATTTTAAACTACTTCAGTGCACAGCTACTAATATGGCACTGTAAGCAAGTGCACTTGAGTACCAGAAAATCTTCATTTGTTGCTTTATTCTAGATACAAAACTTGGAGCAACAACTATTCTTTCATGTCTATTAATTCTGAGTATAATGTACTATATATAATTTGATTAAGAATTTCCCAATTGCACAGTTCTTGTAAATCTTTTCTAGTACAGGCTATAGAAAATTGTATTTTAAATATTTTTCAAAGATTTTATTTATTATTTATTTATTTGGGGTTATTTATTTGTTTATCAGAGAAAGATAGCACAAGCCGGGGCGGGGGGGAGAGTGGCAGAAGGAGAGGGAGAAGCAGGCTCTCTGCTAAGCAGGGAGCCCGATGCGGGGCTCAATTCCAGGACCCTGGGATCATGACCTGAGACAAAGGAAGATGCTTAACCGACTGAGCCACCCAGGCCACCCTTAAATATTTTATTAAAAATACATCATTCTAAAATATTTTTATCATTTTTCCCTTGAGATAGAATAAAAAATTCATCTCTGGAAAAATATGGCTTCATAAAATGCTTAATTTTGTTTTGCCCCATTTTGTTTCCCATATCTACAGTGCTTTAAGTGAAACTATCAAATTGTGTGTCATTATGGTCCAAGAAATTGAGGGGTGATATATACACGTGTCAATTGTTTTTAAAGTTAAATAGTGTACATATTTTATTCATTCCATTTTACTGTAACAACAAAAAATACTAAACAAATTTTCCAACACTGTTTCCTAAAATACCTCAAGATCCTTATTTTATACTCACGAAGGAATTGAGTGTGTCAAGAATTTAAGGAGGGGGCGCCTGGGTGGTACAGCGGTTAAGCGTCTGCCTTTGGCTCAGCGTGTGATCCCGGCATTATGGGATCGAGCCCCACATCAGGCTCCTCAGCTATGAGCCTGCTTCTTCCTCTCCCACTCCCCCTGCTTGTGTTCCCTTTCTCGCTGGCTGTCTCTATCTCTGTCAAATAAATAAATAAAATCTTTAAAAAATATAAAAGAATTTAAGGGGGGGAATGACCCCTTTTGAAACCTTCTGATAATTCACAAGTTGTCACAGCTAATTGGAAACTGGTAAACATGCAACCAAGTTTGTGGTTTTATGGAACAGGTACAACAGGCCTACTTACACCCTAAAAGCCCCTAATTCCACTTAGAATGATCCATTCCACTTAGATCAACACTATCCAGGTCATCATCATCACTCAACCTGGTCTCCGTACCTCCAATGTTGCTCTTCTCCAGTAGATTCCCAATGATTTAACTTTTCTAAAATCCAAGTCAGATAATTGTATTATTATTTTTATATACCTACAGCAAAAAAGGGCAAGAAATTAAGCTATAAAGTGAACCAGGAAAGAGGTGCTATTGGAACATTTCTCTCCTGCTTGGCCAACCACCTGAACTTTGCCCATAGTGTTCCTTATCTGTGGCATCATGTCCTTGAGCAAGAGCCCTGGTCCCAGCCTCCTATACTCATACGAAGGTAGCATCTAGTCACCATTCAACACTGAGATCTAGGGTCTCTTTCAGCCTCCCCATTTGGTCAAAAATCACATGTCATAGGTAGAATTGGTGTGTCCTTATACGTTGTACCCTTGGGGCATCTCAGTGCCTCAGCTGGTTAAGCATCTGCCTTCGGTTCAGGTCATTATCCCCAGGTTCTGGGATGGAGCCTTGCATCAGGCTACCTGCTCAGCAGGGAACCTATTTCTCTTTTTCCCTCTGCCATTCCCTCATGCTCTCTGGATCTATGTCTCTGTCAAATAAATAATATATATTTTAAAAATAAGCTGTACCCTTTCCACATGAGCCTAAAACAATTTATATATTTCCTTACAACTATTTGCACAAACTACACCTACAGATCAAATTCCTTAGGGGCAGGAGACATTTGTTATTTATATGTTAAATTCAGTTAGCTAATAGTTATTTTTTATTATTATATAGCATAAGACATGTTTTTTGAAGAAATGAAGGACTGGATGTTTGATGGTCTTCCTCTGTTTCTTTGTACGATAAGTGACATACTTCAAATCTCAGCTCTAATACCACCTTACGCTGGAAAACTTCCCTATGCCCTCGTTCTTGGGGTTAATATTTTTCCCACAGTACCTTCTACCACAATGGACTAATGATTTCAGATACAAGTAACAGCTATGGAGGTCTTCAGGTTTGGAAAATAAGAACAAAATTGTCCTTATTAAATGCAGGCAAACAACTGGATTGTTGCACTACTGATCAGCCATGTTAATAAGTACATGATTTCCAAGATTCATCACTTACACTGCCACCATGCAGCAAGGACAAGTTTTTAAAATAGACTAAAGTCTGATATTTTATGTTTTATTCTTAAGTAATTTTAAATTTACAGAAAAATAGTATAAATAATAATAGTACAATTAACAGTCATATATATTTTGCCTAGATTCTCCTATATCTTATGCCCAACTTGCTTTATCATTTCTCTCTCCATCTCTCTCTCACCAATTGCACACCTTATTATTTTGTTTCTAATTATTTTATTATGTATTTCTGAAGAATATAAATATTCTTCTGCAGAATCACGCTGGAAACTTCAGAAAAATATAACATGGATATAATACAATTGTACAATTGCTTTGAATGCCAAAGTGTAAAAATGAAGATCTTTCCAGTACAGATTAACAATTCCTCCAAAAGGAACAAATTGGTGATGACACATCATGGTGTGTGAATCTAAGGAAAAACATTGGCATAGTATCCTAAAGTTTTAATTTGTAGAGTGAAGGGAAAAAATAGTACAAATAGTTCCTACTTTATAGTTTCCTCAAAGACTGATCCCACATTCAACATTTTTTTTAGAGCCCTTGTAACATCCTTATTCCTAAGACTATAAATTAAAGGGTTTAGAACAGGAGTGAGTATGGTATAAAAGACAGATACAATCATGTCCTTCTCAGGGGTGTGATAGGAGGTGGGGAGCATGTAGGTATAGATGGAAGCACCATAGAAGAGGATGACCACCATCATGTGGGAAGAACAAGTGGCAAAAGCCTTCTTCCGTGCCTCTGCTGAGTTCATCCTGTGGATGGTGAAGAGGATGAAAGAATAGGAGCTTGAAATGATTGTCACAGGGATGAGGAGCATGAGGACACAACACAGGTACATGAGTGTCTCATAGAGCGAAGTGTCTGAGCAGGAAAGCTTCATTACAGCAGGGACCTCACAGAAGAAATGTTGGATCTCCCGGGATCTGCAGAAGGGGAAGGTCATGGTGACGGGTGTGAGCACAAATCCATCCATAGATCCCAGAAACCAGGAGGAAGATGCCAAGAGGAGACATACTCTATGGTTCATGAGGACAGGATAATGGAGTGGATGGCAGATGGCCACATAGCGGTCATAGGCCATGGCAGCTAGAAGGAAAACTTCTGAACCTCCTAGCATCAGATAGAGAAACATCTGCATCCCACATTCAGGGGCTGAAATATGTTTCACACCCATGACTTGGTCCATGAGCATCTTAGGCACAGTGACAGAAATATACATCACATCCATGAGAGATAACTGGGTGATAAAAAAGTACATGGGTTTATGAAGGTGAACATCACAGTGTATCAGAAGGATCAGGATGGTGTTTCCAGACAAGGCCATCAGGAAAACCACAAAAATGACCACACAAAGGAGAGCTGGGTACTTGAATTGACTGAAGAGTCCCACCAGGTCAAAATCTGATCGTCCAGTATGGTTGGCCACCCACGTGGTGTTCTCCATTGCATTTTACCTGGTGCAGCAAGGAGAGCTGTGGAGTTAATAGATCACGCCTGGGATATGAGCACCTGAAATAAATGTTTAGTGAGCTTGAGTGTGTGTGTGTGTGTGTGTGTGTGTGTGTGTGTGTGTGTTTGCATGTTTACAAATGGGTAGCCAGTGTGACAAGAAGGGGGAATTCCAAGGACCTGTAAAGTTTAGGAGTATAAATTACCTGTAGTTGTATAAATTTACTAGAAATCTAAGAATTTACAACTCAGGGTCAAAAATATCAGTACCTTAATAATTCCAATACTAGATAGGTATTTCCATAAAGAAAACAAAAACCACTCTCTGCATCTGTATTTTTTTAATCTTTATATGACCTTTAATTTTTAATTTAAATTCCAGTTAGTTAACATACAGTGTTCAGGTGTAGAATATAGTGATTCAACATTTTCATACAATACCTGGTGCTCATCACAAATGTAATCCTAATCCCCACAATCTATTTGATCCATCCCCATACCCACCTGCATTCTGGTAACCATCAGTTTATTCTGTATATTTAAGAGTCTATTTCTTGGTTTGCCTCTCTCTCAATTTTCTTCCCTTTGTTCATTTGCTTTGTTTCTTAAAATCCACATACAAGTGAAATCATATAGTATTTCTCTTTCTCTGACTTATTTTGCTTAGCATAATACTCTCTAGCTACATCAATGTCATTGCAAATGGCTAGTTTTCAAACTTTTTATGATTGAGTAATATTCTATTGTTTATTTTTATATTCACCCATAATGTTCACTGCAGCATTGTTTACAATAGCCAAGATATGGAAACAACCTAAGTTTCCTTCAATAGACAAATGGATAAAGAAGGAAAGGAGTGTGTGTATGTGTGTGTGTGTGTGTGTGTGTGTGCACATGCCTATATATGTTCTGTGTGTATGTGTATATATATATATATATATATATTTGCCACTATAACAGTGAATGAGATTCTGCCCTTTTTTACAACAGACCCACCAGAGTATTATGGTAAGTGAAATAAGTCAGACTGAGAAAGACAAATATTACATAATTTCACTCATATGTGGAATCTAAAAACACAAATGAATAAACAAACAAAAACAATATGAGACCTGGAAATATAAAGAAGAAATTGATGACCACCACAGGGGAGAGCTATGGGGTGACGGGCAGAATTAGTGACAGGAAATGGGAGATACAGTCTTCCAGTTACGGAATGAATAAGTAACAGGAATAAAATACACAGCATAAGGAATATAGCCAGTGATATTCTAATAGTGTTGTATTGTGACAGATGGAAACTACCACTCTTGTAAGCATAGCATAACACATAATTTGTTGAATATCTATGTTGCATACCTGAACCTACTTTAACCTTGTGTGTCAAGTGCATTCAAATAAAAAAAAACTTTTAAATATTGGTAACTTACAGTAAGGTTGCCACAGTTCAAGGTCATGAGATTTCCTGATGACAGATAGTGTTGTTTATCAATGAGTATGGAAATTTTCAGAATCACCACCATATAAAAACACAAAAAAAGTGAATCATTGAAAGGAAGACAATAAAATATCTCATTTTTAGACTTCTTAATTATGGAAGTCAAATTGAATCAACCTTTCTGGTTTAAGGATCCAACTGGATCTTTAAAAATCTTAGAGATCTATTCCATGTAAGAAAGATGTAGAAAGTAACTGAAACATAACTTAGGGGATATTTATACCAAAATTTTAACCCCATTGTCATTAGAATCAGGCCAGGGAGTGATGCTCTGTGGTTGTGCAGAGTGTATCCCCAGCAGCAGATCAGTGTCCTCCATCAATGACTAACACTTAGATATCCTAGAGACATCAATCTAGGAGCCCAAATGTTGAGATTATTCTTGTGGGTCCAGATTATCCTTCACCAACACTCCCTTTGATCATTTTACATTGAAACAAGATAATAATGTTAGATCTTAGGTATGTTCAGGATTAAATGATATAAAATATGAAAGTGCTTAGAACATTACCAGTTACAATGAATAAGCACATATATTGTAATTTAAAGAGTTAATATCTATGGTGATTATTATGCAAAATCTGTTTAAGAGATGGCAGTTAACATTTGTGTTTTATGATATAAGATGAATTATTTCAGTTGGCCAGTTTTACTATCTATTCATACACATAAGAATTGAGATTTGATAATTTCTGTAACCAGATTTTTTCTTTTTACATATATATATATATATATATATATATATATATATATATATATATATATATGAGTTTTTTTTTTTTAATTTTTACTCTGGTTAAGCAGATCTTTATGGAAAATCCTACCTTAGTTCTAACTAGTACATGCTTCTCCAAATTCATCTATTTAAATCTCCTACCATTTGCTCTAAATCTCATGAAGCAAAACTGAGCAACATTGAGTTTATCTCTGACTAAAATACAACCCCTTCCTAAAAAAGAAATTCTGGCTACTCAAAGCCTAAATCTCTGTTAAATGCTGAAGACAAAAGACAAATTCAAATGATTACACTGAAGGAGGTCGCAGTTCACCTATTCAGGCAAAGATATTGTGTGTGTGTATGTTTGTGATTTGAAATGTAAGTAAATTTTAAAATAGCTCAAAATAAATAAGAAAAAAACTATAGAAGTAAATATCTCTCTCCTTTCTGGAAAGAAACACTAATAACTTCTTTCACATTTTCTCTTCTAGAAATCAAACTTTTGCAACTTCTCAATTATTGACGTATTAAATGTTCAATTTTAAAAGTCTTTACCAACAAAAAAAATATTCGCTCTTCTCTCTAGGAAGAATTTAGGAATGATTATGATACAGGGATATTTCAGGAATTAATTCTGATTTTCAAAACATTGCATACTTTTGTAATGATTACCAAGATGAATTACAATATTCAACTTATGAACAGTCCCAAGTTCCAGGGTGCTAGAGTAGTAGAAAACAATGAAAATTAATTTGATGCCTTAATATAAATATCTGACAAATCTTGTACATATTGCATCAAAAATATAATCTTATTGTCATTTTCCACCCCCACTAACAGATAAAAGCTGACCTCTGGGCAAAATTTAAAATAGCCCAATTAAAGCAAAACATACCTGTTGTCTCAGTCAATTTTTGTGGTCAAATGAAGCAAATTTTTGTTGCTCTTTCATGAATGGGAGTCACTTTATTCAAGCCACACTGAACAGCCTTCCTGGCACACCAGACAAACAATAGAATGTTATCTATACCATGCAAGATAACTGGCCACCCTGTTCATTCTTATTTTTTCTATCCAGTTGTTTGAGCTTAATGTAAGCAGAACAGTACAAATTTAAATTGGAGAATTAATAGTGGTGGTAGGGACACCTGGATGGTTCAGTAGTAGAGCATGTAACTCTTGATCTTCAGGTTGTGAGTTTGAATCCCATATTGGGTGTAGAGTTTACTAAAAATAAAAATAAATAAATAAAAATTTTTAAATCATCCCCTTATTGTGTTGTGTTGTGTTGTTTTGTTTTGTTTTGTTATGTTTTGTTTTGTTTTGCATTGTTTTAAATACTGGTGGTCAATGTCATCGCGATCAAAATACCAATGACATTTTTCAAAGAACTGGAACAAACAGCCCTTAAATTTGTGTGGAACCAGAAAAGTACCTGAATAACCAAGGAATTGTTGAAAAGGAAAAAAAGCGCTGGGGGCATCACGTTGCCAGATTTCAAGCTATACTACAAAGCTGTGATCACAAAGACAGTATGGTATTGGCACAAAAACAAACACAAAGACCAATGGAACAGAATAGAGAACCCAGATATGGACCCTTGCCTCCTTGGGCAACTAATCTTTGACAAAGCAGGAAAAAACATCCAGTGGAAAAAAGACCGTCTCTTTAATAAATGGTGCTGGGAAAATTGGACAGCTACATGCAAAGAAAGAAACTTGACCACTTTCTCACAGCATACAAAGAGATAAACTCCAAATGGATTAAAGACCTTGATGTGAGACAGGAATCCATCAAAATCCTAGAGGAAAACATAGGCTGCAACTTCTTTGATATTGGCCACAGCAAATTTTTTCATGACACATCTCCAAAGGCAGGAGAAACAAAAGAAAAAATGAAGTTGTGGGACTTCATCAAGATAAAAAGCTTCTGCACAGCCAAAGAAACAGTCAAAAAAACTAAGAGGCAGCCCACGGAATGGGAGAAGATATTTGCAAATGACACTACAGATAAAAGACTGGTATCCAAGATCACAAAGAACTTCTCAAACTCAATACACGAGACACAAATAAACAAATCATAAAATGGGCAGAAGATTTGAACAGACATTTTTCCAATGAAGACATACAAATGGCTAACAGACACATGAAAAAATGTTCAACATCATTAGCCATCAGTGAAATTCAAATCAAAACCACACTGAGATACCACCTTATGCCAGTTAGAATGGCAAAAATTGACAAGTCAGGAAACAACAAATGTTGGAGAGGATGTGGAGAAAGGGGATCCCTCTTACACTGTCGGTTGGAGTGCAAGTTGGTACAGCCACTTTGGAAAACAGTATGGAGGTCCCTTAAAAAGTTAAAAATTGAGCTACCCTATGATCCAGCAATTGCACTACTGCGTACGTACCCCAAAGATACAGATGTAGTAAAGAGAAGGGCCATACGCATCCCAATATTCATAGCAGCACTGTCCACAATAGCTAAATCATGGAAAGAGCTGAGATGCCTTTCAACAGATGACTGGATTAAGAAGATGTGGTCCATATATACAATGGAATATTACTCAGCCATCAGAAAGAATGATTACCCAACATTTGCAGCAACATGGACAGGACTCGAGGAGATTATGCTAAGTGAAATAAGTCAAGCAGAGAAAGACAACTATCATATGATTTCTCTCATCTATGGAACAAAAGAAGTAGGAAGATTGGTAGGAGAAGAAAGGGAAGAAGACGGGGGGGGGGTAAACAGAAGGGGGAATGAACCATGAGAGACTGTGGACTCTGGGAAACAAACTGAAGGCTTCAGAGGGGAGGGTTGTGGGGACTGGGATAGGCCCGTGATGGGTATTAAGGAGGGCACCTATTGCATGGTGCACTGGGTGTTATACGCAAATAATGAATCATGGAACATTACATCAAAAAATAAGGATATACTGTATGGAGACTAACATAATATAAAAAATTAGTATAAAAATAATAAATATATGATAAATAAATAAATAAATAAATAAATAAATAATAAATACTGCTGGTAGAATAACAAATCATTACTTGAAGCTAACAACATCCCAGAAATTTTTTATTGTTCTCTATCGTTCTATATTTCACCTTCCCCAGGAGTCAATGAACTAGTTAATCATCTTATTTTCTACTTTTATAAATTAAATAATTCGAATTCCCAGGGTAGGCATTTTAACATAAGAATAACAAAAGAGAAAATTATTTAAAAATGAGGAGAGGACACCTGGGTGACTCAGCTGGTTTAAGGGCTGCCTTTAGTTCAGGTCATGATCTTGGAGTCCCTGATTTGAGCCCAGTGTTGGGCTCCCTGCTGAGTCGAAATCTGCTTCTCCCTCTCTCTCTCTCCCCTCCCCCCACTCATGCACACACGTGTGCTCTCTCTCTCAAATAAACAAAATCTTAAAAACAAACAAATAAACAATTTATCAGGATAACTGTCTAGCATCACACAATTCACCCAGAACCTATACTGCTGCTGTAGCCCTCTAGAGTACTATCTTCCCTCCACAGTCTACAATTTAGGTATTATCACTCACTGTCAGTTTCATCTAAGAAACATAAAGATAACTGAGACATTAGTTTCAGTTTTCTAACTATCAGAATTAATGTCCACTCAAAGTAAAATCAGTTTCATTCCTTCTATAAAATTTCATCCTCAATAAAACAAGCATATCATTCAAAATATGGGAGGCATGCATATTCTTTTGTCCATACATAAATGTAAATCAAAAAGCCATTTCCTAATATGGTGCAGTAAATTATCACTACAAGAAAGATCCAATCAAAAAGGATAATTAAGACTACAATTATCATGAAGAGCACTAAGAAATGTATAGAATTGTTGAATCATTAGAATTATACATCTGAAACTAATATAATGGAGTATGTTAATGATATTTGAATTTAAAAAATATCACATTTGCTTTTTTCATAAAAATAGATGGTAGGGAAAATTGATGAAATATCACCAAAAATTATTAGTGTGTATCAGAAGGAGAACAAGTCAAAAACAATAATTACCCTTTTTGCTCCTGCAGTTCTTTCTATATGATTGAACTCAGCATCAGATGATGCTGCAGATCTTATCCGTCTGAGTAATAGAGTATGGCCACGGTTAACAGTATAAAGATGAACAAGACAATGACATCATCCTGGTTTTACTCTGCCCATTATGGGAGTTGATGAGGTTTGCTGTTGATTAATTCCTTCTGGGACTTTGAAGAAGAATGCAATTAAGAGTCCTAACAACATAATATAATAAAAAAAAAAAAAACATTTAAAAAAAAGAGTCCTAACAACAACAAAAAAGGTAATAGGTATCTATGTTACACTGTTCTGGTTCTCTCCTCAAGTCTTTATTAACTGGAAATCTTAACCAATATTAACAGTAATCTCAAATTCCACCACCACCAATAAAATCTTATCTGAAATCGATGTCAGTTTATGTGTCCTTAGTTTTTTCACATTATAAAATATTTTCCTTACGAAGTGTATATCTATCCTCATTTAATTTTCCAAAATTATTATATGAGGTATTGATATACTTCTCTTATTTTTTTCTTATCTGAAATATAAGACAGTTGCATATGCAACTCATAGACTAATTGGTGTGTCAAGGACAGCACCACTAATCAGTACTGTAGTTGAGAATAAAATTGAAGAGATTTCCTTGACATCTCTCTCTCAATCACTCTTCATTAGATTACTGATTGTACTCTTTATTATGTTACTCCACTGTAATCAGCATTGGCTTATTGTTGCATTTTAGGGTAAATGTTTTATAATTTAAATGTCAATGTGTTAATAATAGAAACAATATAAAAACACAAACCATCAAACAGAAAATTGAATCAATATATTGGACACCTGAAGTTAATATAACATTGTATGTCAGTTATATTTCAATAATACAAAACAATTCTTCTAAACCTTTTTCTATATATGTGTTCTGGAACTATGTCAATCGTTTTCTCATTTCATCTTTGCCCATAACATCTTTTCTCCAGACAATGACTTTTTTTTTTTAAAGGCCCACACTTACGACTGGAGCCTTCTGTGTCATCCAGGGTTCAGCCTGCATATGATTCATCTGACTCCTTTGACTTTTTTTTTCTTCCCTAAACTGCCATTTTTAGTTTTCTAAAGTATTTATTTCAATTCTACTTAGTTTTTTTAAGGTTGTTTTTTTTTTAATTTCAGTAAGTTAACATTAAGTGCAATATTAGTTTCAGGTGTTCAAAACAGTAATTCAACTATTCCATACTATACCTGGACCTCATCATAAGTGCTCCCCTTAATCCCCATCACCTATTTAATCCATTACTCTACTCACCCCCTTTTGGTAACCATCAGTTTGTTCTCTACACTTAAGAGTCACCTTCTTGGTTTGCCTCTATCTCTTCTTTTGTCACTCTGCTCATTTGCTTCATTTCTTAAATTTCACATAGTATGATCATATGGTATTTCTCTTTCTCTCACTGACTTATTTCACTTAGCATAATACTCTCTAGCTCAATCCTGTCTTTACAAATGGCGAGGTTTCATTATTTTCTTTATGGCTGAGCAATATTCTATTTCTATATATACTAACTCTTCTTTATCCATTCAACAGTCAATGCACACATGGCTCTTACCATAATTTGGCTATTGTTGTTGTTGTTTTTGTTTTAATTTTTTATTTATTTACTTTTTTAAAGTTCCATGATTCATTACTTGCATATAACACCCAGTGCACAATGCCCTCATACTACCCATCACCAGTCTATCTCATTCCCCCATCCCCCTCCCCTCTGAAGCCCTCAGTTTGTTTCCCAGAGTCCATAGTCTCTCGTGGTTCATTCCCCCTTCTGTTTACCCCCCCTTCTTCTTCCCATTCTTCTCCTACCAATCTTCCTACTTCTTATGTTCCATAAATGAGTGAAACCATATGATAATTGTCCTTCTCTGCTTGACTTATTTTGCTTAGCATTATTTCCTCCAGTGCCGTCCATGTTGCAGCAAATGTTGAGAACTCGTTCTTTCTGATAGCTGAGTAATATTCCATTGTATATATGGACCACATCTTCTTAATCCAGTCATCTGTTGAAGGGCATCTCGGCTCCTTCCATGATTTAGCTATTGTGGACAGTGCTGCTATGAACATTGGGATGCGTATGGCCCTTCTCTTCACTACGTCTGTATCTTTGGGGTAAATACCCAGTAATGCAATGGCTGGGTCATAGGGTAAGCTCTATTTTTAACTTTTTAAGGGACCTCCACACTGTTTTCCAGAGTGGCTGTACCAATTTGCATTCCCACCAACAATGTAAGAGGGATCCCCTTTCTCCACATCCTCTGCAACATTTGTTGTTTCCTGCCTTGTCAATTTTTGCCATTCTAACTGGCGTAAGGTGGTATCTCAAGGTGGTTTTGATTTGAATTTCCCTGATGGCTAAAGATGTTGAACTTTTTTTCATGTGTCTGTTAACCATTCGTATGTGTTCATTGGGAAAGTGTCTGTTCAAATCTTCTGCCCATTTTATGATTTGTTTATTTGTTTCTCGTGTATTGAGTTTGAGAAGCTCTTTGTAGATCTTGGATACCAGTCTTTTATCTGTAGTGTCATTTGCAAATATCTTCTCCCATTCTGTGGGCTGCCTTTTAGTTTTTTTGACTGTTTCCTTGGCTGTGCAGAAGCTTTTTATCTTGACAGCATGGTACTGGCACAAAAACAGACATATAGACCAATGGAAGAGAATAGAGAACCCAGAAATGGACCCTCAGCTCTTTGGGCAACTAATCTTTGACAGAGCAGGAAAAAACATCCAGTGGAAAAAAGACAGTCTCTTCAATAAATGGTGCTGGGAAAACTGGACGGCTACATGCAAAAGAATGAAACTTGACCACTCTCTCAAACCATACACAAAGATAAACTCCAAATGCATGAAAGACCTCGATGTGAGACAGGAATCCATCAAAATCCTAGAGGAGAACATAGGCAGCAACCTCTACAACATCGGCCACAGCAACTTTTTTCATGACACATCTCCAAAAGCAAGAGAAACAAAAGAAAAAATGAACTTGTGGGACTTCATCAAGATAAAAACCTTCTGGGTATTGTTGATAAGGCTGTTATAAACATTGGGCTGCAAGTATCCCTTTAAACTCATTTTTTATATGCTTTGGGTTAATACTTAGTAGTGTAATACCTGGATCATAGGGTAGTTCTATTTTTAAATTTTTGGAGAACCTCCATACTGTTTTCCAGAGTGGCTGCACCCGTTTGCATTCCCACCAACATTGCAAGAAGTCTCCACCTCTCCACATTCTCACTAATATCTGTTGTTGATTTTAGCTATTGTAACAGTGGTGAGATGATATCTCTGTGTAGTTTTGATTTGTATTTCCCTGATAGTGAGTGAAGTTTAGCATCTTTCCATATGTCTGGGGTACATGTGGATATCTTCCCTGGGGAAGTGTTTGTTCCTATCTACAGTAAAATCCATTTACAATTGGATTATTTGCTATTTGGGTGTTGAGTTTTAGAATATATTTATTTCTTTTGGATACTAACCCTTATCAGATCTGTCATTTGCAAATATCTCTTCCCATTCCCTAGGTTGCCTTTTAGTTTTGTTCCTTGTTTCCTTCACTGTGCAGAAGCTTTTTCTTTTGATAAAGACTCAAGAGGTTATTTTTGCTTTTGTTTCCCTTACCTCAGGAGACATATTGAGTAAGGATCTGTTATGGCTGAGCTCAAGCACGTTACTGCTTGTGTTCTCATCTAGGATTTTTATACATTCATGTCGCAGGTTTTCTATCCTTTTGGCTTTTGTGTGTGGTATAAGAAAGTGGTCCAGTTTCATTCTTTGGTTTGTTGCTGTCCAGTTTTCCCTACACTGTTTGTTGAAGACACTGTCATTTTCACATTGGACATTCTTCCCTGCTTTGTCAAGGATTAGTAGACCATATAGTTGTGGGTCCATTTCTGGGTTTTCTATTTTGTTCCATTGATCCATGTATCTGATTTTGTGCCAGTACCATACAGTCTTGATGATCACAGCTTTGAGATAGAGATGAAGTTCAGAATTGTGATGTCTGCAGATTTGTTTTTCTTTTTCAAGATTGATTTGGCTATTCAGAGACTTTTGTCTCCATACAAATTCTGTGATTCTTTCTTGTAGCTCTGTGAAAAATGTTGCTGGTATTTTGATAGGTATTGCACTAAACATGTAGATTACTTTGGCTA
Source organism: Ursus americanus (assembly GCF_024610735.1). Lineage (NCBI taxonomy): Eukaryota > Metazoa > Chordata > Mammalia > Carnivora > Ursidae > Ursus > Ursus americanus. The sequence goes on along the minus strand of NC_142131.1, from coordinate 80,729,187 downwards.
CAATAGATATTTTCAAAATCTTTATTCTTCCAATGCATGGTCATGGAATGTCTCTCTATTTCCTTGACTCATCCTCAAATTCTTGCATCAGTGTTTTATAGTTTTAAAAGTAGAGGTCTTTCAACAATTTGGCTGGGCTTATTCCCAGGCATATTATTGTTTTTGGTGCTATGATAAGTGAGATCGATTCCTTAATTTTGCTTTTTGATGCTTCATTATTGGTGGATAGAAATGCAACAGATTTCTGTATATTGATTTTGTGTCCTATGACTTTGATGAATTTGTTTATAACTTCTAGCATTTCCTTTTGGTGGAGTTTTTTGGTTTTTCTCTATATAAAGCACAATGTTCTTGCAAATAGTGAAAGGCTTTTATATTCCTTGTGAATTTGGATGTCTTTTATTTACTTTTGTTGTCTGATTGGTGAGCCTGGGACTTCCAGTACTATGTTAAATAACAGTGGTGAGAGAGGACATCCTTGTCTTGTTCCTGATGGTAGCGGAAAATTTCTCATGTGTTCCCCATTGAGGATGATATTAGTTGTGTGTTTTTGGTATATGGTCTTTATTATGTTGAGGTAGATTTCTTCTTTCCCTACTTTGTTGAGGGTTTTTTTCATGAAGGAATGTGGTACATTGTCAGGTTTTTTTTTCCTGCATCTTGAAATGATTGTAAGATTCTTATTATTTCTTTTATTTATACAGTTTATCACACAGATTCATTTGCAAATATTGAACCACTCTTGCAACCCAGGAACAAATCCCATTTGATTGTGGTAAATGATTTTTTTTAATGTGCTACTGGATTTGGCTTGCTCACATTTTATTGAGAATTTTTGCACCCATGCTCCTCAGGGATATTGGCCTGAAGTGTTCATTTTAGTGGAGTCTTCATGTAGTTTTTGTATTAGAATAAATCTGGCATCATAGAATGAATTTGGAAGGTTTTTTTTTTTTCCTTTTCTATATTCTGGAATAGTTTGAGAACAGTAGCTATTATCCCTTCTTTAAATGTTTGGTAAATTCACCTGTAATGCCCTCTGGCCCTGGTTTTTAGATGTTTGCGGTTTTGTTTCTGTTTTTAATTATCATTACTGATTTTATTTCTTTGCTGGTTATCAATCTGTTCAAGTGTTCTACTTTCTATTTCAGTTTTGGTAGTTTATGTGATTTTAGGAGTTTATTCATTTCTTACATTTTGTCCAGTTTGTTCACATATAGTTTTTCATAATACTCTCATAATTATTTGTGTTTCTGTGGTGTTGGTTGTTATTTCTCCTCTCTCATTTGTGATTTTATTCCTTTGGGTAATTTCTCTTCTGATTTTGAGTGCAAACCTAGATATAGGTTTATCAATTTTATTACTTATTTCCCAAAGAACCAGCTCCTGGGGTATTGATCTGTTTTATTGGTTTTTTAAATTTCTATGTCACTTATTTCTGCTCTAATCATTATCGTTCCCTTCTTTCTGCTGGCTTTAAGCTTCCTTTGTTGGTCTTTGACTATATCCTTTAAGTGTAAGGTTAGGCTGTTTATTTGATATTTTTCATGTTTCTTCAGGAAGGTCTGTATTACTATATACCTCCCTCTTAGGACCACTTTTGCTGCATCTCAGTGTTTTTTGCCCACTGTATTTTCATTTTCATTTATTATCACTTAATTTTTAAATTTCTTCATTGATTTCCTGGTTGATCCATTCATCTTTTAGTAGCATGATTAACCTCCTTGTCTTTCTTTCAAATTTGTTTTTACTATATTTGTCTTTCAATTTCATACTGTTGTGGTCCAAAAATGTTGCACATTATGATCTCAATCTCTTTGTATTTACTGAGGTCTGGTTTGTGTCCTAATATGTGATCTAGTCTGGATAATGTACCATATTCATTGGAAAATAACATGAATTCTGCTGTTTTAGGATGGAATGCTCTGATTATCTGTTAAGTACATTTGGTCCCATGTGTAATTCACAGCCATTGCTACCTTTTTTTCATTCTCTTATATAATCTGTCCATTGATGTAATGAGGTGTTAAAATTCCTGTGTTATTAGTATAATATAAATTAGATGCTTTGGGTTTTCTTTTGGTTTTTTATAATAATATTTTTTGTTATATTATGTTAGTCATCATACAGAACATCCCTGCTTTTTGATGTAAAGTACCATGATTCATTAGTTGCGTATAACACCCAGTGCACCATGCAATACGTGTCCTCCTTAATACCCATCAACAGCCTATCCCATTCCCCCACCCCCCCTGCCCTCTAAGGCCCTCAGTTTGTTTCTCAGACTCCATAGTCTCTCATGCTTCATTCCCCCTTCTGATTACACCCCTTTCTTTATCCCTTTCTTCTCCTACCCATCTTCCTACTTCTTATGTTCCATAGATGAGAGAAACCATATGATAATTGTCTTTCTCTGCTTGACTTATTTCGCTTAGCATTATTTCCTCCACTGCCGTCCATGTTGCAGCAAAAGTTGAGAAATCATTCTTTTTGATAGCTGAGTAATATTCCATTGTATATATGGACCACATCTTCTTAATCCAGTCATCTATTGAAGGGCATCTCAGCTCCTTCCACAATTTAGCTATTGCAGACAATGCTGCTATGAACATCGGGGTGCATATGGCCCTTCTCTTCACTACGTCTGTATCTTTGGGGTAAATACCCATTAGTGCAATTGTTGGATCATAGGGTAGCTCAATTTTTAACTTTTTAAGGGACCTCCACACTGTTTTCCAGAGTGGCGGTACCAACTTGCATTCCCACCAACAATGTAGGAGGGATCCCCTTTCTCCACATCCTCTCCAACATTTGCTGTTTCTTGCCTTGTCAATTTTTGCCATTCTAACTAGCATAAGGTGGTATCTTTGTATGGTTTTGATTTGATGTTACCTGATGGCTAATGATTTTGAACATTTTTTCATGTGTCTGCTAGCCATTTGTATGTCTTCATTGGAAAAGTGTCTGTTCATATCTTAGTTTTTTATTGTTTTTATTTAATAATATTTATTTTGTTATATTAGTCACCATACAGAACATGCCCAGCTCTTGATGTAATGTTCCATGATTCATTACTTCCATATAACACCCAGTATAACATGCAACATGTGCCCTCCTTAATACCCATCACCAGCCTATCCCAATCCCCCAACCCCCCTCACCTCTGAAGCCCTCAGTTTGTTTCCCAGAGTCCACAGTCTCTCATGGTTCACTCCCCCATCTGTTTACCGGCCTTCATTCCTCCCTTCCTTCTCCCACCGATCATCCTATTTCTTTTTTTTTTTTTTTAAGATTTTATTTATTTATGTGACAGACAGCCAGTGAGAGAGGGAACACAGCAGGGGAGTGGGAGAGGAAGAAGCAGGCTCCCAGCAGAGGAGCCCGATGTGGGACTTGATCCCGGAACGCTGGGATCACGCCCTGAGCCAAAGGCAGCCGCTTAACGACTGCGCTACCCAGGCGCCCCTATCTTATTTCTTATGTTCCAAAATGAGTGAAACCATATGATAATTGTCTTTCTCTGCTTGACTTATTTCACTTAGCATAATCTCCTCCCATCCCGTCCATGTTGCTGCAAATGTTGTGTAATCATTCTTTCTGAAGGCTGAGTAATATTCCATTGTATATATGGACCACTTCTTCTTAATCCAGTAATCTGTTGAAGGGCATCTCAGCTCCTTCCATGCTTTAGCTATTGTGGAAAATGCTGCTATGAACATTGGGGTGCATATGGCCCTTCTCTTCACTACGTCTGGATCTTTGGGGTAAATACCCAGTATTGCAATGCCTGGGTCATAGGTAGCTCTATTTTTAACATTTTAAGGGACCTCCACACCATTTTCCAGAGTGACTGTACCAACTTGCATTCCCACCAACAGTATAAGAGGGATCCCCTTTCACGACATCCTCTCCAACGTTTGTTGTTTCCTGCCTTGCCCATTTTTGCCATTCTAACTAGTGTAAGGTGGTATCTCAAGGTGGTTTTGATTTGAATTTCCCTGATGGCTAATGATACTGAACATTTTTTCATGTGTCTGTTAGCCATTTGTATGTCTTCATTGGAAAATGTCTGTTCATATCTTCTGCTGATTTTATGATTTGTTTATTTGTTTCTTGTGTATTGAGTTTGAGAAGTTCTTTTTAGATCTTGGATACCAGTATTTTACCTGTAATGTTATTTGCAAATATCTTCTCCCATTCCGTGGGCTGCCTCTTAGGGTTTTTGACTCTTTCCTTGGCCGTGCAGAAGCTTTTTATCTTGATGAAGTCCGACAAGTTCATTTTATCTTTTGTTTCTCTTGTCTTTGGAGATGTGTCATGAAAGAATTTGCTGTGGCTGATGTCATAGAGGTTGCTGCCTATGTTCTCCTCTATGATTTTGATGGATTCCTGTCTCACATCGAGGTCTTTCATGCATTGGGTGTTTATCTTTGTGTATGGTGTGAGAGAGTGGTCAAGTTTCATTCTTTTGCATGTAGCTGTCCAATTTTCCCAGCACCATTTATTGAAGAGACTGTCTTTTTTTTCCACTGGATGTTTTTTTCCTGCTTTATCAAAGATTAGTTGCCCGAAGAGCCAAGGGTCCATTTCTGGGTTCTCTATTCTGTTCCATTGGTCTATGTGTCCGTTTTTTTGCCAGTACCATGCTGTCTTTGTGATCACAGCTTTGTGGTACAACTTGAAATGCAGCAGTGTGATGCCCCCAGCTTTGTTTTTTCTTTTCATCACTTCCTTGGTAATTTGTGGCCTTTTCTGGTTCCACACAAATTTAAGGGCTGTTTGCTCCAGTTCATTGAAAAATGTCATTGGTATTTTGATCAGGATAGCATCAAAAGTGTAGATTGCTCTGGGTAGCATTAACTCTGTTAATTTTTCTGATCCATGAGCATGGAATATTTTTCCATCTTTTCGTATCTTCCTCAATGTCTTTCAAGAGTGATTTGTAGTTTTTAGAATAGAGATCCTTTACGTCTCTGGTTAAGTTAATTCCAAGGTACCATATGCTTTTTGGTGCTAATGTAAATGGGATGGATTCCCTAATTTCTCTTTCTTCAGTCTCATTGTTCATCTATAGAAATGCAACTGATTTCTGAGCATTGATTTGGTATCCCGCCACAGTACTGAATTGCTCTATAACTTCTAGTAGTTTGGGGGTGGATTCTTTTGGGTTTTCCATACAGAGTTTCATGTCATCTGTGAAGAGAGACAGTTTAACTTCTTCTTTGCCAATTTGGATACCTTTTATCCCTTTTTGTTGTCTCATTGCTGTTGCAAGGACTTCTAGTACTATGTTGAATAATAATGGCGGGAGTGGGCATCCTTGTCGTTTTCCTGATCTTAAGGGAAAGTCTTCCATCTTTTCTGCATTGAGAATGATATTTGCTGTAGGCTTTTCATAGATGGTTTTTATGAGATTGAGAAATGTACCCTCTATCTCTACACTCTGAAGGGTTTTAATCAGGAAAGGATGCTGTATTTTGTCAAATGCTTTTTCTGCATCTATCGAGAGAATCATATGATTTTTGGCTTTGTAATATATATATATATATATATATATATATATATATATATATATATATATATATATATATATATATATATATAAATTGTCCTCCCATTTTAGGTGTAGAAATATTTACATTTGTTCTATCTCTTTGTTTTTGGCCCTTTTATTTGATATAGTGTCCTTTATCTCTTCTTACAGTCTTTGCTTTAATGTCTAGTTTTTCTGAAATAATTATTGTGATGCCAGTCTTCTTTTGACATCCAGTTGGGTGATGTATGTCTCTCCATCCCTCACTTTCAATCTTCTGATGTCTTTAAGTCTAAAATGAGTCTCTTGTTTGCAGAATAGAGAAGGTTTAGGTTTTTTTGTTACCCATTCTGAAACCCTATGTCTTTGGGTTTTAGCATTTAGTCCACTTACTTTCAGTGTAATTATTGATAAATATATATTTATTGCCATTTCACTACTTCTTTTCGCATTGTTTCTGGAGAATTTCTCTGATTATTTCTCGTCATTCTCAATTTTCTTCTCTTCTTTCCACTCAACGTGTCCCCTTTGTTATTTCTTACAGAGCTGTTTTAGTGGTCACAAATTCCTTTAGTTTTCGTTTGTCTGTGAAACTTAAGTTTGCTATTCTATATGATAGCCTTGAAGGATAGAGTATTCTTGGCTACAGTTTATTGTTTTTTTCCCCCTATTCAGCACTTTGAATGTATAATGCCACTTTATTCTCTCTTGCCTAGTTTCTGTCAAGAAATCTCCAGTGACCCTTATGGTTTTTCATGTCTATGTTATTGACTTCTTTGTATTGCTGCTTTTATGATTTTTTTCTTTTTTTTTTAAGATTTTATTTATTTATTTGACAGAGATAGAGACAGCCAGCGAGAGAGGGAACACAAGCAGGGGGAGTGGGAGAGGAAGAAGCAGGCTCATAGCGGAGGAGCCTGATGTGGGGCCCGATCCCACAACGCCGGGATCACGCCCTGAGCCAAAGGCAGACGCTTAACCGCTGTGCCACCCAGGCGCCCCTGATTTTTTTCTTAATACTATATTTTGCAAATTTAATTACACTATGTCTTGGTGTTGCCTTGCTTTTGTTGATTTTCGTGGGAATAATCTGTATCTCCTGGACCCAGGGTTCTGTTTCCCTTTCTAGGTTACGGAGGTTATCAGCTAGTTCTTTTTTTTTTCCCAAAAAAAATTTCTGCCTTCTTTTCTCTCTCTTCTTATGGGACTCCTAAATTACAAATGTTTTTACATTTGATGGAGACACTGAGTTCCCTATCTTTATTCTCGAGTTCCATAATTCCTCTTTCTCCCTTTTGTTCAGCTTCATTGCTTTCCATTACTTTGTCTTCTAGGTCTTTCACTCCTCTGCTACTTCCACCCTGCTCTTCATTGCATCAAGCATGTTTCTAAACTCATTTCTTGAACTCCTCACCTCTGATTGATTATTTCTTAATACTTTCATTTCTGTGGTAAGGGTCTCACTGCTGTCTTCCATTACTTTCCCAAGTGAGTCCCCTTAATATCGTTGCTTTAAACCCTCCACCAGGCATGTTAATTATATCTGTTTACCTTAGATCTCTGTGGCCTTATATTGTGTTTTTCATTTGGGATGAATTCCTGTTTTCTGATTTTGTCTATATCTTTGCCTTCTTATTCTGTGTGATAAAAAAAACCAGTTGTTTCTTGCTCATGAAAGTAATGACTTTATGAGAAAGATGCCATGTTGTGCCCAGGGCCTGGTGCTTCAGGGAATGTCTCTGGTGTGTGCTACAGGCACTCTGCTGCTGTGTTTAACTGCTCTCTCTTTCAGACCAGTCTTCTGTAGAGACTGTGGGTCTGCAGTGGGCAATATCTGATCCCCGGCCTAAATGTGTCAAGTTTTAACAAGGTGTGCTTTGCAACTAATGAATCATCGAGCCTTACATCGGAAACCGGGGATGTACTGTATGGTGACTAACATAATATAATAAAAAATCATTAAAAAAAATAAAATAAAATAAAAATAAAAATAAATAAAAAATAAAAAAAAAAACAAGGTGTGCTTTGGTCTGCTTATTAAATGAAACCTATCACCACCTCCACCAGAACTGAGGCCCTCCCTGGTTGAGAGATATAGTGTGGGCAGAGGTTTGTGCTGATTTTTTGGAAGATTTAAAACACAGCCCCTGCTTCTCTGGGACTTTCACAATATAGACTGAAAAGTGTGAGGTTAGTGTAAGCAAGTTAGCCATCCAGTGTCACCACTGTACTGATTTTTTTCAGGGGGTTCTATATTATACTGAGGGATTAGGAAGGCAAATGGGGCCCACCAAGTCCTTTGTTCACTGAAAGGATTCTCTGTGAATGATGCTTCTCAGGGACATGCTCCAAGAAGAACAAATAATCTCCGCACTGTATGCCCCACATGCTCTTCAGATCTGTTTCAACACTGTATTTCCCTGAGTTCTTTGCCTGCCTTCCCTCCAGGATCAGTGCAGTATCCTCTGGGATCTTCCCCAGCCAAGCCTGCTGACCTTTAAAACTCCTGACTTTAAGCCTCACTGGTTGTGATAACACACAAAATTCAGCACCTCTTTATCCAAGCCAGTGGCTAGGGGGACACATTCCCCTTATTCATTGCCCTGTGCTCTTCGCTGTCTTGCATACTTCTCTGCAACCACACTCTCCTCCACTCCACAACAGGCAGGATCTGTTTCTCCCCTTAACCATGTCTCTACACTCCCTACCTTCTTCAGTGTGGCCTTTACTCTACCTTTGGTTGTGGAGTTTATTCTGTAAGTCTTCAGTTCCATTTCTGGGTACTTAGTATGACTTGATTGTTAACTAGTTGTAATCTTGGGATAAGGTAAGCCTAGCTTTCATGTACTCCCATGTCATCTTCCTATCTACCTGAATACATTTAAAAATTTTTAATATGTGTTTGTAATATCTCTGAATAAAATTCCTAAAATAAAAATTAAAAGGTTGGGAAAAGTTAACAAAATGTTCTTCTTTTGTAAGGATAATGCAAGAGTGTGTGCTTATAGAAAGATAAGTTTAATAAAAATATTTTGTATGAAGGAAGGAATGTGATGAGCACTGGGTGTTACACACAACTGATGAATCATTGAACACTACATTTGAAACTAAAGATGTACTGTAGTTTTGATTTGAATTTCCCTGATGGCTAATGATATTGAACATTTTTTTCATGTGTCTGTTAACCATTTGTATGTCTTCATTGGAAAAGTGTCTGTTCATATTTTCTGCCATTTTATGATTTGTTTATTTGTTTCTTGTGTATTGAGTTTGAGAAGTTTTTTGTAGATCTTGGATACCAGTCTTTTATCTGTAGTGTCATTTGCAAATATCTTCTCCCATTCTGTGGGCTGCCTCTTAGTTTGACTGTTTCCTTGGCTGTGAAGAAGCTTTTTATCTTGATGAAGTCCCACAGTTCATTTTATCTTTTGTTTCTCCTGTCTTTGGAGATGTGTCATGAAAAAGGTTGCTGTGGCCGACGTCATAGAGGTTGCTGCCCATGCTCTCCTCTAGGATTTTGATGGATTCCTGTCTCTCATTGAGATCTTTATCCACTTGGAGTTTATCTTTGTGTATGGTGTGAGAGAGTGGTCAAGTTTCATTCTTTTGCATGTAGCTGTCCAATTCTCCCAGTACCATTTATCGAAGAGACTGTCTTTTTTTCCACTGGATGTTTTTTTCCTGCTTTATCAAAGATTAGTTGCCCAAAAAGCGGAGGGTCCATTTCTGGGTTCTCTATTCTGTTCCATTGGTCTATGCATCTGTTTTTGTGCCAGTACCATGCTGTCTTTGTGATCACAGCTTTGTTAGTACAAGGTGAAATCTGGCAAGGTGATGTCCCCAGCTTTGTTTTTCCTTTTCAAAACTTCCTTGGCGATTCGTGGCCTTTTCTCGTTCCACACAAATTTAAGGGCTGTTTGTTCCCGTGGAAAAATGTCATTGGTATTTTGATCGGATAGCATTGAAAGTGTTGAAAATGTTCAACATCATTAGCCATCAGGGAAATTCAAATCAAAACCACCTTGAGATACCACCTTACACCAGTTAGAATGGCAAAAATTGACAAGGCAAGAAACAGCAATTGTTGGAGAGGATGTGGAGTAAGGGGATCCCTCCTACATTGTTGGTGGGAATGCAAGTTGGTACCGCCACTCTGGAAAACAGTGTGGAGGTCCCTTAAAAAGTTATAAATTGACCTACCCTATGATCCAGCCATTGCACTACAGGGTATCTACCCCAAAGATACAGACGTAGTGAAGAGAAGGGCCATATTCACCCCAATGTTCATAACAGCATGGTCCACAATAGCTAAATTGTGGAAGGAGCTGAGATGCTCTTCAACAGATGACTGGATTAAGAAGATGTGGTCCATATATAAATTGGAATATTACTCAGCTATCCAAAAGAAAGATTTCTCAAGATTTGCTGCAACATAGACAGGACTGGAGGAGATAATGCTACGTGAAATAAGTCAAGCAGAGAAAGACAATTATCATATGATTTCTCTCATCTATGGAGCATAAGAAGTAGGAAGATGGGTAGGAGAAGAAAGGGATAAAGTAAGGGGTGTAATCAGAAGGGGGAATGAAGCATGAGAAACTATGGACTCTGAGAAACAAACTGAGGGCTTCAGAGTGGAGGGGGATGGGGGACTGGGATAGGCTGGTGATGGATAGTAAGGAGGGCATGTAATGCATGGTGCACTGAGTGTTATACACAACTAATGAATCATGGAACTTTACATCAAAAACCAGAGATGTACTGTATGGTGACTAACATAATATAATAAAAAATATGATTATTTAAAAAATAAATAAATAAAGATGTACTGTATGTTGACTAATTGAATTTAAATAAAATATGTTTATGTATTTTAAATATATATATATATTTATATAGATAGATAGATAGATAGATAGATAGTCTGATTGCCATGCCAAGTAAGATGATTAGTAAAATGGAAATCTTCCAAACCAATAAAAAATAGCAGTAGATAAGCCATCAAAATTCTATTATTCAAACAAAAAGAAAATTATTTTGAAAAATGAAAGACCATAGACAAAGGGTAAATAAAACAAATTAACAGTAACTTATAGAAAAGGGGGGGGGAAAGTATCCTGTAAAAATAATTGCATTAAACTTAATTAACAGAGGAGTGATGTAAGCATTACAGCAGCAGAAAAATGTTACCCTTTTTAGTCTCCCCTTCTCAACAAAGAATTACACATCCATACAGGAACAAAAGCACCTTTGTGGAAACTTTGGAATTCAGCACAATATACAAAGGTATGCAGGAGGAATATCTTCTGCTTATATATCCAGTTATAGGCAGGCAGACCTTGGTAGGAGCTACAGAAGCAGCCAAACACTGACCTTGCCCGAAATCCTATCTCCGTGCTCAGGAAAAATCTGAAGAGTGAAGAACTGGGCAGATAAACATAGAGGAGAGACAAATTGTACAAGTCTAGTCTTCCCAAGGGGAGAAACTAAAAGTTTGGTGACTACAGAAATTATAAGAGCTTTCCATGGGACAACTTTCACCATCACCTGAGGCAACAATGCACAGGTCTGATCTAACAGGCAGTGGTGAAATCTCTCACAAGATAAACAGAGAGCAATGATTGAATGTCCATCTTCCCCAGTGGTGTGGTACACAGCTGCAGTAATTCTTTTCTCACCAGTTGCACCCAGAGTCCTTATGTGGAGCCTCTGTGAAAGGAAGGAGGGAATATATATATGTGTATATACATATATATACACATATATATATACACATATATATATTCTTATATATATTTATATATGAATATGAAAGATCCAGAGAATGCAAGATGGCAAAGGAGTAAGTGACCCCGCTTCAACTGGTCCACTGAATGTTGCTGGATGTCTATCAAACCATTTTGAACACTCATGAAATAAGCCAGAGATGTATGAATATATATCTGGATCTCTACAAGCAGAAAAGCAACCCCTTTTTGTAAGGTAGTACATGAGGAGTTGTGTTTGTGCAGGAGAGATATCAGAAGAAAAAGAGAAGGGAAGGGATCCTGGATAAGCTGGCTCCTGGAAAGTGATATAACACTGGAGTGAAAAATCGGAACCCTTAGAAATCTGCTCTAGTGACAGAGATCCCTCTATGAAGGGGGTTCTGGAAATGAAAGGCAGAATTCTAGGTAGGGCATTGGGGTCTTAGGGTCCAAGGAGTCACAGAGTGGACACGGGTGCCTGAACCAGTAGAGTGCCTGAGCAGTGGATTGGGGAAGTAGGTTATGGTCAGCAAGGCTAGAAGTGCACTCTCAGCTTGGACTGTTATTAACTGAGAGCCAGTCTGCTTAGTAATCACCCTTTCCTTGAGCAGCCTGAAAAGGGTTACAAAGGGCAGAAGCACTCCTGGGCCCCCAGGACTACCTCAGAGAGTTGCAGTGGGCACACACCATGGGAGGCTGTAGTTTTCAGTGCATACAGAAGTGGAGGGTGTTATTAAAGAGGGCAGACTGCGATCTGTCTGCTCTGGACCAGAAGTTTGGGCATGGCCATTTTTGCTGCGATCCACTGAAGGGATACAGAAGGTCCTTAGGGAAAAAAAGCCAAACAGAGGACAAGTTTGCACTGAGCCCATCTCCCTGACAGAGGGTGGGACAACTCTGCCCGGGGGGGATACCTGGGAAACAGTGAGACAGGCCCCTTCCCCAGAAGACAGTATGGAAGAAAAGGTGGACAACAAGCTTATGGATTCCACAGGACTATAAAATTCCAATGCCTGGGAAAATAGTGTATTGAGTTCTAGGTGTTGACTCACGACTTGTTATTTTCAGATAGAATTCTCCTTTTCTTTTTTTTTTCTTTTTATTATACTCTCTAAATCTCCTCTCTCTTTTTTTTTTTTTTTTTGCTTTTTTCTCATTTCAACTAGAGGCTTATTATACCAACTTATATTTCATAGTCATGTTATAACTTGCATTTTTTAACATCTACATATTTTTATAGATATATGAGCCCTTTTGGTCCTTTTTTTAACTTTTTTCTTTATTTTATATATATATAGATATAGATAGATAGATATAGATATAGATATATAGTAATTTCCTGCAAATTTCCTTGCAATTTTGAGATGTAGTGTCTTCTGACACACAGGCCAAAATCCATCCAGGAACAAATGAAACACCTTGCTTTGGTCAACTGTGAGATTATACCACCTCACCCCCTCCCACCCTTTTTTCTTTCAATTTCTGTAGTATTTCATTTTGGCTTTGTTTTTCTCTGGTGGCTTCTACCCACTCCAGATGTTGCTAAGGTGCATTTTGCTTGGGATGTGGTTGATATTTTGGACCCTATTCATTACACACCGATTGTTTTATTTTTTTCTTTTTAAATTTTTTATTATGTTATGATAGTCACCATACAGTACATCCTTAGTTTTTGGTGTAGTGTTCCATGATTCATTGTTTGCGTATAACACCAGTACTCCCTGAAATATGTGCCCTCCTTAATAGTCATCACTGGCCTATCCCAATCCCCCACCCATCTCCCCTCTGGGGGTGCATATGGCCCTTCTCTTTACTACGTCTGTATCATTGGGGTAAATACCCAGTAGTGCAATTGCTGGGCCATAGGGTAGCTCTATTTTGAACTTCTTGAAAGACTTCCACACTATTTTCTGAAGTGGCTGTACCAACTTCATTGGTTGAGGGATCCCTTTTCTCCACATCTTCTCCAACATTTGTTGTTTCTTGCCTAGTCCATTTTTGCCATTCTAACTGGTGTAAGGTGGTATCTCAACATGGTTTTGATTTGAATTTCCTGGTGGCTAATGATTTTGAACATTTTTTCAAGTGTCTGTTAGCCATTTGTGTGTCTTCATTGGAAAAGTGTCTGTTCATATCTTCTGCATATTTTTTGATTTGATTATTTCTTTCACATGTATTGAGTTTGAGAAGTTCTTTATAGATCTTGGATACCAGTTATCAAAAACCTGCCACAAAAAAAAAGTCCAAGTCCTGACAGATTCCCCAGGGAATTCTACCAAACATTCAAAGAAGAAATATACTTATTCTCCCAAAGTTGTTTAAAAAAATAGAAACAGAAGGAAAGCTACCAAACTCATTCTCTGAGGCCAGGATTACCTTGATCCCCAAACCAGGTAAAGACCCCATCAAATGGGAAAATTACAGACTGATATTCCTGATGAATATGGATGCAAAAATTCTCAACAAGATCCTAGGTAATAGGATTTAACAGTACATTAAAAGGATTATCCATCATAACCAAGTGGCATTCATCCCTGGTATGCAAGGGTGGTTCAACATTTGCAAATCCATCAGTGTAATAGATCACATCAACAAGAAAAGAGTCAAAAACTGTATGATCATTTCAATTGATGCAGAAAAAATATTTGAGAAAATACAGCATCCTTTATGATTAAAACCCTTCAGAGTGTAGGGATAGAGGGCACATTCCTCAATTTCATAAAAACAATCTATGAAAAGCCTACAGCAAATATCATTCTCAATAGGCTCAAAGGCTTTAAGCCTTTCCCTTAATCTCAGAAACACTACAAGGATGCCAAATCTTACCGTTATTATTCAACATAGTACTAGAAGTCCTTGCAACAGCAATCAGACAACAAAATGGAATAAAATATAACAATTCGCAAAGAAGTTAAATGGTCTCTCCTTGCAGATGACATAATACTTTATATGGAAAACCCATAAGACTCCACCCCCAAATTACTAGAACTCATACCACAATTAAATAATATGGCAGGATAAAAAATAAATGCTCAGAAATCAGTTGCATTTCTATACATGAACAATGAGACTGAGGAAGGGAAAATAGGAAATTGTTTCCATTTACAATAGTACCAAAAATCATATGATATCTCAGAATTAACTTAACCAGAGAGTGAAAGGATCTAAATTTTGAAAACTACAGGTCACTCTTGAAAGACATTGAAGAGGACATAAAATGATGGAAAAGTTTTCCATGCTCACGGATCCGAAGAATAAACATAGTTAAAATGTCTTTGCAACTGGAGCAATCCACACTTTCAACACCATCCCAATCAAAATAGCAATGACATTTTTCAAAGAGCTGGAACAAACAGCCCTTATATTTGTGTGGAACCAGAAAAGGCTCCAAATAGCCAAGGAAATGTTGAAAAGGAAAAACAAAGCTCAGGGAATCACATTACCTGATTTCAAGCTGTATTACAAAGCTGTGATCACAATGGCACCATGGTACTGGCAGAAAAACAGACGCATAGACCAATGGAATGTAATAGAGAAACCAGAAAAGGACCCTTGGCTATTTGGGCAACTAATCTTTGACAAAGCAGGAAAAAATATCAAGTGGAAAAAAGACAGTCTCTTCAATAAATGTTGCTGGGAAAATTGGACAGCTACATGCAAAAGAATGAAACTTGACCACTCTCTCACACTATACACAAAGATAAACTCCAAATGGATGAAAGACCTCGATGTGAGACAGGAATCCAGCAAAATCCTAGAAGAGAACATAGGCTGCAACCTCTTTGATATTGGCCACAGCAAATTTTTCATGACACATCTCCAAAGGCAAGAGAAACAAAAGATAAAATAAACTTGTGGTACTTCATCAAGATAAAAACCTTCTTCACAGTCAAGGAAACAGTCAAAAAAAACTAAGAGACAGACCTCAGAATGGGAGAAGATATTTGCAAATGATGCTACAGATAAAAGACTAGTATCCAAGATCTATAAAGAACTTCTCAAACTCAATACACAAGAAACAAATAAACAAATCAAAAAATGGGCAGAAGATATGAACAGACACTTTTCCAATGAAGACATACAAATGCCTAACAGACACATGAAAAAATGTTCAACATCTTTAGTCATCAGGGAAATTCAAATAAAAACCACATTGAGATACCACCTTACACCAGTTAGAATGGCAAAAATTGACAAGGCAGGAAACAATAAATGTTGGAGAGGATGTGGAGAAAGGGGATCCCTCCTACATTGTTTTTTGGAATGTAAGTTGGTACAGACACTCTGGAAAACAGTGTGGAGGTCCCTTAAAAAGTTAAAAATTGAGCTACTCTATGATCCAGCCATTGCACTACTGCGTATTTACCCCTACAATACAGATGTAGTGAAGAGAAGGGCCTTATGCACCCCAGTGTTCATAGCAGCATTGTCCACAATAGCTAAATCATGGAAGGAGCTGAGATGCCCTTCAACAGATTACTGGATTAAGACGATGTGGTCCATATATACAATGGAATATTACTCAGCCATCAAAAGGAACGATTGCTCAACATTTGCTGCAACATAGAGAGGACTGGAGGAGATAATGCTAAGTGAAATAAGTCAAGCAGAGAAAGACAATTATCACATGGTTTCACTCATTTATGTAACATAAGAAGTAGGTAGATTGGTAGGAGAAGAAAGGGAAGAAGGAAGGGGGGTAAACAGAAGGGGGAAGGAACCATGAGAGACTACGAACTCTGGGAAAAAAAAAAACTGAGGGCTTCAGATGAGGGTGGGGGAATGGGTTTAGGCTGATGATGGGTATTAAGGAGGGTACGTATTGCATGGTGCACCGGGTGTTATTTTTTTTTTATTTTATTTATTCATTTGACAGAGAGAGAGACAGCCAGTGAGAGAGGGAACACAAGCAGGGGGAGTGTGAGAGAAAGAAGCAGGCTTCTAGTGGAGGAGCCTGATGTGGGGCTCGATCCCAGAGCACGGGATCACGTCCTGAGCTGCAGGCAGAAGCATAACGACCAAGCCATCCAGGGCCCCATGCACCGGGTGTTATACGCAAGCAATGAATCATGAACTTTACATCAAACGCTGGGGATGTACTGTATGATGACTAACATAATACAATAAAAATTTTATTATTATTATTATTATTAAAATATATAACGCAGAATAAGAGAGTCTCTTCAAAAAATGATTTTAGGAAAACTGGACAGTAATGTACAAATGTAGGAATCTGGACAACTTTCTTATACCATACACAAAAATATATCCAAAATGGATAGAAGACCTAACTGTGAGACCTGAAATCATAAATATCTTAGAGGAGAACACAGGCTATTATCTCTTTGACATTGACCATAGCAATTTATTTCTAGATATGGCTTCAGTGGCAAGAGAAGCAAAACTTACTTAATTGAGACTTTATCAAGGTAAAATCTTCTGCACATCAAACAAAATAATCCAAAGAAGTAAAAGGCAAACTGTGGAGTGGGAAAAGATATTTGAAAATTATATATCAGATAAAGGGTAGTATCTAAAATATATGATGAAAATATAAAACTCAACACCATAAAACAAATAACTTGGGAACAATGGGGAGAAAACATGAGAAGACATTTTTCCAAAGAAGACATATAGATAACAAACAGACACATGGAATAATGATCAACATCACTCATTGTCAAGGAAACACAAATAAAAAATACTATGAGATATCACCTCACATGTGTTAGAATGGCTAAAATTACAGTGACTAACATAATAAAAAATAAAAATAAATAAAAAGAATGGCTAAATTTAACAACACAAGAAACAACAGGTGCTGAGTAGGATGTGGAGAAAGGGGAACCCTCCTGACACGTTGGTGGGAATGCAAACTGGTGCAACCACCCTGGTAAGTAGTACAGAGGTTACTCACAAAGTTAAAAATAGACCTCCTGTGTGGTCTAGCAATTGCACTACTAGGTTTTACCCAAAGAATACAAACAATAATTTGAATGCAAAGGGCACATGCATCCAAATGTTTATAGCAGTATTATAGCCAAATTATGGAAACAGCCCAAGTGTCCATCAACTGATGCATGGATAAAGAAGTGATATATATATTCATCAGAATATTACTCAGCCATAACAAAGAATGACATCTTGTTATTTGCAACTATGTGGATGGAGCTAGTGAGTTATATGGTAAGCAAAATAAGTCAGTCAGAGAAAGACAAATACCATATGACTCCACTCATGTGGAATTAAAATAACAAAACAAATGAGCAAAAGGAAAAAAGAGAGCGGCAAACCATGAAACAGATTCCTAACTATAGAGATGAAACTGAGTGTTACCAAAAGGGAATTGGTTGGGGAATGGGTTAAATAGGTAATGGAGATTAAGGAATATACTTCTGGCGAACACTGGTGCTGTATGGAAGTTTCAAATCACTATATTTTATACCTAAACCTAATTTGTGGATATCAACCACAAAAATATCTAAAAGATCACAAAAACATGGAGGTTAAATAATATGCTACTAAACAGTGAAATCAAAGATGAAATAAAATATAATCAAATACAAATGAAAATAAAAACACAACAGCCCCAAATTGTTGGAATGTAGCAAAACTCTTCTATGTTTGAAGTTAGAACAATAAAGGCCTGTCTCATAAAGCAAGAAAAATCTCACATAAACAATTAACCTCGCCAAAAAAGGAAAAAAAAAACTAGAAAAATAAAAACAGTGTGAGGTCCCTCAAAAAGTTAATAATAGAGCTCCCCTATGACTCGGCAATTGCACTATTGGGTATTGACCCCAAAGATAGAGACGTAGTGAAAAGAAGGACCACATGCACCCCAACATTCATAGTAGCAATGTCCACAGTAGCCAAACTGTGGAAGGAGCGGAGATACCTTTCAACAGATGAGTTGATAAAGAGGATGTGGTCCATATATACAGTGGAATATTATTCAGCCATCAGAAAGGATGATTACCCAACATTTGCATCAACATCAATGGAACTGGAGGGGATTATGCTAAGTGAAATAAGTCAAGCAATGTGGAACATAAGGAATAACATGGAGGACATTAGGAGAAGGAAGGAAAAAATGAAGATTGGGAAATCAGAAGGGGAGACAAATCATAAGAAACTATGGACTCTGAGAAACAAACTGAGGGTTTTGAGGGGATGGAAGGTGGGGGGATGGGTTAGCCCAGTGATGGATATTAAGGGGCACGTATTTCATGGAACACTGGGTGTTATACTCAAACAATGGATCATAGAACACTATATGAAAAACTAACGCTGTACTGTATGGTGACTAACATAACAATAAAAAAATTTAAAAAAAGAAAAGCAAACAAAACCCAAAACCATTATAAGGAAGGACATAATAAAGATTAGAGTCAAAATGAACACATTAGAAACAAAGCAATAGAATAAGTCAATGAAACTAGGAGCTCATTCTTTGAAAGACCTACAAAATTGATGAACTCAGCCATACTCATCAGAAACAAAACAGAAACAAAAAAAGACAGGACACAAATAAATCAGAAATGAAAGAGGAGAAACGACAACCAACACCACACAAATACAAGGGATTATAAGAGGATAGTATGAAAAATTATATGCTGATGAGTTAGAGAATCTAAAAGAAATGGATAAACTTCTAGAAACATACATCCTCCCAAAATTAAATAAGGAAGAAATTAAACATTTGAGCAGACCCATTACCAGCAATGAAATTGAATCAGTGATCAAAATACTCCCAGCAAAGAGAAATCCAGAGCTAGATGACATTAATGGTGAATTTGACCAGGCACCTGGGTGGCTCAGACAGTCAAGTATCTGACTCTTCCTTTAGGCTCAGGTCATCATCTCAGGGTTGTGAGATTGAGCCCTGCAGTGGGTTCCACACTGAATGTGGAGTCTGCTTGAGATTCTCTCTGTCCCTCTCCCTCTGCCCTCCACCAGTTCATACTCTCTAAACAAACAAACAAGCAAACAACAAATGTATGAATGTATGAATGGATGAATATACAAACAAATCTTAAAGATGAATTCTACCAAGAGTTAATACCTATTCCTCCCAAACTATTAAAAAGAAAAGTATAAGGAGAGTTTCAATTCATTCTATGAGTCCACCATTGCTCAGATACCAACTCAGATAAAACATTACAAAGATAAAGTGAAATAGTGGTCAATATCCCTGGAGAACATAAATGCAAAAAGTCTCTGGAAAAAGGTGGTTCAATATTTGCAAATCAATCAATGTGATACATCAATCAACAAGAGAGAGGATAAAGAAACATGATTATTTCCATTGATACTAAATAAGCATTTTGCAAAGTACATTATCCGTTCATGATAACAACCTTCAAAAAAGTAATTTAGAGGGAACATACCTCATCCTAATGAATATCCCATATGAAAAATCTACAGCTACTGTAATACTTAATGGTGAAGAACTAAGAACATTTCCTCTAGGATCACAGACAAGTAACGTAGTCCAGTCTCATCACTTTTATTCAGTATACTACTAGAAGCCACAGCAATATGACAACAAAAACAAGTAAAAAGCATCCAAACAAAAGGAAGAAGGGAAAATTCACTATTTGTAGATGACATGAGACTATATATAGAAAACTCAAAAGACTCCAGCAAAGAAACTATTAGAATTGATAAATAAACTCAGTAAGGTCATAGGATACAAAAACAATATGCAGAAACCTGTTGTATTTCCATAAACTGCTACTGAGGTAGCAGAAAGAGGAATATTAAGAAAACAGTCCCATTTATAATAGCTCCTGTAATAACATAATAACCTAATAAGCTTAACCAAAGAGGTTGACACATCATATAGTTTTTGAGCTTTAGAGGCTGCATCAGTGAAAGACAAGAGAACTCTATCAATCCCTCATACAATACTCTTGAGATAAATGGGGATAGATATACGCAATATAAGAAAAATATTTTATACTATGGAAAAGGCTAAGGCCACATAAAACCTGGCATCTATTTCACAGATAAGATTTTACTGGTGATGGTGAAATTTGAGATTACTGTTAATATTGGTTAAGATTTCCAGTTAATAATAAGAAAAGATTTTTAAAAAGATATGAGGAGAGAACCAGAACAGTGCAACATAGATATCTTCTGATGTTTTTTGTTTGTTTGTTTGTTTGTTTTGTTTTATGTTGTTGTTGTTAGATCTCTTAATTGCATTCTTCTTCAAAGTCCCAGAAGGAGTTAATCAACAGCAAACCTCATCAACTCCCATTATGAGCATAGTAAAACCAGGATTATGTCACTGCCCTGTTTATCTTTATACTGCTAACTGCAGCCACACTCCATTTCTCAGATGGATAAGAGCTGCAGCATCATCTGATGCTGAGTCCAATCATATCGAAAGAACCTCAGGAGCAAAAGGGTAATTATTGTTTTTGGCTTGTTCTCCTTCTGATTCTTCAATATTTCCCTATCATCTATTTTTTATGAAAAAGAGCAAATGTGATTTTTTTTTATATTCCAGTATCATTAACATAGAACTTTATATTAGTTTCAGTTGTATGTTATAATTTCTCAGTGATCAACAAGATAGCCTTTGTTTGATTGAATTTTTCATGTAACAATAACTTACTACAACATATTAGGAAATGTGTTTTTATTTCCATTATGTATGGAAAAAAAGAATACACATTCCTCCTATATTATTGGATGATGCGTTTGTTTTCTTGAGTCTAGAATTTTACACATAAATGAGACTGATTTTACTTTGGGTGGGAATTATTTCTGATAGAAAACTGAAACAAATGTCTCAAATATATTTATGTTTCATAGATGAAACTGACAGTGATGGATCATACCGAAATTGTAGGCTGTAGAGGGAATATAGTGTTCTAGAGAGCTAAGAGAACATTATGAGCTCTGGACCCCAACATGGGAATTGAGACACAAGTCCTCTCCCAGGTAAATGATGTGATGCTAGGCAAATGACCTGGGAATCTGAATTATTTAATTTGTAAAAGGAACAAATAAGATGAGTAAGAGGTAACTCTTGGGGAAGATAAAATATTGTAAAGCAATAGAACAAAATCTGCTGTCAGCTTCAAATAAAGAGTTAATATTATTATACCACCACTAGTAATAAGTCCCCAAATTAAGTAGTGCTCTGTTCAGTTTATATTAAACTCAAGAAATAGGATACAGAAAAATAAGAATGACCAGTGAGGTAAATTACCTTTCACGGTACAGACAGCATTCCATTGTCTGTCTGGTTTGCCAGTTGGGCTGTTCAGTGTAGCTTGATCACAGTCATTCTCATTTACCAAATTGCAATAAAGATTTGTTTCATTTTGGCCACAAATATTGACTCAGAAAGCGAGTATGTTTTCCTTGTCTTGGGCTTTCTTAATTTTGCACAGAGGTCAGTTTTCATCTACACGTAGATGTGGAATTTGACAGATTATATTTTTCAATACGATGTGTATCAGATTTGTTGGGTATTTATATTAAGGCATTAAATTAATTTTCAGTGTGGTCTACTGCTTCGGCACCCCGGAACTAGGAACTCTTAATAAGCTGAATATTGTAATCAGTCTTTGGAATCATGACAAGAGCATAGAATGTTTGGAAAATTAGTGATTATTCTTGAAATATCCCTGATTCATAACCACTTCTAAACTTTTCCTACAGAGAGGAGCCAATATTTCTTTTCATGTTGTAAGGACTTTTAAAATTTAACATTTCAGAAATTGAAAAGTTGAAAATCCTTAAAATCCATAAGACAAAATGTAAAAGAAGTTATTATTCTTTCCAGAAAGGAAAATGTATTTTACTGAATATTGGCTTGTTCCCTTTCTCTGAACCTGTACACGAATTACTGTAGATCTCTTTAACTATATATGTAATTACTCATCTGTAACTGATAATGTCTAAACACTTTTATTATTTTACATAATTTAATCCTGAGCATACGTGAGATCTAACTTTATTATCCTCTTTTTATGTAAAGTACATTTTTTATGTAAAGTACATTTACTGAATTTACTTATAGATGTATTTTACTTCTGTTCTTTATTATCTTGAGTTTTTTTAAAACTAAACTTTGAATCTCACACACACACACACACACACACACGCACACTATTTTTGTCTGAATAGACAGACTGTGACCTCCTTTAGCATAACCAATTTCAAGTTTATTTATTTGACTTTAGTATTTAATGCAGATATAGGCTTTGAGTAGCCAGATACAAAAGGGGGAATTGAATAGGAGTCAGAAACAACTCACTGTTGTTCAGTTTTTCTCTCTGCATCTCATTTTGCATGAAAAATGTTTTGCTACAGACAATAAAGTAGAGATGCTGGTGAAAACAACTGAAGACTTGTATATGAAAATGATTTTCTAAATGCTAGCACTCTCCCCTTAAATTTAGAATAAATGGTAGAAGCTTTACGTAAATGAAGTTGGAGAAGCTATACTAGACAAAACTAAGATAAAACCTTAAAGATCTGTTTAAACAGAGTTACAATAAGATATATAGATAATATATAGCTATATTGATAGATATAAATTATATATATATATATATATATATATATATATATATATTTTTTTATATATATAATTTCTGTATATCCAGAATATATATATTCTGGACTACAGATTTTTCAAATCCAAATCCTTATGTGTATGAATAGATACTAAATCTGACAAACAGGAGAATTCATCTTATATCATAAAACAAAAATGGTAACAGCCATCTCTAACACAGAATCTGTACAATAATTACTGTAGATCTTAACTTTAACAGTATATGTACTTACTCATCTATAACTGATAATGTCTAAGCACTTTTATTATTTTACATAATTTAGTCCTGAACATACTTAAGATCTAACTTATTATCCTCTTTTTATGATAGTGGACAAAATAATGGTGGGTAGAGGACAATTTGGACACACAGTCATAGTCCAGACTCAAAGTATGGGATCCTTCATTGATGTTCCTAGGATATGTAAGGGGCTGACATTGGTGAGGAACTCATCTGTTCCTGTGGATGCATGGCTTACTCCACACAAACACAGAGCATCACACAGGAGATTCAAGTCTTTGGTATGATTATTTCCCAAATCGTATTTCAGTTACTTTCTTAAACTTTCATATATGGAACATATTTCTAACAGTATTTAAGATTCACCTGGATCTTTGAATCAGAAAGGTTGATTCCATTTTGACTTCCATCACAAAGCAAGGGGAAAAAACCTCTATAAATAAGGGGTTTTAAAAAATTATTCACTTTTTGTATTCTCTTTTTTCTTTTTAAAGATTTTATTTATTAATTTGACAGAGGGACAGCCAGTGAGAGAGGGAACACAGGCAGGGGGAGTGGGAAAGGAAGAAGCAGGCTCCCAGCAGAAGAGCCTGATGTAAGGCTTGATCCTGGAACACCAGGATCATGCCCTGAGCTGAAGGCAGATGCTTAACAACTGAGCCACCCAGGCACCCCCACTTTTTGTATTTTCAAAGGGTAGCGATTGTGCAATATTCCATGTTCATTAATAAACAACACTATCATCAGGAATTCTCAAAACCTTGAAATGTGGAAATTTTATTAGAAGTTACCAATATCCTTTGTTGTAAGTTCAATTAGCCAACATATAGTACATAATTAATTTCAGATGTAGTGTTCAATAAATTATCAGTTGCATATAACACCCAGTGCTCATCACATCACAAGCCCTCCTTAATATCCATCATTCAGTTACCCCAGTCCCCCACCAACTCCCCCTCCCCCTCAGTATCCCAGAGTTAAGAGTCTCTCACAGTTTCTCTCACTCTCTGATTAAAAGTTATTATATGCTCACAACAGGTGTAACTACCATCTGTCATGAAACATTATCAGGGTGTTGAAGAGTGGGACAAATGGGTGAAGGGGAGAAGGAGCTACAGTCCCCCAGTTATTGAATGATAAGTTACATGAATATAAAGGAGAACATAAAGAATATAGCTAATGCTATTATATTAGCAATGTAATGGGACAGTTGGTATCTATATTTGTGATGAACACAGCATAGTGTATAAACTTGTTAATGGAACATTGTAAACTACACTCAAATTCAAAAAATAATAAAATAAATAAAAATAACTGAGGGAAAAATTTAAAAAAATAAAAAATGTAATGTCATAGCCTATATTCCTTATGCTGAACCTTGTATTCCTGTCACTAATTTATTCCATAAGTGGAATACAGTATCTCACATTCTTCTTCACCCATTTTGTCATTGTTTCACCAATTTCTTCTCTGACAACCATTAGTTTCTTCTTTGTAGTTACAGATCCGATTCTGCTTTTTCTTTGTTCATTCATTTCTGTTTTCATATTCTACATATGGGAGTGAGGTCATGTGGTATTTATCTTACTCAGTATGACTTATTTCACTTAGCAAAATAACTATCTAGGCTCATCCATGTTGTCTTAAAGGGCACAATGTTATGGATTTTATGGCTGCAGAATATTTCATTGTCTGTACAGAACACACACACACAAACACACACACCCCACACTTTCCTTATGCATTCATCTATCGATGGGCAGTGATATTGTTTCCATATCTTGATGACTGTGAATAATGCTCTGGTAAGAATAGAGGTGCATATATAGATATACAATGGAATATTACTCAGCCATAGGAAAGAATGAAATCTTGCCATTGGCATTGTCATGGATGAAGCTGGAGAGTATAGGCTAAGCAAAATAAGTCAACAGAGAAAGAGAAATGGTATATGATGTCACTTACATGTAGAATTTAATAAGCTGAACAAAAAAGCATAGGGGGAAAAGAGAGGTAACCTTAGAGAACAAACTGATGTTTACCAAAGGGACATGGGAAGGAAAAGAGTTAAATAGGTGATGAGGGTTAAGGAGTACACACGTTGTGGTATGTGCCAGGTGTTGTATACAAGTGTTGAATCACCATATTGTGCACCTGACACCAATATTACACTGTATGCCAAATAACTGGATATTAAATAAAAACTTTTTAAAAAGATCATATGAAAATTGAAGAAAAATAAGTTAAACACAGATGTCCATATATTAGTGTTTTTGCTTTATTCAGGGAAATGCATACCCAGTAGTGGAATTATTAAGGTAACAATATCTTTTTAGGATTTTTTTTTTACAGAGACAGAAAGAGAGCAGGGTGGAGGGCCAGAGTGAGAGAGAGAAAGAGAATCTCAAACACACTCTCTGTTGAGTTTTAATCCAAGTGGGGGGCTCAATCTCATGATCCTGAGATCATGACCTGGTCAAGAGTTGGAGGCTTAAACAATGAGCCACCCAGGTGCCCTAAAGTACCAATATTTGTGATTGACTGTGAATTTCACCATTTTTTAATTTCAGTTAGCCACTGTATAGTCCATCATTGGTTTTGATGTAGTGTTCAATGATTCATTAGTTGTGAATAACACCTACTGCTCATCACAACACCTGCCCTTCTTAGTACCCATCACCCTGTTAACCCACACCCACCCCACACCCCCGCTCCCCTCTGAAACCCTCAGACTGTCACCTGGAATCCAGAGTTTCTCATGGTTCATCTCCCTCTCTGATTTCTCCCCCTTCAGATTTCCCTCTTTTCCTCTATCGTCCTCCATGCTATTGCTTATGCTCCACATATGAGTGAAACCATATGATAATTGTCATTCTTTGCCTGATTTACATCACTTAGCATAGTGCCCTCCAGTTCCATCCATGTCGATGCAAATGGTGGGTATTCATCCTTTCTGAGGGCTGAACAATATTCTACTGTATATATGTACCTTTCCTCATCTTCTCTATCCATTCAACTGTTGAAGGACATCTCAGCTCCTTCCACAGTTTATCTGTTGTGGACATTGCTCCTATGAACATTGGGATGCATGTGGCCCTTCTTTTCACTACATCTGTATCTTTGTGGTAAATACCTACTAGTGCAATTGCAGGATCATGTGGTAGCTCTATTTTTAACATCTTGAGGAACTCCATATTGTTTTCCAGAATGGCAGTACAAGCCTACATTCCTACCAACAGTGTATGAGGGTTCCCGTTTCTCCACATCCTTGCCAACATTTCTAGAAAATTTGTTCAATTAGAGGTAACTTATAATCCTACAATTTACTGGTCCTTAGAATGTCCCACAGTGTTGCAGTGTGTAAACATACACACACACACACACACACACACACACACACACACACTCAAGCTCACTAAACATTTATTTCAGGTGCTCAAACCCATGAGTGATCTATTAACTCCACAGCTCTCCTTGGTTCACCAGGTAAAATCCAATGGAGAACACCACGTGGTTGGCCAACCATACTAGACGATCAGATTTTGACCTGGTCGGACTCTTCAGTCAATCCAAGCATCCAACTCTCCTTTGTGTGGTCATTTTTGTGGTTTTCATAATGGCGTTGTCTGGAAACACCATCCTGGTCTTTCTGATACACTGTGATATTCGTCTGCATAACCCCATGTACTTTTTTATCACCCAGTTGTCTCTCATGGATGTGATGTCCATTTCTGTCACTGTGCCCAAGATGCTCATGGACCAGGTCATGGGGGTGAATAAGATCTCAGCCCCCGAATGTGGGATCCAAATGTTTGTCTATCTGACACTGGTAGGTTCAGAAGTTTTCCTTCTAGCTGCCATGGCCTATGACCGCTATGTGGCCATCTGCCATCCACTCCGTTATCCTATCCTCATGAACCATGGAGTGTGTCTCCTCTTGGTGTCTTCCTCTTGGTTTCTGGGATCTGTAGATGGATTTATGCTCACACCAGTCACCATGACCTTCCCCTTCTGCAGATCCCGGGAGATCCAACATTTCTTCTGTGAGGTCCCTGCTCTAATGAAGCTTTCCTGCTCAGACACTTCGCTCTATGAGACACTCATGTACCTGTGTTGTGTCCTCATGCTCCTCATCCCTGTGACAATCATTTCAAGCTCCTATTCTTTCATCCTCTTCACAATCCACAGGATGAACTCAGCAGAGGCACGGAAGAAGGCTTTTGCCACTTGTTCTTCCCACATGATGGTGGTCATCCTCTTCTTTGGGGCTGGCGTCTATACCTACATGCTCCCCACCTCCTATCACACCCCCGAGAAGGACATGATTGTATCTGTCTTTTATACCATACTCACCCCTGTTCTAAACCCTTTAATTTATAGTCTTAGGAATAAGGATGTCACAAGGGCGCTAAAAAAAATGTTGAATGTGGGATCTGTCCTACAGGAAACTATGAAGTAGGGAAAATTTGTACTAATGTTTTTTTTTTTCTTATTCTATAAATTAAAACTTTAGGACTTTATGCCAATGTTTTTCTTCAGATTCTTACACATGGTGTGTCATCACCTACTCATGCATTTTGGGGTAATTGTGTCCATGTATGGCAAAGCTCTTAATTTTTATACTTCTGCTTCAAAACAATTGTACAATTGTATTGTATCCATGTTACATTTTTCTGAATATTCATATTCTTAAGAAACACATAATGAAATTTTTAGAAACAAAGATCATAGGTGTTCAACTCATGACAGAGAGATGGAGAGAGAGGTGATAAACCAAATGGGGTATAAACTTATAGGAGAATCTAGTCAAAGGTACACGAGTGTTAATCATACTATTATTATTCATAATAACTTTCCACAAATTTGAAATTACTTAAGAATATAAAGAAAAAAAACATAAAGCATCAGACTTTTGATTATTTTTAAAATATGTCCTTGCTGCATGCTGACAATATAAGCAACAAATCTGGAAATCATGCACATGTTAACATGGCTGATCATTACTGCAATAATCTAGTTGTTGGCCTGTGTTTAATTTGGGTCATTTTGTTCTTTGGTTCCAAACCTGAAGAAATCCAGTGGCTGTTACCTCTCTGAAATCATGAATACATTGTGGTAGAAGGTACTGTGGGAAAAACATTAAGCCCAAGAAGGAGAGCTTAGGGAACCTTTCCTGCATAAGGTTGTATTGGAGATGAAATTTGAAGTTTGTAACTTATCATACAAAGAAGCAGAGGAAGACCATAAAACATCCAATCCTTCATTTATTCAAAAAAAAAAACCACACATCTTATGCTATAATAAAAAAAACCTAATAGTTATGTGAATTTATCATATAAATAACAGATGTCTACTAACCCTAAGGAAGATAATCTGTGTGTATTTTGTGCAAAGAGTTGTAATAAAATAAATACATTGCTTTGAGGCTTAAGTGGAAAGGGTGCAGCTCATCAGGACACACCAGTTCTACCTATGACATGTGAGTTCAACCAAACGAAGAGGCTCAATGGGGACCCTAGATCTCAGTGTTGAATCATGACTAGATGTTACTTTCATATGAGTATAGGAGGCTGGGACCAGGGCTCTTGCTCAAGGAACAAGGACATGATGTGACAAAAAAGGAACGTGATGAGCAAAGTTCCAGTTGTTGACCAAGCAGGAGAGAAATGTCCCAATAGCACCTCTTCCTGGTTCAATTTATAGCCTCATTTCTCGCCCTTTTGAGACCCAAATATTTACAAATGATATTAAAATGACCACACTTGGATTGTAGAAAAGTTAAATCAGTGGAAAATCAACTGAAGAAGAACAACATTGGAGGTTTGGAGACCAGGTGAGTGAGGACAATGAGCTGGGTAGTGTTAATCTAAGTGGAATGGATCATTCCAATTGGATTTATGGACTTTCGGGGTGTAAGTAGGCCTTGTTGAATCTGTTCCATAATACCACAAATTTGGTTGCATGTTTACCAGTTTCCAATTAGCTGTGACAACTTGTGATTTATCAGAAGGTTTCAAAAGGGGACATTCCCTTTTTTTCTTGACACACTTGATTCTTACACCACTAGAAAATAAGGATCTTGCAGTATTTTGGGAAACAATGTTAGATAATTAGTTTACAATATTTTTGTTGTAGTCAAATGAAATACCTAAGATATGTACACTTTTTAACTTCCACAATATTTGAATAGTGTGTATATCACCCCTCAATTTCTGGACCATAATAACACACACATTTGATGATTCCATTTAAAATACTATGGGCATGGGAACCAAACAGAGTAAAACAAAACAAAATGTTTTATAGAACCATATTTTTACAAAGATGACTTTTTACCCTATCTAAAGCAAAAAAAAATTTAGATAAAATTATTTTAGAATGATGAATTATTATTATTTTATAATAATTTTTAATATGTTATGTTAGTCACCATACAGTACATCCCTAGTTTTAGATGTAATGTTCCATGATTCATTACTTGCATATAACACCCAGTGCACCATGCAATACGTGCCCTCCTTAATACCCATCACCATCCTATCCCAATCCTCCACCTCCCTCCCCTCTGAAGCCCTCAGTTTGTTTCCCAGAGTCCATAGTCTCTCATGGTCCATTCCCCTTCTGCTTACCCCCCCCCTTCATTCTTCCCTTCCTTCTTCTACCAATCTTCCTACTTCTTATAGTCCATAAATGAGTGAAACCATATGATAATTGTCATTCTCTGCTTGACTTATTTCACTTAGCATAATCTCCTCCAGTCCCGTCCATGTCACTGCAAAAAATGTTCAAAATATAATTTTCCAAGCTTATAATAATAAAGACTTATGAGAACTCTTCAGCTCAAAAATCTTCATCAACTTATATTTGTTATATTATATATAGTACATGATACTCAGAATTACTAGACATAGAGGAACATTTGGTGCTCCTAGATTTTTTTTTTTTTGCATCTCGAATGTAAAAATGGAAGAGTTTCTGTCACTCACATGCACTAGCTTACAGTGTTACATAAGTAGCTGTGCACCAAAGTAGCTTAAATGCACAAACTTCAAAATATGTTCATGTGTTTGTGCTCATGATTTAACCAGCCCTTGGACAGAGAAGTAATTTTTAATCCATGAAAATAAACCCTCAGTGTTTCTATATCAAAGGACATGAAAAACTATGATTAAAATTATTACCAAATTAGGGCACCTGGGTGGTTCAATCAGTTAAGCATCTGCCTTTGGCTCATTCATGATCCCAGATCAAGCCCCATGTTGGGTTCTCAGTTCAGTGGAGAGAATGCTTCTCCCTCTCTCTCTGCCTGCTGTTCCACCTGCTTTTGCTTTCTCTCTCTCTCTCTGTCAAATAAATAAATAAAATCTTAAAAAATAACAATTTTTAACAAATTTAGGAATAAACCACATGGATTAGGTGGAGAAGGTTGCATTGTTTTTCACAAATACAATGCTTTTTTATGGAATACTTTATTTAGTTGTTTATTTATTTTACATTATATGCCAATCACCATTTAAATGATGTTATGTATATTAACTTATTCAAGCCTATTAAACACTTTGAAGCAGATATTATTTTTGGTGTTGTGGTGGTTGTTGTTGTTAAATTTATTTAATTGTGGTAGGAACACCTCTCATGAGATCAACCTCTTAGTAATTTTTTAAGTGTACACTATAGTACTCTTGACTATAGGGCAGATATTGATATTATCTCAGTTTACAGAGAAGGAAACTAAGGCACCAACAGGTCAGATAATTTTTTTGAGATCACTAGGAAGTAATGTCCAAATGGATATTTGCCAATAAGTGTGAAGTCTGAGTTGGTTGAGTGATGGCTTTTCTACAGTGAAAAATGGTATATTTGGGTTAAAGTTATTTCTGTCATCCTTGCTATAGACTGAAAACAGTGTACCAAGTTCTAGAGAAAACCAGTTTATTACACTATTTAACTGACTGACACTATGCATTTTAAGAGAGAAGATGGAAGATACCACATATCATTTTCAAATAATTTCCCAAGTGTGAATGTAATTACTCACAGTAAAATTTTGTAACAGTATAAACATGAATGCCATTGCAATATAAAGGATAAAGCATTACTGATATCAAATCATCACCACAGCAGTTTGTTTTCCATAATTTTAGAAGGATTGAATATTCTGTCTATACAGAAGTTAGTCTCCAGGAAATTTCTATGCTTGGTACAGCAATTTATTGGTAGAGTAGTTTTCAAATTTGAGTTATGAAAATATTGCTATCACATGTGCGTGCTAGAGCTAATGATAATTACCAGTTAACATCTTAAGCAAAGCTTTGAATTTCCCAGCTTATAATTAATTTCATTTCTTAAATATTAAAGAAAGTCAACTTTTAGGTTTTGAGCAGAATGCATCTGGATAAACATGATTCCCTAGATTGAAACCAGGTGGTGTAAAAATCAGGTCCACTTATAAAATCCTAACTAGCTTTTTGTAAGTGGCAAATAATACTCTATAATCAAGACAAATATTAGATGAGTAACTTGCATGCATATGTGTGATATATTTTACAAATGTGTGTATGTTGACTATATATATAATATATATATATATACATACATTTATCTAGCTCTTTCATTTATTGAGGTTTACTGTGTACCAGGCACTAGGCTTGACTACTTCATACTTGTTTTTTTTTACTTTTTTCGAACTAGTATTAAAAACAAATCAGTATATCTGACATACAATATTATATTCATTTTGGTATATGATATAGTGCTTTGACAAGTTTATGTATTATGCTATTGTCACCACAACTATAGCTACCATCTGTCACCATACAACACTATTTAAATAGAATTGAGTATATTCCTTATGCTGTGCCTTTTATACTTGTGACTTGTTCATTCCATAACTCAAAGACAGTATTCCCAACTCCCCTTCACCCATTTTGCCCATCACTCCACCCTTCTTCCATCTGGTGAACATCATTTTGTTTTCTGTAGTTATAGGTCTGATTTTGCTTTTTGTGTATTCAATTGTGTTTTTAGATTCCATATATGACTGAAATCATATCGTGGCTGTCTTTCTCAGTCAGACTTATTTCACTTAGCCTAATTTCCATCCACATAATCCCAAATGGCAAGATGTCTTTATTTTGTAAGGCTGAATAAATATTCCATTGTATATCACATTACATAATTTGTCACATTGTTTACTTATTCATCGGTTGATAGACATTTAGTTTGTTTCCTTACCTTAATTACTATGAATAATGAAGCAACATGAAAGTGCAAATGCAAAGAAAGAAAGAAGAAAGAAAGAAAGAAAGAAAGAAAGAAAGAAAGAAAGAAGTAGAAAAGAAAAAAGAAAAGAAAGAAAAGAAAAGAAAAGAAAAGAAGAAAAGAAAAGAAAAGAAAAGAAAAGAAAAGAAAAGAAAAGAAAAGAAAAGAAAAGAAAAGAAAAGAAAAGAAAAGAAAAAAAGAAGTGCAGATACCTTAATGAGATCAGGATTTCAATTCATCTGGCTATACATCCAGAAGAGGGGTTATTGATTGAAATGGTAATTACATTTTCAACATTTGAGAAACCTATATATTCTTTACAAGGTGGCTACACCAGTTTAAATTCCAACCAACAGTATGGAAGGGTTACCTTTTCCCCACATTCTCACCAACTCTTGTTCTTTTTTGTTGTTGTTGTTAGTAATAGTCATTCTAATAGGTGAGAGGTGATATTTATTGTGGTTTTGATTTGCATTTCCCTGAATAATTAGTAATGTTGATAAATATTTTATATATCTTTTGGCCATTTGTTTGTCTCCTTTGGAGAAGTATCTACTCAGTTCCTTTGTCATTTTTAAATGGGTTTTTAGCTTGTTTTATTTTGTTTTTGTTTTTGTTTTTCTACTATTGACTTTTATGAATTCCTCATATATTTTGGATATTAACCTTTTATATAAAATAAAGTCTGTAGATATTTTCTTCCATTTCGTAGATGCATTTTTATTTTGTTAATTGTTTCCTTTGCTGTGAAGAAGACTTTTAGTTTGAAGTCACATTTGTCTACTTTAGCTTCTGTTGCTTGGACTTTTGGTATTATGTGAAGAAACCTTTGCCCACTATAATGTTGAGAAGCTTCTAGCCAAATTTATTCCTTTAAGGAAATTATGGTTTTATTTATTTTTTTTAAAGATTTTACTCATTTATTTGAGACAGAGAGAGTGAGAGAGAAAGAGAGAGAGAGAGCATGAGGCGGGGAGGGTCAGAGAGAGAGGCAGACTCTCTACGGCACAGGGATCCCAATATGGGACTTGATCTTGGGACTCCAGGATCATGACCTGAGCTGAAGGCAGTTGCTCAACTGACTGAGCCAGCCAACTGCCCAAGGAGTTTATGGTTTTTTGTTTTTTTTTTCATTTTTATTTATTTTATTATTACTATTTTCTTTTTATTTTAATGATATTTTATTATATTATGTTAGTCACCATACAGTACATCCCCGGTTTCCAATGTAAGGCTCGATGACGTGCCCTCCTTACTACCCATCACCGGTCTATCCCATTCCCCCACCCCCCTCCCCTCTGAGGACCTCAGTTTGTTTCTCATAGTCCATAGTCTCTCATATTTCATTCCCCCTTCTGATTACCCCCCTTTCTTTATCCCTTTCTTCTCCTACCGATCTTCCTAGTTTTTATGTTCCATAGATGAGAGAAATCATATGATAGTTGTCTTTCTCTGCTTGACTTATTTCACTTAGCATTATCTCCTCCAGTGCCATCCATGTTGTAGCAAATGTTGAGAACTCATTCTTTCTGATAGCTGACTAATATTCCATTGTATATATGGACCACAACTTCTTAATCCAGTCATCTGTTGAAGGGCATCTCGGCTCCTTCCACGATTTAGCTATTGTGGACATTGCTTCTATGAACATTGGGGTGCATATGGCCCTTTTCTTTACTATGTCTGTATCTTTGGTGTAAACACCCAGTAGTGCAATGGCTGGATCATAGGGTAGCTCAATTTTTAACTTTTTAAGGGACCTCCACACTGTTTCCCAGAGTGGCTGTACCAACTTGCATTCCCACCAACAATGTAGGAGGGATCCCCTTTCTCCACATCCTCTTCAGCAATTGTTGTTTCTTGACTTGTCAATTTTTGCCATTCTAACTGGCGTAAGGTGGTATCTCAGTGTGGTTTTGATTTGAATTTCCTTGATGGCTAATGATTTTGAACATTTTTTCATGTGTCTGTTAGCCATTTGTATGTCTTCATTGGGAAAGTGTCTGTTCATATCATCTGCCCATTTTTTTGATTTGTTTATTTGTTTCTCGTGTATTGAGTTTGAGAAGTTCTTTGTAGATCTTGGATACCAGTCCTTTATCTGTAGTGTCATTTGCAAATATATTCTCCCATTCTGTGGGCTGCCTCTTAGTTTTTCTGACTGTTTCCTTGCCTGTGCAGAAACTTTTAATCTTGATGAAGTCCCATAAATTCATTTTATCTTTTGTTTCTCTTGCCTTTGAGGATGTATCATGAAAAAGGTTGCTTTGGCCTATGTCGTAGAGGTTGCTGCCTATGTTCTCCTCTAGAATTCTGATGGATTCCTGTCTCACATCGAGGTCTTTCATCCATTTGGAGTTTATTTTTGTGTATGGTGTGAGATAGTGGTCAAGTTTCATTCTTTTGCATGTAGCTGTCCAATTTTCCCAGCACCATTTATTGAAGAGACTGTCTGTTTCCCACCGGATGTTTTTTTCCTGCTTTATCAAATATTAGTTGCCCAAAGAGCCGAGGGTCCATTTCTGGGCTCTCTATTCTGTTCCATAGGTCTTTGTGTCTGTTTTTGTGCCAGTACCATGCTGTCTTTGTGATCACAGCTTTGTAGTACAGCTCGAAATCCGGCATTGTGATGCCCCCAGCTTTGTTTTTCCTTTTCAACAGTTCCTTGGAGATTCGGGGCCTTTTCTGTTTCCATACAAATTTAAGGACTATTTGTTCCAGTTCTTTGAAAAATGTCCTCGGTATTTTGATCGGGAGAGCATTGAAAGTGTAGATTGCTCTGGGTAGCGCGGACATTTTAACTATGTTAATTCTTCCGACCCATGAGCATAAAATATCTTTCCATCTTTTTATGTCTTCCTCAATGTCTTTTAAGAGTGATTTATAGTTTCTAGAATATAGGTCCTTTACGTCTCTGGTTAAGTTAATTCCAAGGTAACGTATGGTTTTTGGTGCTATTGTAAATGGGATGGATTCCCTAATTTCTCTTTCTTCGGTCTCGTTATTCGTGTATAGAAATGCAACTGATTTCTGAGCATTGATTTTGTATCTCGCCACGTTACTGAATTGCTCTATAACTTCTAATAGTTTGGGAGTGGCT
This sequence comes from Ursus americanus, assembly GCF_024610735.1. Lineage (NCBI taxonomy): Eukaryota > Metazoa > Chordata > Mammalia > Carnivora > Ursidae > Ursus > Ursus americanus. The sequence goes on along the minus strand of NC_142131.1, from coordinate 80,693,724 downwards.
TCTTTTGGGTTTTCCATATAGAGTATCATGTCATCTGTGAAGAGAGACACTTTGACTTCTTCTTTGCTGATTTGGATACCTTTGATCCCTTTTTATTGTCTGATTGCTGTTGCAAGGACTTCTAGTACTATGTTGAATAATAGTGGCGAGAGTGGGCATCCTTGTCGAGTTCCTGATCTTAAGGGAAAGGCTTCCAGCTTTTCCCCATTGAGAATAATATTTGAAGTAGGCTTTTCATAGATGGCTTTTATGAGATTGAGAAATGTACCCTCTATTCCTACACTCTGAAGGGTTTTAATCAGGAAAGGATGCTGTATTTTGTCAAATGCTTTTTTGGCATCAATTTAGAGGATCATATGGTTCCTGAGTCTTTTCTCGTTGATATGATGTATCACGCTGATTGATTTGCGAATATTGAACCACGCTTGCATCCCAGGTATGAATCCCACTTGATCGTGATGGATAATCCTCTTAATGTACTGTTGGATTCTATTAGCAAGTGTCTTGTTGAGGATTTTAGCATCCATATTCATTAGGGAAATTGGTCTGTAATTCTCCTTTTTGAGAGGGTCTTTGCCTGGTTTGGGGATCAAGGTAATATTGGCCTCATAGAATGAGTTTGGTAGCTTTCCTTCTGTTTCTACTTTTTGAAATAGCTTTAGGAGAATAGGTATTATTTCTTCCTTGAATGTTTGGTAGAATTCCCCAGGAAAACCATCCGGGCCTGGAGTTTTGTTATTTGGAAGGTTGTTTATCACTGACTCAATTTCCTCATAATTTATTGGCCTGTTTAAGAAATCAGTTTCTTCCTGTTTCAATCTTGGTAGTTTATAGGTTTCCAGGAAGGATTCCATCTCTTCCAGATTGCTTAGTTTATTGGCATATAGCTGTTGATAAAAATTTCTAATAATCCTTCCAATTTCAATGGTAGAAACCAGAAGTATAGTAGAGCAGATCAACAGCACTAGAAGCTGGTTCTTTGAGAGAATCAATAAAATTGACAGACCACTGGCAACACTTATCCAAAAGAAAAGAGAAAGGACCCAGATTATTAAAATTATGAATGTGTTTATGGTTTTAGAGCATATGTTTAAGTCTATTCTTTAGATGTAATTGACATATAACATTATATTAGTTTCCAGTATAGAATATAATCACTCAATATTTGTATATAGTGCAAAAAGATCATCACAATAAGATTAGTTGACAAGAATTGCAATACATAGTAACAACTTTTTTTTGCGCCCTAGTAATCTTAATTTTTATTGTATTCACTTTTTGAAAATCCCATAGCCAAAAAAAGAAACAAACAAAAAAAGGAAATAAACATTAAAAAAATAACTGTTATTCATCATTTAGTAAGTATGTTTCTGACCAGAGTGTCCTGTAATATCTCTCAGATTTTTCTCAATAAACATCTTCTTTTTTTAACTCTGACACTAACTTTATCACTTTTTGTTGCTTTTTTCTTTCCCCTGCAAATATTATATATGCTATTATTGTACTTTTTATTAGCGTTTGATTTCACTCTTTTTCTATTTCCAATTTTTTTTTCTATTGATGGGAACTTTTAAGATCTACTATCTGAAAGTAACTTTCAAATATGCAATACTGTAATATTAATTATAGTCACCACCCATACATTGCATTTGAATGCTTTATCTTATAAGTGGAAGTTTGCACCTTTAAATCACCTTCACCCATTTCACCTTCCCTAACTCCCACTTTTGGTAGCAACCCAAAGGGTCTATGTAACTTTGGGATTGCATTTTTTAAATATTTTATTTATTTATTTATTTATTTATTTATTTATTTATTTATTTGTGAAAGAGAGATAGCAAGAGAGAGTATGAGCAAAGGTGTGGGAGTGGGGAGAGGGCGAAGCAGGCTCCCCACTGAGCAGGGAGCATACTGTGGTACTCCATCCCACGACCCTGGGATCATGACCTGAGTGGAAGACAGACACTTAACCAACTGAGCCACCCAGACATCCCAAAAGATTACATTTTTGAAAAATTACACTAATCTTTGATAAAGCAGGAAAAAGCATCCACTGGAATAAAGACAGTCTCTTCAATAAATGGTGCTGGGAAAATTGGTCAGCTACATGCAAAAGAATGACACTTGACCACTTTCTCACACCATTCACAAAGATAAACTCTAAATGGATGAAAGACCTCGATGCGAGACAGGAATCCATCAAAATCCTAGAGAAGAACATAGGCAGCAACCTCTACAACATCGGCCACAGCAACCTTTTTCATGACACATCTCCAAAGGCAAGAGAAACAAAAGATAAAATGAACTTGTGGGAATTCATCAAGATAAAAAGCTTCTGCCCAGCCAAGGAAACAGTCAAAAAAAACTAAGAGGCAGCCCATGGAATGGGAGAGGATATTTGCAAAGGACACTACAGATAAAAGACTGGTATTCAAGATCTACAAAGAACTTCTCAAACTCAATACATGAGACACAAATAAACAAATCATAAAATGGCAGAAGATATAAACAGACACTTTTCCAATGAAGACATACAAATGGTTAACAGACACATGAAAAATGTTCAAAATCATTAGCCATCAGGGAAATTCAAATCAAAACCACCTTGAGATATCACCTTACACCAGTTAGAATGGCAAAAATGGACAAGGCAGGAAACAATAAATGTTGGAGAGGATGTGGATTAAGAGGATCCCTCTTACACTGTTGGTGGGAATGCAAGTTGGTACAGCCACTCTGGAAAATAGTGTGGAGGTCCCTTAAAAAGTTAAAAATTGAGCTACCCTATGACCCAGCCATTGCACTCCTGGGTATTTGCCTCAAAGACCCAGACGTAGTGAAGAGAAGGGCCATATGCACCCCAATGTTCATAGCAGCATTGTCCACAATAGCTAAATTGTGGAAGGAGCCAATATGCCCTTCAACAGATGACTGGATTAAGAAGATGTGGTCCATATATACAATGGAATATTACTCAGCTATCAGAAAGAACGATTTCTCAACATTTGCTGCATCATGGACAGCACTGGAGGAGATAATGCTAAGCGAAATAAGTCAAGCAGAGAAAGACAATTATCATATGGTTTCTCTCATCTATGGAAAGTAAGAACTAGGAAGATTGGTAGGAGAAGAAAGGGATAAAGAAAGGGGGGTAATCAGAAGGGGGAATGAAGCATGAGAGACTATGGACTCTGAGAAACAAACTGAAGGCTTCAGGGGAAAGGGGGGTGGGGGAATGGGATAGGCTGGTGATGGGGGGTGTGGAGGGCACGTATTGCATGGTGCGCTAGGTGTTATACGCAACTAATGAATCATCGAACTTTACATCAAAAACCAGGGATGTACTGTATGGAGACTAACATAATATAATAAAAATATTACTATAAAAAATTGCACATACAAGTGAGATCATTCAGTATTTTTCTCTTTTTCTCTATTTCACTTAGCATAAGATCCTCATGGCTTATCGTATTGTCACAAATAACAGTTTCTCTTTTTAAAGATGAATAATACTCCATTTTATGTAGGCATGCATGTTTATATGTATGTGTGTGATTGTCAAAGTGTGTATCACAGTTTTTAAACTTAATTCATTAATCTATGAACATTTAGGTTGTTTCCATATATTAGCTATTGTAGATAATGCTGCAATAAACATGGAGGTGTATATAGTTTTTCAAGTTAGTGTTTCTGTTTTCTTCAGATAAATACCCAGAAGTGTAATTTCTGGAAAATATGGTAGATCCATTTTGAATTTTTAAAATAACTCTCTAGTATTGTCCATGGTTGCTGCCCAAATTTACATTTTACCAACAATGCACAAGTGTCCCCTTTTCTCCATATCCTGATTAACACTTGTTATTTCTTGCTTTTTTATTATAGCCATTCTCACAGGTAGAATGTGATATCTCAGGGTGTTCTTGATTTGTATTTACTTGTTTATTAGTAATATTGAGTGCGTTTTCATGTTACCTGTTGGCCATCAATATGTCTTCTTTGGAAAAATGTCTACTCAGATCCTCTGGCCATTTTTTAATCAGATTGTTTTTTTTTTTTCTTGTTGTTTTCATCATTGTTTAGTTATATGAGTTCTTCATCTCTTTTGGATATTAACTCCTTACCAAAACTATAATTTGCAAACATTTTCTCCCATTTAGTAAGTTAATTTTTCATTTTGTTGATATTTTCCTTTCTTGAAAACAAACTTATAACTTTGATGCAGTCCCAGTTATTTATTTTTGCTTTGTTACTTTTGCTCCTGGTGTCAAAGAAAAAAAAATCACCATGACTGAGGACAAGGAGCTTACTTGCCTATTTTTTCTTCTAGGAATGGAATAATTTCAGGTCTTACATTCAAATCTTTAATCCATTTTGAGTTAATTTTTTTGTGTATGGTTCAATATAGGGGTTAATTATTTATTTATGTATTTTTGCATAAATGCCCAGATTTCCTAACACTGTTAATTGTGGCTGTCTTTTCCCCATTATATACTCATGGATCCTTTGTCATAAATTAATTTACTTTATATTCATGGATTTATTTCTGGGCTCTCTATTGTGTTCCATTGAATATTGTGTCTGTTTTTATGTGAGTACAAAATTATTTTGAATATTGTAACTGTTATATGTATTGAAATCTGGGAGCATTATGCCTCCAGTTTTACTCATCTTTCTCAGGAGTGCTTTGATGATTCAGGTCCTTCTGTCATTCCATACAAATTTTAGGGTTTTTAGTTCTACTCATACAGAATTTGTCCTTCAAATATTAGTAAGGATTGCACTGAATGTATAGATTGCTTTAGGTAGTGTGGGTATTTTAACAATATTAATTCTTCCAATCCATGAACATGGCATATGTTTCTATTTATTTTTTATCTTCTATTTCTTTCATAAACACCTTATACTTTTAAGTGTACAGGTGTTTCAACTGCTTGTTTAAATTTGTTCCTTGGTATTTTATTATTTTTGATACAATTATAAATGCTTTTTTTCTTTATTTCTCTTTCTGTTAGCTTACAAGTAATGTAGAACTGCAACATTTATTTCAGTATTGCTTTTATATCCTGCAAATTTATGAATTCATTTATTAGTTCTATCAGATGTTTAGTACAGTCTTTAGGAGTTTTTATGTACAATCTCATATTGTATCCTAACAGTGACTGCTTTAATTCTTCCTTACAAATTTGGACAACGTTTATTTCTTCTTTTTGGCTCATTCCTCTGTCTTGGACTTCTAATGTTGAATAAATGTAATGAGGGAGAGCATCCTTGTCTTGTTCCTAATTTTAGAGGAAAATTCTCATCTTTTCACCTCTGTATGTAATGCTAGCTGTGGTCTTGACACAGGTGGTCTTTATTATGTTGAGACATATTTCCTCTCTACCCACTTTGTTGAGTTTTTATCATAAACAGATACTGAATTTTGTCAAATGCTTTCTCTACATCTGCTGAGATGATCATCTGAATTTTATCCTTCATTTTCTTAATGTGGTTTACCACATTGATTGATTCTCAGTTCAACCAGCTCTTCTTTCTGGAATAAATCCCACCCAATCATGGCGCATGATTCTTCTGATGTATCTTCAGTGGTTCTTCTAATGTATCTTCTCCTCATTGTTGTAATAGGTTTGCTAATATCTTGTTTGAAAGTTTTGAACCTGTTTATCAGGCATATTGGCATACAAGTTTCTTTTCTGTGTTTAAAGATTTATCTATTTACAAGAGAGAGAGAAAGAGAGAGAGAGAGAGAGAGAGAGATGGAGAGAGAGAGAGAGAGGCAGCAATGGGGGAAGGTTAGAGGAGGAAGGGGAGAGAATTTTCATCAGGCTCCCCACTAAATGTGGAGCCCAACACAGGGCTCAGTCTCACCACCCTGCAATCATGACCTGAGGTGAAATTAAGAATCAGACTGATTCTTAACTGATTGAGCTACCCAGAAACCCCTGTAATGTTCTTTCCTTGTGGTATCTTTGTCTGGTTTTGGTATCAAGTTAATACTTTCCTCCTAAAATGAATTTGGGAGTGTTCCCTCCTCTTTTATATTTCGGAGGCTTTGAGGATTGGTATTCTTCTTTAAGTGTTTGGTAGAATTCACCAGGAAAGCCTTTTGATCTGGAATTTGTTTTTTGGGAAGTTTTGATTACTGATTCAATGTCTGTATTAGTAATTATTCTGTTCAAATTTTCTATTTCTTTTTTAATTAATTTTTGACACTGTGTAGTTTATTTTTTGTAGTATCCAGTTTTTATTTAAATGCCAGTTAGTTAACATACAGTGTAATATTAGTTTCAGGGGGAATATTTAGTGATTCATTGATTATATACAACACCCAGTGCTCTATTCTTTTTTAACTTGTATTTAAATCCCAGGTGACATACAGTAAAATATAATTCCATACAACTCCTGGTGCTCATCATAAGTGCAGTCCTTAATCCCCATCATCTATTTAACCTATCCACCCTTCCCTCTCTATAATCATCAGTTTTTCCCCTATAGTTACGAGACTGTTTCTTGGTTTGCCTCTCTTTCTTTTTTACCCTATGATTGCTTTGTTTCTAAAATTCTACATATGAGTGAAATCATATGGTATTTGTCTCTCTCTGACTTATTTTGCTTAGCATAATATTCTCTAGCTCCATCATGACATTACAAATGGCAAGATTTCATTCTTTTTATGCCTGAGTGGTATTCTATTATATATATAATATATAATTCAATATACATATAATATAATAATTCTATTTCATGTATATAATTCTATTATATTATAATGTCTTTATCCATTTATCTGTCAGTGGACACTTGGGCTACTCCCATATCTTGGTAATTGCAAATAATGCTACACTAAACATTGGAGTGCATGCATTCATTTGAATTAAAGTTTCTGTGTGTTTGGGTAAATACCCAGTAGTGCAATTGCTGGACCATGTAGTAGTTCTATTTTCAACTTTTTTGAGGAACCTCCATAATATTTTCCAGAATGGCTGAACCAGTTTGCATTCCCACCAACACTGCACAAGTGTTCCTTTTTCTCCACATCCTTGCCAACACTTGTTGTTTCTTGTATTTTTAATTTTTGCCATTCTGACAGCTCTAAGGTAATATGTCTTTATGGGTTTGATTTCCATTTCCCTGATCATAAATGATGGTAAACATCTTTTCATGTGTCTTTCAGCCATCTGTATGTCTTCTTTGGAAAAAAAAAGTCTATTCAGCTACTCTCCTCATTTTCTAATAAAATCTTTTTTTTCCTTTTGTATGAGTTATTTCTATATTTTATGCCTGAACCCCTTACCAGATATATCATTTGTAAATATCTTCCCACATTTGGTAGGTTGTGTTTTTACTTTGTTGATTATTTTCTTGCCTGTTCAAAAACTTTTTATTATGATGCATTCCCAATAGTTTATTTTTGCTTTTGTTTCCCTTGCCTCAGAAGACATATGTATTAAAATATTGCTATGGCTGATATCAGAGAATTATTGCCTGTTTTCTCTTCCAGAGTTGTTATGGTTTCAGGTCTCTCATCTAGCTCTTTAATCCATTTTGTGTTTATTTTTGTGTGTGGTGTTAGAAAGTAGTTGTTTCATTCTTTTACATATAGCTGTTTAGATTTACCAGCCCTGTTTATTGAAAAGACTGTCTTCACCCCATTGTATATTCTTGCTTACTTTGTCATAGATTAATTGACCATAGAAATGTGTGTTTATTTATTGTCTCTATCATGTTCCATTGATCTATGTGTCTATTTTTGTGCCAGTTCCATATTGTTTTGAACAGCTTTGTAGTGTATCTTGAAATCTGGAATTGTGATATCTCCATCTTTCTTCTTCTTTCCCAGAATTGCTTTGGCTCTTTGGGGTTTTCTGAGGTTACAAAAATTTTAGTAGTACATGTTCTAGTTTTGTAAAACTGCTATTGGTATTTTGATAGCAATTGCTTGAATCTGTTGATTGTTTTGGTTATTGTGAGCATTTTGACAATATTAATTCTTCCAATCCATGAGCATGGAATATCTTTTCATTTGTGTGTGTGTGTGTGTGTGTGTGTGTGTGTGTGTGTGTGTGTGTGGGTGTTGCTTGATTTTGGTATCAGTATAGTGATGACTTTCTAGAATGTGTTTGTAAGATTTCCTTCCTCTTATATTTTTGGAATATTTTCCTAAGAATAGGTATTAACTTCTCTTTAAATGTTTGGTAGAATTCACTACTGAATGCATCTGTTCCTGGACATTTACTTTTTGGTAGTTGTTGATTACCAATTCAATTTCATTACTTTTATTTTTTTTAAAGATTTTATTTATTCATTTATCAGAGAGAGAGAGAGAGGAAGCCAGAGGAGCAACAGGCAGAGAGAGAAAGCTTCCTGCTGAGCAAGAATCACAATGAAGGACTTGATTGCAGCACCCTGTGATCATGACCTTAGCCAAAGTCAGATTCCTAACCAACTGAACCAACCATGCATCCTTCATTTATCTTATTTTATTATTTTATTTTACGTTATTTTATTTTTGTTTGTTTCACATTTTTATTTAAGTTCCTGTTATTTAACACATAGTGTAATATTGGTTTTTGGAGCGGAATTCAGTGATTCATCACTTCCATACAACACCCAGTGGTCATTACAACAAGTGCCCTCTTTAATACCCATCACCCATCTGGCCCATCCCATGTCCACCTCCCTCCATCACCCCTCAGTTTGTTCTCTATAGAGTGTATTATGCTAAGCTAAATAAGTCAGTCAAAGAAAGACAAATAGCATATGATTTCACTCGTAGGTGGAATCCAAGAAAGAAAACAGATGAACATAGAGGAAAGAAAAGGAAAAACAGAGAGGAAAACCATGAAATGTAGCTTAGTTTTACCTGTGTTTGAACATTTCACAAAGTGAGTTATGCAGCATGCACTCTTTCTGTCACTGGTTTCACTCTTTTTCTTTGAGATTCATGCATGGTTTTCCATATAGGTTCAGTTCACTATTTTCCCATTGTCATAGAATATAAATGTATTCTTATTACTATTAATATTTTGTTGAAACTTGTGGTGATTTTTAATATTGTTTCCACAAGCTTTCTTGGACATAATTGTCCAAAGTAATTTTATTACACACACCATTATCAGTGTATGAGTCTCTGTGTGTGAGTGTGTAAATATTCCAAGTGTTCTGAGGTTCTCACTATTATTTCCTGAAATAAATCCTACCTTCTTAAAGCTTTAGCTGTTGTTTTTTTGTTCTATTGCTTTGTTGTATTTAGTTTACTAAGTTTTTTGTTTAGGATATTCATGAGGGAATATATTATATATAATACACATATATATTATACATATATATTAAATATATTCTCTATTACACTTCTTGTTTGATTCTGATGTCAAATTAATAACTTCACAAAGCACTTTATTGATCCTCATTTTTTTTCTATGTAGAATGTAACTTTCCTTTTTTAAATTTAAATTCAATTAGCAATTTCAATTACTTCTAATCAGTCTATTCAGAATTTCTGTTCCTTCCTAGTTTAGTAATGGAAGATTGCAATTTATCCATTTCTTATACATTGTCCAGTATGTTGCCGTATATTTTTTCATAGTATTCTTTTATAAGACGTTATACCTCTGTGGTATCAGTTGTTATTTCTCTTCATATTTGATATTATTTATTTGGACCCTTTATTTGTAGTTGCCTTGATGAGTCTGGTTAAGGGCTGTCAATTTAGTTTATCTTTTTATAGAAACTACTGTTGGTTTCAATCATTTTTTTCTATTCTGTTTTTAGTCTCTACATTATTTATTTTTGCTCTGATCCTCATTATTCCCCTACTTCTACTCACCTTGGTCTTTGTTTGTTCTTCCTTTTCTAGTTCCTTTAGGTGTAAGATTAGATTGTTTATTTGATTTTTTGAGTGTTGTTCTTTATTTTTTTACAATTTTTATTTTGTTTGTTGGCCAGCATATATTACATCCTTTGTTTTTGACATAGTGTACAATGATGCATTAGTTGCAAGTAACGCCCATTGCTCATCACCACACATACACTTCTTAATAGGTATCACCCAGCTACCCCATCCTCCCACTTCCCACTCTTCTGTAACTCTCAGCTTGGCTCCCTAAGTCCAGAGACCCTTATGGTTTGACTCCTACTCTGATTTCTTCCCATTCAGTTTTTCTCCCTACCCCTGTGGTCCTCCTCACTATTCCTTATGTTCCACATGTGAGTGAAACCATATGAAAATTGTCTTTCTCTGCCTAACTTACCTCAGTTAGCAAAACCTGCTCCAATTCCATCCATGTCGATGCAAATGGTAGGTACTCATCTTTACTGAAGGCTGAGTAATATTCCATTGTGTGTGTGTGTGTGTGTGCGTGTGTGTGTGTGTATATATATATATATATATATATATATATATATATATATATATATATATATATATATCACATCTTCTTCATCCACTCATCTGTTGAAGGTCATCCCAGCTCTTTCCAAAGTTTGGATACTGTGGACAATGCTCTTATTAACACTGGAGCGCATGTGCCCCTTCTTTTCACTACATGTATACCTTTGTGATAAATAGCAAGTAGTACAATTGCTGGGTGGTACGGTAGCTCTATTTTTAATGTCTTAAGGAAGCTCCATACTGTTTTCCAGAGTGGCTGTACAAGCTTACATTCCCACCAACAGTGTAAGAGGGTTCCCCCTTCTCCACATCCCTGCCAATACTTGTTGTGTTTTATTAATTTTAGCCATTCTATCTGGTGTATTGTGGTATCTCATTGTGGTTTTGATTTGTTTTTCCCTAATAGTGATGTGGAACATTCTCTCATGTGTCAGTAAGAAAGTATGTGTTCTTTGGAGAAGTATCTGTTCATGTCTTCTGCCCATTTCTTGACTGGATCACTTGTTTTTTGGGAGTGAAGTTTGAGAAGTTCTTTATAGATCTTGGATACCAGCCCTTTATCCATAATGTCATTTGCAAATATATTCTCCCATTCCATGGGCTGCCTTTTAGTTTTGTTGACTGTTTCCTTTACTGTGCAGAAGCTTTTGTCTTGATGAAGTCTCAGAAACTCCTTTCTGCTTTTTTTCCCCTTGCCTTTGGAGCTGTGTCTTGAAAGAAGTTACTGTAGCCGATGTCAAAGCGGTTGCCCCCTGTTTTCCTCTAGGATTTTGATTAATTCCTGTCTCACATTGAGGTCTTCCATCCATTCTGAGTTTATCTTTTTCTAGGGTGTAAAGTAATGGTCCAGTTTCATTCCTCTATATGTAGCTATATGTATCCCATAACCACTTATTGATGAGACTGTCTTTTTTAACTGGATATTTTTCCCATTTTGTCAAAGATTAGTTGACCACAGAGGTGAGGGCCCATTTCTGGAGTCTCTATTCTGTTCCATTAGTCTATGTGTCTGTTTTTGGGCCAGTACTGTGCTGTCTTGATAGTCACAGCTCTGTACTATAACTTAAAGACAGGTATTGTGATGACCCCAGCTTTTCTTTTCTTTTTCAGCATTCCCTTGGCAATTCAGTGACTTTTCTGGTTGCATACATATTTTGGATGATTTATTCCAGCCCTTTGAACAATGCTAATGGTATTTTAATAGGGATGGCATTGAAAGTGTAAATTGCTCTGGGCAGGATATATATTTTAACAATGTTTATTCTTCCAATGAGCATGAAATGTTTTACCATCTTTTTGTGTCTTCCTCAATTTCTTTCATACATGTTCTATAGTTTCTAGAGTATAGATCCTTTACCTCTTTAGTTAAATTCCTAGGTATCTTATGGTTTTTGTTGTTATTGTGAATGGAATAGATTCCTTAATTTCTGTTTCTTCAGGTACATTGTTAGTGTGTAGAAAAGCAACTGATGTCTGTACGTTGATTTTGTAACCTGTCACATTTCTGAATTGCTATATGAGTTATAGTAAATTGTGGGTGGAGTCTTTTGGGTTTTCCATATAAATGATCATGTCATCTGTGAGGAGGGAGAGATTGACTTATTTATTTCTTTTTGTTGTGTGATAGCTGAGGCTAGGACTTCTAGTACTATGTGGAACAAGAGTGGTAAGAGTTGGCATCCCTGTTGTTTACCTGATCTTAAGGGAAAAGCTCTCAGCTTTTCTCCATTGATAATGATATTACTGTGGGCTTTTCATACATTATTTTTCTGATATTGAGGAATTCTCCCACTATCCCTATACTCTGAAGAGTTTTAATCAGGAATGGATGTTGTATTTTGTCAAATGCTTTTTCTGCATCAGTTGGGATGATCATATAATTCTTGTTTTTCTTTTACTTCTGAACACTACCATGTTCATCGATTTGAGAATGTTGAACCACCCTTGCATCCCAGTCATAAAACCCACTTGGTCATAGTGAATAATCCTTTTAATGTACTGTTGGAGCCTATTAGCTAAGATCTTATTGAATATTTTGGCATCCATGTTTATCAGGGACATTGGTCAGCAATTCTTTTTTTGGGGGAGCTGGGGGGTCTTTGCCTGGTTTTGGAATCAGGGTAATGCTGGCCTCATAGAATGAGGTTGGAAGTTTTCCTTCTGTTTCTATTTTTTGGAACAGTTTCTGTAGGATAGGTATGATTTCTTCTTTAAATGTTTGGTAGAAATACCCTGGGAAGCCATCTGGCCCTGGACTCTTGTTTTTTGGGAGGTTTTTGATGACTGCTTCAATTTCATTAATGGTAATTAGCCTATTCAGATTGTCTATTTCTTCCTGTTTCTGTCTTGGTAGTTTGTAAGTTTCCAGGAAGGCATCCATTTCTACCAGGTTGATTAATTGGTTGGCATATAGTTGCTGGTCATAATTTCTAATAATTGTTTCTATTTCCTAGGTGTTAATCATGATCTCTCCCCTTTCATTCATGATATTATTAATTTGTGCCCTTTCTTTTTTTCTTCTGGATAAGTCTGGGCTGAGGTTTATTGATCTTATTAATTCTTTCAAAGTATCAGCTTCTAGTTTCATTGATCTGTTCTACTGTATTTCTGTTTCTATTTCATTGATCTCGTTCTGAGTTTTATTATTTCTTTTCTCCTGCTTGCTTTAGGCTTTATTTGCTGTTCTTTCCCCCAGCTCCTTTACGTTTTGTGTTAGCATGTGCATTTGGGGTTTCTCTAATTTTTTGAGAGAGGCTTGGATGGCAATGTATCTCCCCTTTGGACCACCTTTGTAGTATCCCATATGTTTTGGACTGATGTGTTTTCTTTCTCATTGCTTTCCATGAATTGTTTACATTCTTATTTAATTTCCTGGTTGACCCATTCATTCTTTAGCAGGATGGTCTTTAACTTCCAAGTGTTTGAATTCCTTCCATTTTTTTCTTGTGATTGAGTTCCAGTTTCAAGGCATTGTGGTCTGATATCATGCAGGAAATAATCTCAATCTTTTGGTCTTGGCCGAGACCTAATTTGTGACCCACTATATGGTCTATTTTGGAGAAAGTTCTGTATGCACTTGAGAAGAATGAGTATTCTGTTGTTCCAGGGTGGAATGTTCTGTATATATCTACAAAGTCCATCTGGTCCAATGTGTCATTCAATGTTCTTGCTTCTTTATTGATCTTCTGTTTAGATGATCTGTCCAGTGCTGAGAGTGGAGTGTTAAAATCTCCTTCTATTAATGTATTATTGTCGATCTGATTCTTTATTTTTGTCAACACTTGGCTTATGTAGTTGACTGCTCCCATGTTGAGGGTATAGATATTTACAATTCTTAGATTTTCTTGTTAGATAGACCCTTGAAAAATAATATGTTGCCCTTCCGGATCTGTTATTATAGTCTTTGATTTAAATTCTAATTTGTCTGATATAAATATTGCCACCCCAGCTTTCTTTTGAGGTCCATTGGCATGAAAAATGATATTCCATCCCTCATGTTCAGTCTGGAGGTGACTTTCGGTTCAAAATGAGTCTCTTGTAGACAGCATATTGATGGGTCCTGTCTTAGTATCCAACCTGCAACCCTTTGCTGTTTCATGGGAACATTTAGGCTCTTCACGTTGAGGCTTACTACTGAAAGATATGTGTTTATTGCCATCCTCTTGTCTGTACAGTCCCTGTTTCTGTAGATTGTCCCTGTAAATTTCTTTTTTTTTAAGATTTTATTTATTTATTTGAGAGAGAGAGAGAGAGAGACAGCGAGTGAGAGAGGGAACACAAGCAGGGCCAGTGGGAGAGGAAACATCAGGGTCCCAACATAGGAGCCTGATGTGGGGCTTGATCTCAGGACTCTTGGATCATGCCCTGAGCCAAAGGCAGACATTTAACAACTGAGCTACCCAGGCGCCCCTGTAAATTTATGTTCCATATGTCTCTTGGGGTCTTTCTTCTTTTACAGAATTCCAATTAGTATTTCTTGCCAGGCTAACTTGGTGGGCACATATTCTTTCAGTTTCTGCTGGTCCTGGAAGCTGTTTATCTCTCCATCCATTATGAATGACAGCCTTGCCAGATAAAGTATTCTTGGCTGGGTATACCTTGAATATGTCTTGCCAGCCCTTTCTGGGACAGCTCTGACATTATTCTGATGCTCCTCCCTCTGTACATAAGGAATCCCTTCCCCTTAACTGCCCTTAGGATGGCTTCCTTTGTTCTATGATTTGTGAGTTTTTCTATTACACACCGGGGTATTGGTCTGCTCTCCTTGGTCTTGGGAGGGGTCCTCTCTGCCTGTAGGACATGAATGCTTGTTTCCCTCCCCAGATTAGGAACGTTATCAGCTTTGATTTGTTCAAATATATGTTCTAGTCCTCTTTCTCTCTTCACCCACTCAGGGACCACAATGATTCTGACATTGGAACGTTTCATGGTGTCATTGGTTTCTCTTCAGTCTGTTTTTATGGATTTTAAGCTTTTTGTTTCAGGCCTCCTCCTATTTCTTCCTTTCTATTATTTTACCTTCTAGATCACTGATTTGTTCTTCTGTCTCATATGCCCTAGCTGTTAGAGAATCTAGTTCAGACTGCATCTCATTCATAACATTTTTAAGGTTGGCCTGATGAGCTCTCACTTGTGCTCTTAAGGATTCTATATTTCTGTTAACATTTTTCTCAAGTCTAGCTTTTGTTTTCATAATTCTTACACTGAAGTCTATTTCTTTTTTTAAATTTTTTATTTATTTATTTTTTATAATAATATTTTTTATTATATTATATTAGTCACCATACAGTACATCCCTGGTTTTTGATGTAAAGTTTGATGATTCATTAGTTGCTTATAATACCCAGTGCACCATGCAATACGTGCCCTCCTTACTACCCATCACCAGCCTATCCCATTCCCCCACCCCTCTCCCCTCTGAAGCCCTCAGTTTGTTTCCCAGAGTCCATAGTCTCTCATGCTTCATTCCCCCTTCTAATTACCCCTCCTTTCTTTATCCCTTTCTTCTCCTACCAATCATCCTAGTTCTAAGTCTATTTCTGACATCTTGGTTATATCCATATCCATTAGGTCTGCAGGAGAGGCCATTGTCCCTGGTTCTTTTCTTTGTTGGGAGTTCCTCCTCCTAGTCATTATGTTGAGGGGTGGTTGAGTGAATGTACAAAGTTGAAAATATCAACCACAATCCAGGCAAGGAGTACCCTGGGAAAGATCTGAGTGATCAGGAACCACCACCAAAAAAATCCAGCAAAATTATCCCCAAGAATAAGATTTATAACATTAAAAAGGGAGAGTTAGGGTAGGGGCCTATAACCTCTCAATGTGGGCAAGCTGGGGTGTTCAGTTCTTCCTGGGTGTGTTTTGTTCTGTTTGTTAGAGAACTCTACTTCCGAGAGTTACAGGGAAAGTAAAACTGGTATATATAAAAAGGTAGTATTGAATAAGGAAAAAAAGACTATATTGAAACTTGTATCTATCTATCTATCTATCTATCTATCTATCATCTATCATCTATCTATCTATAATCTATCTATCTATAAGGAAAACAAAGTATAGGTGTGAAAGAGTACAAGTTAAAAAGTTACTATAGAATATGTTGTACTAAGCATCTAGTTGAATTGATAAGCAGGTAAAAATAAAAGAGAAGAAACATGAGAACGAATAAGAAAAAAAAAGGAGGGTGGAGGGGTGGGGTTATAAACTCTCAATGTGGGTGATGTAGGGTGTGTCATTTCTTCCTAGATGTATTTTGTTTTCTTTGTTAGAGAACACTACTTCCCAGAGTTGCAGGGAAATTAAAACTGCCATATATATATATATATATATATATATATATATATATATATATATATATATATATATGAAAAAGGACTACATTCAAGTCTCCATCTATATATTAAAAAAAAGAAAAAGGAAAAATATATATACGCGTGAAAGTAAAGTTAAAAAGTTACTATAGAATATGTTGTATTAAACATCTAGTTGAAATGATAAGTAGGTAAAAAGAAAAAAAAAACAGAGAAGAAACAAGAGAAAGAATAAAAAAGTATTAAGTCGTATCTAAGAAAAACACAGGCTGTGAGGCAACACCAGGAGCTCAATATACTATATTCCCCTGGTGTTGGGGTTTTACAATTTTATGGGGTCCCTCTGGTTGTCTTCCTCTTCTTCCTCCAGCTTGTCTTCTGGGGGAGGGGTCTGCCATGTTCTTGTTTTGAGGCAACCCTGCTTGGTCTGAGTTTCTCATGTCACTGAAAATCTAAGATTCCATTCTTTTTTATGGTTTATGGCTAAGTAACTTGTGCATATGCATATGTATATATACATACACATATATATATTCTTTATCCATTCATCAGTTGATAGACATTTGGACTTGTTCCAAAGTTTGGCTACTATTGATAATGCTGTTATAAACCTGGGGGTGCATGTATCCCTTTGAATCAATATTTTTATATCATTTGGGTACAAACCTGGTAGTGAAATTGATGGATCATAGGGGAGTTCAATTTCTAACTTTTTGAGGAAATTCCATACTGTTTTCCAGAGTGGCTGCACCAGTTTGCATTCCAACAACATTGTAAGAGGGCCCCCCTTCATCAGCATCCTTGCCAACAGCTGTTGTTTCCTGCGGTGTTAATTTTAGCCATTCTGACTGTTATGTGGTGATATCTCCTTGTAATTTTCACTTGTAGTCCCCTGATGATGAGTGATATTCAGCATTTTTCATGTGTCTTTTGACCATCTGGATGTCTTCTTTGAAAAATACCTAATTATGTCTCCTGCCCATTGGATTATTTGTTTCTTGGGTGTGGAGTTTTATAAGTTCTTTATATATAGTTCTTTATTAGAAAGAACCTTATTTATAAATTCTTTATATATACACATATGTATATACATGTATACATATATGTATCTTTTAACTTTTTAACTTAAGTTTTTATTTAAAGTTCAGTTACTTAACATACAGTGTAGTAGTAGTTTCAGGTGTAGAATTTAGTTATTTCAACAGTTCCATACAACACCCAGTGCTCATCATAACATGTGCACACTTCTTAATCCCCAACACCTATTTAACTCATCCACACCCCCACTTCCCCTCTGGCAACCATCAGTTTGTTCTTTATAATTAAGAGTGTGTTTCTTGGTTTGCCTCTCTCTCTTTGTTTGTTTGTTTGTTTGTTTTGTTTTGTTTGTTTTTTTCGTACACTTGTTTGTTTTGTTTCTTAAATTCCACATATGAGTGAAATCATGCCATTTGTCTTTCTCTGACTGACTTATTTTGCTTAAGTTGATGTTTTTTGATAATGTACAGTAGGGTCTATTTATATTATTTTACATGTGGCTATCCAGTTTTCCCAGTACCATTAACAGAAGAGACTCTCCTTTCCCCTTTGTGTATTATGGGTAGTGCGTTCTTATCAAAATTAGTTGTTTATATATGCTTGTATTTATTTATAGGACCTCTACTCTTTTTTAGTGGTCCGTTTTATTTCCAATATTTCCATACTTGTACCATCCTGTTTTGGTAACTACAATTTTGTAATATAATTTGAATTCAAGAAGCATGATACCTTTAATCTGTTCTTTATCAAGAGGACATTGACTATTCAGGATCTCTTGTTGTTCCATAAAAGTTTTAGATTTTTCTCACCCATTATATAAACTGTCATTGGAATTTTGACAGAGATTGCATTGAATCTATGGAGAGATTTCAGGAGTATGGACATAGTAACCCTATTAACTCAACTGATCTATGAACATGGGATATCATTCCATGCATTTATATCCTATTCAATTTCTTTCAGTTAATGTGCTATAAGTCTCAGTGTATACGTCTTTCAACTCTTGAGTTAAATATGTTCCTAAGTGTTTATTCTATTAGGGTTGCTTCTTGATTTCCATTTCTGGTAGATCATTGCTAGTATAAAGAAATGCAACAGTTTTTGCATGTTCATTTTGTATAATGTAACCTTACTAAATTTGGTTAGACTAACAGGTTTTTTTGTTTCCTTGTTTGTTTTGTTTTGTTTTTGTAGAGTATTTAGGATTATATCTGCAGGCAGATATAATTTTATATCTTCCTTTCTGATTTGCATGTTTTTTACATTTTTTCTTATCTGATTGCTCTTGTTAGTATTTTAGTATGATGCTATATATAAGTGGTGAGAATAAATGTCCTTCCCATGTTCAAAATGTGAGACAAAAAGCTTTTAGTTTTTCTCCACTGATTATGATTTCAGTTGCTGGCTTTCCATAAATGGGCTTTATTGTATTGAGGAAATTTTTTGTATCTATTTTGTAGAACATTTTTATCATGAATGGACTTTGGACTTTGTCAAATACTTTGTCTGCATTTAATCAAATAACCATATGCTTTTTTAAATTTTTGTTCTTTTACTGTAGTTTGCCTCTTTGTTTTATTTGCACATATTAAATCAACCTTGCATCCCAAGGATAAATCCCCCTAGTTCTTGATTTATAATTGTTTTGATGGTTGTTGAATTCAATTTGTTAGAATTTTATTCAGAAGTTTTGCATCTATGTTGTTTAGACATATTGGCCTGTATTTTTCTCTTTCTGTAGTGTTATTTTGTTTTGTTTTGTTTTGCTTATTATTACAATTACCCTGGTTTCATAAATGATATTGAAATCATTCCTTCTACTTCTGTGTTTTAAAAGAGTTTAAGAAGGATTTGTATTAATTTTTTCTTCAAATGTTGGTAAAATTCAGCAGGAAAGCCATCTGGCCCCGAGATTTCTTTCTTAGGAGATTTATTATTATTATTATTATTATTATTATTATTATTATTATTATTTATTACTTGTTTTCCCACTTATTATTGGTCTATTCAAGCTCACTACTTCTTGTTAATTCAGTATTGGTAGGTTGTACATTTCTAGGAATTTATTCATTTCTTCTTGACAATGCAGTTTGTTCACATGATATTATTTAATGTAATTCTTCATTATTTTTTTCTGAAGCACCTGTTGTAATAGCTCCTATACTTCATATTTGTTTTTTCTGGTAATGCAAAATATTATTTATTTATTTACTTTGTTTCTTAACGTTCTGTCCTTAAAATTTATTTATTTATTTTAGGGAGAGAGAGAGAGCATGAGTGGGAGAGAAAGAAACTCAAGCAGACTCCATGGTACCGAATGCAGAGCCATACCTATATAAATTATTCATTTATAGGTTGCCTACGAGAGACTCGCTTCAGATGTAAGGACACAAAGTTTAAAAACAAAAAGAAAAAAATGTTTCATGCAAATGGAAAGTAAAGGAAGGTGGGATAACTATATAGAGACAAAATAGATTTAAACAGACTGTTCAAAGAATCAAAAAAGGACATTAAAATGATAAAGGAGTTAATCCAACAAGACAATAAAACACTGTAAAAAATTATGTGTCTAACACAGGAGCACTTAAATATATAAAACTAATATTAAGAGACTTAAAGTGAGAAATAAACAACAATAAAATAATAGAAAGGAACTTTAATACCCCCACCTTCATTAGTATTTAGATAATTCATGCAAAATTAATGAGGAAACATTAGTCTTATATGACACATTGGATCAGATAGACTTAACATATATACAGAACATTTCATCCAAAAGCAACATACACATTTTCTTCAAGTGCACATGGAATATTTTCCAGGATAGACCATATTTTAGGACCCAAAACAAGTCTTAAAAATTTTTAAAAAGATTAAACTCATATAAGTATCTTTTATTACCACATGGTATGAAACCAGAAGTCAATTATAAAAAGAAAACTGGAAAATCCACACGTATGTGGAGATGAAACAATATCTTACTGAAAAAACAATGAATCAAAGAAAAATCAATGAATAAAATAAAATGTGGCTTTAAATTAAATGGAAATACAACATACCAAAATATACAGGATACATCATAATCAAGTGGGTTTTATTCCAAAGATTAAAATATGATTAATCCTCAGCAAACCAGTCAATGTGATGAACCACATTTATGAAATGAAAGATAAAATCATATGATCACCTCAATAGTTGTAAGAAACCATGTGACAAAATTCAATATATATTTATGATTTTAAAAAACTGGGTATGGAGGAAATTTATCTCACCATAATAAAGGCTAAATATGTCAAACCCAAGGTCAGCATCATACTTAGAGGTGGAAAGTTGAAAGCTTTCCTCTAAGATCAGGAACAATACAAGGATGCTCACTCTTATCAGTTCATTTAACATAGCATTGTAAGTCTGATCCAGAATAATTAGGCAAGAAAAAGAAATAAAACATGTCCAAATTTGAAGGGAAGAAGCAAAACTGTCTCTAATTAGAGACAGCATGATTTGATACATACAAAACCTTAAAGACTGAACCAACAACAAAAACAACAACAAAAACTGTTAGAATTAATAAATGAACTCATAAAGTTGTAGGGTACAAAATCAATGCACAGCACTATATTTCAATTCTATATACTAATAACAAACAGAAAGGAAAATTTTAAAAATTTCATTTATAATTGCATCAAAAAGAATAAAAGACAAAAGAACAAATTTAAACAAATAGCTGAAATACTTATATGCTGAAAACCCTAAGAAACTGATGAAAGAAATTGAAGAGGACACACATAAATGGAAAAATATACCATGCTCATGTTTTCGAAAAATTAATATTATTAAAACCTCAATAATACCTAAAGCAATCTATACATTAAATGCAACTCCTATTAAAGTTCTGTGAAATAAAACAAAGACTCCTAAATGTTGTATGGAACCACAAAATACCCTGAATAGCCAAACAGTCTTGAGCAAGAAGGGTAAATCTGGAGACATCATCTTCCTTGATTTCAAACTATATTATGCTTATATTTATAAAAACAGTATGTATTAGCATAAAAACGGAAACACCATTCAATAGAACAGAATAGAGTGGCTTCTGGGGAGCTCAGTCAGTTAAATGTCTGACTCTTGATTTTGGCTCAGGTCATGATTTTAGGGTTGTGAGTCGAGCCCTGCATCAGGCTACACACTGAGCATAGAATCTGCTTAAGAGTCTCTCTCTCTCCCTCTCCCTCTGCCCCTTGCCCCTCTCCCCCCCACAACACTATATATATATATATATATAATATATATACACACACACACACACAGAGGCCAGGATTATATCCATTCACACATGGTAAATTAATTTCTGACAAAGGACCCATGAATATACCATGGGAGAAAGGACAGTCTTTTCAATTAATGGTGTTAGGAAATCTGGACAGTCACATGCAAAAAAAAAAAAAAAAGAAACTAGACCACTATTTTACAGCACTATACACAAAAATTAATTCAACATGGATTAAAGATTTTAATGTAAGACTTGATATCATAAAATTCCCAGAAGAAAAAAAAAATAGGCAGCAAGCTCCTTGTTATTAGAATTGATGATAGTTTTTTTTTATTTGACACCAAAAGCAAAGGTAACAAAAGCAAAATTGAATATATATATAGGTTTACATCAAACTAATAATCATCTTCACAACAAAAGAAAACATCCACAAAATGAAAAGGCAAACCAACTATGGGAGAAAAAGTTTGCAAATTATATTTCTGATAAGGAGTTAATATCAAAAATGTATGAAGGACTCGTACAACTTCATAACCACCACCAGCATTACTACCATCACAACAACAAAACCCATGCAATCTGATTTAAAAATGGGCAGAAGATCTGAATAGACACTTTGTCAAAGACATATGCATGTCCAACAGGTACATGAAAAGGTGTTCAAAATAAAAATCATTATAGAAATATAAATTTATACCACTCCAAAACATCACCTCATGCCTGCTAGAATGGATAATAAAAGCAAGAATTAGCAAGTGTTGGAGAGAATGTGGAGAAAATGCAAACCTTGTGCATTGCTGGTGGAAATCTAAATTTGGGCAGCCACTATGGAAAACACTAAGGAAATTTTAAAAAAAAGAATCAAATTAGAAATACCATATGATCCAGCAATTCCACGTCTGGATATTTTTCTGAAGAAAACAGAAACACTATATATAAAAGATATATACATCCCCATCTTCATCACTGCATTATTTGCAATAGCCAGATATGGAAACATTTTAAGTGTTCATAGATGAATAAATTATTTTTTTAATTTTTATTTTGTTATATTAGTCACCATACAGTACATCCCCAGTTGTTGATGTAATGTTCCATGATTCATTATTTTCATATAACACCCAGTGCACCATGCAATATGTGCCCTCCTTAATATCCATCACTGGCCTATCCCAATCCCCCACCCCCTCCCTTCTGAAGCCCTCAGTTTGTTTCCCAGAGTCCACAGTCTCTCATGGCTCAATCCCTTTCTGTTTACCTCTTCCATTCTTCCCTTCCTTCTCCTACCAATCTTCCTATTTCTTGTGTTCCATAAATGAGTGAAACCATATGATAATTCTCTTTCTCTCCTTGACTTATTTCACTTAGCATTATCTCCTCCAGTCCCGTCCATGTTGCTGCAAATGTTGTGTAATCGTTCTCTCTGATGGATGAGTAATATTCCATTGTATATATGGACCACATCTTAATCCAGTCATCTGTTGAAGGGCATCTCGGCTCCTTCCATGATTTAGCTATTGTGGACAATGCTGCTATGAACATTGGGGTGCATATGGCCCTTCTCTTCACTACATCTGTATCTTTGGGGTAAACACCCAGTAGCACAATGGCTGGATCACAGGGTATCTCAATTTTTAACTTTTAAAGGGACCTCCACACTGTTTTGCAAAGTGACTGTACCAACTTGCATTCCACTGACAGTGTAAGAGGGATTCCCTTTCTCCACATCCTCTCTAACATTTGTTGTTTCCTCCCTTGTCAATTTTTGCCATTCTAACTGGTGTATGGTGATATCTCACGGTAGTTTTGATTTGAATTTCCCTGATGGCTAATGATGTTGAACATATTTTCATGTGTCTGTTAGCCATTTGTATGTCTTCATTGAAAAACTGCCTGTTCATACCTTCTGCTCATTGTTTGATTTGATTATTTGTTTCCCGTGTATTTTTTTTTTCCAATAGGACTTTTTTATTATTATGATGTTCTATTAGCCACCACGTAATACATCATTAGTTGTTGATGCTGTGTCCAATAGGACTTTTCAACAGGGGGATTTTATTCTATTTATTTTATTTTTTAATAATATTTATTCTGTTATATTAGTCACCATACAGTACATCCCCAGTGTTTGATGAAATGTTCCATGATTCATTACTTGAATAAAACACCCAGGGCACCATGCAATATGTGCAATACTTAATATCCATCACCAGCCTATCCCAATCCCCCTCCCCGCTCCCCTCTGAAGCTTTAGTTTGTTTCCCAGAGTCCATAGTCTCCTGTGGTTCATTCCCCCTTCTATTGTCATTTACAAATATCTTCTCCCATTCCGTGGGCTGACTCTTAGTTTTTTTGACTGTTTCCTTGGCTGTGCAGAAGCTTTTTATCTTGATGAAGTCCCACAGATTCATTTTTTCTTTTGTTTCTCTTGCTGTTCGAGATGTGTCATGAAAAAAAGTTGCTGTGGCTGATGTCAAAGAGGTTGCAGCCTATGTTCTACTCTAGGATTTAGATACATTCCTGTCTCACATTGAGGTCTTTCAACCATTTGGAGTTTACCTTTGTGTATGGTGTGAGAGAGTGGTCAAGTTTCATTCTGTTGCATATAGCTGTCCAATATTCACAGCACCATTTATTGAGGAGACTATCTTTTTTTCACTGGGTGTTTTTTCCCACTTTCTCAAAGATTATTTGCCCAAAGAGCCGAGAGTACATTTCTGGGTTCTCTATTCTGTTCCATTGGTCTACGTGTCAGTTTTTGTGCCAGTACCATGCTGTCTTTGTGATCACAGCTTTGTAGTACAGCTTGGAATCCAGCATTGTATTGCCCCCAGCTTTGTTTTTCCTTTTCAACAATTCCTTGGTGATTCGGGGTCTTTTCTGGTTCCACACAAATTTAAGGGCTGTTTGTTCCAGTTCTTTGAAAAATGTCATTGATATTTTGATTGGGATGACATTGAAAGTGTAAGTTGCTCTGGGTAGCATAGACATTTTAAATACGTTAATTCTTCCGATCCATGAGCATGGAATATTTTTCCAACTTTTTGTGTCTTCCTCAATGTCTTTCAGGAGTGATTTGTAATTTCTAGGATATAGACCCTTTACGTCTCTGGTTAAGTTAATTCCAAGGCAACGTATGATTTTTTTAATTTATTTTTTATAATGATTTTTTATTATATTATGTTAATCACCATACAGTACATCCCTGGTTTTTGATGTAAGGCTCGATGAGCACTGGAGGAGATAATGCTAAGTGAAATAAGTCAAGCAGAGAAAGACAACTATCATATGATTTCTCTCATCTATGGAACATAAGAACTAGAATGATCAGTAGGGAAAGAAAGGGATAAAGAAAGCAACGTATGATTTTTGGTGCTATTGTAAATGGAATGGATTCCCTCATTTCTCTTTCTTCAGTCTCGTTGTTCGTGTATAGAAATGCAACTGATTTCTGAGCATTGATTGTAACCTGCCTCATTACTGAATTTCTCTATAAATTCTAGTAGTTTGGGGGTGGAGTCTTTTGGGTTTTCTATATAGAGTATCATGTCATCTGTGAAGAGAGACAGTTTGACCTCTTCTTTGCCAATTTGGATACCTTTTATCCCTTTTTATTGTCTGATTGCTGTTGCAATGACTTCTAGGACTATGTTGAATAATAATGGTGAGAGTGGGCATCCTTGTCGTGTTCCTGATCTTAAGGGAAAGGCTTTCAACTTTTCTCCATTGAGAATGATATTTGCTGCAGGCTTTTCAAAGATGGTTTTTATAAAATTGAGGAATGTACTGTCTGTCCCTACACTCTGAAAGGTTTAATTAGGAAAGGATGCTGTATTTTGTCAAATGCTTTTTCTGCATCAATTCAGAGGATCATATGGTTCTTGACTCTTTTCTTGTTAATATGATCTATCACACTGATCGATTTGTGAATGTTGAACTACCTTACCTCCCAGGGATGAATCCCACTTGGTCTTGATGGATAATCCTTTTTATGTACTGTTGGATCCTATTAGCTAGGATCATGTTGAGAATTTTGGTGTCCATATTGATCAGGGATATCAGTCTGTAATTCTCCTTTTTGATGGGGTCTTTGCCTGGTTTGGGGATCAAAGTAATACTGGACTCAGAGAATGAGTATGGTAATTTTCCTTCTGTTTCTATTTTTTGAAACAGCTTCAGGAGAATAGGTATTATTTTTTCTTTGAATGTTTGGTAGAATTCCCCAGGGAATCCGTCAGGCCCTGGACTCTTGTTTTCGGGACATTTTTGATCACTGCTTCAATCTCTTCATAATTAATTGGTCTGTTAAAATAATCACTTTCTTCCTGTTTCAGTCTTGGTCGTTTATAGGTTTCCAGGAAGGCATCCATTTCTTCCAGTTTGTTTAATTTATTGGCATAAAGCTGTTGATAAAAGTTTCTAATGATCCTTCCTATTTCATTGGTGTTGGTTCTGACCTCTCCCTTTTCATTCATGTTCTTATTAATTGGGTCCTTTCTCTATTCCTTCGGATAAGCCTTGCCAGTGGCTTATCTATTTTATTTATTCTTTCAAAGAACCAGCTTCTAGTTCTGTCGATCTGCTCTACTGTGCTCCTGTTTTCTAATTCATTGATCTCTGCTCTAATCTTGATCAATTGCCTTCTCACGTGTGGGTTAGTGCTTTTCTTCTGTTCCAGCTCCAGCTTCTTGAGGTGAGAATATAAAAACTGATTTTAGATTTTTCTATTCTTTTGAGTGAGGCTTGGATGGATATGTATTTTCCCTTAAGAACCTCATTGGCAGTGTCCCACAGTTATTGGATGAATGCATTTTCATTCTCCTTGGGCTGCAGAAATTGTTTAAGCTGATTTTTAATTTCCTGGTTTACCCAATCATTCTTGAGCAGGATGGTTCTTAGTTTCCAAGTGTCTGAGTTTCTCCCAATATTTTCCTTTAGATTGAGTTCCAGTTTCAAAGCATTGTGATCTGAGAATATGCATGGAATAATATGAGTCTTTTGGTATCAGTGGAGAACTGTTTTGTGACCCAGTAAATGGTCTATTCTGGAGAAAGTTCCATGGGGAATCAAAAAGAATGAGTATTCTGTTGTTCTGGGGTGTAGTGTTCTGTATATATCTATGAGGTCCATCTGGTCCAGTATGTCATTCAAAGCTCTTGTTTCTTTGTTGATTTTCTGCTTAGGTGATCTATCTATTGTGGCTAGCAGAGTTTTGAGATCCCCTTTTATTAACGTATTATTCTCTGTGTGTCTCTTTATTCTGGTTAAGAGTTGGCTTGTGTATCTTGCTGCTCCCCTCTTGGGGGCATAGATATTTATAATTGTCATATCCACTTGTTGGATATATCCTTTAAGAATAATGGAGTGTCCATCTGTATCTCAAACAACAGTCTTTAGTTTAAAATCTAATCTGTCTGATATGAGAATTGCTACCCCAGCTTTCTTTTGGGGTCCATTGGCATGAAAAATGGTTTTTCATCAATTCACTTTCAGTCTGGATGTATATTTAGGCTCAAGATGAGTCTCTTGTAGACAGCAAATGGAAGCATCATGTCTTTTTATCCAATATGGAACCCAGAGGCATTTTATGGGAGCATTTAGGCCATTCAAATTGAGAGTGATTATTGAGAGATATGATGTTAATGATGTCATGTTGCCTGTGAAGTCTTTGTTTCTATAGATTGTAAATTTCTGTTCTGTATCATTCTTGGGACCTTTTTACTTTTGTAGAACCCCCCTTAATATCTCCTGTAGGCCTGGTTTGGTGGTTATGAATTCGGTCAGTTTCTGCCAATCCTGGAAGGTCCTTATCTCTCCATAAATTCTGAATGACAGCCTTGCTGGATAAAGGATTCTTGGCTGCATGTTCTTCTCAGATAGAGCTTTGAAAATACCCTGCCAACCCTTCCTAGCCTGCCAGGTCTCTGTAGACAGGTTTGACATTATTCTGATATTTTTCCCTCTGTACGTACGGATTTTCTTCCCCTTGGCTGCTTTCAATACTGTATCCTTGGTTCTAATATTTGCGAAATGCACTATGATGGGCATGGTCAAGGTTTGTCTTGGTTGAATTTGGGAGAGATCCTCCCTGCCTCTTGGACATGAATGCTTGTTTCCTTTACTAGATTAGGGAAGTTTTCAGCTACAATTTGTTCAAATATCTCTTCTAGACCTCTTTCGTTCTCCACCCCCTTGGGGATCCCAATGATTCTGACATTGGAACGTTTCATTGAGTCAGTAATCTCCCGTAATCTGCATTCTTAAGATTGGATTTTTTGAGGCCAGTTTCTGTTTTAACTTTCTCTTCTACCATCCCATCATCCAATTCACGAATTCGTTCTTCTGCCTATTTACCCTGGGCATCAGAGAGTCTAGTTTAGACTACATTTGATTCATAGCATTTTTAGTTTCTGCCAGACTCGCTCTCATTTTCGCCCTTAGAGATTCTATATTCTCGTTAATATTTTCGTTGATATTTTTTTAAGTCTACACATCATCTTGACCATTGTTACTCTGAACTCCATTTTTGATAATTTGATTATATCTACATCCATCAGTTCTGTGGCAGAGGCCACAGACTCATTATCTTCTCTTTGCTGGGGGGGGATTTCTCCTTCTCGTCATTCTGATGAGGAGAGGTTGCAGGGTTGCCCAGAGCCCAAATTATTTACCAGGACCTGGGCAGTGTGCTCTTGTTTTATAGGGACCACAGGGATGTGGGCTTCTTGATTTTTCAGCCTGCTTTCTGGGGGAGGGGCCTGCCATGCTGGTATGCAGGCAACTCTGTTTTGTTCCATTTGCCCTGTCCCCTGTAAGGGGGATGGGGATGGGCACAATGTGAGCTGGTATTTATGGGCTTTTGTTTTCTGGTGGCTTTCCCTGGTGGTTTGCTGTGCCTCTTCTGAGAGCCAGAAAAGCAGTGGCTATATCCTAGCCTCTGTCTCAGAACAGAGAGATTGCAGTCCACTCTCCACTGAGCTCTCCTGGCCACTTTAACTCTGTTTCTGTGGGTGCTGCTAAAAACCCTGCAGTGTCCTGGGATGTGTGTCCCACAGCTGGTGTCCCAGGCCTCACTTCCTGGGCTGGCACGTCTCTGTCCTTTGTGCTTCTAACACTACCAGCCACCCCCAGTTCCCATGCCTGTGCTTCTGAGCTCCTTTTTTCAGTGTGGTTTGCATGTGCTCCAGAGTGCCAGTTTCTGGTTTGGTCGTGTGCCTGCTCCCAAGCTCTGGGTTTCAGTCTAGTTTGAGTGTGCACTCCAGAGCTCTGGTTTCCAGTTTGGATGCGCACGCTCCTGAGCTCCCGGTTTTAGTCCATTTCCAGTGAGTGCTCTGGAGCTCTGGTTTTCAGTCTGGTCGCGCATACCTGGGCTCATGGTCTCAGTCTGCTCTCTCGTGGGTGCCAGTCCATGAGTAGCAAGTGGCTACTGCTTCCTGGTGCCCAAGCACGTAGGCTCCCTCCCCCTTCCATTTATCTTCCAATATCTCTGCACAGACTCATGGTTCCCCATTTCTTACCTCAATATTCAATGCTGGAGATGTTCATTTGTAGAGATCCATATGTATCTTCCTGCATCTCAGGCTGATTCTGTGGGTGTTCAGGATGGTTGGGTAGATATCCAGCTGAACTCGGGACCAGCTGAGAAAGGGTCTCCTACTCCTCCACCATCTTTTCTCCTCCTTGCAGAAAGTGGTCACTTTTCTATTCATAGAGTTTCTGCTACTCTTTTCTTCATTCTCCGGTTGCGTTCATAGGTATTCAGAACAGTTTGGTAGCTCTCTAGCTGAATTCCTGGGACCAGACGAACGTTAGGTCTCCTGCTCCTTTGCCATCTTGGAATACCCTGGTCCACTTTGCTGCAGGGCTCCCTGTGGCAGAGGAAGGCCCGGCAGTGGAGGTGGTGGCGGCATGGCTGGGCTGCGCTGCATGCAACACTGCGCCCCTTCTCCCGAGATGCTCGGTAGATGGGCGGGTGCGCAATGCAGGAGGTGTGAGCTCCCCGCTCCCGCTCCCCACGCCTCGTGGCACCACCCTGTGGGCCCGGGAGTGGCACACCTCGCAGCGGTGCCCTGTGCAGGCTGCGCAGTTGCTGAGATCAGGCGGCCCAGAGAAACTCCCAAGGGTGCATGGTGGCAGGGCGACAGCGGTGGCATCGAGCCTTTGTATCCTGAGGTTGGTGCTCTGAATAAATTATTTTTAAATATAAATACACATGCATACAATGGAGTATTATCCAGCCATAAAAAGAGAAATTGTCGTTTGTGACATGGATAGAATATGATGACCTTATGAGAAGTGTAATGAGTCAAAGAAAGACAATTGCCATATGATCTTATTTATATGTGGGATTTTTAAAAGTAATATCAAAATAAAGAGAGAAGATTAACTACTACCAGAGGTGGATGATAAGGAAGGTGAAATGGGTAAAGGTGGTCTAAAGGCACAAACTTCCAGTTATAAAATAAATAAAGCATTTAGATGTATTGTACAGCATAGTGACTATATTTAATCATACAGTATTACATATTTGAAATTTGCTAAGAGAGTCGATCTTAAACAATTCTCATCATGAGAAAAAAATATCATAATTATGTATGGCAATGAATCTTAACTAATATTACTGTGATGATTATTTTGCAATATCTATGAATACTGGATGATTATGTTCTATATCTGAAAATAATATGATGTCATGTGCCTATTATATCTAAAAAATAGACATAAACATAAGTTCTAAAACCATAAATCTTATAAGGAAATACTTAGGTTAGAAGAGTCTGGACATTGTACTGGGCAAGGATTTCTTGATATAATACTAAAAGTCCAAGTGACAAAAGCTAAAATAGATGAATGTGACATCACACTAAAATCTTCTGCACGGGAAAATAAACAACATAATAAAAAGACAACTAGGGAAGGAAAGAAGATATCTCCAGACGTCATTTTGCATAAAAGGTTAATATCCAAAATATTTAAGGAACTCATAAAACTCAAAAGCAAAATAAAACAAGCAATAAAAACAACAAAACAAATTAAAATTGGGTTAAGGAACTGAGGAGATTTTTCTCCAAAGGAGACATACAAATGGTCACAGACATATAAAAGGTGACCAACATCACTAATCATCAGGAAATGCCAGCCGAACCCATAATATATATCACCTTCATTCTGTTAGAATGACTATTACTAGCAAAAAAAAAAATATTTAAGTGCTGGTTAGAATGTGGAGAGAAGGTGATCCTTGTATATTCTTGGTTGGAATTTAAACTTATACAGATATTTTGGAAAGCAAATTAGGTTCTTAAAAAATTTGAAAGCATAATTATCATTGATTCAGCAATCCCACTTCTGGGTATATATCCACATGAATTGAAATCTGGATCTCAATAAAATTTGCACTTTTTTAAAAGATTTATTTATTAGAGAGAAGTGGAAGGGGCAGAGGGAGAAAATATCCAAGAAGACTCCTACTGAGTGTGGAGCCCAACATGGGACTCAATCTCATGAACCATGAAATCAGAAGCTAAAACAAAAGCAAGAGTCATTTGCTTAACTAACTGAGCCCCCCAGGCACCATGACACATTCATGTTTATTGTCATATTATTCACAGTAGCCAACATATGGAAACAAATTAATGACTATTAAACAATGAATGGGTAAAAAATGTGACAAAATATGGAATGCAGTATACAATGGAATATTATTCAGTTTTAAAAACATGAGGACATCTTTTTTCTTTCTTAAAAAAGGACATCTTGTCATTTTTAATTACATGGAAGAGTCTGGAGGACCTCAAAATAAATGAAATATGTCTGACTGAGAAAGACAACCTCCACATGATTTCAGCCATATGTGGAATTTAAAAAATTAATGAATAAATTAAAAGCAGAATCAGACCTACAAATACAGAAAACAAAGGCATGGTTACCTGAGGGAAGAGGGGTGGAGTGATGGGGAAAATGGGTGAAGGGGAGTGGAAGTTATAGACTTTCAGTTCTGGAATGAACAAGTCACAGGAATAAAAGACACAGCATAAGGAATATAATCAAAGATATTCTAACAGTGTTGTATGGTGAAAGATGGCAGCTACAGTTGTGGTAAGGACAGCATAACATATAAACTTATCAAATTACATTTTTACAGTAGAAACTAACATCACATTGTATTTCCACTATACACAATTAAGAAATAGTTGGGAGAAAGAAAAGAAAGAAAAAAACTATGAAATGTTTAGCCCAGTGCCTAGTACACAGTAAACTGCACAAAATGAAAAAAAAAAAGATAAATATGTATATACGTGGCTAACATACATACATTTGTTAAATATATATCTATACACATGTATACATATATATACACATTCACATGCATGCGAGTTAATTACTCATCTAACATCTGTCTTGCATATAGGGTATAAGTCACCATTCATAAATGGAGTTAGTTAGGATTTCATAAGTGTGCCTGATTTTTACATCTTCTGACTCAGTGTATAGAACTACCTTTATCCAGACACCTTCAGCTCAAAATCTAAAGGTTGATTTTCTTTAATGTTTATCCAGTCAAATTAATTGTTAGCTGGGCAATTCAGAGCTTTGCTTAAGATGTTTGGTGTTTATCATTAGCTCTAACATACACATGTTATAGGCATGATTTTATAACTCTGAATTAGAACCTTTAATCTAGCAATGAATTGCTATACTACATAACTGGAACTTCTTTGGAAACTAACTTCTATATATAGAGAATAACCAATTATTCTAATACTATGGAAAACAAACTTCAGTGATTAAGATTTGATATCAATAATGCCTTATTTTTTCCTTTACATTGCAACTTCATAGCATTTATATTTAGAGCATGGAAGGATTACACTATAATTGAACTATAATTACTCACTCTCTGGAAATCATTTGGAAACAATGAGTGGCATCTTCTATCTTTCCTCTGAAGATATACAGTATTAGTAAATAAATAGTAGTACAAGAAACTGGTTTTCTCTAAAACTTGGTATCACCAAGTTTTCTGTCTAGAGCAAAAATGACAGAACTAACATTAACCCAAATACATCATTTTTCACTATGTAAAGGCCCAGTTATTCCAACCAACTTGGAGTTCATACTTGTTAGCAAATATCCATTTGAACATTACTACCTAGCGCCCTCCAACAAATTATTTCACCTGTTGTGACTTAGCATCCTTCTCTGTACAATGAAGATAATATGAATACCTGCCCTATAGTCAACAACACTACATTGCATACATAAAAATTTGTTAAGAAGGTTGATCAAATAGTAGGTGCTCCTACCACAATAACATAAATGTGCCAACAAGAACAAAGAAAAAAAATCATATCTTCCCTAAAGGGTTTAATAGGTTTGAATAAGTTAATATACTTAGCAATATTATAACAATGACTGGCACATAGTGTAAAATAAATAAAATATGTATTAAACAATTAAAGTGGAATATTCATTAAAACAAACAAACAAAAGCAATGCAAGCTTCTACACCTAATTAATAATTGTTTATGACTAAATTTGTAGTAATTCCAATCATAGACCTTAGTGACCTTCGGAGGGTGCGGGAACACTGAGGGCAGGTTTTAATGGGTTAAAAATAATGTCTTTGGCCAAATGCTAGTGGCATCATGAGCACAAGCATAAACATGTGCTTGTTCAGAATTCTGAAATTTTATAAGGAATCTTATAAGGAATTCTGAAATTTTAAACTACTTCAGTGCACAGTTACTTATATGGAACTGTAAGCAAGTGCAATTGAGTGCCAGAAAATCTTCATTTGTTGCTTTATTCTAGATACAAAACTTGGAGCAACAACTATTCCTTCATGTCTATTAATTCTGAGTATAATGTACTATATATAATTTGATTAAGAATTTCCCAATTGCACAGTTCTTGTAAATCTTTTCTAGTACAGGCTATGGAAAATTGTATTTTAAATATTTTTAAGGAATTTATTTATTTATTTATTTATTATTTATTTATTTATTTATTTATTTATTTATTTATTTATCAGAGAAAGAGAGCTCAAGCATGGGGAGTGGCAGAGGGAGAGGGAGAAGCAGGCTCTTTGCTAAGCAGGGAGCCCAATACAGGGCTCAATTCCAGGACCCTGGGATCATGACCTGAGACAAAGGAAGATGCTTAACTGACTGAGCTACCCTGGCACCCCTTAAATATTTTATTAAAAATTTATCATTCTAAAATATTTTTATCATTTTTCCCTTGAGATAGAACAAAAAATTCATCTCTGGAAAAATACAGTTTCATAGAATGCTTTATTTTGTTTTGTCCCATTTTGTTTCCCATACCTACAGTGCTTTTAGTGAAACTACCAAATTGTGTGTCATTATGGTCCAAGAAATTGAGGGGTGATATATACAGATGTCAATTGTTTTGAAAGTTAAATAGTGTACATATTTTATTCATTCCATTTTACTACAACAACAACAAAAAAATACTAAACAAATTTTCCAACACTGTTTCTTAAAATACTGCAAGATCCTTATTTTATGCTCATGAAGGAATTGAGTGTGTCAAGAAAAAGAAGAGGGGGGAATTCCCCCTTTTGAAACCTGATAATTCACAAGTTGTCACAGCTAATTGGAAACTGGTAAACATGCAACCAAGTTTGTGGTTTTACAGAACAGGTTCAACAAGGCCTATTTACACTCTAAAAGCCCCGAATTCCACTTGGAATGATCTATTCCATTAGATCAACACTATCCAGCTCTCCATCCTCACTCACTTGGTCTCCATACCTCCAATGTTGCTCTTTCCCTATTGATTCCCACTGAGTTACCTTTTCTAAAATCGAAGTCTGACAATTGTATTATAATTTGTAAATACCTGCATCAAAAAGGGCAAGAAATGAAACTATAACGTGAACCAGGAAGGAGGTGCTATTGGAACATTCCTCTCCTGTTTAGCCAACCACCTGAACTTTGCCCATAGTGTTCCTTATCTGTGGCATCACATCCTTGAGCAAGAGCCCTGGTCCCAGCCTCCTTATACTCATATGAAGGTAGCATCTAGTCACCATTCAACACCAAGATCTACAGTCTATTTCAGCCTCTCCATTTGGTCGAAATCACATGTCCTTATAGGTTTTACCCTTGGGGTATCTGAGTGCCTCAGCTAGTTAAGCATCTGCCTTCAGCTCAGGTCAATATCCCCAGGTCTTGGGATGGAGCCCTGCATCAGGCTCCTGCTAAGCAGGGAACCTATTTATCTTTCTCCCTCTGCCATTCCCTCATGCTCTCTGGATCTATGTCTCTGTCAAATAAATAATATATTTTTAAAAATAAGCTGTACCCTTTCCACATGAGCCTCAAAAAAATTTATGTATTTCCTTACAACTATTTGCACAAACTACACCTACAAATCATATTTCTTAGGGGAAGTAGACAATTGTTATTTATATGTTAAATTCAGTTAGCTAATAGTTGTTTTTTAAATATAATATAGCATAAGACATGTTTTTTGAACAAACGAAGGACTGGATGTTTGATGGTCTTCCTTTGCTTCTTTGTACAATAAGTGACATACTTCAAATCTCAGCTCTAATACCACCTGTTGCTGGAAAGCTTCCCTAAGCCCTCCTTCTTGGGGTTAATATTTTTCCCACAGTACTTTCGACCACAATGGCCTAATGATTTCAGATACAAGTAGCAGCCACTGGATTTCTTCAGGTTTGGAAACTAAAGAACAAATTGCCCTTATTAACAGAAGGTGAACAACTGGATTGTTGCACTAACATTCACCATATTAATATGTACATGATTTCCAAGATTTCTCACTTTACACTGCCACCATGCAGCAAGGACAAATTTTTGAAATAGACCAAAGTCTGATACTTTACGTTTTATTCTTAAGTAATTTCAAATTTATAGAAAGATAATAATAATAATAATACAATTAATTCTCATAAATCTTTTGCCTAGATTCTCCTATACCTTTATGCCCATTTGCTTTATCACTTCTCTCTCCATCTCTCTCTCTTACCAATTGCACACCTTATTATTTTTTTCTAAATATTTTATTATGTATTTCTGAAGAATATGAATATTATTCCACAGAATCACAGTGAAAACTTCAGAAAAAAATGTAACACAGATACAATACAATTTTACAAATGTTTTGAATGCCGAAGTGTAAAAATGAGGAGCTTTCCAGTACAGATTAAAAATTACTCCAAAAGGAACAAATTGGTGATTACACATCATGGTGTGTGAATCTAAGGAAAACATTGGTATAGGATCCTAAAGTTCTAATGTGTAGAGTGAAAGAAAAAAATGGTACAAACAGCTCCTACTTTATAGTTTCCTGAAAGACTGATCCCACATTCAACAGTTTCTTTAGCGCCCTTGTAACATCCTTATTCCTAAGACTATAAATTAAAGGGTTTAGAACAGGAGTGAGTATGGTATAAAAGACAGATACAATCATGTCCTTCTCAGGGGTGTGATAGGAGGTGGGGAGCATGTAGGTATAGATGGAAGCACCATAGAAGAGGATGACCACCATCATGTGAGAAGAACAAGTGGCAAAAGCCTTCTTCCGTCCCTCTGCTGAGTTCATCCTGTGGATGGTGAAGAGGATGAACGAATAGGAGCTTGAAATGATTGTCACAGGGATGAGGAGCATGAGCACACAACACAGGTACATGAGTGTCTCATAGAGCGAAGTGTCTGAGCAGGAAAGCTTCATCACAGCAGGGACCTCACAGAAGAAATGGTGGATCTCCCGGGATCTGCAGAAGGGCAAGGTCATTGTGATGGGTGTGAACACAAATCCATCCACAGATCCCAGAAACCAGGAGGAAGACGCCAAGAGCAGACATACTCCATGGTTCATGAGGACAGGATAACGGAGTGGATGGCAGATGGCCACATAGCGGTCATAGGCCATCGCAGCTAGAAGGAAAAATTCTGAACCTCCTAGTGTCAGATAGAGAAACATCTGCATTCCACATTCGGGGGCTGAGATCTTATTCACCCCCATGACCTGGTCCATGAGCATCTTAGGCACAGTGACAGAAATGTACATCACATCCATGAGAGACAACTGAGTGATAAAAAAGTACATGGGATTATGAAGGTGAGCATCACAGTGTATCAGAAGGATCAGGATGGTGTTTCCAGACAAGGCCATCAGGAAAACCACAAAAATGACCACACAAAGGAGAGCTGGGTACTTGAATTGACTGAAGAGTCCCACCAGGTCAAAATCTGATCCTCCAGTATGGTTGGCCAACCACGTGGTGTTCTCCATTGCATTTTACCTGGTGCAGCAAGGAGAGCTGTGGATTTAATAGATCATTTCTGGGATATGAGCACCTTAAATGAATGCTTAGTGAGCTTGAGTGTGAGTGTGTGTGTGTGTGTGTGTTTGCATGTTTACATATGGCCATCCAGTGTACCAAAAAGGGGAAGTTCCAAGGACCTGTAAAGTTTAGGAGTATAAATTACCTGTAGTTGTACAAATTTACTAGAAATCTAAGAATTCACAACTCAGGGTCAAAAATATCAGTACCTTAATAATTCCACTACTAGATATGTATTTCCTTAAAGAAAACAAAACACTATCTGCACCCCTATTTTTTTAAAACTTCATATGACCTTTAATTTTTAAGTTAAATTCCAGTAAGTTAACATACAGTGTAATATTAGTTCAGCTGTAGAATACAGTGAATCAACATTTTCATACAATACCTTTTGCCCATCAAAAGTGTACTCTTCTCTCATCTATGGAACATAAGAACTAGGAAGATTGGTAGGGGAAGAAAGGGATAAAGAAAGGGGGGTAATCAGAAGGGGGAATGAAGCATGAGAGACTATGGACTCTGAGAAACAAACTGAGGGCTTCAGAGGGGAGGGGGGTGGGGGAATGGGATAGACCGGTGATGGGTAGTAAGGAGGGCACATATTGCATGGTGCACTGGGTGTTATACGCAACTAATGAATCATCAAACTTTGCATCAGAAACCAGGGATGTACTGTATGGTGACTAACATCATATAATTAGAAAAACATTTTAAAAATGTGTACTCTTAATCTGCACAATCTACTTGACCCATCCCCATTCCCACCTCCATTCTGGTAACCATCAGTTTATTCTCTATTTTTAAGAGTCTGTTTCTTGGTTTGTCTCTCTCTCAATTTTTTTTTGCCTTTGTTCATTTACATTTCTTCTTAAATTCCACATATAAGTGAAATCATATGGTATTTCTCTTTCTCTGACTTACTTTGCTTAGCACAGTACTCTCCAACTCCATCCATGTCATTGCAAATGGCAAGTTTTCAAACTTTTTATTGCTGAGTAATATTCCATTGTTTACTTTTATATTCACCCATATGTTTACTGCAGCCTTATTTATAATAGCTAAGATATGGAAGCAACCTAAGTTTCCTTCAATAGACAAATGGATAAAGACAGAATGGTGTGTGTGTGTGTGTGTGTGTGTGTGTGTGTGTGTATGTGTGTGTGTGTGTATAAATATATATATATATATATATATATATATATATATATATATATATATACACCTTTTGCTCATCAAAAGTGTACTCTTCTCTCATCTATGGTACATAAGAACTAGCAAGATTGGTAGGGGAAGAAAGGGATAAAGAAAGGGGGGTAATCAGAAGGTAATCATAAATATATATATTTGCCACTAAAATAGTGAATGAAATTCTTCCCTTTCTTACAACAAACCCACCAGAATATTATGGTAAGTGAAATAAGTCAGACTGAGAAAGACAAATATTACATAATTTCACTCATATGTGGAATCTGAAAACAGAAATGAATAAACAATCAAAAAACATTATGAGACCTAGAAGTATTGAGAAGAAACTGATGGTCACCAGAGGGGAGAGCTATGGGGTGATGGGCAGAATTAGTGACAGGAAATGAGAGATACAGACTTCCAGTCATGGAATGAATAAGTCACAGGAATAAAAGACACAGCATAATGAATATTGCCAGTGATATTCTAATAGTGTTGTATTGTGACAGATGGAAGCTACCACTGTTGTAAGCATAGCATAACACATAATTTGTTGAATATCTATGTTGCATACCTGAAACTACTGTAACATTGTGTGTCAAGTACACTCAAATAAAAAAAAAACTTTTAAATATCGGTAACTTACAGTAAGGTTGCCACAGTTCAAGGTCATAAGATTTCCTGATAATAGATAATGTTGCTTATCAATGAGTTTGGAAATTTTCAGAATCACTGCCATATAAAAACACACAAAAAAGTGAATCATTGAAAAAGAAGACAATAAAATCTCTTATTTATAAATTTATGAAAGTCAAAATTGAATCAGCCTTTCTGGTTTAAGGATCCAACTGGATCTTTAAACTCTTAGAGATATATTTTGTGTAAGAAAGATTTAGAATGTAACTGAAACATAACTTGGGGAATATTGATACCAATATTTTAACCCCATTGTCTGTACAATCAGGCCAGGGCATGATGTTCTGTGGTTGTGCAGAGTGATCCATGTATCCCCAGATGCAGATCAGGGTCCTCCACCAATGACCAACCCTTATATATCCTAAGGACATCAATCTAGGAGCCCAAACTTGGAGATTATTCTGTGTGGGTCCAGATTATCCTCTACCCACACTCCCCTTGTTCATTTTACATTGAAACAAAATAATAATGTCAGATCTTAGGTATGTTCAGGATTAAATGATATAAAATATGAAAGTGCTTAGAACATTACCAGTTACGGTGAATAAGCACATATATCGTTAAAGACTTAGTATCTATGGTGATTATTATGCAAAATCTGTTTAAGAGATGGTAGTTACCATTTGTGTTTTATGATGTAAGATGAATTACTTCATTTGGCCAGTTTTACTATCTATTCATACACATAAGAATTGAGATTTGGTAATTTCTGTACCACCAGACTTTTTACATATATATATATATATATATATATATATATATATATATATATATATATATATATATATATATATATATATGATGTGGGGTTTTTTTTTATTTTTACTCTGGTTAAGCAGATCTTTATGGAAAATCCTATCTTAGTTCTAACTAGTACACGCTTCTCCAAATTCATCTATTTAAATCTCCTACCATTTATTCTAAATCTCATGAGAAAGAATTAGCAATTACAAGATCATTGCCATTCACAAGAGAAAGCATTAGTTGTTTTAATATAAAAACATAATTTACTTCATTGTCTATAGTAACCAATTTTTCAAGGAAACTGATGTAAAGAGCAAAACTGCACAACATTGAGTGTGTCTCTGACTAAAATACAACTCTCTCCCCTGGCTACTCAAAGCCTACGTCTGTGTTAAATGCTGAAGACCAAAGAAAAATTAAATTGATTACACTGATAGAGGTCACAGTCCGTCTATTCAGGCAAAAATATTCTGTGTGTGTATGTGTGTGATTTGAGATGTAAGTAGAATTTTAAAATAGCTCAAAATAAGAAAGAACTATAGAAGTAAATATATCTGTCCTTTCTGAAAATAATCACTAATAACTTCTTTCACATTCTCTTCCAGAGATCAAACCTTTGCAACTTCTCAATTATTGACGTATTAAATGTTAAATTTTAAAAGTCCTTACCAACAACAACAAAAGGAATATTGGCTCTTCTCTCTAGGAAGAATTTAGGAATGATTATGATACAAGGATATTTCAGGAATAAATTCTGACTTTCAAAACATTGCATACTTTTGTAATGATTACAAAGATGAATTACAATATTCAACTTATGACCAGTCCCAAGTTCCAGGGTACTAGAGTAGTAGACAACAATGAAAATTAATTTGATGCCTTAATATAAATATCTGACAAATCTTGTACACATTGCATCAAAAATATAATCTTATTGTCATTTTCCACCCCCACCAACAGATAAAAGCTGGCCTCTGGGCAAAATTTTAAAAGAGCCCAATAAAAGCAAAATATACTGTTGTCTCAGTCAATGTTTATGGCGAAATGAAGCAAATTTTTGTTGCTCTTTCATGAATGGGAATCACTTTATTCAAGCCACTCTGAACAGCCTTCCTGGCACACCAGACAGACAATAGAATGTTATCTATACCATGCAAGATAACTGGCCACCCTGTTCATTCTTATTTTTCTATCCAGTTGTTTGAGCTTAATGTAAGCAGAACAGTACAAATTTAAATTGGGGAATTAATAGTGGTGGTAGGGACACCTGGATGGTTCAGTAGTAGAGCATGTAATTCTTGATCTTCAGGTTGTGAGTTTGAACCCCATATTGGGTGTAGAGTTTACTGAAAATAAAAATAAATAAATAAAAATTTTCAGACTATCCCCTTATTGTGTTGTTTTGTTTTATTTTGTTTTGTTTTGTTTTAAATACTGGTGGTAGAATAACAAATCTTTACTTGAAGCTCACAACATCCCAGAAATGGTTCTATTGTTCTCTAACAATCTATATTTCACCTTCCCCAAGAGTCAATGAAGCACCTAATCATCTTATTTTCTCCTTTTACAAATTAAATAATTAAAATTCCCAGGATAGTCAATTTACCATAAGGATAACAAAGAGAAAATTATTTAAAGAAGGGGGAGTGGGCACCTGTGTGACTCAGTTGGTTAAACATCAGCCTTTGATTCAGGTAATGATCTTGGGGTCCCAGGATTGAGTCCCATGTCAGGCTCCCTGCTCAACAGGAATCTGCTTCTCCTCTGCCCCTCCCCTGCTCATGCACACACATGTGCTCTCGCTCTCTCTCAAATAAACAAAATCTTAAAAACAAACAAATATCAGGGTAACTGCCTAGCATCACACAATTCACCTGAAGGAGGATTTGTGACTCAATCTCAAATCAGGTGATAGAACCCAGAGACTATAATGCTGCAGTAGCTCCCTAGAATACTATCTTCCCTCCACAGTCTACAATTTAGGTATTATCAGTCATTGTCAGTTTCATCTAAGAAACATAAAGATAACTGAGACATTAACTTCAGTTTTCTAAATATCAGAATTAATGTCCACTCAAAGTAAAATCAGTCTCATTTCTTCTATAAAATTTCAGCCTCAATAAAACAAGCATATCATTCAATAACGTGGGAGGCATGCATATTCTTTTATCCATACATAAATGGAAATCAAAAAGCCATTTCCTAATATGCTGCAGTAAATTATCACTACAAGAAAGATACAATCAAAAAGGACAATTAAGACAACTCTTATCTTGAAGAGCACTAAGAAATGTATAGAATTGTTGAATCATTATACAACTGAAACGAATATAATGTTGTATGTTAATGATACTAGAATTAAAAAAATATCACATTTGCTTTTTTCATAAAAATAGATGATAGGGAAAAATTGAGGAAATATGGTCAAAAATTAATAGCATGTATCAGAAGGAGAACAAGTCAAAAACAATAATTACCCTTTTTGCTCCTGCAGTTCTTTCTATATGATTGAACTCAGCATCAGATGATGCTGTAGCTCTTATCCATCTGAGTAATAGAGTATGGCCATGGTTAACAGTATAAAGATGAACAGGACAATGACATCATCCTGGTTTTACTCTGCCCATTATGGGAGTTGATGAGGTTTGCTGTTGATTAATTCCTTCTGGGACTTTGAAGAAGAAAGCAATTACAAGGCCTAAAAACAACAACAAAAGGTAATAGGTATGAGGTATTGATATAGTTCTCTTATTTTTTTTCTTATCTGAAAGATAAGACAGTTGCATCTGCAACTCATAGACTAATTGATGTGTCAAGTACAGCACCACTAATCAGTACTGTAGTTGAGAATAAAATTGAAGAGATTTCCTTGACATCTCTCTCTCAATCACTCTTCATTAGATTACTGATTGTACTCTTCTGTTACTCCACTCTAATCAGCATTGGTTTAGTGTTGCATTTTAGGGTAAATGTTTTATAATTTAAATGTCAATGTGTTAATAATAGAAACAATATAAAAACACAAACCACCAAACGGAAAATTGAATCAATATATTGTACACCTGAAGTTAATATAACATTGTATGTCGGTTATATTTTAATAATACAAAACAGTTCTTCTAAACCTTTTTCTATATATGTGTTCTGGAACTATGTCAATCATTACCTTATTTCATCATTGCCCATAACATCCTTTCTCCAGACAATGCATTTTGCTTGTAAGGCCCACATGTACAGACCAGAGCCTTCTGTGTCCTCCTGGGTTCAGCCTGCAGATGATTCATCCTGACTCCTTCGATTTTTATTTTTCCTTCCCTAAACTGCCATTTTTAGTTTTCTAAAGTCTTTATTTCAATTCTACTTAGGTTTTTTTAAGTTTTTATTTAAATTTCAGTAAGTTAACATTGAGTGTAATATTAGTTTCAGGTGTACAAAATAGTGATTCAACTCTTCCATACTACACCTGGACCTCATCACAAGTGCTCTCCTTAATCCCCATCACCTATTTAATCCATCCCTCTACCCACTCTTTTGGTAACCATCAGTTTGTTCTCTACAGTTAAGAGTCATCTTCTTGGTTTACCTCTCTCTCTTGTTTTGTCACTCTGCTCATTTGTTTTGTTTCTTAAATTTCACATAGTATGATCATATGGTATTTCTCTTTCTCCTACTGACTTATTTCACTTAGCATAATACTCTAGCTCCATTCCTGTCTTTACAAATGGCAAGGTTTCATTATTTTCTTTATGCCTGAGCAATATTCTATTTCTATATATACCACCTCTTCTTTATCCATTCAACAGTCAATGCACACCTGGCTCTTTCCATAATTTGGCTATTGTTGATAATGCTGTTATAAACATCAAGGTGCAAGTATCCCTTTACATTCATATTTTTATACTCTTTGGGTTCATATTTAGTAGTGTAAATCCTGGATCATAGGGTAGTTATATTTTTAAATTTTTGCAGAACCTCCACAGTGTCTTCCAGAGTGGCTGCACCAATTTGCATTCCCACCAACATTGCAAGAAGTCTCCCCCTCTCCACATTCTCACTAATATCTGTTGTTGATTTTAGCCATTCTAACAGTGGTGAGGTGATATCTCTGTATAGTTTTGATTTGTATTTCCCTGATAGTGAGTGAAGTTGAGCATCTTTCCATATGTCTGTGGTACACATGAATGTCTTCCTTGGGGAAGTGTCTGTTCATGTCTACATTAAAATTCATTTTAAAATTGGATTATTTGCTATTTGGGTGTTGAGTTTTAAAATATATTTATTTATTTTGGATACTAACCCTTATCAGATCTGTCATTTGCAAATATCTCCTCCCATTCCCTAGGTTGCCTTTTAGTTTTGTTTCTTGTTTCCTTCAGTGTGCCGAAGCTTTTTCTTTTGATAAAGGCTCAAGAGGTTATTTTTGCTTTTGTTTCCCTTGCCTCAGGAGACATATTGAGTAAGGATTTGTTATGGCTGAGCTCAAGCACGTTACTGCTTGTGTTCTCATCTAGGATTTTTATACATTCATGTCACAGGTTTTCTATCCATTTGGCTTTTGTGTGCGATATAAGAAAGTGGTCCAGTTTCATTCTTTGGTTTGTTGCTGTCCAGTTTTCCCTACACTGTGTGTTGAAGACACTGTCATTTTCGCATTGGATATTTGTCCCTGCTTTGTCAAGGATTAGTAGACCATATAGTTGTGGGTCAATTTCTGGGTTTTCTATTTTGTTCTGTTGATCCATGTGTCTGATCTTGTGCCAGTACCATACTGTCGTGATGATCACAGCTTTGAAATAGAGCTTGAAGTTCAGAATTGTGATGTCTGCAGATTTGTTTTTCTTTTTTAAGATTGCTTTGGCTATTCAGAGACTTTTGTCTCCATACAAATTCTGCAATTCTTTCTTGTAGCTCTGTGAAAAATGTTGCTGTTGTTTTGATAGGGATAGCGCTAAATGTGTAGATTGCTTTAGCTACTCTAGACATTTTCAAAATCTTTGTTCTTCCAATGCATGAGCATGGAATGTCTATTTCTTTGACTCATTCTCAAATTCTTGCATCAGTGTTTTATAGTTTTAAAAGTAGAGGTCTTTCAACAATTTGGCTGGGCTTATTCCCAGGCATATTATTGTTTTTGGTGCAATGATAAGTGAGATCGATTCCTTAATTTTGCTTTTTGATGCTTCATTATTGGTGGATAGAAATGCAACAGATTTCTGTATATTGATTTTGTGTCCTATGACTTTGATGAATTTGTTTATAACTTCTAGCGTTTCCTTTTGGTGGAGTCTTTTGGTTTTTCTCTATATAAAGCATGATGCTCTTGCAAATAGTGAAAGCTTTTTATATTCCTTGTGAATTTGGATGTCTTTTATTTACTTTTGTTGTCTGATTGGTGAGCTGGGACTTCCAGTACTATGTTAAATAACAGTGG
The DNA here is from genome assembly GCF_024610735.1 of Ursus americanus. Taxonomy (NCBI): domain Eukaryota; kingdom Metazoa; phylum Chordata; class Mammalia; order Carnivora; family Ursidae; genus Ursus; species Ursus americanus. The sequence continues at coordinate 80,648,820 of NC_142131.1, read as the reverse complement.
TGAGAGAGGACATCCTTGTCTTTTTCCTGACGGTAGAGGAAAAGTTCTCATGTGTTTGCCATTGTGGATGATATTAGTTGTGTGTTTTTGGTATATGGTCTTTATTATGTTGAGGTAGGTTTCTTCTTTCCCTACTTTGTTGAGGGTTTTATCTTGAAGGGATGTGGTGCTTTGTCCATCTTTTTTCCTGCATCTTGAAATGATCATAAGGTTCCTATTATTTCTCTTATTTATGTGGTTTATCATGCAGATTCATTTGCAAATATTGGACCACCCTTGCAACCCAGGAACAAACCCCATTTGATTGTGGTGAATGATTTTTTAATGTGCTACTGGATTTGGCTTGCTCACATTTTATTGAGAATTTTTGCACCCATGCTCCTCAGAGATATTGGCCTGAAGTGTTCATTTTAGTGGAGTCTTCATCTAGTTTTTGTATTAGAATAACTCTGGCATCATAGAATGAATTTCAAAGTTTTTTTTTTCATTTTCTATATTCTGGAATAGTTGGAGAATAATAGGTATTATCTCTTCTTTAAATGTTTGGTAAAATTCACCTGTGAGGCCTTCTGGTCCTGGTTTTTAGATGTTTGAGGTTTTGTTTCTGTTTTTAATTATCATTACTGATTTTATTTCTTTGCTGGTTATCAATCTGTTCAGGTATTGTGCTTCCTATTTCAGTTTTGGTAGTTTATGTGATTTTGGGAATTTATCCATTTCTTCCAGTTTGTCCAATCTGTTGGCATATAGTTTTTCACAATACTCTCATAATTATTTGTGTTTCTGTGGTCTTGATTGTTATTTATCCTCTCTCATTTGTGATTTTATTTATTTGGGTCATTTCTCTTCTGATTTTGATTGACAAACCTAGATAGAGGTTTATCAATTTTATTTTATTTTATTTTATTTTTTCCAGAAGAACCAGCTCCTTGGGTATTGATCTGTTCTATTGGTTTTTAAATTTCTACATCATTTATTTCTGCTCTAATCATTATCATCCCCTTCCTTCTTCTGGCTTTAGGCTTCATTTGTGGTTCTTTGACTATATCTTTTAGGTGTAAGGTTAGGCTGTTTATTTGATATTTTTCATGTTTCTTCAGGTAGGTCTGTATTACTATATACCTCCCTCTTAGGACCACTTTGCAGCATCTCACTGCTTTTTGCCCATTGTATTTTCGTTTCCATTTATTACCACTTAATTTTTAAATTTCTTCTTTCATTTCCTGGTTGATCCACTCATCTTTTAGTAGCATGTTGTTTAACCTCCTTGTCTTTCTTTCAAGTTTGTTTTTACTATGCTTGTCTTTCAATTTCATACTGTCGTGGTCAAAAAAAGTTGCACAGTATGATCTCAATCTTTTTATGTTTAGTGAGGTCTGGTTTGTGTCCTAATATGTGACCTTGTCTGGATAATGTACTTACTATATTCACTTGAAAATGATATGCATTCTGATGTTTTAGGATGGAATGTTCTGATTAATGTTAAGCCCATTGGGTCCCATGTGTAATTCACAGCCATTGCTACCTTGTTTATTTTCTCTTTATGTAATCTGTCCATTGATGTAATGAGGTGTTAAAATTTCTGTATTATTAGTAAAATATCAATTAATTCCATTGTATTTGCTATTGTTTTATATATTTTGCTCCTCCCATTTTGGGTGTAGAGATATTTACATTTGTTCTATCTCTTTGTTGTTTGTCCCCTTTATTTGATATAGTGTCCTTTATCTCTTCTTACAGTTTTTGCTTTAAAGTCTAGTTTTTCTAAAATAATTATTGTGATGCCAGTCTTCTTTTGACATCCAGTTGGGTGATATATGTCTCTCCATCCCCTCACTTGCAGTCTTCTGGTGTCTTTAGGTCTAAAGCAAGTCTCTTGTATGCAGAATATAGAAGGTATTTTTTAAATGTTTTTTAATTATATTATGTTAGTCACCATACAGTACATCCCTGGTTTTTGATGTAAAGTTCGATGATTCATTAGTTGTATATAACACCCAGTGCACCATGCAATACGTGCCCTCCTTACTACCCATCACCAGCCTATCCCATTTCCCTACCCCCTCCCCTTTGAAGCCCTCAGTTTGTTTCTCAGAGTCCATAGTCTTTTAATTTTAGCATTTAGTCCACTTACTTTCAGAGTAATTATTGATAAATATATATTTTTTGCCATTTTATTGTTTTATTGTTTGCCATTGTTTCTGGAGATGTTCTCTGATTTTTTCCTGTCACTCTCATTTTTGTTCTCATCTTTCCATCAAGCAGTCCCCTTTAATATTTCTTGCAGAGCTGTTTTAGTGTTCACAAATTCCTTTTGTTTCATTTGTCAATGAAACTTAATTTTCCTATTCTGTATGATAGCCTTGATGGATAGAGCATTCTTGGCTACAGTTTTTTGGTTTTCCCCTGTTCAACACTTTGAATATATAATGCCACTTTCTTCTCTCTTGCCTGGTTTCTGTTAAGAAATCTCCAGTGACCCTTATGGTTTTTCACTTCTATGTTATTGACTTCTTTGTATTGCTGCTTTTACGATATTTTTCTTTATCACTGTATTTTGCAAATTTAATTACACTATGTCTTGGTGTTGCCTTGCTTTTGTTGATTTTCCTGGGAATTATCTGTATCTCCTGGACTTGGGTGTCTGTTTCCCTTTCCAGGTTAGGGAGGTTATCAGCTATTGCTCCTTCAAATAAATTTTCTGCCCTCTTTCCTCTCTCTTCTTATGGGACTCCTAAATTACAAATGTTATTAGGTTTGATGGAGACACTGAGTTCCCTATTGTTATTCTCAAGTTCCATAATTCTTCTTTCTCTCTTCTGTTCAGCTTCATTGATTTCCATTACTTTGTCTCCTAGGTCATTCATTCCTCTACTACTTGCACCCTGCTATTCATTGTATCAAGCATGTTTCTAAACTCTTCAGATCTCTGTTTCAACACTGTATTTCCCTGAGTTCTTTGCCTGCCTTCACTCCAGGATCAATTCAGTACCCTCTGGGCTCTTCCCCAGCCAACCTTGCTGACCTTTAAAAATCCTGGCTTTAAGCCTCACAGTTTGTGATAACATACAAAATTCAGCACCTCCTTTTCCAAGACAATGACTATGGGGAAACATTCCCCTTATTCATTCCCCTGTGCTCTTCTCTTTCTTGCATACTTCTCTGCAACCACACGTTCCTCCACTCCACAGAAAGGATCTGTTTCTTCCCTTAACCATGTTTCCACCGTCTTCAGTGTGCCCCTTCTCTACCTTTAGTTGTGGAGTTTGTTCTGTCAGTCTTCAGTTCCATTTCTGGGTACTTAGTATGACTTGATTGTGATCTAGTTGTATTCTTGGGATAATATGAGCCTAGCTTTCATGTACTCCAATGTCATCTTCCTATCAACCTGAATACATTTTAAAAATTTTAATACATGTTTATAAAATTTCAAAAATAAAAATTAAAAGGTTGGGAAAACTAAGAATTATGATGTTAACAAAATGTACTTCTTTTGTAAGGATAATGCAAGTGTGTGTACTTATAGAATGATAAGTTTAATAAATATATTTTGTATGAAGGAGGGAAGGTGATGAGCCCTGGGTGTTATACACAACTGATGAATCATTGAACACTACATTTGAAACTAAAGATGTACTATATGTTGGCTAATTGAATTTAAATAAAATATAGTTATGTATTTTATATATATATATAGTCTTATTGCCATGCCAAGTAAGATGATTAGTAAAAACATATCTTCCAAACCAATAAAAAACACCAGCGGATAGGCAATCAAAATTCAATTATTCAAACAAAAACAAACATTTTGAAAAATGAAAGACCATAGACAAAGGGTAAGTAAAAAAAATTAACATGAACTTATAGAAATAGAAAAAAAAAGCAACCTGTAAAAATAATTGCATTAAACTTGATTAACAGAGGAGTGATGTAAGCATTACAGCAGCAGAAAAAAATTTCTCTTTTTAGTCTTCCTTTCTCAACAAAGAATTACACATCCATCCAGGAACAAAAGCACCTTTGTGGGCACTTTGGAAGTCAGAACAATATACAAAGGTATGCAGGAGGAATCTCTTCCACTTATATATCCATTTATAGGCAGGCAGACCTTGGTAGGAGCAACAGAAACAGCCAAACACTGACCTTGTCCAAAATCCTATCTCTGTGTTCAGGAAAAAAATCTGAAGAGTGAAGAACTGGGCAGATACACATAGAGGAGAGACAAATTGTACAAGTCTTTCCTTTCCAAGGGGAGATTTCAGCATGCTAATGGAGAAACTAAAAGTTTGGTGACCACAGAATTTATAAGATCTTTCCATGGGACAACTTCCACTATCACCTAAGGCAACAATGCACAGGTCTGATTTAACAGACAGTGGTGAAATCTCTCACAGGATAAACAGAGCAGTGATTGAATGTCTGTGTTCCCTAGTTGTGTGGTACAGAGCTGCTGTAACTCTTTTCTCACCAGTTGTACTCAGAGTCCTTATGTGGAGCTTCTGTGAAAGGAAGGAGGGAGAAAAAAGATATGTAATAAATAAGAATATGAAAGGTCAGGAGAAGGAAAGATGGCAAAGGAGTAAGGTACCCCATTTCAACTGGTCCACTGAATTTAGCTGGATATCTATCAAACCATTTTGAACACTCATGAAATCAGCCTGAGATTTAAGAATATATATCTGTATCCCTACAAGCAGAAAACCAACCCCTTTTTGTGGGGTAAGACATGCAGAGTTGTGAATCTGCAGGACATATCAGAAGGAAAAAAAAGTGGGGGAGGGAGTCTCCATAAGCTGGCTTCTGGAAAGCAATATAACACCAGAGCACAAAATTGGAACCCTTAGAAATCTGCTCTATTGAGAGACATCCCTGTCTCAAAAGGGCTCTGGAAATGAAAAGGCAGAATTCTATGTAGTGCATTGGAATGTCAGGATCCAAGTAGTCACAGAGTGAATAGGGTTGCCTGAGCCAGTAGAATGCCTGATCAGTGGATTGGGGAAGTAGGTTATGGTCAGCAAGGCTAGGAAAGGACTCTCAGCTTGGGTTGTCATAAATTGCGAGCCAGGCCAGTTAGTAATCACTCTTTTCTTGAGCAGCCTGAAAAGGTTTACAAAGGGCAGAAGCACTCCTGGGCCCCTGGGACTACCTCAGAGAGTTGCAGTGGGCACACACCATGGGAGGCTGCAGTTTTCAGTGCATACAGAAGTGGAGAGTCTTTGTCCTGGAGGGTTTATTAAAGAGGGCAGACTGTGATCTTTCTGCTCTGGGCCATAGGTTTGGCCACGAACATTTTTGCTCTGATCCCCTGAAGAGGTGCAGAAAGCCCTCAGGGGAAAAAAAGCCACACAGAGGACAAGTTTCCACTGAGCCCATCTCCCTGACAGGGAGTGGGACAACTCTGCCCATGTGGGGATACCTGGGAAACAGTGAGACAGGCCCCTCCCCCAGCAGACACTCTGGAAGAAAAGTTGGATAACAAGCCTATGGATTCCACAAGACTGTAAAATTCCAATGCCAGGGGAAAAACAATATATTGAGTTCTAGTTGTTGCCTTAGGACTTGTTTATTTTTCAGATAGAATACTCCTTTTTTTTTCTTTTTCTTATGCTTCCTCTCTCTCTTTTTCACTTTTTTCTCACTTCAGCTAGAAGCTTATTATACTAATATTTCATAGTCACTTTTTAACTTGCATTTTTAAACATCTACATATTTTTATAGACACATGCTTCATTTTAGTTATTTTTATTTTATTTTTATTTATTTATTTAATTTATTTTAATTTATTCAAATATATAATTAATTCAAATATATAATTTATTCAAATATATATATTTTTTAATTCCTTGCAATTCTGGGATGTAGTGTCTTCTAACACAGGCAAAAATTCATCCAGGAATAAGTGAAACACCCTGCTTTGGCCACACTGGAAGATTGTAGTCCTGCCTCCCCTCCCAGCCTTTTTTCTTTCAATTTTATTGCTGTATTTCATTTTGGTTTGTTTTTCTGTTGTGGCTTCTGTCCACTCTGCATTTTGCTAGGGTGCATCTAGCTTAGGATCTGGTTGATATTTTGGACTGTGTTCATTCACCCACCCATTGTGTTTTGGACAGAATGACATGGAGGACCTCACACAAAAAAGAACCTGAGGCAGCCTTCTCTGCCACAGAGAAAATCAATATATTGGATAAATTGGATATAAGATGTCAGAGATAGAATTCAGGATAGAAATTATAAAGTCAATAGCCAGCCTTGGAGAAAAGCAAAAGTGAAAATATAGAATCTTAAGGGCAGAAATGAGATCTAATCAGGCATAAGTTAAAAATGGATGAATGAGATGCAGTCTAAACTGTGTACTTTAATAGCTAAGGTCAATGAGGCAGAAGAGAGAATAAGTAATCTAGAAGATAAGCAGATGGAAAGGAAGCAAGTTGAGGAAAATAGGGATAGGCAGCTTGTAGCCCATATGGGGGAAAAAAGCTTGGAGAAATTAATGATGTCATGAAATATTACAATGTTAGAGTTATTGGGACCTCTAAGGGGGTAGGGGTGGGGGCTAGAAGGTATATTGGACCAAATCATAGCTGAGAAATGACCTAATCTGGTGACGGAAACAAGCATTTGTGTCCAAGAGGCAGAGAGGACCCCCACAAAATTAAAAAAAAAAAATAGATCAACACACCAGCATATAATAGTGAAGCTTGCAAATCTTACAGCCAAAGAACCGATCCTTAGAATATCCACACAAATGAAGCCCCATAGATATGGAGGAAGGAAATCAGAACAAAATCAGACCTGTCCAAGGAAACCTGGCAAGCCAGAAAGGGCTGACAAGGTATATTCAGGGTACTAAATCAGAAGAACACACAGGAAGAATACTTTATCCAGCAAGGTTGTCATTCAGAATGGATGGAGAAATAAAGAGCTTCCAGGGGAGGCAGAAACTGAAAGACTGTGACCACCAAGCCAGCCCTGCAAGAAATATTAAGAGGGATTCTGTAAGCAAAGAGAGACCTCAAGAGTAATATAGACCAGAATGTAACAGACAACCTACAAAAACAGGAACTTTACAAGCAATACAATGGCACTAAATTCATATCTTTCAATAGTTACTCTAAATGTAAATGGGCTGAATGTTCCCATGAAAAGACACAAGGTTTCAGACTGGATAAAAAGACAGTGACCTATCCATATGCTGTCTATAAGAGACTCATTTTGAAACTAAGGTCACTGCCAGATTGCGAGTAAGGGGGTGGAGAACCATTAAGCTGGGGTAGTAATCCTCATACAAGACAAATTCGATTTTGAACGAAAGACTGTAGTAAGAGATGTAGAGGGACAGTATATCATCTTTAAAAGGTCTATCCAACAAGAAGATTTAACAATTCTAGGGGCTCCTGGGTAACATAATCCTTAAGCGTCTGCCTTTGGCTCAGGGCATGATCCCGGCGTTCTGGGATCGAGTCCCACATTGGGCTCCTCCGCTGGGAGCCTGCTTCTTCCTCTCCCACTCTCCTGCTGCGTTCCCTCTCTCACTGGCTATCTCTGTCAAATAAATAAATAAAATCTTAAAAAAAAAGAAGATTTAACAATTCCAATATCAATTCCCCAATATTGAATCAGTCAATTATACAAACCAATTAATAACCAAAATAAAGAAACATGTTGATAATAATATGCAAAGAGTAGGAGACTTCAACACTCCACTCACAGCAATGGACAAATCATCCAAGTAGAAGATCAACAAAGAAACAAGAGCTTTGAATGACACATTGGATGAGATGGACTTCACAGACATATACAGAACATTCCAACCTAAAACAAGAGAACACTCATTCTTCTGGAGTGCACATGAAACTTTCTCCAGAACACAAACTTTCACATAATATGGCACAAATCAGATCTCAACAGATACCAAAAGATTGAGATTATTCCCTACTATTTTCAGACCACAATGCTTTGAAAGCAGGACACAAACACAAGAAAACATTTGGATCCATTTCTGGGTTCTCGGCTCTTTGGGAAACTAATCTTTGACAAAGCAGGAAAAAATCCAGTGGAAAAAAGACAGTCTCTTCAATAAATGGTGCTGGGAAAATTGGACAGCTACATTCAAAAGAATGAAACATGACAACTCTCTCACACCATACACAAAGATAAACTCCAAATGGATGAAAGACCTCTATGGGAGACAGGAATCCATCAAAATCCTAGATGAGAACATAGGCAGCAACCTCTACGACATCGGCCATAGCAACCTTTTTCATGACATATCTCCACAGGCTTATTTTAACAAACAAATCAAAGTACATCTGGTTAAAGGTCCAAACACTCTCCAATGCACACAAGAAGGAACTCTGCAGAGGACTGACCTGTGGAAAAAGCAGCCAAAATGCACCATCAGAGTACACAAAGCATACACCAGAAACACTTCCTGAAATACCAGGCCCTGGACAGTGTATGGCCCCTTCTTCTTATGGCATTACTCTGAATAAGAGGAAACATACAAAATGACAAGATGGAAGAATTCTCCCCCAAAGAAAGATCAAGAAGAAATAACAGGCAAAGATTTCTCAAAACAGATATAAGCAATATATTTGAATATGAATTTCGAACAGTCATAAGAACACTAGACAGCCTTGAAGAAGCCTAGAAGACACCAGACAAAACTAGCCGCAGAAATGAGGACCTAAAAATTAGGCCAAAATAAAAAAAAAATGTTATATTGGAGATGTAAAACCTACCTGATGTGATCACAATAAGGCTAGAAGGAGCAGAGGAATTAATGGGTAATTCAGAATATAAAATTATAGAAAATAATGAAGCTGACAAAAAGAGAAAAAGAAAACTATTAGATCACGAAGGTAGACTTAGGGAACACAGTGATTTAATAAAGCTCAATAATATCCATATCATAGGAATCCCAGAAGAAGAAGGGCAGAAGAAAAGGACAGAAGGTTTATTTAAACAAATTATAGCTGAGAACTTCCCTAATATAGGGAACAAAACAGGCATTCAAATTCAAGAGGCACAGAGACCTCCCTTCAAAATCATAAAAACGGGTCAACACCACTACATAACGTAGTGAAACTTGCAAAATACAAGATAGAGAATTCTGAAAGCAGCTAGGGACAAAAGGTCCTTAACCCACAAGAGTACACAAACAGGTTAGCAGCAGATC